>NC_087256.1:7415000-8615000 GCF_037042905.1 Lytechinus pictus | reverse complement strand
AAACTTCATAATTTCAAAATAAATGAGGCAAATTAGTTTATGAATATATATTGCTGTTAACTCATATTATTGCTTGTAGAGTGCTAATTTTTTGTGAAAACATTTTTCAAACAAACATTTAAAAAAAGAATTTCAAAACATGATTAATATCTTATGTAGTTTATTGTAGGCCTATTTTTAATTTGTCATGTATTTTTTTAATTTTTTTTTTTTTTATTCCTTTTTTTCCAATATTTTTGTTAAGGAATCTGAATTAAAGGGATGGTCCGGGCTGAAAATATTTATATGTTAATACATATAGTAGAATTCACTGAGCAAAATGCAGAAAATTTCATCAAAATCGGATAACAAATAATAAAGTTATTGAAGTTTAAAGTTAAGCAATATTTTGTGAAAACAGTCATCATGAATATTCATTAGTTGGGCTGATGATGTCACATCCCCATTTTCCGTTTTCTTATGTTATCACACAAAACCATATTTTTTTCATTTATTTCATACTTGTGTGAATAATATGTCTCCCTTATAATGAAATAAGTTGCAGCAATAAATATCTAATGCACTAAATCAGTTGTCAATCCAAATTTTCTAGTTCTTGGAGGAAAAAATTTGAATAAACCTAATTTCATATAATAAATTACAAAAGAACAAGTGGAGATGTGACATCATCAGTCCACCTAATGGATATTCATGACGTAACAGGCGGGGGGGGGAGTTGCCCCCTGGCGGATTTAACCAGGAATAAAAGAAAAACGGGAAAGGAAAAAAAAAGGAGGGAGAAAGAAAGGGAAAGGGGAATGAGGGGAAAAGGAAAGGAAAAAGTGAAAAGAAAACGAAGAAAAAAACCCTTTTTAATGGAAAAGGAAGGAAATCGGGAAAATGAACGAAAGAAGAACATTTGAGAAAGAACAAATCATTCCAAAACAGGCATATGTAATGCAATAGCACGGTGGGAAATAAATTAAAAGATGACAAAATGGCAAACAATAGCGCGAAACGAAGGTAAAATGCAATTAGTCAAAAGCTAATTTTTGGAAAACAAAGAAAAGGGACAAGAAAAAAACAATAACACGACCGGGCTTCCGATGATTGAAATTAAAGAGCGGGAAGAAAGATGGACTGGATACAACATTGTGCTATAAGCTAGCTAAATTTTATGTAAATAAGCTACCGGGGCTTTGCCCCAGACCCCACACAGTAGGGGCTCTTCATTTATACTGAACCTCAAATTGCTCTATAACGCTTCCCGTTCACAATCACGTTCAATTACTGCACATGCGCCGGGGGGGGGGGGGGTCTTGGTTCCACACCCAAGAGAAATAAAATAAATTAAAGGAGACAAGGTATAATGAAATGAATGGAAACAATGAAATTTGTTAGTTGCTGAATCTAATGGAAAAATCAATTACATAATTAGAATTTAATTTCAAAAGGCATTTTTTTCCAGCTCGATCGCTTTGCGACTTTTTACAGATTTTTCACACATTACTATGTTTTGCCCCTCAAAATATTTGGTTCATTACGCAACTGGGTTGAATAAATGTGTTGTGTAAAAGCTATATCCTGTACATGCCCGCGATTTGATTAAAATAGCGGCAATCTGCGAGGTTTAAATGGCTTTGATATCAAGAAATTCCGGACCCCAACCGCACAGCACTGCGTATGGAAGGGTTGGGCTATGGTCCCAAAAAGTTCTACAAACAAGAACAAAAAGAAAGGAGGAAAGAAAAGCAAAGGAAAAGTGTAGAATATGATTTTATTTACTGAATATAATGCCAAAAAATAGCTCAAAGTTAGATTCTTCTTTGTGCAAACTTAATCTCTGATTAACGTCAGTCTGAGTCTGACTCTGTCCCTAATCATCAGAATAAAGGCAAAATGTTGAGGCTTTCCTCTTCAAGGCCTAATGTAACTAGAATCCGAAAGGTAGCTGGCTCTCAATTAGACTAAGGCTAACCCACCTCGGCCTCTTCTTCGAACTTCATTTCGCAACGTTATTCACGCGCGGTGCGCGTGCATGCATGACGTGTGAACGTGATGAATGAAGGATATCGCGATAGCGCAAGAACGATATCTTCCGAATCTTCCGAAGGGAGTGGCCTTTTTTGGTACTGAATCCGCCGGAGGAGAACCATATCCGCCGGCGGATTTGGTGCCTAGAACAGTATCTGCCAAGCGCAGGATCCGCCGGTACACCGGCACTGGGTTAAACGGCCCTGGATGGGTGACATGATCATATATATTAATCAAAGGCTTATTCCAAAGTGAATAAATGCTTTAGAAATGAGAACGAAAGTCAAACTTGTTTGCAGTATTTGAAGCGTTTTAATCATCAAATCAAATGTACACTACATTGTTGCTTTTGATCAGAGAAAATATTCTTTAAAAATACACGATAACAAATATTGAAAACAAAAACACTATTATACATGCTCATAATATACTAGTAAACACATTGCACGCAAATATGGAATGTTTTCAGTGACTGATCCAATTCATGGGCTCTGAGCTTTATTAATGTGACTTAATTCCTTGATTAATTTTGGCAAAACAGCATTGTAAAAACAAAAATCTGATCTGAATCTGATAAATTTGAAAGTAAAAATCAACTAAGAGCAACAACAAAAAAGTAAATTCTGTTCCCAGATGATTAGCATTGTACACAATTACTCGTCCTTGGAAAATTATTGATTACATATACAGCAATTAATTCAATCAATCCTACTTGCTAATCTATCAAGGCTGTGCTGAAAGTATGAGAAGCAAGCCATGTCGAAACTTTATAATTATGAACTATTTCTGTGTAAAATTGACTGCTCCATTCTTGATTTAGCGTTTTTGAAATAAGAATACATGTTATTTAAGGACAGTTTAAAAAAAAACAGATTTCACGCAAATATCTTGATAAATCAGAAGTTTATTTGCAGAATTTGACTACCCATATATAAACTACAAATTTAAGGCCATTATTCAACAGATTTTTAGAATAGGTACTTTTCAAGTAATATTATTACAGCATTACTAAATAGAAGTCACCAAAGTTTGGATTATTCTTCTGTTTAGATAATAGCTTAATCAAAAGAACACACTCAATTCCTAGGAACCATGCATATTATTTTGTTCTTATACACCGTTACACAGTCATGATTAACATCAACTCATTGCTATTAACAATCATGATATATCTATTTGGAGACTTATTTCTGTGTAAACATCCAAAAGCTAGGTTAGATAATAATTTTCGAGTCCAAAAGATTCCTACTTTGAGGCGAAACGTAAATTCATCGACTTTGAAGAATATATTATGTTCAACAAAGCTGTCGCTCTTCAGTATTTTCAACATCGGACTCTCTATATATGTTTTTTTTATAGCGTGCTTTCACTTAGCGTATTGAGGAAGAGTAAAGTATTGTCAAATACCCGTCAAATGACAAAGGACGCCTGAGAATTTTATGCCAAAATTATAGGTGAACCATGTAGAACGGTGGGTTCATTCTAGATACGAAGACGGCAAACATATAAATGACATTTTACCGTTCATCAAAGTTTCACTTTTGCCATTTTTTTTTCCAAATTACGTATCGACTATCGTGTTTTGTGTTAAGATTTGTGAGGCTGAAATGCCGCTCATCCTACCATCCCCATTCTCCGATGACAATTTGGGTATATGGATATATTATTATCATTCCCTCAGAACGTGTTTCATAATAAAGAGTACTGCGCATACAACAGCACCCCAAAAATATCGTGAATAAATTACAGGGACATGTGACGGTGAGTAACGATAATCAGCTGTGAAATTCCCGCAAATTCGCCCAACTTGGCGACATCGTGTCTCCCCCCCCCCCCCCCACCCAGAAAGGAACTGCTTATCCTGTTTAACCTCAACGCCGTTTTCTTTTGATGAAATTTCTTAGAAAAAACTTGCCAAACAAACTATCTCGGGTAAAATGCTTCTTGTCTTCCAAATTTCATATCACTCTTGGTTAATAGGTGCACATACGATTTCAGAAACCCGAAATTTGTACCGAAATGTTAAGAAGTCCCAATAAATAGTTGATTTCTATATATATATAAAAACTAAAGAAGCATACCTATCAGCACGTATTATATGCAAATTAGAGAGCTGACTGTCACCCCCTGTCACAGATTTAATTTTTTTCTTGGTATTTTACTTATATAATATCGATTATTTTATTTTTTGCATCATAAATTGAAACAAATTTGACCATGAGGAACTGTCATTGTTATAACCGAGTGTCATTCAATTCGTTTAATTCCATCTCCAACATTTACAATTTGTTTCGTACATTTTTGTATACAAATGTAAGAAGAGTGACATTTAAAAAAAAAATCTGCCACAACTGAAAATTTATAGGTTGACTGTGAAATCATTAGCTCTTTCATTTGCATATCGTCCTTGTTAATTGTTCTTTAAAATAGACGAAAGTGTAACGTCAAACTTTTATCTTATTTTTCTTTAATCTACATCCGATTTTTATCCGGTTCCAGTATTATGCTTGTTTTTTTTTTCAAAAAATAATTCAAGTTGTTAGGGGATGGTAAACTTCCCGTTTATACAACTTTGACAATTATTCAATTATATCCTCTCAATTGAACCACCACCAGTTTTATCAACGCCATTTATAATTGGATCACCCGATCGTTTGAGATTATGTTTCAATATAAATCATTGCCTAAAAAAGATGGGGCATGGAGTTTGTTTTAAAGAGGAAGTTTACTCTGACAAAAAAGTTTATTGTAAAAATAGCAGAAAAATAATAACAAATATTGATGAAGGTTTGAAAAAAATCCATCGAAGATTCAAAAAGCTATTAGAATTCTTTTTTTATTTGTGACGTTACCTGCGAGTAGCTTCACATGTATCGTTAATTATCAAAATCAATGAAATGTCATTTTCAAAAAAAAAAAAATTAAAATGTTTTTATTGTACCTTTATTATATCATATCAACAGACAAATAATTTCACACCAACTCCTGAAAGAAAAATTTTAGTCATCATGCACCATTAAGAAATTGAAATTTAAGCATTTGATATTACTTAACATAATGGGCAGCTGCTCGTATATGGCGTCATAAATAAAAAAAACCTCAATATTATAGGCCCTATAATGACTTTCTTAATTTTCAATGTATTTTCCTAAAACCTTCACCCATATTTTTTTATTATTTTCTTCCGCTATTTTTCGTCAGGGTGAACTTTCCCTTTAATGGTCTTCGGGAAAGAACCCCGCTGGAAAGATGACAGTATCAAATAGTGTGCTCGTATAGTGGACTATGTGGAGATGTGATTCATATTCCTAATAAATTGAAGATAAATTTACGACGTTGGTACCTCCACAGTGTGAATGTTCGTAGTTTGTTTTCATATTGGAATGTGAATATGAGATTCACAATGTAAACAGTCAGTCCGCAAGCCCTGTAGCTTCTTTTATCCAAGTGATATTCATGACTAGAGGGTTTTTGCATAGTTAATGAGCTTGGTGCGAACCAAAACACCTCTTTTTATTCGGCCATTGCTACTCTAAATATTGACCAAATTTCATGTTTTTGGTATCTTTGTAAAGAAAAAGAATCATTCTTTTAGGTCATGTGTATGGATTTTTAAAAGAATGTTGTAATATAGGAAAAACTTTTGATCTAAAACATGAAACAAAATATTTTTTTTCATGCAACAAAAGTTGTTGTTTTCACACTTAATTTCTGTTTGGGCACAAATAATTATTAGACTATGATAAAGCTGAAGATCTAAGCTTTAATATGATATAATTTTTATAAGAAGATGTATTTTAGATGGGTCAACAGCCAGCTTTTCATAGGCCAAGTACATTTTGCAGCTCAAAAACAAGAATACTGCGCTCTGATTGGTCATATAGACCACACACCCACGCAAATTCCAATGTTCCCCACACTTGGCCTCTACAAGGTCACACTCACCATGTGGTAATCTCTTCAAATTACCCGCGCCTGTTTGTTTTGAAAACAGTATTCAGCCAATCAGAACTCTGGATTTTATGTTACTCAGAAATTTCAGAAATCTCGTCTTGCATCTTGATGGAAAAAGCTGGCTGCTGACCCATCTAAAAGATGCCACATATCAAGAGTGACATTGTAAGAAAGTATAGAGTTTGAGCTTTCTGATGATATAAATAATGTTGGTGCCTAAAACACAAAATGTTGCACAATTTGCAAGTGAAAAAAGAGGAAGAAAATTCTGTTTGTTGCATCTTTTCAGGTAAAAAAAATTCACTTATTTATCAAAATATTTACTTCAAAAGAAATGACCAATATAAAAGAGTAACATTTACTCTTGATGATGATGATGATGATGATGGGTTCTTGTATAGCGCCGGTATCCGCCTCAGCTGGGCGCTCATGGTACAAAAATAATCAATATTACTCAAGGAGAAAGTGGTTAAATTCTTTGAGAAAGAAAGTCTCACAATTCACGAGATTTTGCAGGGACATGAATTCAGCCACGAGAGGACTTGGATAAATCTTGCTCATTTGCTCATTAACACAGGGGCTTGCGGACTGACTGTAAAAGTACGCCAACAAATGAAGATGAGTTCAGTTCATCACATTGTGTTGAACACTGTATAGACATCATGAACATTTCGTAAAACGCTGACTTTGCTGTTTTTCAAGCAGGGTAATAACTGAACATGAACCTTGAAGTGAATGAAAACAAAATCTCGATGGTAACTTAATTGCTGAGGGAACCTTGGGCGTTGTACATCTTTTTCCGGTATTCCAAAGTACTACCACCTTAGATAGTTTATGAAAATGAAGTACACTGCCAAAACCCCGGTGTTGATTTAACACAAGCCCGGAATCTATATATGTCCACACCAGAGAAGTATTGAAACAACACCAGTTTGGAATCAAACCCATGCTGTTTTTACACACGCTAAAATGTCCTTAACCCCGTACTATAGGTGGGGCTAAATTGCCATTTAGCCCCACCTATAGTACGGGGTTAAGCTTAGCCCACTTTCTTTTTACACAGCATTTTTGCAAAGTGGGCTAACCCCACCTTTAGTACGGGATTATTTGGCCCTGCAAAAAAGCAGGGTTATCCCAGCAATTGAGGTGCTAAGAGCGATAGTACGGGGTTAAGATCGCTAGTGTAAAACGAAAGTGGGCTAAGCTTAACCCCGTACTATAGGTGGGGCTAAATGACAATTTGGCCCCACCTATAGTACGGGGTTAAGGAAATTGTAGCGTGTGTAAAAAGGTACGAGTGAAGTACTTGTACTACGAATGATCGACAAAAACCACTAGTCCGGGGTTAGCGAGTTTCGTGTGTGAAAAGCAAGCATTCCTTATCCGGGGTTAGCAATAACAATTTGGCATGTGTAAAAAGGAAAAAAAATAGTACGGGGTTAAGGATAGTACGGGGTTAGCGATAGTCCGGGGCTAAGAAAATCCTGTGTAAAAAGGGTCTTTTTACACAGCATTTTTGCAAAGTGGGCTAACCCCACCTTTAGTACGGGATTATTTGGCCCTGCAAAAAAGCAGGGTTATCCCAGCAATTGCGGTGCTAAGAGCGATAGTACGGGGTTAAGATCGCTAGTGTAAAACGAAAGTGGGCTAAGCTTAACCCCATACTATAGGTGGGGCTAAATGGCAATTTAGCCCCACCTATAGTACGGGGTTAAGGAAATTTTAGCGTGTGCAAAAAGGTACGAGTGAAGTACTTGTACTACGAATGATCGACAAAAACCACTAGTCCGGGGTTAGCGAGTTTCGTGTGTGAAAAGCAAGCATTCCTTATCCGGGGTTAGCGATAACAATTTGGCATGTGTGAAAAGGAAAAAAAACAGTACGGGGTTAAGGATAGTACGGGGTTAGCGATAGTCCGGGGTTAAGAAAATCCTGTGTAAAAAGGGTATAATTGGTGTTGTATAAACACCTATCTGGCATGTCTGGTGTTAGACCGAAACCAAAATTGGTGTAGTTTAACACTTTTCTGGTCTGGACATATATAGATTCCGGGATGGTGTTAAATCAACACCGGTGTTTTTGCAGTGTAACACACTAAGAACTAAGACGCATGGCGAAAGGTCCTTCTCCATCCTTTGGAATTCCCTCCCCAGTACTCTCCGATCACAAAATAATCTATCTGGACTTTTCAGATCCCAACTTAAAACATTTCTCTTTAATGAAGCATTCAAATAGATCATTCCCTATACTTATGCCATATGTAATTGATTAATGTTTATGTTTTTCAAGTGTTATTCTAAGTAATTCTTTATGTTGTATAATTTTATTTCTGTAAAGTGCATTGAGAGTCATTCCAGGTCTTAAAAACGCTATATAGGAACTTCATTATTATTATTATTATCATTATAACATAACACCCTCGGTCAAACCTGTGAATGATTTCAAAACGCTCATTTTCTAAAGTTTCTAAATAAGATATAATTTTTGTCAATAAAATATCCTGTTGTGGATGACATATAATCTAGAGCTCGTCTGGTGGTCGTTATCGGTGGGGTTGCATGCAGTTAAGGACTTAATCACCAAGATTCTCGTAAATTTCCTCATTTTCATCATTATCAGAACATTTGTCAGCTTGGTACGCAGCTTTTCCTTTCAGCTCTGCATTGCAGGCAGTATCTACATGCACGTTGCCATGTTCATAATACGTTCCTCCACCGTAAGTGTTTGGATTTTGCGGAGATGTCTGACCATCCATCTCATGAGGTTCGTTTCTGCATAGTATTTGTGGAAATTTCCTGGACACCATGGAGAACAAAGAGTAAAAAAGAGTCATGCATTTCCTAATTTCTAAAAAAGTCCAGTTTTACGACAGTGCCATTAGCTATGACAACCATTATATTTGTATCCTTCATATATACCACTAGATTAAACAATTAATCAATTCAATTCACGAAAGCAAGGTCTACATAATAAGTTTCGCTCTATACGGAACCTTAGAAGAACGTAACCAGGTGGTGTTTCATAAAGCTGTTCGTTAAGAGCGACTTTAAGAACGGCTGGTGATCCTTTCTTACGCGCTAAACCATCGCCTATGGTGCATATCATTTATACCATTTACCACAAGAAAGGATAACCAGTCGTTCTTAAAGTCGCTCAGGGGAGCGTTTCATCAAGATTTTTGTCCGACAAGTTGTCAGATCTGACATCTTTCCTTGATTTTGATTGGCTGTGAGGCACTGTTACTATGGTAATTGTCGGATAAAACAGGACTTGTCGGATAAAACGTCCGACAAGTCCTTTCATGAAACGCTCCCCTGCTGAACTTACGAACAGCTTTATGAAACGGCCCCCTGGAGAATGAAAGAAATGTATCATCAGCCCAACTATTGCATATTCATGACGTCGTTCAAATAACTGTTTTCACAAAATACTGCTATCCTTTAGAATTCCCTAACTTGATTTTTTAATGAAATTCTAAATAGTTTTCCTCAATGAATTTTACTCTATTTACCGAGATACATATTTGTTTCAGCCTGGATGCTGTAGTAGGCCTACCCCTTTATTTAAAGCTGCTGCCCCGCGCTTTTAGTTATAGCATATTCACCCATCCTCCCAACGTGATTATGATAGCAGCGTGTGTGATTATTTTCTAATAATTTACTATACATGTAATGTTTATGACCTGTACTTCCAAAGTAATCCGACGGTGACAATTATTGCGATGATGATGATGATGATGAACGAGACAATACCTCCGATTAAACCTGTAAGGGAAATACAAATCATTGATACATGAAGCAGTATACGTTGTTGCACCACTAATTGTCACCCCGCGACAATTTGTGCAAAAACTGACACCACAAAATGTCATCCCTGCACAAATTGTCGCCTCGGGACGATTTGTGCTGCACGTGCCGGTCTCAATTTTAAAGCATATTGTGCCAATTTTTGTCGGCAAAAAGAAACATAGAACCAGATATTGTCACCCATACATAAATTGTCTTCAACCACCAGTCTGGTGTGTATTGCTTGGTGTAGTGTATGTGCGTCCTGGTGTGCGTCGTTGTTTGTGGTATGGTTGTGTGCGTTGTCTTGGAGGTGAGTGTTGTGTTGGGGTGTGGGTGAAGGTGTATAGGTGTGTATATCATTATTTTTTTGAGGGGGGGGGGGGGTTATATCCACTTGGTCTAGCAGTAGGTCAACCTCTCTGATCGTCTAATACCATATGAGCTAAACACATTTGCTCTAGTAATAATTTGGGCTAACTTACATTTGGTCTAATGTATAGGTCGAATTCTTTCTTGGTCTCATGACCACTCGGTATAATTGCCGAATCGTCGATTAGCCAAATGGTTTAATCGCCTTTTCGTCTAAATCCCAAATAAAAAAAATCCAGTTTGTAACAGGAATTGACCAATTGGTGTTGGATCAATTAGATAATTAGACAAAAGATAATTTAGACCAAATGGAAATTAGACGGAATGGTAAAGAGGCAAAATGATCATTAGACCAAAAGGTAAACTGGTTGTAGACGAAATGGAATCATACCTTAGGATGAGGCTAAACGGTTATTAGTCATATCGGGTTTAGACCAATTGGCAATTCACCTTTGGTGGAGGCTAATATAGAGAACAGCAGCAGAGCCCGTTGAAAATTCGGTTTTATACACTTGGTCTAACAACATTTGGACTAATTCTCCGTTTGTCTAATAACACATGGGCTTAACCCATTTGGTCTAATTTGCAATTGGTCTGATACATACTTGGTATAATGACAAATTCATCTAATAGCCAAAATGGTCTAATTTTATTTTCGTGTAATGCCCAAAATGAATATTTAGTCTATTATCAGTTTGTTACTGAGAGCGACCAAGTGGTGATAGATCAAATGGACGGTACACGAAGTGGACATTAGACGAAATGTGAATAGGCGAAGTGCTACATAGACCAAAAAGTAGTTAGACCGACTGGTTATAGACAAAATGGAATTAGACTATGTGATATGAGACGAAAAGGACAGAAGTCAAAGTGGGTTTAGACCAAATAGCAATTCACCGAAATTTTTGCGGGGGCTATAGCCTGGGGTCCGATCGAAGTCTTCGCGACGGAAAAAATACCGGAAACGTCTCTGCGGCAGAAACGAAAAGTATCGTATTCGTGACAGGATAAGAGTCTTTGAGACGTCTCTGAGACGGATTTGGGACTATTTTGAGACGGTTTTGAGATTCCCGAGACTAATGAAACGTCGTGGGGAATCAGAAGACGTCTCTGCGATAAGTTTCGAAATCGTCTCAAAACCGTTTAATAGTAGTCCAAAATCCGTCTCAAACGTGATACCACCATCAGTTTAACTCAAAGTGTTGTTAATTAGCACACACCCTCACACCCAGAGAACATACAGTTTCTTACGAACTCTATTATGACCTATTTTGTTTGTTTGTTTTTGTATGTGTTTATGGAGACAAGTAAGATAAGTGTTAAGTAAAATGGGGTGACAATTTGTGGTGCAACATACGTAATAGACAATGCTTACTTTTGGCAGTTTGTAGGAAAGGCTGACTTATATGGAAACGTTATTACACAGGCGATCATATTCCAAGAAGAACACAAATTAAACGAACATTATTGTACGAAACTAAAACGGAACAGAAACATATTTTCATGACATGATGCAATTAAATTGACTTGTCAATTGAAAGTGAATTGTTATACAGCTTTGTTGAAAACGATGTCCAAGATGCTTACTCAAACAAGAATGACCTGGTAATTATTGTTTATCTTGAAATAAATGTTGGATTGATATCGGATTCAGAAATTATTTTACTACGTGAGAAGTTAAGTACAAATTGCCACAATACTGAACACAAATTAAGAATCTTCTTTGTACTGATGTAGGTAAATGCGAATGAGATCAGGCCCCGTCTTACAAAGAGTTACGATTAATCTGGGACCCGTTTCATAAAGGACTTGCAAGTGTTGTAACTTTGCCATTATGGCAACTACCGTGGTAACAGGACTCAGCAGCCAATCGGAATCAAGGTTGCCATCATGGTAGTTGCCATAATGGCAAAGTTACAATAGTTGCAACTCTTTATGAAACGGGCCCCAGATCAACAACTATGGAAAACCAGCAATATACATGTATATATATATATGTATATATATATATACATTCATCGTTTTGTTGACAATTCAGTTTGCTCCTCATTGTATACAAAAGGACAATGTCCAAATTTCCTGTAGGAAAAAATATGACATTGATGGATTTCCATATATTTTTATTGATCGGATTAATAACAACTCTTTGTAAGACGAGGCCAAGGTATTAACTGAGCATTGTCAAGGATGTGAAAAAGTAATAACTAGTTTTAATATTGTTATAATTGCTGTTAAGCAAATATCTTTATTCAGGATAAAGATATCCATTAGACATTGTCTACTTGATAGAAAATTTAAACTTACCGGCTCTTCCATTTGAATGAGGGGCGAGCTCTGAAAGTTTAAGAAACACAATAATTATGTATCAATTCAATAATAGGTATTTAGATAAATGTATATATTCCTAAAATATAATTGTTATGTAGTTTAAGATTCAAAACGTAATATGCATGCCCGTGTATACCATGTCAATCTCCCGACACATTGTGTAAAGGCGTTGGAAACATTTCCTTATTTCCCGTAATGCAATATTCAGGAAAAACTAAAGTTGAATTATCGATCTTTTATCATAACTTAAATTTAACATTAAACTTTATAGGCGATGCACGTTTGTGTGAAACTTACACCTTTCTCCCACTTTTTTTGCGACTTTCAAATATTTACGCATACGTCAGTAAAAGCACTTAGACAGCGACCCCATCAAAATGGTTTTGTGGTTGATATATAAATTCCTAGGATAAAAAATATAACATTTCCAAGAGTTTATTTTCTTCCATTTTTGGTAAATCGATAAATTCGGAAAAAAGGAGAAAGTATATGAAGTTGTTTTTTTTAAGACAAAGGATTAGTTTGAATAAAGTAAGGTTCGCATTTCCATTATATGATAAAATAGAAAAAAAATCAATGGTTGCTATTTGGCATGACCGACAGGTAGCAAACGGAGTGCTAAGAGGACAGACATGAAGTTTTAAGTTTAACTTCTGTTTGCCGCTTAGGGAGGCATTCCTACAGTGACAATTATTCCACTTTTATGTAAAATCACGGAAATTCAAGTAATATTTCAATCATAAACACTGTTAAGCAACCGGGATATTGAAGCTAGTTACTTCTAAATCGATTTCGGTTTTTCACTTGACGAAAATTTTATGGTAAAAATACTCGAAAAATGAAAAAATATATATATATTTGATAAAATTCCATTAAAAACTTAAGAAGGTTGTTAGAATCTTAAGTTTTTGATGCGTGACGTCATATAAGAGCAGTTGCCCCAAACGTTATTATAAAATGCATCAATTTCAAGTTTTTAGTGCTTCATTATGACTACAGGTTTTCATCTTTCAGGAGCAGGTGTGGAATAATTTATCTGATATACTGAAGGTACAATAATATACAAATAATGCACGTAAGCGCGTGCATGCAGGGCCAAATATGTGCCCGAAGCCAATGGAAATACCGCACCGAGGTCCGCAGGACCGAGTGCGGTATATCCAGTTGGCGATTCGAGCACAGAGTGTAGGATAGTGCATTTCGGATGCAAAAGTGCAATTCGCTGAATATCATGTGGTCCGATTTGGACCAATCAGATCTTGGGAGTTGTATAAAACCAATTGTCATTCCTTTATTTTTTTTGGAAATTACATTTCATTGATTATTTTTTTCAATTCACGATACATTTTCAATCATTCACAAATGATTTAGATTTTAGAATGGTATATTTTTCAAATAAAACGGGGCCAAAATAGTATTTACCCTGGCAGGTGTTGTTTATTGCTAAACGATATCCAACAGCACACGAGCAGACGTAAGAACCATCTGTATTAGTACATATGCCGTTGCTGGTATCACATGGGTAGTCCTCAAGAGTATTGGTGCATTCATTGATATCTGTAGAGTGATATTGATAAAAAGTTTTCAGACATTAAAATACTAGAGACAAAATTTAAGCAACAGTTCCACTCCTTATCCCGTGAAGGCAGAGACTTGAAACAAACCTGGGAATTACTCCCAGCGTTCCAGACAATCAGCTATTTTACTAACCATTTATGCATGAGAAGCTTATCATAAATGGGAATGCCAATTTCCATTTCCCTAAAAAACAATACGGTGTTGGAATATTTTTATGGGACGAAAGGGCAGGGATATAAATATATTATAATCATGATAAAAAGTCAGTGTTGAAGTGTACAAGACACCACCCTTCTGCCAATAATCTCTGTGTTGCTATTGATACCCGATATAATGATAATGATTGTACATTAATATTGCGCAATTTCTATATGTATATATTCATTACAATTACAATAATATTATTACCCCGGCTATAGCCGTGCTGCCTACAGGCGCTCTGGCATTCGAGGAATTTCTTCCTGCCGGGTACCCATTCACCTCACCTGGGTTGAGTGCAGCACAATGTGGGTAAATTTCTTGCTGAGGGAAAACACGCAATGGCTGGGAATCGAACCCACGTCCCTCAGATCGAAAGACGAGAGTCATGACCACTAGACCACGACGCCCCCGTCGACGATGTAAGTTTTTATCATAGGATGGTTGACCGTATGCCCACGGTTCGGCCAAACTTGATTATTGGCAAATGCATTTTTTTGTTATTTGTTATCGTATTGTTTTTTTTTATAGAGCAATCAGTTCTTACCATGGCATGTATCATCAATATCTATACGATATCCAGAAGTACAGGAGCAGGTGTAAGATCCACGGGTATTAATGCATACACCGTTGAGGGCGTCACACGGATAATCATCAAGGATTTGGTTACACTCATCAAAATCTAGAGGAAGTGTCAATCGTTATCATTAATTTTGAAGAAATTAGAACATTTCGATCCTAGACCAAACACTTATGTAGCATTTTTAAATAAGCATGGTGAGGTAAGCCACTTAACCACAAATCTACATGTGGTTTGTCCAGACCAGTCTTGCACAGTATTATCTCAGGTAATATAAAATACAACTCTTGGTTTTGAGAAATTGGTTTTTCAGCTTGTTAAGTGAGCACATGGCCAAATATTCAATCCGAATTCTAAACATTCAAGTCATAAAATATACCGTTACGTATGTGCCTAATTGAATTTAAAAAAATTATAATTCCTATTAAATCGTTCAAATTTCGAGCTAAATCCACTTCTGACCAAAATAGATTTTTGATACAAATATATGTATTTTAGACAGGGGAATCAAATGCAACATATCGCATTTGGAAAAGAAAATGGAAAGGTTGGTAAAAATCGATTGCAAATTTGAGTTTTGTTCCAAAAGGAGCTAAATCGAAAAAGTTTTGTTCAAAAAGGAGCTAAATCCACTAAAGGGTTATTTAAAATTGGTTATTTTTCCTATTTTACATAAAGTTATGCATTCAGTGTTTTAGGTAAATGTTGTAAATCCAAGTTTTATTCCATCAGTGCAAATTTTGCTGAAAACAACAGAATTTTCCAATTTTTATGAATATTTTTTGATTTAGCTCCTTTTGGAATCGAAAAGTTGCCGTCCTTAGTAGAAACGATGACAAAATATTTTTTTTTTTCTTTTTGTAATTTTCAATGGATAAACATAAGAAAAGATGTGAATGTATATTGCTAGCCATATTTATGTGTTTCGTGTTCAATTTCCAATATCAAACATGTTTAAATTGGCGAAAATTTACATTTTACTAAGGTTTTGTTCCAAAAGGAGCTAAATCCAAGAAAAATAGAATTTCAAAAAATCCTTAAAAATCAATAACGAATGCTAAATTTTTCAAATCATGATTTAATTAATATAAGATGATAGTAGTGGTGAATTTAAAAACCGTGATTTACAGAAAAATACAAAAAGTGGATTTAGCTCCTTTTGGAACAAAACTCTTAATGATTAAAACACTCAATACCAGCAACCAGGATAACCATCATCTATCATCCCCTCCCCCATGCATTACACAATGTTTCATAGCACTATCGTCGGATTCCAGCAGATAAAAACCAAGAAAAGTATTATTTGAAGATGTGAAGCGACTAATATGGAATTTCCAGCCGTAATTATGCCCACTCCCCTTAACCATGACATTGTAGGGCAGAATTCAGAGTATAATTAGGGAAATATTATGGTCAACATAACATTTCCGTTTATACCTGATCCCATTATTGTTTCTTACTAACTGTGGATTAAATTGTGATTAAAATGTGACCCCTTTCATATCCCTACCTTGGCATTTGCACACATAGATACAGACTTATCATTTAATTATCCCTGGTGCAAAATATGGCTGTCATATTTTTGCGATTTGGTTTGGAAGTCATGTTAAAGCTTTACAGACGGCATTGTTTTCAGTTATCAGCTGATAAAATTAACAGAAGTTAATTTTGAAGTGCTACTGATATGCTCGATTTCCGAGTGTGTCTAAATGTTATCTGAGAGAAAGAAGGTACTACCATATTCAATGCAAGAGACGCCAACATCTTCTGAATGATCACAGTCGTTGATCTTGTAGTCGCTCTTGGGGCAATGGCCTAAGTTGTTTTCAGTACCGTTACAGTCAACTTTGTCAAGGATTATTGGGCCAGATCCTTCTCCGTAGCCAGCGCAGCAGGTATAGCTGACGGCCCGTTCAAATCCAAGCATTCTACAAACCACGTTAGCATCTTTTAAGTCCCAATTGTCGTCGCATACTGTCCCCCAATGCCCCATAGAACGAACTTCAACACGGCCTTCCTTGTCAGAGTCTCCGTTCACCAAACGAACTTGAATATCATCTGAAAACAATGAACAACAATGTCTATAGGCCCTGATCTCACATGCTAATAAAGCTATATGACGTCAATTTTTAAGGCAATCTTACTGAAAAGGGAAACATTTCGTTGGACAATGGTTTGCAAATCACGCCTGATAACTTAGAGGAAGCCTACTAGGGGCCGCGTAATGATTTTGAAAGTCGTAAGGGGTGAAGCAGAAGTCATGAGGTTGAACATGCCAAAAAACAAACCATAGATGACCAATTTCATATTTTCTGTCATTTCTATTGAAAAAAAAAGGGTGTGGGGTTGGGGTGACCGGAGTTGAGAGTTTGTAATCCATAGTGAACGATGACAATGTACATACGACTAAAAACGACTTTTTGTCTGAATTACTGTTTTGCTGCATGGATGATCTGGATATTGTCGGTTTATGTGTATTACTTTCAAATTTAATATTCCTATGATAGCTAATCTGATACATTTTTTATGTATGTCGGTTTTATATATATATAGAACTGGAATTTAGAACCCGACTGCATTGCTGTATGTGTATAGTCTAGATCTGGACGTTAGTAGTTATTTGGTTGGAAAACCCTGCACTCATTCATCCCACACTGTGTTTCCCCCAAGTGAAAGGAAGTGAAAATACGGTGTGTGTATACTGTGTGTGATCATGGCCATGGTGGGATGAATGAGTGCAGGATTTTCCAAACCAATAACTACTAACGTCCAGATATAGACTAGGCTGAATGAGGAATACTCACCTCGTTCCCAACAAGATATCCCCAGTCCTTCTGAATGTCCGCAGTAAGTGTAACCCATCTGAAATCTGTCACATTCAAGAAGACTCAACTCTGTTCCAGAACATTCCGGTTTTCGTAAGACCACATTCCCGGGTCCACCACCAAAAGACAAACTGGTTGAGTTTGAAGCCCCGACAAATCCTAACATTCGACAGACAACGTCCGAATCACGGGGTGTCCAACCAAATTGGCAGACATTGCTCCACTCTCCCATGTAGAGTAATTCGAGCCGGCCCTCATTCTCACGCTCACCCTCGACGAGACGAGCAGATAGTTTAACTGCAACAGTGTAAAAAGTTAGTGTAATATAATAACGTTAAACCAAACTTCAATGATACATCATACACAATGAGATTCAATATTACGATAGAATTGAGCGAGCACATAAAGCTACTATGAATCGAAAATTATCAAGTTATACACAAAATGAATTTCCAAGTGTAAACCAATTAGGTTTGGTGAAATCATTCGCAAAATGAATTTTCATGTATCGACCGATTCGATTTGGTGCTGTTTATCATGTTAATTTCTGTCTGGATTTATGGAGATCGAGGTTGTTCATATAAAAGTCAACAAGATAAAGTCATTTTCACACCCAACATAATTTTTTTCAAAAATGATATTACGAGTAATATCGTACTCTATAAGCATCCAAGAACGTACATTTAAACGTTCATGACCGACAAAAAATATATGTGTAATATTATGTAAAATATAAAATATATTGAAATTACCTTCACCACTGCACCTTATACCAACGTCCTGGTTGTGCTCACAGTCATGAACCTCATATCTGCTATGGACACAGCTTGAAATGTTGGCTTCTGTTCCCTCACAACTAACTTCGTCTAGAACGATATTCCCAAAGCCTGGTCCGAAGGATGTTAATGGAGAGGAGACGTTTGAATACCCAAGCATTCGACAGACAACCGTAGCATCGTTAATATCCCAAGAATCGTCACAGATTGTACCCCATGATCCTTGGTAGTTAACCTCGACGCGACCTTCATTTGGTGCTGCTCCATCAACAAGACGCACAAGAACTGATGAAAGCAATGTCAGTGATAGACAGTGAACGATTGGAGAAGCTTCCGAACCTTCAGTACACGTTGGTTGGCGCATCATTTTTTGCCTGAACCTCAAAACCGTAATTGTCTTTGATCATGTTGCAAGTACCAATTTTTTTTTATTTGTGTCAATATAAAAAGTGGAGGGCATGGCGTACGTCACTATCATGTATTAAATTAATTTCCCGGATGTCTTAAGACCGGAAACCAAACCATTACTGATGATCAAGGAAAAGCAGACATATTGGCTGAGCAATTTCAAAGCGTCTTCTCCAGAGATGTTGGCCAGACTCCTAACCTTCCTCAAAGGAATTTCCCAGAGATGCCTGAGATTGACAAGAAATTGTTGAATAAACTGGATACCTCAAAAGCTGCAGGTCCAGACAACATACCAAACCGTATCCTCAAGATTGCAGCTAGACAACTAACTCCTGTCCTGCAATTCATCTTTAGGCAATCATACAACCAAGGACTTCTTCCTGATGATTGGTGTAAGGCCAATATTGCATCTATCTGCAAGCAGCTAGGCATAAAGAGTGAACCAGCCAATCATCGTCTCATATCCTTAACTAGTGTATACTGTAAACTAATGGAGCATATATTAGATAGCCAGCTGATGAAACATCTTTCCACGAACTTGATCATTTCCGATTACCAACATGCTTTCCTACAGGGTAGATCATGTGATACACAGTTGATCGCTACAATCCACAACCGTAAGGAGACGTGTCACGTGTGACATCGTTATCCTTGACTTCAGCAAGACATTTGATGTTGTTCCGCATCAGAAACTGCTGCAGAAACTGCAATTGTATGGTATCCGCAACAAGAATCTTGAGTGGATAAGATCTTTTCTGACGCGTCGCTTCCACAGGACATTGGTAAATGACAAAAAAATCAAAATGGTTCCCAGTCTTGAGCGGTATACCGCGGGTTACAGTTCTCGACCCGCACCCTTTTATCCTATATACAGTATAAATGACCTTACAAAAGCGATCTGCTGTACATCAAGATTATTTGTTGATGATTGTATACTTTACCATACCATATCCAACCCCTCCGCTGAGGAATTGCTACAAAGGGACCTCGACATCCTCGTCAAATGGGCTAGCAACTGGGGGATGAAATTCAATGCATCTAAGTGCTCGAATATGAGGATATCCAGGAAGAAAGATCCAGGCCATATGATGTGCACTCTTCTAGGCGAACAACTTAGGGAGGTCAGCAGTTACCAATACTTGGGAATCTACATAGAAACAAATCTGAAATTGGATAAACACACAATATGCAATATCCAAGAGTACAAAGGTCCTAAACTTAATCAGAAGAAACTTCAATCACTGCTCCAAAAAGATAAAAGAGCGTCTCTATCACACCTTGGTGAGACACCATCTCGAGTACGCTTGCATCGCATGGCATCCAAGTACCATTAAGAATCTCAAATCTCTGGAATTAAGGCGGGTTGCACGATTCGTGATGGAGAAGTACTTTATGTTGGAGACACTGGCCTGGAACTCCTTAGCTCATTAGCTTCTTTAAGATGTTACATGGAGAACTCCACCTAGATCTACAAAGATATGCCTCAAAGAAGGAAACACAATTGAGACGCTCTCACGATGAAATAATTCAAGGTAAATGTAGCCTTCATATCAACAACACAATTAGCGAACTCCTTCTTCCCCCGAAACAATCGTTGGAACAATCTCACAAAAAAAAGACAGCTCAAGAAGCTCTGAAATCTTCAAAAACAAACTACAAAGGCCCTCCCAAAACCCAAACCCCTCAAATTATAAATAATACCACCACTCTCATAAGCCCCGAGTAACACTTCCAGGCGGAGGACTTCGGGGAAAACGACAAGGTACAAGGTTACATATCACAAACAAAAAAACTTGAATAACAAAATTACTTTCATGATTAAAAAAAAAGGGGGGGGGGTGTTACACCCACAAATGTAATAATCGCCCACAAATGTAATAACGCCCACAAATGTAATAACACTTTACCCACAAATGTAATAACGCCCACAAATGTAATAACACTTTACCCACAAATGTAATAATTTCACCCACAAATGTAATAATGCACTTTACCCACAAATGTAATAATTTTTGATCGCCCACAAATGTAATAATGACTTTACCCACAAATGTAATAAATTTGAAGGGATTTTTGGCGAATCTGTTCTAAACTAAAATCCTATAGTAATGCGTTCATATAGCACAAAAGTGCAGTCTTTTTTCCAGACCCGGTTAATTCAAAAATTATAATATACGTCCAAAGTCTTTTTTCCAGACCCGGTTGTTTAAAAAATTATAATGCAATTCCAAAGTCTTTTTCCAGACCCGGTTGTTTCAAAATTATAATATACGTCCAAAGTCTTTTTTTCTGAACCCGGTTAATTAAAAAAATATAATGCAATTCCAAAGTCTTTTTTCCAGACCCGGTTAATTCATAAATAATAATGCAAGTCCAAAGTCTTTTTTCCAGACCCGGTTTTTAAAATAATCATAAAATACATCCAAAGTCTTTTTTCCAGACCCGGTTGTTTAAAAAATTATAATATACGTCCAAAGTCTTTTTTCCAGACCCGGTGAATTCAAAAATTATAATGCAAGTCCAAAGTCTTTTTTCCAGACCCGGTGAATTCAAAAATTATAATGCAAGTCCAAAGTCTTTTTTTCAGACCCGGTCGTTTCAAACATTATAATATAAGTCCAAAGTCTTTTTTTCTAGACCCGGTTGTTTCAAAAATTATAATATAACTCCAAAGTCTTTTTTCCAGACCCGGTTTTTTCAAAAATTATAATATAAGTCCAAAGTCTTTTTTCCAGACCCGGTTGTTTAAAAAATTATAATATACGTACAAAGTCTTTTTTCCAGACCCGGTTAATTCAAAAAATATAATGCAATTCCAAAGTCTTTTTTCCAGACCCGGTTAATTCATAAATTATAATTTACGTCCAAAGTCTTTTTTCCAGACCCGGTTAATTCAAAAATTATAATGCAAGTCCAAAGTCTTTTTTTTCAGACCCGGTCGTTTCAAACATTATAATATAAGTCCAAAGTCTTTTTTCCAGACCCGGTTGTTTCAAAAATAATAATATACGTCCAAAGTTTTTTTTCCAGACCCAGTTGTTTCAAAAATTATAATATACGTCCCAAGTCTTTTTTCCAGACCCGGTCGTTTCAAAAATTATAACATAAGTCCAAAGTCTTTTTTCCAGACCCGGTTAATAAAACATTATAGTACAATTCCAAAGTCTTTTTTCCAGTCCCGGTTGTTTAAAAAATTATAATATACGTACAAAGTCTTTTTTCCAGACCCGGTTAATTCAAAAAATATAATGCAATTCCAAAGTCTTTTTTCCAGACCCGGTTAATTCATAAATTATAATTTACGTCCAAAGTCTTTTTTCCAGACCCGGTTAATTCAAAAATTATAATGCAAGTCCAAAGTCTTTTTTTTCAGACCCGGTCGTTTCAAACATTATAATATAAGTCCAAAGTCTTTCTTCCAGACCCGGTTGTTTCAAAAATAATAATATACGTCCAAAGTTTTTTTTCCAGACCCAGTTGTTTCAAAAATTATAATATACGTCCCAAGTCTTTTTTCCAGACCCGGTCGTTTCAAAAATTATAACATAAGTCCAAAGTCTTTTTTCCAGACCCGGTTAATAAAACATTATAGTACAATTCCAAAGTCTTTTTTCCAGTCCCGGTTGTTTCAAAAATTATAATATACATCCAAAGTCTTTTTTCCAGACTCGGTTGTTTCTAAATTATTATAAGTCCAAACTAAGATTCGATAATGATATTCTAGTGGAATAAAATGAGAATCGAGCGTAGTCTTTTCTCCAGACCCAGTTAATTAAAACTGGTGGAAAAGTAACAAAGACCCCAACTCTCTTGAAAATGTTAAATAACATGGAAATATAGCATAGTCTTTCCTCCAGACCCAGACCTTTCAAATAAGATATGAATAATAATAATAATAATAAATTAGTATTAATTAAAAAAACAAACAAACACCCACGATCCTCTTTATGATGAAAAACATGGAAATATAGCGTAGTCTTTCCTCCAGACCCAGTTATAAAAGTCATTTAAAACACAACAACAACAAAAACAAAACAAAGACCCTGCAATCTTATCAACATTGAATAACATGGAAATATGATGCAGTCTTTCCTCCAGACCCAATTATTTCAAAATAATCAAAATCATTAAAAAAGAATAACAGAATCTAAGGCCCAACTATCCTTCAAACTAAGAACCTTCAATAAATAAAAGTTTAGAGAGTTTTCTTTATTCCAGACCTTGTCATTTCAAAAATAAGATAGATGAAATCCTCATAACTAAGACTCAATCATATTCTTGTGCCTGTTCAACATGAATAAGATGATCGGGGGAGTATTTCATCAACATTTATGTCAGACAAGATGTCAGATCTGACAACTGTTCTTGATGTTGATTGGCTAAGAAGCAGTGCTACCAGTGTCGGATAAAACGTCAGACAACTCCTTTCATGAAATGCTCCCCGGGCTCTAAGTTTTTATGTTGTTTTTTTATTATAAATTTCTTTGCCTGGAAGAAAAAATGAATGTTTAATTACATCATTTATTACAGGATGTTAGGCTGGAAGAGGGTTAGATTTTTTTGTTCTGTTTTTTTTTTTTATAAACTGGTCTGGTCAAATTAAGTATGCGTTATCACAATGGTTTTATAGTTTGGAAGATGCTGGGGTCTAAGTTTTAAGATTAATGTTTCGCTTAATTTGTATTTTAAAGAGAACTGGGTGAGGGGTAAAGACAACACTCTAAGCCCAATCATTTTAAGTGGGTTTAATTTTGAAGATTGGTCTTAGCTGTGATTTTTTTTCAATATTTGTTTATCTTTTAAATAACCGGGTCTAGACGAAAGACTAAGCATAATACTCGTGTTATTCCCCAAGAATAAGAATATGACAAAGTCTTTTGTTTTTAAGATTGTTTAAATCATTTTTAAACTACTAGGTCTGGAATAAAGACAACGCTCTAAACATGTGCTTTTCTACATGCATGGTCTTAATTTGGAGGATTGTTGGTTCTAAGATTCGTTTTTGGGGGTTGGGTTTTATTGATTTTTTATTCTTGAAATAATTGTGTCTGGAGGAAAGTCGATCTTCGACAATCGGTCTTCATGTTATTCCACAGTAATTAGATTATTGGGTATTCGTTTTAGAATATTTGTAAAAACTATTTTATTTTTTTCAAATAATAACCAAGTCTGGAGAAAGGATGTTTGCTTTACCCATGCATTATTACAATGTTTTGTAGGGGTCGTAGTATCATTAAAAAAGCTGGGTGTGGGGTTAAGACATATTTTTTTTACTGGGTGAAACTTTGGAAAATTGGTCTTAGATTTGAAGTTTTTTAATTCATTTTTTAATAGCCGGGTCTGGAGGAAAGACTTTGTACTTATATTGTAATTGTTTAATTATCCGGGTCGGGAAAAAAGACTTTGCACTTTTGTGCTATATGAACGCATTGCTATAGGGTTTAGTTTTTAGTTTTAAGTAACCGGGTCTGGAGAAAAGACTACGCTTGATTCTCAATTTACTTTTACCGCATATATTCACAATATACGCCGTATAAGTTGAAACAACAACAAAGACATTAATTCCACTAGTTTTAATTAACTGGGTCTGGAGAAAAGACTAAGCTCGTATCTTAGTATGGACTTACATTATAATTTTTTAAATAAACGGTACTGGAAAAAGACTTTGGACTTATATTAAAATTTTTTAAACAACCGGGTCTGGAAAAAAGACTTTGGACTTGCATTTTAATTTTTGAAACAACCGGGTCTGTTAAAAAGACTTTGGACTTATATTATAATTTTTGAAACAACCGGGTCTGGAAAAAAGACTTTGGACTTATATTAAAATTTTTTAAACAACCGGGTCTGGAAAAAAGACTTTGGACTTGCATTTTAATTTTTGAAACAACCGGGTCTGTTAAAAAGACTTTGGACTTATATTATAATTTTTGAAACAACCGGGTCTGGAAAAAAGACTTTGGACTTATATTATTATTTTTGAAACAACCGGGTCTGAAAAAAAGACTTTGGATTTATATTACAATTTTTGAAAAAACAACCGGGTCTGACAAAAGACTTTGGACTTGCATTATAATTTTTGAATTAACCGGGTCTGGAAAAAGACTTTGGACGTATATTATAATTTTGAAACAACCAGGTCTGGAAAAAGACTTTGGACTTGTACTATAATGTTTAATTAACCGGGTGGGTGTTTCATAAAGCTGTTCGTAAGTTAAGAGCGACTTTAAGAACGACTGGTGATTCTTTCTTACGCGCAAAACCCTCGCCAATGAACGATTTTGTGTATATTATTTACCCCAAGAGAGGATCACCAGTCGTTCTTAAACTCGCTCTTAACTTACGAACAGCTTTATGAAACGGCCCCCGGGTTTGGAAAAAAGACTTTGCACTTTTGTGCTATATGAACGCATTACTATAGGATTTTAGTTTAGAACGGATTCGCCAAAAATCCTTTCAAATTTATTACATTTGTGGGTAAAGTCATTATAACATTTGTGGGCGATCAAAAATTATTACATTTGTGGGTAAAGAGCATTCTTACATTTGTGGGTGAAATTATTACATTTGTGGGTAAAGTGTTATTACATTTGTGGGCGTTATTACATTTGTGGGTAAAGTGTTATTACATTTGTGGGCGTTATTACATTTGTGGGTGCAACAGGGGGGTCTTTCACAGGCATAATATAATAAATACACTCATCTTACCGAGGCCTTCGCACGTAACTCCTGCATCATCGGCATGTTCACAATTTTCATAGAAGTAACCGTTGTGCGAGCAGAATGCTAGGTTTGACTCAGACCCGCTACAACCTACATTATCCATGATGATATCCCCTGTGCCCTGACCAAAGAATGCGCCACGGTGGTATGCAACAGCCCGTCGATATCCTAATGTGTAACAGACTACGTGAGCATCATATAGACTCCAGCTATCGTCACAAACAGTGCCCCATGCACCCTGTTGGAAGACTTCAACTCTGCCTTCATATGGACCTCTACCATCAGCCAAACGGGTCCATACAGGCTCTGTAAGGGTATATACAATGAGGCATAACAAGATAGTATGATCATGTATCTTTTATTGAGTATCTTCATACAAAATATTGCTTCATCTATGCCCTCAGAAACTTGTAAGCTAATTTGGGCACATCAACATTCTTGAATTCCTGTCAACAAATAACGCTCCTCAAAGAAAAATTAAATATCTTAACATACCCTTTTTTATTTGAAAAAAAAACCCTTTTAGACAATGAAGGTATCATAACTTACGCTGTTCTTAAATATAGTTCATAGATTATGGGAATAAATGCATTTCGCATTCAATTTCCATTCCTAGTAACAATGATAATAACAAGTATTCTTATCGATTTCTTTGTCTTTACATTATCATCACAACTGATATCATAATGTGGCACTACTAATAAAATTATTGTTATATTTTTTATCGTAATCCTCTTTGATATTATCATGTTTATTATTATCATTATCAAAATTTTAATCATCATCATCACCCAATCATAAATTAATGTTATTCAATTCCACCTTAAGTAGTTTAGTTCTTGAATTTGTTTTCTTTGATAATTAAATTACCAGATTGTATGCCCTTATATGATGTAGAGACTGAGTATAATGCCACTGACGGTCCTTACTACAGTAAATTTCTATTATTTTTTTTTAGATTTCCTATTTTATTCCTTCTGATAAAAGTATAATTCAAAATCTTCTATACTACAAAACTATATTATGTAGGTTTACATTGCCGGGATTCAAGAGGACGCTATTGGGTGGTTTTGCTGTGTGTTCGTTAAAGGACAAGTCCACCCCAAAAAAATGTTGATTTGAATAAATAGAGAAAAATCAAACTAGCATAACACTGAAAATTTCATCGAAATCGGATGTAAAATGAGAAAGTTATGGTATTTTAAAGTTTCGCTATTTTTCACAAAACAGTGATATGCACAACTCAGTGATGATGTCCATCACTCACTATTTCTTTTGTTTTTTATTGTTTGAATTATACAATATTTCATTTTTTACAGATTTGACAATGAGGACAAACTTGACTAAACCATATAGTATTAGACAATGCTAATTCCACATGTTCAGGGAGGAATTAATCATTGTTTCACTTGACAATGAGGAGAAAATTAGAATATTTCATATATCACATAATAAAATACAAAAGGAATAGTGAGTGGATGACGTCATCAGTCTCCTCATTTGCATACCGACCACGATGTGCATATAACTGTTTTGTGAAATTAAGTGAAACTTTAAAATGTCATAACTTTCTTATTTTAAATCCGATTTTGATGAAATTTTCAGTGTTATGCTTGTTGGATTTTTCTCTTTTTATTCGAACCAACTTTTTGTTGGGGTAGACTTGTCCTTTAAGGCCTGGTCCCACTGGCCGACGGATACAAAACGTATTCATAAAGGACACAGCGGACGAGCAAAATTTGGCGGGTGGCTCCATCCGTTTTCATCCGCTATAGAAATTGACGAAATTTTGCGATAACATAACGGAAAAGAATAACGTGGGTAGTATGTATCGCAGAATAAACGGTTGTTCATCGGAAACCTTGCGGATATAAATGGATATAAGTGGATGACAGCTCCGAATAGGTTACCGGATGTTATGAATACTTTATTTACGAGATGCATACGCTTACATCCTGTCTATTTCCGTGCTACTAACGATGTATACGTTCCATGTACCTTATCTTTCCTCCCTCTTTCTGTTGTTCAGTCTTAGTGGATCTGAGTTGCGAGGATGCCCAGAGGATGCAGAGAGGATACAACGGACGTTTATAGGATGATAACAGACATTGAACGTTTGTTGCTCGTATAGGTTGAGGATTTGCATATCGTACCCGGCGGAAAGTTCATCCGTTCTATAGTTTTGTGCAGCTCAAAACTTTTTGCGCGGATGAAATCACAGTGGACGGATGCTCGATGGATAGAGCGTATGGAACACGTTTGCAATGAGTACACAACGGATGCATAGCGTTTTCCAACGGATGTTACGATTTTCTTTCCAATTTACATCCGTAATATGGGACCGGGCCTTTACGAACATCATCGATGTAATTTGCATGCAGCTGTCAATCATCAGCAAGTCGTGTAGCACATGCATATACATGCGCACATACGCTGAGCTGATTTTGGCTAACTAGCCAAAATACATCTTATGACGTCAATTCACACAGCAGGAGGCGGAGCCAACCTGCCAGGATCTTCGAACAGAGCCGAATACGCGAACTGAGAACCCGGGGGGGGGGGGGGGGTACTCGAAATAACATAATAATTTATCTAGGCATATGCATGTGCCGCGCCAAAGTCGGGTGTCGGACGATCTGGAACTAAATCTTGGTCTTAAAACGGGGGTCTCCAGAACGGCTCTTTGGTTATTGATTGCTAAAAATGCAATGCTCTGGAACTGACCACATAAAAAAAGGGGGTCTCCGGAACTCGTACAGATCGTAGGCGTAGCATGGTAGCGGCTAGGTAGCGGCCGTGTTAAAACACGCGTGCGTCTTATATAGATTCATATCGGGATAGCACTAGTTGTAGCTACTGGCACGGGGAGCTTCGGCAGCCCGGTCTATGTCCATGCGCCGACGTGCTCGCCGCACAGACCGGCTGAGTAGCTAAAGATGGGAGCGCATTGGAACGAAAAATCACAAACGGAACGGAAATTTAGGCTGGTCTCAACTCATCGCGGCACTTACGTATCATACACAATTATACTATGTGCCCCCCCCCCCATGGAGTTCTGGTCCGGTGTAGCGGCGGATCTGGTGCTAGGCAGACACGGTTCTATAAGAACACTATCTGCCGGCGCGGATCGTGTTCCAACTCCGGTGGAGTCAGAACTAATTGTCTTTGACAGATGTCGTTCTTGTTATCGATATGCGTGCAGACGGTACCCATTTCTTTCAAAATTACATAGGACGTATCATTTTTATTTATCTATTTTAGTAGGAAAATAAATAAGAAAATTAAACGGCGGCAACCCGGTAGATAATTATGGTACCGAGTAAAAAACAACAACAATATCTGCCGTTAAGAACGCTACCCACAGACGGATACCGTTTCCGCCGGTGGAACCAGATCTGCCGCTATATCGCATATCGCAGAACATGGCTTCTGTGTAGGCGTCGTAACGCTGCATGGTTTCAATATGTATTTTTCGCATTTACTATGGGGAAACTCTCTACAACTTATCGAATCCTCTGAAAATACAATTAAAATCACAATGGAGAGCTGAGAGGTTTTCGTCAAAAGTTGGTGGACTCGCGGACAGCAGATCGTCCGAAAATTTGCACGGGACGAACAATTGCAAATTTGTCGTTGTCTAGAGTCAAGAGATTCCGATGCTATCCCGGTCCACCAACTTTCGACAGAAGCCTCTTAGCTCTCCATTATGATTTTGACTCGCATTTTCAAAGGAATTGAAGGAATTGGTGAGTTGTAGAGAGCTTCCCCGTAGTAAATGCGAAAAGTCCGGACTGGGTATTAACTGGCGCCTCGTGCATGAAGCGTATATGTTCAACGCACCCTCTTGAATCCCGGGAATGCATAACTCTAAACCTCATGTCAGAATTTAATTAAACCAATACAAAAAATTGATTATGTATTTTACCAACGCCTCCTGTGCACGCAACTCCTGCATCTTCGCTATGACCACAGTTTGAAATGCCGTAGCCTATGTGTCCACAAAAAGCGAGGTTCGATTCAGATCCTGAACATGCCACATCATCCAACAGGACAAGCCCTGATCCAGCTCCATAAGTTGCACTCGTATAGTAAGCAGACGCACGAGGGAACCCGAGTGTATGGCAAACTGCATGTGAGTCGTTTAAATCCCAATAGTCGTCGCACACAGTAGCCCAGGCATCTTGGTAGTAAAGTTCAACTCTTCCTACATGCTTGTACGTACCACTACTAACCAGTCGGGTCTTCAAAGGTGCTGTGAGACAAATATCAAAAGACATATATTTAGATATAATAGGGGCGGCTGAACGGATTTTCCTTGAGGTACATTAGGCATATTAGGTGACAAAGCTATAAAATGACACTTATAATTATGTCAAAAGGGTGTAAACAAATATTTTCACCAGAAATTACTTTCTGCCTTACGTATAGCTGTATGTTTCGAGGTCTTATAAAGAAAAGTCAAATAATAAGCAAGAAAGAGAATTTGGTATACGTGGCAAAAAAGGCTTCCAAAATTTTAGTCATGCAAGCCTGATTGTGTTTATTTGATATTCACAGGGGAGGCGAAACTTGCCCCCCCCCCCCCCAAAAAAAAAAAAATCCCCGTAGGACAAAATGCCGTTCTTCTTTTTAAATGGAGAATGTACTTTTTCATTATGAAATGTGTACTTTTTAAAAAATGAAATTCCCTTTTTGAACTATACATAACACATTTTAGGTTAGAAAATCACAAAAAAATTGGCTCGCGCTTGCATTAATTTATTATTGTTTAGTGAGTTACTCGTCCTGTTCATGGTTACAATTTGATTGGAATAAAATATCAAACGCTGCTTGGTCATGTAAAATGGTATTATATTGTGATATTATGATAGTGAGAAGAGTTTCTGCAATTACGATATTCGAGATTCAATCCTGACATGATATAATATTTCAGACAAGTGCAGCTCATCACTCCATTGCGCATCACTCCATTGCGATTTCGTAAAGTCCGTCATTGAAAATGGAAACGAAATACAAATGTTTCACATCAAGCTCTAAATTTATATTTGTCATTATTATATGCAAATATTTGTTAAAATACTACGATTAAATAATGTTCTACGCCTACGGTCATGATCAGAAATATTGTTAATGAAAGTTTTAAGGCTTATTTTACGTTGATCGCCGCATTACAATTTTCCCTTAGATCAATTTCGATTTGGTTTTATTGCGCATGCGCAGTAGATGGCAAAAAAAAAATCCATTCATGATTATTCATCGTGCATTAATTATCAGCGCGCAGCATGAACGTTAAGACTCGAACTCCGGATCAAAATAAACTTCAAATTAATCGTGAATAGGCATCATCATTACACAATAGGTTTCATTTTGGGGGGAATATATTCTATTCAAGTAAGAAGTAGTTAAGGACGTTCCACAGTTAAAATGAAATCCATGTCATTTCACCAAATTTTGCAGAGAGTTAGTTTGGTATCTATGCATTATGCAAATGCAAAAAAATATATAGGTTCATGTCCTTAATTTTTTCTACGGGTCTTCAAAATCGCCGTATTTGAATGATATGCAATCTTGCGCAATCGAGAGAATTATGCCTCTTTTAGACCTCACGAATTCACCAAATGAGTTTAAATCAACTTACTCATTGGATACCGCATCAAACTTCATCAAATTTTCAAGATATATAACAAAGTGTATACCAAAGTAAGAGAGTCTTTTAATTGGTAAAACTATATCTATTTGGAGTCAGCAGGCGCGGATCCAGGATTTCGTAGGGAGGGGGGGGGGCCCAAATTCGACCTGATTTTGGCGCCCCTGTGTACTTTTCGGAAAAATGGCGGCCCCTCCTCCAGGCAATCATAAGTGCCTTAAATGCCTGTTAGATTATCTTATTTCATAGGCACATGAAGAAGAGGCAATTGAATGATGGTTTTATAATAATGTGTTCATGAATAAATGTAATATCACTTTAAAAAAAGAATCAATGCGATCGCGAAGCGCGAGCGATTTCTATTTTAACCATTTGATGCTTTTAATCTCGTTTAACTTCTCATCAGATTAGGCCCTGCTAGAATTATGTGAGCGGGAGCCAGGCGCGGATCCAGGATTTCTTAGGGGGCCCTAATTTCAAGTCAAGTAATAATCGTGCCAAAATATTGACTCCCATTGCCGAATGGGTAATGTCTAGTTACTTCACACAGAAACCTCTCTTGCATTGTATAGGCATACTTCGTTCTTCTGGGTATCCCCATTTTTTTCTTTTCTACTTTTTTGTTTCAGGGCTTGAAAAATATTACGGGGATGACGCCCCTGTATCGCCGCGTATGAACACTGGTTGTGCAATAACTAAATTGCATATTCTGCATGAGAGAAAATTAATTTTTTATTTTGGGTAATATATTCTTGAAAAGATATACATGCTTTTTATTATAGAGTTGAGGTAGACTCAGTAGTCAGCACTCAGCATTTACTAATTGGGAGTACACTGTCTACTTAGATCTGTAAGTGTTTGGATATATTATATAATCTTTTGTTATTCGCTTGAAATCCTTTCAAAACAGTGAGTTGTCTTGTCAATCCTATTCAACAGACATTGGATCTTCCGCTCTTGCAACAATCATATCAAGTATCAAAAGGTTATGTATGAAATGTATCTTATAATCTTGCTCAAATTGTATATACTCCAAATAGATTTTAAAAAGAAACAGAATGCGTGTAAATGGTGTAAATAAAACAAATATAAGATACTAAAAATAAATATGCTGTAAAAATATACTTTATTGGCAATGTCTATATAAATACGAAAATAATGCTCTTAAGTTTGCATCATTTTGGACGATAAGTTCTTACCTCTCTCTTTCATACAATACAAGTGAAACATGAATTCTAAGGTCCCATGTATCTTGTATACATCAACTATTTCAAGATGTAACAATAAATGTAAATGATAGCAATGCAGTTTAGGCCTGAGTATATCCACGTAATAGTTTCAGTGGAATTCGTTAAAAAAATTACAACGTGATTTCCCACTGTAGGTTGGAAACGAAAAGGTGTCGTATCATCAACTGTATCTAGCTGTCTTTTACGCATTACTTCTTGAAACAAAAATATAGGAACGATATAAACCATAGAGTTATTTCAGTTATTTGAGTATTTGACGATCCGTCAAAAAATAAAAACGCATCCGAAACTTTCACCATTACAATGAAAGTTTCATTTATTCCTTTACATATTGCAAGTAAACTTCAACATTTCTGTAAATAATATATATTAATATATCCATATACAATTAAGTTCACATGGTGGTATACTGCACATCCGATTTCAGAATATGATATGCGTTGTGGTATGAATGTCTACCCACCTATAACATGCAAAACGTTTACTAGTAACTAGTGACTATACTACTAGACCGATTTTTACTCAAACGGCTTTCCAATAGAGAAATAACAAGAGAACATTCACCTAAGAATGGAAATCCTCATTTGTTCTGATAAATATCAAGAGTATCAGTACAAAATGTAAACAGTGTCAGTATAAAATGTAATTTGAAATTAACAGAAATGTCAAAGAAAATCGGTTATTCAATCTGCTCAGATCAAAGAATAATACTCTCACTACTGCTAAAGTTATATAATTGTTGGCCGTGTACTCCATTCACCGTCCAATTGAAACATAGGACCTATATATAATATTATATTCCACTTGTTAACATTATATTTTCCAATCCGTTTGGGAATAGTGGCTTAAGTGTTGCAAGCAATATAAAAACAACAGTTAAAATCAGACGCTTCTCATACATTTGTCAAAGTGCAGAGTGCTTCCCTTAATGCAAGAAGAATTCACAACTCTTATTCATATTTTGTTTCTTAGCCTTTAATAAACAAGAGCGACTTTTGTTAGGAATAGAGTTATGGAGTGCTCAGCTCGTGAAGCTCACGAATTACTCATTAAAATATTGACGAATTGCCTATTGACGAGTACCCCTACTAAAACATGTTACAAAAGTCGCTAGGACAGAACATAATTTTTGTCTCGCCTACATAGCAGAGCGAGACAATAATTGGCGCCTCTTTTTGACGATGGGGACGGCGTCAACACTGAAATCTTAACAAAAGTTAAGTTTTTGAAATGTCATAGTTCATGAAACTTGGAAACAACGGTAATAAAGTATAGCGGAATATCCTGACTACGTTTGTTTAAGGTAACATGACCAAGGTCAAAGGTAATTTAGGGTCATTGCAGGCCTGGCCGCATGGGTCAATGAACTTAGAAACTGTTGGGAGAATCAACATCGAAATCTTACCAAAATTAAAAACTAGAATAAGATATTCGAAAGCGTGTGTAAGATTAAAGCTAATCTCCCACATTAGATGTATTCAATTTAAAAAATACAATATAAAAAATGTACGTCGTATTATATAAACTAGCAGATACTCCCGTGTATGTGACAAGTTCGATGGTATAAGCATGGACCTACTACTCTGACAGAGTAGTAGGTCCATGGTATAAGTAACATTGAGATGTTTTCTATCATGTAGTGTATATAATTATAAAGTGTTTTTAATTGGAACAAGCGCTAAATGTAAATATTAATTTTTATATCAATATATGAATTGAGTAATTTGAATTTATTTGGCGTTATTGTGTTTACGTTAATCGTGCCCCCCCCCCCGTAGTTACGCCACTGAATCGATGAATGTTCATGTTTTACCATGTGTTCCTACCTCTCAAATTTGGACGGAGGTACTTGTCTAGGGAGTCAGCTTGCTTTAGCCTCTCCGCTTTTCTTTTTCGATTTTCGCAACCTGAAGGTTTTTTGTTGGCCATAGTACTTGAGAACTTTGTACTTGGGCGTGGTCGCCTGGGCACCATGAGTTGCAGACTGGCGAGTTTGAATTCGCGCCTTGCCCGCTTTCCAGACCATAATGCGCATGCTCGTAACTTCGAGAACTTCGAGAATTTCTCGGAAGTCTCTTCGGGACGGAATGTATGAATGCGGAAATAATAACACGAATAGTCTTAAGGCCTGAACAAGTTCTTTTAATGTGATCGAGGCGGTCTGAATATACGGTTATTATCAATTTCCACTTTCCAAATAACTATGGAGCGCAAGTTATCCCGACCTGCAACTAGCTACACGGTGGGTCATTGCTTGCTTGTTATTGGTGTTGAACGTGACGATGTTAACATGTGATTTGTAACCTATGCAATTATAGGTATATGGCTTAAAAAGAATGCAACTTGTATAACTTATACTAGTTGCATTCTTTTTAAGCCATACCCATACACAATTCCAGCGCCCCCTAGTTCTCACATCAATTTGGCGCCCCCCCCCTCGTTCGAACATCAATTTGGCGCCCCAAGTTCGAATAGCAATTCGGCGCCCCCTAGTTCGAACATCAATTTGGCGCCCATATAGTTCGAACATTCAATCGGCGCCCCCCGATGATGTCGAACATAAATTTTGCGCGCCTACGTCGAACATCAATTCGGCGCAACCCCCCCCCCTACGTCGAACATCTATTAGGCCTCCCTAGGTCGAACATCAATTTAGCGCCCCCAGTTGGAACATCAAATTGGCGCCCCTAGTTCGAATATCAATTCGGCGCCCCCTAGTTCGGACATCAATTCGGCGCCCCCCCCTAGTTCGAGTATCAATTCGGCGCCCCTACATGTAGGTCGATCATCAATTCGCCCCCCCCCCCCGTTCGAACATCAATTCGGCCCCCAGTTCGAACATCATTTTGGCATCCCTTCGAACTCAATTTGCCTTCCCTAGTTCGAATATCATTTCGCCCCCTTAGCTCGAGTATCAATTTGGCGCCCCCTAGTTCGAACATCAATGCGGCGCCCCCCCTAGTTTGAGTATCAATTTGGCGCCCCCCTAGCTCGAACATCGACCCCCCCCCCCCAGTTCGAGTATCAATTTGGCGCCCCCAGTTCGAACATCATTTTAACATCCCTTCGAACATCATTTCGGCGCCCTCCTAGTTCGAATATCAATTCGGCGCCCCTACATGTAGGTCCAACATCAATTTGGCGCCCCTACATGTAGGTCGATCATCAATTCGGCCCCCCCCCCCGTTCGAATATCAATTTGGCGCCCCCTAGTTCGAATATCAATTTGGCGCCCCTATGTCGAACATCAATTCGCCCCCCCCCCCGTTCGAACATCATTTTGACATTCCTTCAAACATCATTTCGGCGCCCTTTTGATTCGAACATCATTTTCTTTCCTCCTCTTCCTCTTTTCTTCTTCTCGTCCTTCCCCCTCTTCCTCTCCCCTTTTCTTCTTTTCTTTCCCCCTTTTTCTCTCTTTTTTCTTATCTTCTTTCTTCCCTCTTCCTCCCTCTCCTTTTTCTCCTTTTCGTTTTTCCCTCTTCCTCTCTCTTCCCCCCCTCTTCTTCCCCATCTTCCTCTTCCCCCCCCTCCCCCTCCCTTTTCTTCTCTTCCTTCCCCCTCTTCCTCTTTTTTCTCTTTCTTTCCCCTCTTCTTCTCCTTTTTACTTCTTTTCTTTCCCCTCTTCTTTTTTCTTATTTTCTTTCCCCTCTTTTTTTTCTCTTCTTTCCTCCCTCTTCCTCTCTCTCCTTTTCTTCCCCCTCTCCCCCTCGCTTTTCTTCACTTCCTTTCCCCTTTTCTTCTTTTCTTCCCCCCTTCTCTCTCTTTTTTCCTCTTCTTTCTTCCCTCTTCCTCTCTCTCCTTTTTTCTCCTTTTCCCCCTCTTCCTCTCTCTTCCCCCCTCTTCTTTCCCCGCTTCCTCTTTTTCTTCCCCCCTCCCCCTCCCTTTTTCTTCTCTTCCTTCCCCCTCTTCCTCCTTTTTCTCTTTCTTTCCCCTCTTCTTCTCCTTTTTTTCTTCTTTTCTTTCTTCTCTTCTTTTCTTTGCCCTCTCCTTTTTCTTCTCTTCTTTCCTCCCTTTTCCTCTCTCTCCTTTTCTTTTCCCCTCTTCCTCTTTTTTCTCATTTTCTTTCCTCTTTTCCCTCTCTCTCTTTTTCTTCCCTTCTTTCCCCCTCTTCCTTTTTTCTTTCCCCCTTTTCTCTCTCTTTTTTCTCCTCTTCTTCCTTCCCCCTCTTCCTCTCTCTTTTCCCCTCTTCTTTTCCCCTTTCTCTCTCTTCTCTTCTTTCCTCCTTCTTCCTCTCTTTTTTTTTCTCCTTTTCCTTTTCCTTTTCCTTTCCCCCTCTCCTCTTTTCTTTCCCCCTTTTCCTCTCTTTTTTCTTCCCTTCTTCCCCCTTTTTCCTTTCTTCTTTTTCTTCTTTTCTTTCCCCTCTTTTTTCTCTTTCTTTCCCTCTCTTCTTTTTTTTTTAGCCGAAGGGGGGGGGGGGGGGCAAGGCCCCCTCGGCTCCCCCCATGGATCCGCGTCTGGCAGCGCCCTCATTTGGCAAGAATGGTGCAATACTCGGAAAAAAAACAAATCTTCAAAGACGTGAATCTACTCAAAAATTAAAAAAGTATTTTGTAAGCTGCCCTTTTTTAAAAATCCTTGTCATTTTCATCAAATTCGGCTAAATTGTAGAGGAATGCATATCGGAGGTGTAGGGAAGTTAAAAGTGTGGGGTTCATGTGCTCGTTTTTTAACTATGAGTGTCCAAAGTGATGCGAGTTGGCATGAAAATCGCCCAAATGCGGCCAAAACGTGCAAAAGTCTAATAATGCCGTCTAAAATGCGAATGGTTCCGTAGTTTTGCCCCCAAACATTCAAAATCCATGCCATTTTCGTCATACTCTCCAGATTTGTAGAGGAATATATTCTGAAGGCATTAAAATATTAAAGATATGGGGTCCATGTGCTCGTGTTTAAACTATCAGTGTCAAAAGTGTTGCGAGTTGGCTTGAAAATATTGAAATCCACCTAAAGTGCACCGAAAAAAGCAAAAAGTATGATAATACCGTCAAAAATGCAAATGGTTTCATTATTCGCTCCCAAACATTCAAAATCCATGTCATTTTCATCATACTCTCTAGATTTGCAGAGAAATATATTCTAATGACGTTGAAATATTAAATATATGGGGTCCATGAGCTCGTTTTTAAACTATCAGTGTCCAAAATGTTGCAAGTTGGCTTGAAACAGCCTAAAATGCGCCGAAAACATGCAAAAGTCTAATAATACCGTCCGAAATGTCTAAAATACAAATAGTTCCTTAGTTCTGCTCCCAGACATTCAAAATCCATGTCATTTTCATCCTACTCTCTAGATTTGTAGAGGATTTTATTTTGAAGACGTTAAAATATTAAATACATGGGGTCCATGTGTTCGTTTTTAAACTATCAGTGTCTAAACTGTTGCGAGTTGGCTTGAAACAGCCCAAAATGCGCCGAAAACAAGTAAAAGTCTGATAATATCGTCCAAAATGTCTAAAATACGAATGGTTCCGTAGTTCTGCTCCCAAACATTCAAAATCCATGTCATTTTCATCATACTCTTTAGATTTATAGAGAAATATATTCTGAAGACGTTAGAATATCAAAAATATGGGGTACATGTGCTCGTTTTTAAACTATCAGTGATCCAAAGTGTTGGCTTGAAACAGTGTATAATGCGCCTAAAACGGGCATAAGTCTAATACCGTCCAAAATGTCTAAAATACGAATGGTTCCTTATAGTCCGGGGGCTGGGGGAGTTTATTCAGCTGATCGGGTACATAATGTTTGATGGTCCCAACATATTGGCCTGATATCAGTGGTCAGGAAAATGTGTTGCTGCCGGGTCATATCCTGTACGGAAGGCCCAGGGGACCCCATTTTTGTCGGCCATCTTGGATTTTTCATGAAAATCAATCATATTTTTGCACAAACAATGGACATATATCAAATATATAGCAAATCACTTTCATTGTCTTAAAACCACTTGGATAAGAAAAAAGAATAATTTTTCTATCTCTTTCTGCTACATATAACGAAGTGATGGCACATCAAAGCCTACCCCCTCAGGGGGCGGCTAAAGTCACCCAAAGCCTATTTTGCATTTTAAAATTTATAGGAAAATCTGTAAATTTGGAGCCCCCACTGAGGCTAAAGGGTGTTTCTGCTAAAAAGCAATCCATTTTCATTGCCTTAATCCACTTGGAGACAAGATAGTATCATTTATTATATCAGTTACATATAAAGAAGTGCTGGTACAGCAAAGCCTACCCCCGTCAAGGGCTCCCGAAATTCCCCAACCCTTTTCCTATTTTACTTTTTTATTAGATAATCTGCGAATTTGGAGCCCACATAGGGGCACAAACAGGGGCGTAGACAACGGGGGGGGGGGGGGGATGAGGGGGGTGCATCCCCCCACCTCACAAGGTGGGGGGGATGGCATGTACAATCATCCCCCCCAGGTTTTGGGGAATGATATTTGGTTACTTAATAAGTCATAATGATGATAATAATAGTAATAATAATAATGATAACAATTATAATATTAATAATAATAATAATTATGATGATGATAATAATAATCCTCATCATTATTGTAATTCATAACCACATACCCATATCAAGACAACAAAGACTATACCTGCGTGTACACAGTTGACATTGGTTTTTTTCTGAAGAGGTGTAACAGCAAAATTCACAGAGATAAATAAATACGTAGTGTGGTTCAATATGCAATATTATACAACACATGGATAGATCCTTGATAGCTGATTGGATGAAAGCGTGTCACGTGACATTCAGAGGAATCAGCTATAGCACGCTAAGATATGCTAGCCGTGCTATAGTCGACTATTGCACGCTCGTGCTATAGTCGACTATAGCACGCTGAAGTAAATGAGCCAGCACTGCAAGAACCCTTGGCACACTGAACCCATAGTCATGCCCCGTACACGTTAAGTGAATACGCGCATACGTAATCACGTTTTTGTATCTCTGACCGATGTACGTAGCACCGCGCATACACGTTGCTAAGCTGAACACAATGCGCGTACGTACGTTGCTAAGCAAATTATTCCCAGGGTACGGCTGCGTACCTTCTGGATTTCCTTCTGGGTTTTATGGAATTCGTTCACAAATTGGACTTCATGGATCTACGACTTTATGGATCTATGTTGAAAATACTTGACTCTCCTGGGATTACTGGAGTAAATCTACTGACGCTCAAAAGACAACATTGTAAGCAAAATAAGACCTAACGCGCGTTAGTCATAGACTAAACCTATAGATCTAACTTGTTAGCCTATCTAGATCTAGTCTAAAGTAGCTATCGGTGTTGTATAAAACAAATATTCAATGTTGTATTCGTGCGACGTTCCAAATATTACATTCGTTGCAAGTTGAATCAGTCTATTCAACTCCGCTTCGCGTCGTTGAATAGACTGTTTCAACTTGCACACTCATGCAATATTCGGAACGATCGCACTCATCAACATTGAATATTTGTATACTATGTGTCAGTCCATTCTGTATTCGTATGCCACGGTGTGTAGATCTTGTCGATGTATGTCTGTCCATTCAAGGCGTAGTATGTGTGTGGTGCGCGCACCCGTGTGTGTGTGTGTGTGTGTGTGTGTGAGTATGTGTGTGTGTGCGTGCGCGCTTGTGTGTGTTATTTTACCTCATTAAGTATGCATCAGATTGCACGATTTCAAGTTCAAAATTGCAAAAGCTCCCTACCGTGGGAGGGGGGACACCCCCCTCCCACACCCTCCCCCCAGCTCGGTCGCTTCGCTCCCTCGCTCGGGCGCTTCGCGCCCTCACTAGCGTTGGCAGCCCAGTCATCCCCCCAGGTGTACGAACCTGTCTACGCCACTGGGCACAAAGATGTTTCTCCTGAATAGCAAAACACTTTCCTTGTCTTAAAACCACTTGGATGCAAAAAAGTAGCATTTTTCTATCTGCTTCATTATAACGAAGTGCTGCCACATCGAAGCCTACCCCCTCAGGGGGAAGCTGAAGTCACCCAACCCCTATTTCATATTTTGCCCATTTCTAGGAAAATTCGCCATTTTGGAGCTCCATTGAGACAAACGAGGTTTCTGCTTTGCAGAAATGTAACTTTTATTGTTTTGTAACTCCTGGGAGACAAAAAGTTGGATTTTATCCATCAGCTTCATTTAAAGACGCGCTCGCACACTGAAGCCTACCCCCGTCAGGGGCTCCCGAAATCACCCACCCCTTTTCCGTATTTTACCTTTTTATTAGAAAATCAGCGAATTTGGAGCCCACATTGAGGCACAAAGATGTTTCTCCTAAACAGGAAAACACTTTCCTTGTCTTAAAACTACTTGGATGCAAAAAATTAGTATTTTCTCTATCTGCTAAATTATAACGAAGTGCTGCCACATCGAAGCCTACCCCTCAGGGGGCAGCTTAATCACCCAACCCCTATTTCATATTTTGCCCATTTCTAGGAAAATTCGCCATTTTGGAGCCCCATTGAGACAAACGACGTTTCTCCTATATAGCACACCACTATTATTGTCTTAAACCACTTGGATACGAAAAAGTAGTATTTTCTCTATCTGCTACTTATTAACGAAGTGCTGCATCGAAGCCTTAACCCCTCAGGTCAGGCTAAAGTCACCCAACCCCTATTTCGTATATTGCCCATTTCTAGGAAAATTCGCCATTTTGGAGCCCCATTGAGACCAACGGCGTTTCTGCTTTGCAGAAAGTCACTTTTATTGTTTTGTAACTCGTGGGAGACAAAAAGGTAGGATTTTCTCCATCAACTTCATTTGAAGACGTGCTCGCACACAGAAGCTTACCCCCAACAGAGGCTGCCGAATCCCCCCACCCTTTTGCCTATTTTCCCACTTTATTGAATAATTCGCAGTTTTTGACCCCCTCGGTCAGGCAAATTAGCATGCCTGCTATATAATGAAGCCCATTTATTTTTTGAAGCAACTTAAAGATGAAAGAATAGGCTTTCTTCTATCAGCTACATGCAAAAAACGTGCTGGCGCATCGAAGCTACTCAATTCAGGGGCTGCTGAAGTCACCCTACCTTTTTGCCTATTTTCCATCTTTATTGGAAAATTCGCAGTGCTTAGCCCCATTGATGCAAAAAGGTATTTCTGCTATGAAGTAAAACCACTTTTTTTAAACTCCCCTGGGCTTGGGGATGAAAGAGTAGGCTTTTTATATAAAGAAGTGCTGGCACATCGACGCCTACCCTCTTCAGGGGCTGCCGAATATTAAGTCACCCCATCCTGTTTGTCCGTTTTGTCTAATTATTAGAAAATTCGTAATTTTGGAGTCACGCAAAGGGCGTTTCTGATAAAATAGTAAAGTCACTTTAATTTTTCAAACCACCTGGAAATTAAAAAGAAGGGTTTTTTAATATCAGCTACATAATAAAAAGATGCTGGCACATCGACGCCTACCATCCAAATTGGCAAATTTTTCCCATAAATTGGCAGAATACGGGAATGGGCGGGTGATTTCAGGGGCACCCTGAGGGGGTAGGCTTCCATGTGCCAGCACTTCTTTATATGTAGCAGATAGAAGAATACTACTTTTTCCTATCCAAGTGGTTTAAAGACAATGAAAGTTGTTTGCAATAAAGCAAACATCTTTTTGCCTCAATGTTGGCTCCCAATTCGCAGATTTTCTAATAAAAAGGTAAAATACGGAAAAGGGGTGGGTGATTTCGGGAGCCCCTGACGGGGGTAGGCTTTGCTATACCAGCACTTCTTTATATGCAACTGATAGAATAAATGCTATTCTTTTGTCTCCAAGTGGTTTAAGACAATGAAAGAGGTTTGCTACATAGAAGAAACATCTTTTTGCCTCAATATGGGCTCCAAATTCGCAGATTTTCTAATAAAAAGGTAAAATACAGAAAAGGGGTGGGTAATTTCAGGAGCCCCTGACGGGGGTAGGCTTTGCTGTACCATCACCTCTTTATATGTAACTGATAGAGGAAAGGCAACTATTTCGTCTTCATGTGGTTTTAAGACAATGAAAATGGATTGCTTTGTAGCAGAAACACCCTTTAGCCTCAGTGGGGGCTCCAAATTTGCAGATTTTTCCATAAATTTGCAAAATACGGAAAAAGGGGATGGTGTTTTCGGCATCCCACTGACAGGGGGGTGTCTTCGATTTTCCAGTAATTCTTTATATGTAGCAGATAGAAGAAAGTCTATTCCTTTGTCTCCAAGTGGTTTAAAACAATAAAAGCAGTTTCACTACATAGTAGAAACACTTTTTTCATCAATGTGGCTCCAAAATTACGAATTTTCCAAAAATGGGCAAAATACGAAAAGGGGGTGGGTGACTTGGGGCAGCCCCCTGAGAGAGTAGGCTTTGTTGTGCCCTCACTTCTTTAAATGCAGCTGATAGAGAAAAGCCTACTCTTTCGTTTCCAAGTGATTTCAAGAAAATAAAAGTTGTTTTATTACCTAACCGAAGCATCATTTTGCCACATTGAGGGCTACAAAAGGCAATATATTTTAATAGTCAAGCTTCGGATGAGGGTGGGGTACCTTCGACAGGCTCTTGCAGGACTATGTTTTAAGGTGTCCGAATGTAATTGCTTGCGACATGCAGAGCAATCCCTCCTCTAACTTTTCCAAGAGGTTTCATTAACATAAAATTTGCTTAAATATGTAAAAAACGCCTTTTGCCCTCATACCCATATATGTAATATACACTTTTCTATCGTGACGCTCATTAAATGCATTTATGCGTGCTAGTCACACCAACAAAGGCGAGGCAAGACCGATTGAGTCTTTTGAACTCTTTTGAAAGGCAAGCCAGCGATCGCATTGAAGTCGGTATCACTAGTGTGACTATGACGGAGGTTGCTTTTTGGTGTCATTTTATCGCAATATCGGGGAATACATTTGGAGATATTTTCCCTATATCTAAGCAAATCAAGACATTAATACTGTCATGAAGCATATCAATGTTCTCGTTAATATATTTTCTTTCGTGTTGAATGCTGATATTTTGCATTAATTAATAAAACAGAAAGATATCAATGCACATGCAAATTTTTGCCTACAAACATGGAAATTTGGGCATAAATTCTTATATTTTTCAAAAAATATTAACTGGACTGCCCAGAAAACGATTGCAATCGATTTCTACTGTCTAAATCAATGTGAAATGCGTATTCATTTAACATCTGTCCATTGTTTGTGCAAAAATATGAAAGGCAATGAAAATGGATTGCTTTTTAGCAGAAACACCCTTTAGCCTCAGTGGGGGCTCCAAATTGACAGATTTTCCTATAAATTTTAAAATGCGAAATAGGCTTTGGGTGACTTCAGCCGCCCCCTGAGGGGGTAGGCTTCGAAGTGCCATCACTTCGTTATATGTAGCAGAAAGAGATAGAAAAATTATTCTTTTTTCTTATCCAAGTGGTTTTAAGACAATGAAAGTGATTTGCTATATATTTAATAAATGTCCATTGTTTGTGCAAAAATATGATTGATTTTCATGAAAAATCCAAGATGGCCGACAAAAATGGGGTCCCCTGTGCCTTCTATACAGGATAATGACCCGGCAGCAACACATTTTCTTCACCACTGATATCATGCCAACATGTTGGGACCATCAAACCTTATGTACCCGATCAGCTTAATAAACTCCCCCAGCCCCCGGACTATTAAGTCCTGCTCCCAAACGTTCAAAATCCATGTCATTTTCATCGTACTCTCTAGATTTGTTGAGGAATATATTCTGAAGAAGTTAAGACATTTAAACTGTGGGGTCCATGTGCTCGATTTCAAATTATAAGTGTCCAAAGTATTGCGAGTTGACTTGAAACAGCCCAAAATGCGCCGAAAACAAGCAAAAGTCTGTTAATACCGTCTAAAATGCGAATGGTTCCGTAGTCTTGCTCCAAAACATTGAAAATCCATGTAATTTTCATCATACTTTGCCCATAGATACTTTAGCACCTGAATATTTCAAATATGTAAAAATTAACATGGGTTCATGTGCTTGATTTTTCGCTATAGAGCTTCAAAGTTAACCCAAAATGGATGATGTTCTTAAGAATTGTGCATCCAAAAGAATTTGGCATTTTTAGACCTCACGAGATCACAACAATGAGTTTAAAGCCCTATTACTCAGTCAAAATCCATTAAATAATATTGTATCCGTAAGATGGATAATCTATCTATATATATTGCTGTCAATCGTTTGCTCATTTAAGTCTAACAACACTCTCAGTTCTTAGAAATCGCGGGAAAGATACTCAGCCTCAAAAATTTCAAATTTAAGAACAAACTTGAGAAGTAAAAGAATTGCTGCACTTTATTCAAAACCCATGTCATTTTCACCAAATTTTGCAAAATTGTATAGGAAGGTATACCTAAGAGGTGCAAACATTAAAAAATATGGGTTCATGTGCTTGTTTTCAAACTATCAACACTCTTATTTGAGCAAATTTGCTTCTTAAAACACCCAAAGAGGCGCCAAAGGCTTTGTATCTATGTGAGGAAAAATTCCGAACCACTTTTCCATTTAATCAAACTCGGCGTCATATTCATCATACTTTGCAGCACCACACAGAAATTATTTTGAAATTGTAGAGGAATAAAAAAAATGTTCCATGGAATAATTCCAGTTTATTAGCTTCATAAAATAACACAGGGGAGCGTTTCATGAAAAGACTTGTCGGACGTTTTATCCGACAAGTCCTGTTTTATCCCACAGTTACCATAGTAACAGTCCCTCTCAGCCAATCAGAATCAAGGGAAGTTGTCAGATCTGACAACTTGTCGGACAAAAATGTTGATGAAACACTCCCCAGATCTGCAGTTATTGCAGATAGGGAGAAAAATCAGCTCACATTACCTACAGCTGATTAAATCACCAGTTCATCCATTGTGACGTCAGCGCGCAGAGTGTAAAATATGCGCAGATCATGATGCGCACAAATATAACTGTGGAACGTCCTTTAAGTTAGACATATACCGTGTTTACACTTAATCGGCATTTAAATCGGCTCGCGGTTTCTGAACCGGCAATTTGCACCACCAAAGTAGTAGGTTCTGAACCGCGAGCCGATGCAGAATCGGCTTTTTTACTACGTGTAAACAGAAAGCCGATTCTGCACCGGCAATTTGTGCGCATTTCAATTACTTTACCATTGTGACGTAATTGTAAGCGCACTGATCCAGCGTTGTCTTTGTTATGACGTATATTGTAGGTATGAGTATAATTTCAGGTTTTTGCATCGGCGGTTTTTGCATCGGCGGTTTTTGCATCGGCGTTGTTACAGCTCGCGGTTCTGAACCGCGAGCTGTAACAACGTGTAAACGCAATCCAAATGCCGATTCTGCATCGGCATTTGGTTCAGAACCAATTGCCGATTAAGTGTAAACACGGTAATTATTGTTCATTTTGATGATTTTGTGTACCAAACGAAAATGCCGTATTTCTTTCCTTCACACTGTAATTCTTTTTTTTTCGATGCACCGATTTTGCAAAATCTGCATCGGCGCTCGATAACATCGATCAAACACCGATTTTAAAATCGATTCGACTCAGCAAAAAATTAAAACCACAGATGGAAACATCTGTTGTGATGAAAAAAAGAATAAGTGAAAAAATTGAGAAATTTTACAGTAGATTTTATGATAAAGTAGAGTGCGTGTGTTCGGATAACCTCTTTGATGAATTTTTTCAATGATTACCTATATTGGCTGAGACATCCCGAGAACTTTGTGAAGGGTTAATAAGTAACAAAGAATGTCTAGAAATTTTAAAAGAATTGAAACATAAAAATTCACCTGGAAATGACGGTCTTTCTTCGGAGTTCTATTATGATACCTTTTGGCCGGATATTGGAGATTTAGTTAAAGATGCCCTAAATGAGGCATATTGGTCCGGGGAATTAGCTTCGTCGCAAAAAAAAGCAGTTATTACGTTAATCGCTATAAAGATGGGAAAGATCCTCTTTTACTGAAAAATTATAGACCTATATCCCTTCTTAACGTGGATAAAAAAATGTAACAAATATTTTGGCTAAGCGAATCAAGAAAATACTTAATGAAATCGTTGTGGGGGGTCAGGTGGGTTACATACAAGGTAGAAGTATTGGTGAGGCCATTCGTACTATAGATGATGTTATTTTTCATACATTCCATTTCAATATACCTGGTTTTTGTTAGCTATAGATTTTGAGAAGGCCTTTGACTCGTTATCACATTATTTTCTTCAAAAGGCTCTGACGGCTTTTGGTTTTGGTACATCCTTTCAGAGATGGGTCAAAGTCTTGTATACTGACACTCTCTAAGTTGCGTTTTAAATGAAGGAAATTCCACCGTTTTTTTTTTTAATAAAAGGGGGGGGGGTGAGGCAAGGGGATCCTCTTAGTCCTTACCTTTTTATTTTGTGTATTAAAGTAATGGCTCTTGAATCACGAAAAGTTAATCTGATTGAAGGAATTAAATTTGGAGATAAAGAAATTAAATTAGCATTTGATGCATATGATATGACAGTTTTGCTCGTAATGTAAAATCAGTTGATAGACTAAAAGTTCTATTTGTAGATTTTGAAAAACTTTCTGGATTAAAAATCAATAATGGCAAAACTAAAGTATTAAAGTTAGGTTCATGTCAGCATTTGGATTATGACTTCTCCTTCGGCGAGATCGTTGATTTTCTTAAGGTTTTAGGAGTATTTTTCACCCTAGATGAACATAAGAAAGAAGATCTAAATTACAAAGAAATCTTAGGCAAAATTAAAACACTCTTGAACTTTTGGAAGCTAAGGGATATAACGCTTATGGGGAAGATTCAACTATTGAAGGTGCATATATATTCTAAAGTCCTCTATCGAGCGTCTCTTACTCCTGTTCCTAAGTGGATTTATGAATCATTAATTGGATGAATTAACTTTTGATTTCTTATGGAAAGGTAAGAAAGACAAAATTAATAGGAATACAATGTTTTTGGACTATAAGCAAGGGGGGTTAAAGATGTTAAACTTCCCTGTGCAGGTAAAGGCACAGCGAATAATGTGGATTAAAAGACTTTTAAAGAAAGATGAAGATATGAAATGGAAACAGTACTTTAATTTTTCCACTTAACATTTGGGTGGAGGTTTGATATTTTCATGTGACTATATATACCAGGTTTATTGAAAGTAACAGCTTCCAAATTTTACATGGACTTATTAGAAGAGTGGGTAAATACTGTATAAGACATATTAGAAGTACAGAGTTTGGGAAAGTGGTGATTTTTAATAATAAGCTTATTCGATATAAAGGGAGTTGTATATTTGATAAGATTCAATACGATAAAGAGGTTTATAAATTGCATCATATTTTGGATAATAATGGTAAACTAAAATGTGATGGGCATTTTCTTAATTTGAATTTAGATGCAAATGATGTTGAAAAGATCAAGCAAATTTATGCCTGTTTACCCGTTAGTTGGAAGAACAATTTCGAAATAAATGCAAAGCATAACTCTGGAATCGATTTCAATTTGGGTAAGAAAACAACTTATTTAATGTTTTTAAATCAAAAGAAATATACGAACAGCTGTTGAATAAAAATGAAATTAAACCTTCTATTTTCGACAGAATTAGAACGAATTATGATCTTACCAATAAGGAAATAGAAAGTATATTTTTAAGACTAAGATATTGCACACTGAATAGTCGATTAAGGGAGTTTCAGTATAAACTCTTGCATAATTATAATATATAACCACCACCTTTTCCGTTTTGGTCTTGTTTCGACCAATTTATGCTCATTTTGTTAAAAGGAAGAAGAAACGTATGAACATCTTATTTATACTTGTGAATTTTCAAAATCACTTTGGGATCTGTGTGCAAGAAGTTTAAATTTTGAAATAAATAAATTTAGTTGGCAGGAAATTCTTTTCGGGAAGCATGAGAAAAGTAAGTGTAAATATCAATTAATTAATCATGTCTTGATTTTATTTAAATATCTCATTTACAAAAACCGAGAACTAAAAAACCCTCCTTCATTGAATGAAATGAAAAATAGTATTAAGGGGATCAAAGAGAAGAAAAGAAATTAGCAACAAAGAGGGGGACTCTTACAATCCATTTCTCTAATGGGAAAACTTAAATATTAGACCATTTATTGGAGCCCAGAGCCAGTTCTCCACCGGATAGGGGATGGGTTGTTTTAGGGAGGGTCGGGGGGGGGGGGGTAGGGTCCAGGGCTGAGTTTGTTTTTTAGACTGAATTTATTTGAGTGAAGAGGCCGAGGCGATTGTTTTTTTTTTAATATGCTGATGGCTTCAATTCGTTTCGGTTTTATTAATGATTTATTTTTGTGTATTTGGAAAATCTTTTTTTGTTTGGTTTTTATTTGACACTGGAAAAATTTCAATATGTTGAATTTATTGTAGAAGTTTATTCTTAATGCATATTATTATCATCAATGTTATTTATAATTATGTATCGGAAGATGTCTGACATTGTGTTTTATTGTAACATTCAAGAAAAAAAATTGTGTTAAATTTATGAGTTGTCAAGGTATTTATCAATTTGTAAAGACATCAAACTTCTATTTGTTATATATATTTTATTTTGTATATGAAATGAAGTTGTCAATAAAAAATACTTAATACAAAAAAAAAATAGAATGTACTTTTTCATGTTGGAATATCACAATTTTTTTGCTCGCGCCTTGCACTCGCATTTTTCGCTAGGAGATATGAATCCAATTTATGAGCCACTAAATGCAGTCCATAACTGGTTCTTTTTATGGTCGGTATATTACAAATTTCAGGTTGGGCTTCGAGCTTGCGTTAATTCCATAGTTAGATACACATCTTTTCATGATTACAAAATAAAATGCTCGGGATGTTTTAGATTTTATATCTTATAACTTGAAATGTCCAAATGTTTGAGATCGCGATTCGCGCTCGCAACATGCCCTTTTAACAATAATTATATAGCGCCATAATTAACCAAAAAGCAAGTTTTACAATTAACTTCAACTTTGAAAAAAAAATCCAAACCGCTCGCTCGATACGCTCACTCACGGAAAAAATAAATCCTAAATATATATAATAGAAATCACTTCAGAAAGGCTTCGCTCAACTTAATTACTATACAGCACACAACTGCTTTACGCAGATGACAATCTCGTGGTGAAAATATCCGTTTACACCAAAATGCCTATTTCGACATATATACATTGCCCCTTTCTGGTTTTGCCCCCCAAACGAAAATACGTTCTGACGCCAATGTGTGAATATTTTGTTAGATTATAATGAAATCTCGAATAGAGCCTACTAGTAAAACATGTTTTCTGTACAATCACTCACAAACAGGATTCCTTACCGATTTCTGCACATCTTACTCCTGCATCTTGATCATGTCCACAGTCTCCTGATAGGTATCCGACATGGTGACATGAAGCAAGGTTTGATTCAGATCCTGAACATTGTACTTCATCCAAAATGACGTTCCCCGTGCCTTCACCAAAGTGTGCCCCTGAGAAAAAGGCAGTGGCGTTTGTGTGATGTCCAAGGGTACGACAAACCACGTTCGCGTCTTCTAGATCCCAGTCATCATCACACACTGTACCCCAGCCACTTTGATAGTACACCTCAACTCTGCCCTCAAATGGTCCATTTCCACCTACCAAACGGGTCCTCAGAGGATCTACAATGGCATGTCAGTGAAAATGTATACGAATTAGTTAAATTTGAATTCCTTATGTTAAAGTTCGTGGATAGTAATGGTAAAGGGTAAAAATTCCAATATCCAAAGATATATCCCAGAATAATTATTCAAAAATCTGTAGCATTGAGGACATGCTTACGCATACAGCATTTGTAGAACCATGGAGGTCCATGGTAGAACAAATTAATCACTATAGCTTGTAAATATAATGTAAATGAAACAACTAGCAACGGAAAGAAATGCATAGAGCGTATTTACACAGTGTATAGAAAACTTTCGAACCAGCTGGCATGAAAGTGGATATTTGCATCACCCTTATAGGTGCTAATTTCCGTTTATTGCAGGCTTATTTTGTGCGGAGGTGATGAATACAGGTCAGAAATAGTCAAGATATTAAAGGGATAATTATACTGAATATTGTCTATCTCAAATTCTCAATATGCAGACGACACGGTAATTTTCTTGATGGTTCTGAAAAGTCGACGAGAGCGACCTTCAATGTTCTAGATTAATTGTTTAAATATCAGCTTTAAAAGTTGATAATGAAATTAAAAGTTTTGTGATTGGAGATAATAAAGACCTACAATATGTGATTATTTGAAAGTAAATTTGGTATAGATGTAGATGAAACTTGGGATTCTTGGCATACATTTCTTGGGATATATTTCCACATCTGTTTGACGAAATGGTATCTCTTAATCATTGTTGTAGCCTATCAAGAATTCAATAAATCAGTGGTCCAAGAGAAGTCGCATTGTATTAAGAAGAGTTAGTGCTTAAAAAAGTTAATTTTCCGAATCCACCAATATAAGCTATTAATGATCTTCACAGAAATCTTTTCAGGTTCATCTGGAAAGGTATTGTAAAGTTAATAGAAACCTAGAAGTAGGATGTGTAGGAGGCGGACAGATAAGATTTATTTCGTAATCAAACCCAAAGATAATAATGATATTTTGTCATTCTCTTTGAATGGCCAATAAATCCTTGATTATTTTCTAAACATTTATGCATGTATTGAATTTTGCTTTGTTAATCTAAGATTTCTACCTTTTATATGTTTAGCACGTTTAGATTAATAACACAGAGATCAAAATATCTTTGAAAAATAACTTTCAGACCAAATAAGTGCTCATTACTAGTATTTCCCTATGAATAAAAATAACGAACATGTTATCGATAAAGGTTGATTTAGTATCTGATTATTATTTCCCTGTTGGGTGCTTTGAAAAGATAAATCATGATTGGTCAAATGATAACAAATATGATATCGAAATGTGATTGAATAACTTTCTTTATACTTTTGTGATACATTTTTCCCTCCCACGTTTTGGTTCAATACGATGAGCTAAGCAAAACTAGTTTAGTCTAAATGTACTGAACATACATAAGAATATCGGCGAGTTGCTTAAAAACGAAACTTGTGTGTGTGTCCCCTACGCCCCAAGATTAAAAAAAATAATAATCAAACAAAATAAACCAAACCCGGTGAATGCTGATGCTAACTTCTCAACAGTATATAACATAAATGTCTTCTATCTAAAAATATTAATGATAATAACTCCTTACTCCTATTTACCCAGGGTAGCCACTCTCAGCTGTAAGTTGTTCTTCCAGCGGGCCCTGCATAACCTTAACACCTTATTAATACCCTTCTCCATTTTCAGACGTCGAGCGCCTGACAAGAAGACAAAATGTCCTATTTTTTAAAGTCTTTGGTATATGACTCGGCCGGGATCGAACCCACGACCTCCCGTTCATGACGCTCTCCGGTTTCGAAAATGGATGAAAAAAATCAGAAGATGAGAATTGGAATAGGAATTCATGAAGCGATGGCGATTTTTTTTCCCCACTTAAACCTGAAAACGCAGTCATGGCTTACTTCGGCGCAAATCAAAATATCAAAGAATACCAATTGATTATCCAAGCGTGAAGACATACCACATAAATATGGTATCAATTCAATTCAATTCAATTCAATTCATTTATTTCACTCGATAAAAATAACATATATACAGGTAAATAAGAAATACATAATGACAAGAACAAAACAAAGTAACAAAAATGATAATACAGTAAATAGTGTACGAAACAGGCTTCGAGTGTGGACTGGCATTAAAGATCTGTTGGATCTTAGAAGTTCCAGCCCAATAAAGAAAGAAAAAGAAGGGATACAAAATAGAACATACAAAGACAAAGTAATACAAGGGAAAAACACGTATTAATAAAGTTAAAATGAAGTGTATCAAATTATTTGGCAGAAGATACTCTTTCAGACCATATAATTATTATTATTACCTTTTTCATGACATGCTATATCCTAAAATACTGGATCTGTGAGTTGCCAAGACTAGTTTTTTTTTTTTATTCTTTTTTTTTACTCTCATGGTATATACAGGGTCTTTCTAAAAAAGAAAAAAATTTACCGACTTTCAGCTCTATCAAGAGCACATGCATGATTTATTCTTGTGATTTCTATTCTACATAACTGAGTAACTCATCAACTTTAATTTGACACCCTGCTTGCAGGGGCGGCAGAACCGGGGTACACCAGCTCCCCAAAATTCCCCTTGGAAATTTTTTTTTTTTTCAAAAAGGAATACCCTTTTTAAGTATAACATTAATACATTTTAGGTTAGAAAATCAAAATTTTGGGGGCTCGCGCTCGCATCTATTATTTATGTTATTAAGGTACTCGTTCTGTTCCTGGTTACAAAAAATGCTTAGAATGTCCAGATTTCAGTTTGAAATATCACATATTTTGAGCTCGCGCTTACATTAATTCTTTCGTTAGATGCACATCTTCTTCATGATTACAAAAACTGCTCGGAATGTTTAAATTTCATGTCTTATTACATGAAATGTCCAAAAGTTTGAGCTCGCGATTCGCGCTCACAACATCTTGCGAGGATGCCCTTTTAACAATATAATTAGCGCCAAAATAGACTAAAAGCGACTTTTATAACTTCAGATATGAACATTTTTTTCCAAGCCGCTCGCTCGCTACGATCGCTCGCGGAAAAATAAAAGCCTAAATATATTATCTCATCAATCAGAAATCACTTCAAAATGGCTTTGCTCGACTTAATTACTTCACAACTACTTCTCGCAGATGATATTCTCAGAGTGAAAATATACAAAATGCTCATTTTTAAATGTCAGTGCCCTTATTTGGCTTTGCATCCCCCAACGAAAATACATTCCGCCGCCCCTGCCTGCTTGCGTCACAATTATCACGGGCCACGCGGAGTTATGGTCCTTTGAAGGCTTGGGTACAAAACCCACTTTTTCCAAGTTATGGATTTTAAAGTACATGCACGAAACCAACCAAGTTGTTGTAAGGTTTTCATGGTTTTGGTTTCATCAGAGTTTTTTCCCTTCAAATTTCAGTGAAATGCTGTCCCTCTGTTAACTTTTTGTGAGTGACTGGCATTTATATACATCATATCAACTGCCTACACTGTTAGAAAATTTCTACATAAAAAAACAAAAATTCCTGCAGCGGAGTCTCGAGAACACCTGTAATCTTACTGCACTGCATATCTTACACGCATTTGTGTAAAATCACGGAAAATTGGTATTTGGTGTATGTAACCTTACAAATTTATTGTAATAAAACTGTTTCCCCCTGTATTAAAACAGACATGTTCTGTAAAATTGTCAGAAGAAATATAGAAAATCTTTCCTGTTATAACAATGTACCGAATGATTTGATTATTTTTTTCTGTAAAATCTGGTTTTTTTTCTTCTGTAAAATCTTCTGTTTTTTCTAACAGTATACCTTTAATCTCTGTTGAACACGTCATTCTTCCCTACCTTTTGCACCAACACCTTCGACGTTTTCACAATACCTCCCATGCAGTGCTCACTGCGTGTCTTGGATTGCTCTTCGATGCGGGGTTGTGACGAAGAACATTTATCTCATGCTAAACATGTGCCTGTAAGTCACCAGGGATAGACAGCTAATATAGACACCATTAAACTTTTACTCGCAAAAAAGTCAGCAGAATGGATGACATTTCTTTGACATTTTGTAGGGAAAAACTCTGATGAAACCAAATCCTTACAACAAAGTGGATTTCGTGCATGTGCAATATAACCCCAAACTTAAGTACCCGGGATAAATTATGTGTTCTTGATATAGCTGACCTTTAAACTTCGGTTACCCTATTTTTAGAACAACCTTTTAGAAACATCATGTACAGTCCATACAGTGCGTCCCTCAAAAAGTGAAACCCGTTTTCAGAGACAGAATTTACAATTATTAAATATGTTTTTACTGTAACTTTGATACTAATGGTAAGAGTGGAATCTCATCTTTAATTTGAGACCAACAGCTTAGCAAATCGTTCAAACATGGCAGATAACAATAGGCCTACTTATCTTTCGTGTATTTAGTGGTTATTATGACCCAAAACTTGAAAATATGACATATTTCCATTTTTCACATGTTACGTTTCCCCCGCTAATATTATTTCCGCACTTCACAACTCTTTCCGATTGCTTACTCAAGCTCTTATCATTAAGGGGAACTTTACCCTTCAAATAAGTTGGTTCTAATAAAAGCAGAAAAAGGTGGGGAAAATATTTGTGAAGGTTTGATAAAAATCCATCTAAGAATAAGCGAGTTATGAATTCTTAAAGTTTTTAATATGTGACGTCATATGCGAGCATTTCCTCCATATATCATAAATAAAAAATTTAAAAAAAGAAATCATTTTTTTATGGTAAATGATGTTTTTTTTTTTTTTTTTTTTTTTTTTTTTTGTCTCGCGCGCCTGCATAGCAGAGAGAGATAGACGCCGCTTTTTTCAACGGCAAAGGCGGCGTCGTCAACATTGAAAAAAACTTAACATAAGGATAAGTTTTTTTAAAAATTTCATCATAAAGGACCAAGTTCATGAAACTTGGACATAAGGATAAACAAGTATTAATTTACACCCTGCTTGAGTTTGAGGTCACATGACCAAGGTCAAAGGGTCATTTAGAGTCAATGAACTTAGACCATGTTGGGGGAATCAACATTAAAATCTTAACCGAAGGTTAAGGTTTTATAAATGTCATCATAACTTAAAAAGTATAGGTGTCTAGGCTCATGAAACTTGGACATAGGGGTAATCAAGTATTGCTGATTATCCTGAATATCAGGTGACATGACCAAGGTCAAAGAATATTAAGGTCAATAAGTTTTATCATGTTGGGGGAATTTGTTGATTTCCATCATAACTTTGAAAGTTAATGGATCTAGTTCAGGAAACATGGACATAAAGAGTAATCAAGTATTACTGAACATCATGACAGAGTTCCAGGTCGAATGTCATTTACGGTCAATGAACTTAGATTATGTTGGGGGTATCAAAACGGAATCTTAACCAAGGTTAAATTTGTGAAATGTCTTAAATTTGAAAGTATATGGATCTAGTTCATGAAACTTGGACAGACATGTAAGAGTAAACAATTAAGTATCAGTGAACATCCTGCGTGAGCTTCAGGTCACATGACCGAGGACAATGAAATTTGGCCGTGTTGGGGGTATTTGTTGAATTACCATCACAACTTTGACAATTAATGGATCTAGTTCATGAAATGTAGACAGAAGTGTAATTAAGTATCACTGGTCGTCTTGCAAAATCGCATAATGCAGGCGAGACTGCCAGAGGCGTTCCACTTGTTTTCTTTATTGAAGGAGTATAAAAAGATATGTCTGATGATTTATTAAGCGCACAAATAAATCATATTATCAAAAGGCATATGGAAGAGCTGCTCGTCACAAAATAAAAACTTTAGATATTCATAACTCCGTTATTCTTTGACAGATCTTTATCAAACCATCGCGATTATTTCTCTAATTTTATTTATCGTCGGGGTGAAGTTGGTGAACTTCCCTCTTAAAGAAGAATGAAACCCTGGGAACAACACAGCTTATGTGAAACAGGAAAGAAATTCAAAGAAATAAATCAATTAAATTTTAGTAACTTTTAACAAATAGGCCTAATAAGAAATTTTTGAGCATTTGAATATTGACATCACTGCTGATGTGGACATCCTCCCATTGACAATTCGACCAACATTTTATGTCAAAATTTTACAACTCCCCAATTACTTAACTTAATTTTTTATTTAAATTGCCAATTTTATCAAGTCTAGCCATAGATCAAATGATTTTCTTTTATTGGGAGGGCATGTTATAGGGGTTTCGTATCATGGACGATCATTAAATGAGCTAAATATATAAACTGGGTTCCAAAAGAAACTTATCAAACTTCACAAGTGCACTATATACACAAATTCCACTCAGTCAAAATGAACAAAATTTTGACACAGACTAGCTTCAATAATCTTTAGTGAGCAAATGTCAATAATTAAGAGATTGGTTTAATAACAAAGAGGCTGTAGCCCCTCAAATCAATTGGTTCCGGAATCCAAAGTCACAAAATGGCATAATTGTAACTATAAAATTAATGCGAGCGCGAGCAGAAACAAAATTGAGATTTCAGACCTAAAAACGGGACATTCTATTAATGTTCTGTAAATCAAGAAAATGATTGGGTAATTGAATATCTTCATACATTAATAATGTGAGCGCGAAGCGCAAGCAGATTTTTTTTTTATATTCTGATCTGAAACTTGATAATTTAAGCAATTTTAAAAGGGTACTCCAGACTGAATATGGTTTAAACAGATAAAGACAAAAATCAGACGAACAAAACAAAGAAGATTTGATCAAAATCGGACATAGAATATCAAAGTTATTGCATTTTAAATATCTGCATTATTCCTGTGAAACAGTTTTAGGCATATCTTCATGAATATTCAATGAGCAAACTGATGACGTCATATCCCCACTTGTTCTTTTATATTTTATAATATAAACTTAGGTATATTCAATAGTTTCCCTTCAAGAATAAAAACTATTGACTTGACAACTGATTTAGTGCATTAGATATTCTTTGCTGCAACTTACTTCATTACAAGGGAGACATATTATCATTCACACTTGTATGAAAAAATAACAATTTTAATTCTTTGTAGTAACATAAGAAAAGGTTAGTGGGGATGTGAGATCATCAACTCACCTATTATATATTCATGAAGACGTGCATATCACTGTTTACACAAGATATTGCTAAACTTCCAAAATTAAATAATATAATTATTTGTGATCAGATTTTGATAAAATTTATTTAGATATAAATATTTTCAACCCGGAATACCCCTTTAAATAAAAAAAGCTGTGTATCTAAATAAACATGCGTGCGCATGTTTAGATTTAGAATCTGGGCATTCTAAATACAGTTTTTTAATTATGAAAATCAATAATACGAGTGCGAAGCGCGAGCAGAAAATATTTTTGATATTCCGATCTGAAAAAGGGTGAATTTAAACACTATTCCAAGCACCGTGTAGGAAAATTCTAAAGTGAGGGGGGGGGGGGGTTCTACAAAATGTTAATTTTCATTTCATTGATTCTGTAATTTATCACACCTATATCAGATTTCCAGGATGTGCTGCCTATGGAAAATAACACACGCAGCACCCCATGGAAATTTTTGGGGATGATTCAGGGGGTTGACGCAGTGGATGCCATTGTTATTAGTAAAGGGAAATTTTCATAGTAACATCGCTTCAGTGAAACATAGCACAATGGATTGTTCGACAATATTAGGCCTATAATTAAATTACAATATTACAATTAATGTGTTTTGGATCCTTTAAAGGTCAAGTCCATTCCAGTAAAATTTTGATCTGAATAAATAGAGAAAAATCAAACGAGTATATCGCTGAAAATTTCATCAAAATCGGATGTAAAATAAGAAAGTTATGACATTTTAAGTTTTGCTTATTTTTTACAAAACAGTGATATTCACAACTCAGTGACATGCAAATGAGACAGACGATGATCTCCCTCACTCACTATTTCCTTTGTTATTTATTGTTTGAATTATACAATATTTCTTTTTTTTACAGATTTGACAATAAGGACCAACTTGATTGAACCATAGAGTATTAAACAATGCTAATTCCACATGTTCAGGGAGGAATTAATCATTGTTTCACTTGGCAATGAGGAGAAAATTAGAATATTTCATATAATAAAATACAAAAGAAATAGTGAGTGGATGACGTCATCAGTCTCCTCATTTGCATACCGACCAAGATGTGCATATAACTGTTTTGTGAAACTAAGCGAAACTTTAAAATGTCATAACTTTCTTATTTTACATCCGATTTTGATGAAATTTTCAATGTAATGTTTGTGGGGTTTTTTTCTTTTTATTCAAATAAACTTTTTGTTGGGGTGGACTTGTCCTTTATAATTAATAATGACTAATTTATGCAGTAAATTATCGGAGCCAATTGCAAGGAAAAACGAACCATTTTTGTAAAAAAGAGCGGAAAAGAAGCCCAGTTGAAAGCTTCTTTAACAAAATGGCGCCGGATTTAAGACACATATTATAATCATTGACATAGATAAAATGAAAAAAAAAACATACTTTTCAAAAAGAAAAAAAAAGTTCCCTTTTTATAAATCAATTTCATGCTTGTTCTTCTTTAGGCAAGGTTATATAAAAAAATAATAATTCGATAGTGTCCAATATTTCCAAACCATCCTGCATGTCCTGAAATAATTTCACGGTATGTGTTGATAAGAGTTGATTAAATGTTTTTGTACTTAGATTGCAAAAATGTAGGCCTACTGTTAACATAAAAATCATACCTTATATTCATTCCTTTTGTGCTATATACAACGCTTGCATGTATTCAAAATCATTCATCTTTATTATACACATTTCATAAAAATACTTATTTAATCTTATCTTCAAAGAAATTATTTTCCAACTTACCTTGAGCGAAGATGGATATAACTTTTATCAGCAAAACGAAGCAGCTGGTGTGGCCCTTCATCCTGTCATTGATAAAAATGAATTTGGTTCCGCAATCCGCAAGGCATTTATAAGAAGAAGTAAAATGTAATAAAAATCGTGAAGACAACAAAACAGGGAAGCGTTTCATGAAGGTTGTCAGCACTGACAAGTTGGCTTTCTCCGACAGTTACTATAGTAACAGTCAGAGCCAGTGCCTCACAGCCAATCAAAACCAAGGATTTCACTGAAATAGTCAGCACTCTCAACTTAAGTCAGTGGTGACAACTTTCATGAAACACCCCCAGTTCATTTGGAAAACTGCGCAAAGGTTGCATTATATAGCCATGAACACGGATATGCGCAGAACGTGTATTGGTCGACAAAAATAAGAAAAATGACATGCACCATATTTCTTTTTCTTTTTTGCTCTCCACCCATCCCCTCTATCTATCTATCTCTCTCCTTCTTTATGTCTCTTTCTCTCTGTAATCATTGAAAGTTTGAAACTAACTTGCTCATTATGATAGAGCAATTAATATTCCACAGATGAAGTTAATAGTCGACATTTCTTGATTTTGCTGTCCACACTGAGTATCTGACATCGGGTATTTCTTACAAGAATTAAGTAAGAGTATGTATTTTTGTGTGATATGCATCGGTGCTGTACTGCTGCTGAATTTATTTATTTAATCATTAATTTTTATCAGGGTTTTTTAGTCTACGAAATTTCATGAAATATGTAGGCTATGTTTATGAAAGACAATCCATGGGGATGGGGACGGCGTCTTGCTGTGAATTTATACATTTACAATAATGTAAACTTTTTTTTCATTTCAAATCAATTAAAATGAAAGGAATTAATTGAGTAATAAATAGAAGAAAGCGAGAAAGAAAGGAGGTACAACAGGGGGGAAATGAAAGTTATGCATTATGGCACAGGTTTGAAATATTTTATTCTTGTACAAGCGTTTGAATAGTAAGGTGAACGTAAACTATTCAAGACAAATCCACCAGCGTAGGCTATCTAAAACAGTTCTTAAAACATTCAAAATTCGATTAGGTAAATATTCAGCGTCTTGGCAGGTCTATTAGCGTATTTTCACAATCACATTTTCTACAATGCACTAATTCCTTTGAAAATGCAAGCCAAATCACAAATGGAATTTTTTGTCCAATGTTGGTGGACCGGAATAGCAGAACGTCCGAAGATTTGGACCTGACGAAAAATTACAAATACGTCGTTTGTCCAGAGTCCGGGGCTGCTGTTTTGATTCACCGATTTTCGACAAAGGCTGTTTTGTCATTGCAGTGCTTTTGATAATAGATTTTCTGCGTTATAGAAAGCGTCTAGCTGCGCATAGTGAGTGCGAAAATACACTGAACGGGGCTATATACACACACACACACACGCACACACACACACACACACACACATATATATATATATATATATATATATACACTCCACACTCTTGATCTCAAATATAATTATGAAGGAGACCCGAGACCCGTACACGTACATCGCCAAGCTTCCCGCCTTCAATCTTCCTCATGTTGTCCATTTCTCTCGATGCACTTCTGAGCTCGATGGAGCATTGCTGCCAGAGGCGTCGATCCTGGGGGGGGGGGGGGGGGCGATCGCCCCACTAATGAAAATATTGGGGGGCAAACATATCGTTTTGCCCCCCCCCCAATAATTCCGCATGTGCAACAAATAAAATAAGATTGTAATGTTACACAGAAATCAGCAAGCGAGATTGAGATACACAACTCGTTCTTTATCTAAAATCGTGCTCAAAATGTCCGATTTTCAGATTGGAATATAAAAAAAATCTAGCTCGCGCTTCGCGCTCGCATCATTTCTGTAGCAAAACCCATACTTTTCATGATTAAATAGGTGAATAGAATGTCCCTTTTTCAGTTCTAGACCTCAAAAGAACTCCCACTTCGATTTGCAATAATCTTTTGTTGGATATATATCTTGTTCTTTATTAAAAACGTCCATTAAACTCAATTTTTTCAGATCGAAATATCAAAATTTTCAGCTCGCGCTTCGCGCTCGCATCTATTGTTTTTTAGATACCCATCTTAACCATTAGTACCAAAAATGCTTAGAATATCAAGCTTTCAGGTCAGAATATTTTTAATGTGTTGGTGAGATACGTGTCTCTATCTCATGAGTCATATATATATAGGCATATATGTGTGTGAGTTTGTTTGTTTTGTGTGATCGAGTGCCTTTGGAAAGTTGATTCATGATTTTGCCCCCCCCCCCCAATCTGAAAAATGGATCGACGCCCCTGATTGCTGCCATGGCCCTGCGAAGTGTCGGCCTGTCTTCGTCTGGGGGTACCTGAAGTCAAGTGTACAGCAACCCACCTGCAGATCTGGATGACTTGCAGAAGCGTATCATCAGAGCAACATGTGGTGGCATGTGGTAGATTGAAGGCGAGAACTTTGTCCAGGTTGTGGCCAAAATGACAATGAAAAGGAACTTTTCAGTGAAGATAATTGACTGATTTACTGGTTCTCTCGTTTATTTTTCTTGATTAATAAACACATGGATAAATTTTACGCTCATTGCTTGAGTGAATGCTTTTGTCTCTATGGGTGCGTTTATCCGCCACTTTTTTACCCTAGAATCATGATTTGAATCATGATTCAAATCATGATTCTGCAGAATCACGATTGCGTTTAGTCGAAATTGAATATAATCATGATTAGAATCACAAACATGAAACACGAAAAAAGGGGCGTTTGGAAAGACGTTTCTGCAGAATCACGTACGAAAATGTTCGAATAAACGATATCGTGATTACAATCATGATTATATGACCTCACTGTTGTGTCGGGCTACTTTCGGTTTGACTCTTGCCAAGCTCAAGGCGCTCTATATGCTCATTGTATGTACATGACTATGTACTATGAATTCATTTCTAGTCATGTTCAAGTTCTGTGTTGGTCATCGCATCGTCCACTACTTTTCATTTTTTGGTCAGGTCTTCAACTTCAAGTTCTAGTAAATGAATTAACTGGACAGACAATGATCTCAGTTGTTGTTGAGTATACAGTATCAATATCAAATTGGATCTACGCTGAAATTCACTTCAGAACACCATTTTGGATAAACTAACAAGATGAATAGAAGCATATGGACCCTTTATGATAGAAGTAAACAAAATGAGGTGTAAGAAATGAGAACTTTCTTAACATAAAAATATCTGATTGACTCACCAGCACTGAGGTCCTCTTTGCGAAGGCAAAAATGTAGAAAATCAAGTGGCGATTAATTCATCGGGATCCTTTAATGCGATGTCCATAAACAAGATAAATGCGAATGAAGAACGATGTCGCGATGAAGAACGACCGCGTACGTGAGGCCTCAGCGAAACGCGTCGCGAATAGGGTAATCGTGACACGAGATGTTCTCCTAGAAATATTACACGCTGTCCACTTAATTGGATAACCCAAGCGATGAATATATATTTACATATGTCCAAAATCAAAAGGATGGAAAATGAAGAACTTGAAATCCTGATGATGAAAAATAAATCCAAAGTAAGAGCTATTTGTTGTGTTGCAAAGAAAAATGACTAGCAGAAATTGTACATGTCCTTACTAGGTGAAGACTTTCTACCGCGTGCGTTGGAGTGTAAAAATTAACCATGAGGTTGCTCTCAGCTTAAATCTGATTGGCTAGTCGTTGCTAAGTGAGAAAAACATCCGCTTAGAGATAGACAGGAGAATCAAGTTGAATAGGCTAACTGAGAGGTGCTCCATGAAAAGAATTAATTAAGTTGTATTAAATCAGCTGTCTTTGCATGATCAATGTAAAATAAAGTGATAAAGCTCTGATCATGTTGAAATCAGTGTTTGATGAAAAGAAAACCACTACAATACTCCCCTCCTAGATCAACGAACAAGAGTTAAGTTGATCGATACAAAGCATTGGTCCCATGATAATGTAAGATGTCCTTTCATCCATTGGAAAACTGGGCAAAACGAGCAGGAAAATGGACGCGGCGACCTGATCTGGTTGTCCGCACCGGTGGAGTAGAGGCAGTAGGAGTAGGTAGCGATGAAAATGATGCATGATGTTGAATTGAATTGTCCATGCTTGTAGTAGATGGCAGATGAGCAACCTTGAGACGATCAACGCTGACGGAATCATTCTTCCCTTTCACTTCCAAAATGAAAAACTTTGGCGTCCTACTAACAACTCTGTAAGGTCCATCATATTGCGGCTGAAGTGATGGCCGGACAGCATCACACCTGATAAATACATGCGAGCAATCTTGCAAATCAGGTGGAACATGCGATGTAGTAGTTTGAGAACGTGTTCGTGCAGGGTTGATGTCAATCATATAGTTGCGAAGGCGATGAACATAGTCGCCTGGGTTGGAGAAAGAGTCCGGAGTCGTTGGTGCCACCAGCTGACCTGGAACCTTCAGTGTAGTTCCATACACCAGTTCTGCTGGTGTACATCCGAGATCCTCTTTTACCGTTGTGCGTATGCCCAAAAGTGCGATAGGCAAAAACTCTTGCCATTTGCTGGGATCAGATTGCGCTCGAAGTGCTGCTTTGAGCTGACGATGGAATCTCTCCACAATACCATTGGCCGCAGGGTGATACGCAGTGGTGCGTGTACGAGAGCTCCCAAGAAGTGAAGTGAGTGCTTGGAAGAGTTGCGATTCAAACTGCCTACCTCTGTCCGTGGTGATGGTTGAGGGTGCGCCAAATCGGGAAATCCACCCATGCACAAGTGTCTTGGCGACAGTCTCTGCTGTAATGTCTGATATTGGGAAAGCATCGGCCCATCTTGTAAACCGATCAATACAGGTTAACATGTAACAATATCCATTTGACGAAGGCAATGGACCGACTAAGTCTACATGAATATGACTGAATCTGGCGTCTGGCGCAGTGTAGGTTCCAAGTGGTGCCTTGATATGTCGATGGACCTTAGAGCGCTGGCAAGATAAGCATGAACGAGCCCACGTACGTATGTCCTTGTTCATACTTGGCCAAACAAAACGTGAAGTAATCATTGCTTGGGTAGAGCGTACACCAGGATGTGACATATTATGCAACGCTTCAAATACCATGCGGCGGTGTTTCTTCGGGACGTAAGGTCTCTCGTGGTCTGTAGAGACATCGCACCAAATCATTCCGTCGCTTGAAGGCCGTGGTACTTGCTTTAATGTCAGTGAAGTTGATTTCTGTATCTCTTCCCATTCATCATCAATTTGGTCGGCTGCAATCTGATCAAAATCAACAGTAAATGATGTGTGGAGAGCATCCACATGCAGTCGAGACAAGGCATCAGCTACTGTGTTGTCTACACCGTGTACATGCTGTATGTCTGATGTAAACTGCGAGATATAGTCTAGCTGGCGGATTTCTCTTGGAGAGTGACGGTCAGGCTTCGATCGCAAAGCGTAGGTCAATGGCTTATGATCTGTGTAGACTGTGAACTCGCGTCCCTCTAGGAAATAGCGAAAATGGCGAATCGTGAGGTAAACAGCTAATAATTCCCTACCAAAAGTGCTGTATCTTATTTCGGTAGGTTTGAGTCGCTGTGAAAAGAACGCAATTGGCTTCCAAATACCATCAGCGTACTGTTGAAGGACGCCACCGACTGCTACATCTGATGCATCAACCATCAAGTTAGTTTGGAGATCTGTCGAAGGATGTACAAGCAAAGCAGCATTTGCAAGTTCCTCCTTCGCACGCTCAAATGCACTGATGCGCTCTTCCGTCCACTCAACTGCCTTGGTTGATCTCTTCGGCTGACCACGGAGCATGTCGGTAAGTGGTGCGAGGATAGCTGCTGCCTTGGGGATAAATCGTCGATAAAAATTGACAAGTCCTAGAAAACGACGGAGCTGTCGAATAGAAGAAGGACGAGCAAATTCGCGGATCTCCTCCACGCGCTTCTCGAGGGGTCGAATGCCATCTGCGCTGATGTGATGTCCCAAGAAGATGAGAGAGCTCACACCAAACACACACTTGGCAGGGTTGATCACTATACCATACTCGTGAAGGCGAGCAAAAAGAAGTCGGAGATGTTCCTTATGCTCTTCCTCTGTTGCACTAGCAACTAGCATGTCGTCGATGTACACAAAGACAAAAGGCAAGCCCCTGACCACTTCGTCCATCAAACGCTGGAAGGATTGGGCTGCATTTCGAAGTCCGAAAGGCATTCGCGTAAACTCGAAGAGTCCGAAGGGTGTGGTAATTGCCGTCTTCGGTATATCAGATGGTTCAACGGGTATCTGATGGTATGCCTTGATGAGATCTATCTTCGAAAAGATCTTCTTATCATTCAATGATGCTGTAAAGTCCTGGATATGTGGGACTGGGTAGCGATCTGGTACAGTTCGAGCGTTAAGAGCACGGTAATCCCCACATGGGCGCCAATCACCTGGTGTAGATTTGGGAACCATGTGGAGCGGGGATGCCCAATTGCTACTCGACGGTCTAACGATCCCCAGTTCCTGCATATGTTCGAACTCAGAACGTGCTATCGTCAGGCGATCAGCAGCTAAACGACGTGGACGTGCGGAACATGGAGGTCCTGTCGTTACAATGTGGTGCGTAACAGAATGTTTGACAGCTTTGGGGCGATAGTCAGGACGAGTGATGTCTGGGTACTCCTTTAAGATGGCGTTATACTCATCACTGCCTGTAGTCGATGAACGTGAAAACATAGGACTGACAGACTGCGTGTGAAGTGGAGCACGGATGCCGTCGATCGTGAGCTTTGTAGTGGAGTCAATAAGTTTTCGATGCCTAACATCTACAACCAGTCCAAATTCATCCAGGAAATCGGCTCCAATAATGGGTGTAGGAAGATCGGCAATCACGAAAACAAAACGAAAAGTCCTTCGAAGGCCTAAATCCAAAGTGATGGAGCGTTCACCATACGTACGAATGCGAGACTCGTTAACCGCTTCCAATGTGAACTCTGAATGTGTATGCCGTTGTCTGTCAACTGCAGATGGCGTGATTATGCTGACTTCCGCTCCAGTATCTACCAAAAATTGAGTACCACTGATCCGATCATGAATGTAGAACAAGCGACCATTCTTATTCTTAGCACCAGCACGAGTCGTCGCTCTTAATCCCGGCTGGCTCTGTCGTTTCCCTGAGCATGGGTGTTGGAAGAAGGCTGTTGAGAATCACTCGAAAACAAAGAAGCGTGATTAAAGTTACATGGCGGTGTACACTTGCGAGCTTCTGCGCCATGTTTCCAGTGATACCAACAGAGAGGACGCTTTTGACTGCTACTCCTGCTACGTTGTCTATTTGAATGAGTATTTGGACGTTGAGGGCGCCTATTTGGAGATCGACCACGTTCATGTTGAAGTTGCGTAGTCAATGACTGCACTTGAAATGTAAGTCTGTCTACTTGCTGTTGAAGTTGTGACAACTCTGAACTAGAAGTAGAAAACGAGGGCGAACTAACAGCAGAAACAGTACTTGTTGAACCAATATCAATGATTCTATCAGCCAAGTCTGCCAACTGTGTCACCTTCATGTCGTCGCGGCTTGACGCTAGAATTGTCTGGACATGATGTGGAAGTCGCTGCAAAAATAATTGTTTGAAGATTGTTTCATCAAGATGATCACTTCCAAGCAGTTGTTCCATTCTACGTAATAACTGGGAGGGTTTTCGATCCCCTAGTTCCTCTTGGGTAAGTAGCTGGTGGAGTCTTTTCTGCTCCGAGACTGATGTCCTGCGAATCAATTCTGCTTTGAGGTGCGAGTACGGTGTGTCCTTAGGAGGGTTCATTAAAATATCCCTGACTTCCTGTGCAATCTCAGGTTGAAGTGCAGACACAATGTACGCAAACTGAGTCTCCTCTGAAGTAATTCCCCTCGTCATGAACTGGGCTTGTACTTGAGCGAACCATACAGCGGGATCGTTCGGCCAGTATGGGGGAAGCTTTAAGGCGACTGCAGCGACATGCGATACCGCAGCAGCTGGATTAGCTGATTGTTGATTCATGATGAAAATTGTTGCGTCTCGAAAATCACGTCGGGGTCACCAATTGTAAGAAATGAGAACTTTCTTAACATAAAAATATCTGATTGACTCACCAGCACTGAGGTCCTCTTTGCGAAGGCAAAAATGTAGAAAATCAAGTGGCGATTAATTCATCGGGATCCTTTAATGCGATGTCCATAAACAAGATAAATGCGAATGAAGAACGATGTCGCGATGAAGAACGACCGCGTACGTGAGGCCTCAGCGAAACGCGTCGCGAATAGGGTAATCGTGACACGAGATGTTCTCCTAGAAATATTACACGCTGTCCACTTAATTGGATAACCCAAGCGATGAATATATATTTACATATGTCCAAAATCAAAAGGATGGAAAATGAAGAACTTGAAATCCTGATGATGAAAAATAAATCCAAAGTAAGAGCTATTTGTTGTGTTGCAAAGAAAAATGACTAGCAGAAATTGTACATGTCCTTACTAGGTGAAGACTTTCTACCGCGTGCGTTGGAGTGTAAAAATTAACCATGAGGTTGCTCTCAGCTTAAATCTGATTGGCTAGTCGTTGCTAAGTGAGAAAAACATCCGCTTAGAGATAGACAGGAGAATCAAGTTGAATAGGCTAACTGAGAGGTGCTCCATGAAAAGAATTAATTAAGTTGTATTAAATCAGCTGTCTTTGCATGATCAATGTAAAATAAAGTGATAAAGCTCTGATCATGTTGAAATCAGTGTTTGATGAAAAGAAAACCACTACAGAGGTATAGACTGAATTCTGATGGAAGCAAAAGAATTTTCGAGAGCCGAAACACGTGCGAAAAACTTCCTCTGTCAAACTGCGCACTAGTGATGCGCACTGGATTGGCCCAAATCTGAGGAGAAACAGCATTGGAATGAAGTTCGTCTAAACGCTGATTCTGTGATATTGTGATTCATGTTTGTGTTTTGAATCATGATTCAAATCATGATTCAAATCATGATTCTGGCTTGAGGTCGCATAAACGCAGCCTATTTCAGCAGGACTGGTAATCACCTGACTTGGCGCAAATGGGTTTTGACTCTTTTTCAAACAATGGCTGTTGTTGCACTCAACCATAACAACAACACTAAAACATATTTTACCAAGTGACAAAGGAATATTTACTCTATTTAAAAAATACTTAATTTAAAAAGTGTAACATATTTTCTGACTCGCAATGTATATATATATATATACATGTATAGTGTGTGTGTGTGATGGTGTAGGTGTACGCGAGCGCGAGTGTCTAGGGAGGAGAATGGAGGGACGAAAGTGCAAGTTATGAAGACTAAGATCATCATAATCCCCATCTCTGTAATCATATAAAGAGATTAAAAGATCATCGCACTCTACTGCTTCTACATCAAATTGAACTACTTTTCATCTCTTCAAAGAATTCTACTACATTGCTTCCATTGTTAATCTTTGTTTACAATCAGTCAATTCTCAATCCTATCATACCATCATCAACATTACAATCATCAATATGCACCATCACATTGACCATGACCTACATCAGCAGCACCATGGTCAGCATGTCTTTCACCACCATAAGCATTAGCATCATCACCATTCTTATCACCACAAGCATCAGATTAACCACCATCACTTCTAGCATCACCATTGACCACTATCATCACCTCCATGACCAGCACAACCACCACCGTTACCTCACTACCACCATCATCATGATTCATGAGCACCATCACCAATAACACCACCACAACCATCGTCCCAACCACCAATACTGCCATGATCATCACCATCACCTCCATCATCATCATCATCATGATCACCATCACTTCCACCATCAGGGCCATGTTGCAAAAAAGTTACCATGTTTGCCATCCAATGGTAACTTGCATGGAATCCTTGATTTTGATTGGCTGTTGATCAGCATTACCATGGTAGTTACCATCGGATGGCAAACTGACCATAATAGCAACTTTTATGCAATGGGGCCCATCACTATCATCACATCTCCATGACGACGACCACGACCACCACCCCCACCCCCACCATCACCACCACCACCACCATCACCACCACCATCATAATCATCATCACCATCATCATCATCATCACCATCATCACCATCATCATCCCCATCATCCTCCTCAACATCATTATCACCCTCTTCCTCATCACCACCACCACCATCATCATCATTCATATTCATCACCATCATCATTCATCATCACCATCATCATCACCCTCATCATCATCATCACCATAATCATCATCACCATAATCATCATCATCATTCATAATCATCACCATCATCATTCATAATCATCACCATCATCATTCACAATCATTATCGCCATCATCATCATCATCATCATCAATCATAATCATCACCCTCTCCCTCATGATGGCCTCATCACCATCATAATCATCATGAAAGTGAAATCAATATGACAATTATAGTTAGTCATCAAAATGTATAAATTATTCTTCAAGACTTTAATCAAACAAAATAGTTTTGTTTAGTTGGTAAACTTGTTTGTGTGTCCTTTAAAGTTTAAGGCCCAAATCCACAAAGTTTAGACCATCCTATGAATAAGGTTCAAACCTGAGAATACTTGATACCATATGTTCTAGTTATTCCACAAGCAAACTGAACAGTGCTATAAAATGCAAGCATTATTTGACTGGATTCTATAGCAAAATTAAGAAATTATTCCAAACTTCCTTCTTCATTTTCAATGTCAATGATAATGATCTGTCCCTGGCGTTCCAATGGCTGATATTTCTTACTTTTCCTTACTAAAGAATGAATTGAAATTCATTCATATTAATACTATGTCTTATTTCGTTTTTGTTATTTCATTTAAAATTATATATATTTTTTAAAAATAATTATGGGTTAAAATATCTTGTTCGTGTGGAAAAATTTGGCAACAGGTACTCAATAATATTATGTCCAACATATTGATTTACTCAGTCAATGGTACATGTATGAGAATAATTACCAATGACTTGAATAATATAACTTCATTTGTAAATTTTTGCCTGATTGTTTAATTGTTTTGAATGTTTTGAATTGAACCAGTGATGCAATGACCAATCCAGTAATCAACCAAAGATCACTATTCACCTTAATCAAACCTCCCAACATATCATCACTGCATCTGATATCATTTTGCATTGTCATTATGTATGTACATCTGAGGATAATCCTAGACTCCACTTTGACACATGAGGGGAATCAACGTTTTTTATAGTACACCTTGGATTGTCGTAAGAAAAATTCCTTATACCATAAATTTATAAAGAATCCCACCGATTATAGAAAAAACGCATACAAGAAGCAAAGGAATATTGTAAATAATGCCATAAGAAATGCCAAACGAGACTATTATCAAAAGAAATTTTACAACAAAAGAAATTATTTGAAAGGAACATGGCGTGTTATAAATAACATATTGAAACAACAAAAGAAAGTTGAATGTCCAATTCTGGTAAAAGATGGGGGAACTATTGAAGAACCATAAGAAGTTTTGGAAGTTTTCAACAAATATTTTGTTTCCATTGGTACGAAGGTTATAAATAATATGCCTCATACTTTGACAGACCCTGTTATATATATGACTGGTGATTACCCACAATCCTTATTTTTCACATGTATAAAAGAATCTGAGGTGATAGACATGGTATTGAAATTAAAAGAAGGAAAAAGTCCGGGTTATGATGATATAGATACCAAGGTTTTAAAACAATGTATACACATTGTAGCACCAGTTTTAACTCATATTTTCAATACTTCAATAAAAACAGGATGTTTTCCAGATGCTTTAAAGATTTCTAAAGTCTTACCTATATACAAGAAGGGGGACAAGTCTTTATGTACAAATTATCGTCCTGTGTCCCTACTTTCAGTTTTTGATAAATTATTTGAAAAATTGATGTATGCAAAGATAATATCTTATATATCTAAATATAATATTTTATACAATAGACAGTTCGGTTTTTATTCTGGCCACTCTACATCTATGGCCCTACTTGAATTTATTAATTATATTAATACAGCTTTTGAAAATAAGAATATTAGTATTGGAATATTTCTGGATTTGTCGAAAGCGTTCGACTCAATAAATCACCATATTTTATTACGGAAGTTGCAATTTTATGGGTTTAGAGGAATTTCTTTAGCAATGATACAGAGTTTTTTATATAATAGAAAACGATTTGTATGTATAGATGGTATTAATTCTAGATTGCTAACACTTAATGCAGGAGTTCCGCAAGGATCCATTTTAGGCCCGTTATTTTTTCTATTATATGTTAATGATATGCAATATGTAACCCCAAACTTTCGTCCAATCACATTCGCAGATGACACAAACCTTTTTGTATCAGGTAAAAATGTCCATGAAATATCTAATATAATTACTTCGGAACTACCAAAATTGGAGATGGGTTTTTGGCTAATAAATTACTTAACTCTCAAAAAACTAATTATATGATATTCAAACCAAAAAATAAAAAACTCTCTGAACAAATCTGCGATGATGTTGCAATCAATAATTTTAATATACAATAGGTATCAAACACCACATTTCTTGGAGTGACAATTGATGAAAATCTTACTTGGACTCCACATATTAATATCATCCTGAGGAAGATCTCATGTGCAATTGGTATATTATACAAAATAAGACACTTTGTTCCTTTGAAGATATTGATTAATATATATAATGCTATTATCCTTCCCCATCTGTATTACTTGGGGGCATTGTGCTAAAATTCTTCTAAATAAATTGTATGTTTTACAAAAAAGAGCACTATGTGCAAATACAAACTCTCATCCGAGAACTCCATCTGGACCTCTTTTTAGAAAATTTAATATGCTAACTATATTTTAAATACATGAACTGCAAGTTGGATCATTTATGTACATGTATAATAAAAACTTGCTTCCCCATATTTTTTATGATATGTTTAAAATGACGAAGGATGTTCATACACTTAATACAAGACATGCTTATAATATGTTTATTCCTCTGTTGAAATATCAAACTTCACATAAATCGGTAAAATATTCTGGAGCAATTACTTGGAATGCAATACCTGTTAATATAAAAATGTCCCCATCTATTGCCTCATTTAAATGAAAGTATAAAATGCATCTCATGAAGGAATTTTAAGTTCTATATAATTTACCCATCACGATCCAGACATAAATGTACCCCCCCCCCCGCCTTCTCTCTCTATATTATGTATGTTTCAATATGGCATTGGAGCCCAGCCTTTGAAAGGCTAATGGCCTCTGCTGGCTCCCCCATATTCTTGGTATTTATATTCATATGTTTTCTTTTTGTAAATATATGATTGTATTTGAATGTTTTTTACCAGAAATGGAAATAAATGAAATGAAAAAGATGAATGACACAGGTATCATTATTTTATCCTACTCTTGTGATTACCTCGAAGTTCCATCTGTTTGACAGATATTGTGCCTTTGATAGATGAATGCAGTAAACCATGGGCGTAAATCAAATGACGTCGTCATACTGTTTGGGGGGATGAAACAATAGTTCACCCCCCCTGAGCAGTAGGGTCACCACTTGGATTGGTGTTCCATAACACCAACAAACAGGGAACTGGTGCACGATACTGCCCAGGAGCTAGGATAGGCTTTGCTTTGTTAGGTTCTCAACGTTTGGTGAAAATGACTTAATCCACATGACCAAGCATAGGTTGAATCTTCAAAACTGGCTAAATCTCCTAGATCTTCCAAAGAGTTGACAGTTCCAAAATCACACAGTCAACTGACCTCTCCTCATCCCCTCTCAGTAAAATTGAACCATATATATATATATATATATATTATCAGTCCCATTTGGAATTTCTTGGTCTCATTATCGTCGTGCCGTCAGCTTGGTATTGTTCATACATGTCCCTGTCTCTCTGGTTCTCCTTCTGTGCATTGAGATAGGCGATGTACACCACACAGCTGGTAAGGGCAGCCAGACCGAATCCCATAACCCATTTGTTCTTAAGGAAGAGTAAACAAAGAAAAGAGATGAAATATAGAGAATTTGAGAAATAAAATTCATGCAGTGGAATGCATATACCACTTGTGCATGAGTTTATAAAAAAAATCTGTCCATTGATTGTGAAGATTGGTGATACTGAATATAATGATGATGCTGATGATAATGTAGCCTTTAATATAGACAGAGGATGCAGTTATTGTCTTTGTTGTTATGCTGAAAGCAAGCGATATACTGCGAATTGTGGATGCAAAGCATTTCAAAGTCTTTACCACATCAGACATATTGCTTGCGTTCGGCATAACAGCAAAGACCATAACTGCAGCCTCCGCCCAGATTATGGGCTAATGAAAATGATGCTGATGATCGATGCTGATTATGAATAATATGATGATGAAGATGATGAAAATTAAGATGATGATGACAATGATGCTGATTATGATCATGATTATGATGACGATGATGATAGTGGTGATGACGATGATGACAGTGGTGATGATGATTTGCTGATTATGATTATGATTATAACAATAATAATGACAGTGATGATATTGATGATAGTAGGCCTAAAGATTGAGATGACTATTATTCAGAATGACCAATGATAACATACATGCTTCATCATATTTTGTAAAGGCAAGAACTAAACATAAATATATTTCATAATTTTCGGGTTAAGATAATAATAAAAAAAGATGTAATAATGTGCAGAGACAAAAGGCATTGCCTTACATCGGTGTCTTGTTCTTTATTTTTGAAATATTTTATTTTAATTTTCCAGTCATTTTATTTTAACAACTGTGTCGTAAAAGTAGGAGCTGAGATTTAATCTCAACTTATCTAAGTTGATTTTCAGATCTATAAGTTACAACTCTTTCAAAAGCAATAACTTTTAAGCTAAATCTTGATCTAGATTCTACTGTGCTATTTCGACACTCACAGGTTTTGCATACAGTTCAAAATTGACTGCTCTGAATAATGATGTCGATCTTATACTCCGGATGCCTTCTCCAGCTCCTGCCCTGACCCCACCAGTCTTTTCTCCTGCTTTATCTAGAGGTTCCTTTCCATCTGCCATCAGTTTGCGTTTTTGGTTTTCGACGTTCGAAAATCCTGTAAAACTAATGACAAAACGAAAGCTATAATAGATAGATGTAAACTTTTCAAGCCAAGATTTATAACAGATAAAAATAAAATATTCACACAAAGTCATAGACTACGTAGTACGTGACGTCTAACTCATCTACCGGTACTCTAGTACAAAATTAGGCCCCTATGAAATACCATAGTTTAACAAAGGCCCTGGCTTGGCACATATTGATAAACATATTTACTTTTGATTACCTGTGTTGCCAAATCTAGCAAAAGTTGCACTGGCACTATTATTTCATCAAAAGAAACCTGGTTGCCTCGCCATGTTCGCGTGAGTTAGCAGACGAATTTCTTGAATAAAAACTTTATTTAAGATTTTTTTTCATATAGATTCATAACGAAAAAACAAAAAATATATAAATATAATTACAATATATGAAACAGATATATTAAATTCATTGTATGGGTTAAATATGGCTAAAATTAAAACTTTTATATTTTCAAAACCACCAAGCATTAAAACGAGACTGCAATAGACATCATGGCGGCGCCCGATCCCAAACGTCGAAAGCATTTCCACAATAAGGAGTCGGAGGAATTTCCGGTGAAATTCCCAGATATAATCATTTTCATTGTAAATGCAAGGATCCAGAAAATACGATTGAAGAAACTCCGGTATCTTGGACGATCTAAGGGATTCGTATTATCGCCTGAACTAAAGTAAATATGATAATATGGGTCTCTCAATTTTGCCACACATTGAGCGTCGCACACAATTCCATACCAATCACGTGCGATTTTTAACGCACGCAAGGGAATGGGGGATATCATGTTTTCGTGAAAAGTGTACAAAACTACTCATGAGTAGCCACGAGGCTCCTAGAGAGTAAAAATCACTTACTAACATATGCTTTCTGTCAACAGAGCCAGGGATTCCTTCCCATTCACCTGCATGTACTGGCTACTGCCAAAACACCTGATCCTGATTCAACTTTTTGCCTAGTAAAACTAAAAGCTTCGGTCTTTTCGCCTTCCTTCGGTCTCCTGAGGCTGAGTCTGAGTCTGAGATTTCTACTTTCTTTTTTTTTTCAAAAAGATCTAGCCCTAAATCATGTAGATGGGATATAACTTCCTTTCCAACATTTCTAGGAATATATTGATTTCATTTTTCAACAAGAATTCATTAAGAAAAACAAGAAAAATGTTATGAAAAGACGGAAAACCTGCCACCGTGTTTACGTCGCGTCGCCATCTTGGTTTCATTGTCTTTCACTTGGCGACAGCACGCAAATCGTGCGAAAATGTGAAAAACTGTATATACGTCGCCATCTTCATGATTTTGAGGCTAAACATGTATTCCAGATTTTCAGTATCTTTTTTTTATTAAATGAGACCATATTAATTTTGACCCTAAAAGGCTAAAATGCCAGACTTTGTCAATATTCAGAACTAAGTGTACAGTATATACCGGTAAGGTACCTAAACATTTATTCCAGATTTTGGGGTTTTCGACATTAAAGGATCCTGTAAAACTATTGATAGGGTTATCGAAAGCTCACCTGATCGTCTCAGCAATATTGCTATGAGCAAATGAAAAGCCAATGCACGTGCGTAAAAAGTGCGCATCGCCGTGCATCGTCTGTTCTCCACAGCAAAAATAACCGTTGAAATGCTTTTTCATCAGCTAATTAATAAGTTGTAAAAGAAAATTTAACTATTTACCGATTCTATACTAACATTGAATTAAGTAGGATGAAGTGTCTTACCTTCATGTGCTATCGAAAGTGCCGTTTGGAGATGTATTTGACGTAAATCCACCAAGTATTTTCATGTGTAATTGCCTATGGGGATAAATGCGTGCGTTCACCTGCGCTATTGAAAGCTCGAGATGGCGCTGCTGAACTTGGTCGGGAAATTCATAAAAATACACAAAAATCCTTTGAGTAGGCTCACAATAAAATCATAAAAAATATACTTTTGCTTGAACGACAGTTCACGTGACCACATATATCATAGTGATTATCGCGTAAAAATTCCTCTTTTCATGCAAAAAATATAACAAATGTTTAAAAAAATATGTTTTCCACATTGAATATTTTTGGAACATCTATAATAAATGAAAAAGTCTTTTTTTAATAAATTCCAACAGAAATGAAGTTCATACATGCCTGTACTTTTTCATACCGCTCAAAAAACTAAATGGGCCGTCAACGTTGGTTACCTAGGCAAGTAGGCGTGGTCTATCGTGAAGTCTGCTGGAGACGCGACTTACTCGCTAGATTTCATTCAGCCTCAGAATTTTATTCATAAGCAATATCATTCACCGTGCACGTGCAACTGCTGCTTGTGTACGTATGTATCACTGCTGGTGTCATTGCCATTGAGGACAAATTAAACAATACCGATAGAGTTGTGCGTGTGCAAGTTGTGAAACAGCGCGATCGTTTCATGACGAATGAAACAGTGTGCCTGTACATATCAAGCTGTTATTTTCTGTTTTCGTGAAATCACAAACTGCAATTAATTTGATACATTTTTTTCCCGTGATATTTTCCCGACTATGTATGTATGTATGAATTTTATTTGAAGTGAATGAATTAATAACCAATAGTCCTCTTCTCTACGAAATATATCGTGGTGATTGCAGAAGCATTTGTGAACTCTTTTAGAGGCCACGTTACTGGTGGAAATAGACACGATACTATTTGAAGTTATTTACCATGATTGTCCTCTTCTCCATGACATCGTAGTGATTCCCGAAGCATTCGTGAACCCTTCAAGGGCGCATTACTTGCGGAAATAGATGCAATACTATTTGAAGTTATTTACTATTATTGTCCTCTTCTCTATAGTATTGCATCTATTTCCGCAAGTAATGCGTCCTTGAAGAGTTCACGAATGCTTCCGGAATCACTAAGATGTCATAGAGAAGAGAACAATAATCTTAATTAATTTTTAAATAGTATTGCGTCTATTTCCGCGACTAATGTCCCATTGAAGGGTTCACGAATGCTTCCGGAATCACTACGATGTCATAAAGAAGAAGACAATAATCATAAATGATTTCAAATAGTATTGCGTCTATTTCCCCAAGTAGTGCGCCCTTGAAGGGTTCATGAATGCTTCCGGAATCACTACGATATCATAGAGAAGAAGACAATAATTGTAAATAACTTCAAATAGTATTGCGTCTATTTCTGCAAGTAATGCGCCCTTGAAGGGTTTACGAATGCTTCCGGAATCACTACGATGTCATAGAAAAGAGGACAATAATCGTAAATAACTTCAAATGGTTTTGCGTCTATTTCCGCCAGTATATGCGCCCTTGAAGGGTTCACGAATGCTTCCGGAATCACTACGATGTCATAGAGAAGAGGACAATAATCATAAATAACTTCAAATGGTTTTGCGTCTATTTCCGCCAGTATATGCGCCCTTGAAGGGTTCACGAATGCTTCCAGAATCACTATACGATGTCATAGCGAAGAGGACAATAATTGTAAATTCCTTCAAATAGTATTGCGTCTATTTCCGCAAGTAATGCGCCCTTGAAGGGTTCATGAATGCTTCCAGAATCACTACGATGTCATAGAGAAGAGGACAATTAACGTAAATAACTTCAAATAGTATTGTGTCTATTTCCGCAAGTAATGCGCCCTTAAAGGGTTCGCGAATGCTTCCGGAAACACTGCGATGTCATAGAGAAGAGGACAATTAACGTAAATAACTATTTGAAAATAATTACGATTATTGTTCTCTTCTCTATGACATCTTAGTGATTCCGGAAGCATTCGTGAACTCTTCAAGGACGCATTACTTGCGGAAATAGATGCAATACTATAGAGAAGAGGACAATAATAGTAAATAACTTCAAATAGTATTGCGTCTATTTCCGCAAGTAATGAAGGGTTCACGAATGCTTCCGGAATCACTACGATGTCATAGAGAATTATCGTAAATAATAGTCCTCTTCTCTACAACCTCGTGGTGAGTACGGGGCCACCGTGAACGCTTAGATGTCGCATTACTATGGACGTCGTTCATGATGATTGTCCTATACAATGATGCACAGAATGAATTTTTTAAGTATACCCTGATCGTAAAACAACCCATAGAGAGTAAATATGATTGGGTAATGCGAGGTGATTCTAATTTTAGAGTAAACCTGGCACTTGTTTTTATCAATCACCCATTGTATAAAATGACTGCATGTAGTAATGTCTGGAAACCCAACTTTTATACAAATGCAATAATTATACAGCATTATCTAAATAATGATAGGCTCTACATGTACATGTATTCTATCAAATTCTTACTGTCTTTCTCAAGGTGTTATACCAATGGGTTTATTTTTAGGAACTGTGAGAAAAAAATTGCTGATTGATGCGGTGCCTACAATGCCTTCTTGGCTTCTGTCATCGAAAGCGATTGTGCACGTCAGTGGGCCGATCACTCAGCTTATCAATCCAAACACTGCATGGTTTCAATCAGCCGAATGATCATGCAATCATTTTTCATGCGCATTTAAGAGTCTGGATTAGTTCTGCCCTGATGATTTTCTTCTATGAAAGAGTCGGGTATTCTGAAGTCAGGTTTAACTGAGACCACGGCCTTACTCTGCTAAAATTATGGGAGCCAAAAATTATGTTTATATTGCATATCTCTTTATATTTACTATTTGTTTCCTTTTTCTTTCATAATGAAGAAAAATACTATAGTTTTCATTCCCAGACAATTATGAACAATTTGAGTGTCATATGAGTTGATTAATAAGATGTGTACTGTTAATGATTTGTGCCCCAATTGGCTATCCATAGTTAAACCACAACTTTAAACCAGAGTTTAATTTAAACCCGACTTCAGAATACGGGCCTAGGACTCTAGGTGCATATACATGTATGTGGTTGTTCAACATTTTATTCTCGTTGATTTCTTTTCTATCCATTTGTAGTGAATCTGTAACCCACGTTGTGTCAGAACTGAGCTCCCGAGACCATGTCATCAGTGTTCTTCAGAGGATCTGCCGGTCGCAGCGGAATAATGAATTTAATGCCTTTGAATTTGCACAGAAGGCAGAACTGCTTTCCCTCAGCTGGTATACATCGTGCATGGAAGAAGAAAAGCCAGTGGAGATCACGGATGAACACAGAATACCTGCTAAAAAACTGGTAGGATATGCTTTTGTAGAAGTCTGCTATTGTCTTTTTTTCCCCCTCATTCGATAGTAAGATGATCCTAGCAGGTTTACCTGTGTACGTACATGTAAGTCTATGATAATGGACTAGGTCTGGGTTGGATGAAACAAATTCTAATTGCATGTCTTCAAAGTTTTAATATTTTAACCATGTGCATGGTACAACAAAGGTGTATCATGAACAATGATGAAGGAATTGTCTTCGATAAAGCTATGGTAAAAGTTTGTTTTAAATTATTTTTTTCTTTATTTCAGCTTGATCTTGATGCTTTAGAAGAACAAGAAGGTGAGGATAAACCAATTAATCGCAGGTTTGCCTGCCAGAGGATAACCCCACTCAACCATCCGAATAAGAAATTCACAGTAAGTTAAATGGAAAGTTCACCCTGACGAAAACTTTGTGGTAAATATAGCAGAAAACATAATGAAAAATATTTGTGAAGGTTTGAAGAAATTCATTGAAGATTAAGAATTTATTAGAATTTCAAATTTTTTATTTGTGACGTCATAAACGAGCAGCTGTCCCATATGTTGTATAATATAAAAAGCATAAATTTCATTTTTAGCTCATCCGGCCCGAAGGGCCGGATGAGCTTATGCCGTAGCGTAGCGTCTGTCGTTCGTCCACAATTTCAAAATGCTTCTTCTTCGCCATTTCAAGTAAGTCACTTTTCAACCAAACTTGGATGGTAGATGGACTTGGGGGACCTGCATGTTATGCTGCAGTCGGAGGTCACATGGTATGATCAAAGGTAATTTTCAGGTCAACATTAAAGTTTACATGCAAGACTCTCTTATGACACCTAACTCCGCAACCGTTAGTCGCTTTTCAACCAAACTTGGATGGTAGATGTACTTAGGCAACCTGCATGTTATGCTGCAGTCGGAGGTCACATGGTAAGGTCAAAGGACATTTTCAGGTCAACATTAAAGTTTACGTGCAAGGCTCTTATGACAAGTGTTATTCCATCCCAGTCATTTCACAATGAAGTTTTGATACAATTCTGTTGCGTGCCCTCGCAAATCACTATATTTCTGGTTATTTTCATAAGTGGGTGAGACACAAAATCGCTTTTGCCTTGTTTACCATATGATATGTAAGAAAGCTGCTCGCATATCACGTTACAATGCAAATGAGATAATCAAAATTCTAATAACTTTTTTATTCTTTGATGGATTTTCCTCAAACCTTCGCCAATATTTTTAATTATTTTTTCTGCTAGTTTTACAATAAAATTTTTGTCAGGGTGCTTGAAAAGTTTCAAAATTGAGACCACTAGGGCTGAAGAGTGTTCCGAACATGTTCTCTTGCGTTGAATTATTGAGTCATTTTTTAATTTTTTTTTCAATTTGACCTTGCCCCAAGTATTACACTGTGTGACCATGTGTGTCAAAATTCAAGACAATCCGCAGTAACATCGCTCAGTGCATTTGCAGAATGAATCAATGGTATCCTATTACTAAACCTGGGTAAAGTACAAGGAATATATTTTTATGTCTTGCCATAGGACATTACTGATGTAGCGAGGTTAGTTATCCTAGAATTAGTGGTTTACATGGGGAGGAGGTTGCATTTTGATACTTATTCCAGGGACATCCACTAATCCACCCCAACTCTACTTGTCCTTAGATTGAGTTATTCATACCTTCCAATCTGTAGGATGCATTAGAGTTTCTAGAGAGAGCTGCAGAACTGCGGATGGGAGATAATAGTCGCTCAAGAGCCCTGGCGTTCCGTAAGGCGTCTGCTGCCCTCAAAGCTTTACCGGAAGAGGTCACGAAGCCTGAAGATGTGGATAAATTGTATGAAATTAGGGGAGGAAACCACTGCAAACGGGTGATCTCGGTGAGTATGAGTGTTCTATTTATTTCTTCAAATTATGGAAAATTTACTGTTTAGATATCCTCAACCTTCTAGGCAAAGTGACTGTAGTTAATGGCCCTAAAGAGGTTCTGTATAGTTTTTGTCTAACCTGCATAGCAGAGTGAGACTATAGGCGCCGCTTTTCGAACGACGGCGTCAACACCAAATCTTAACCGGTTAAGTTTTTGAAATGACAGCATAACTTGGAAAGTATATGGACCTAGTTCATGAAACTTGGCCATAAGGTTAATCAATTATTACTGAACATCCCATGTGAGTTTTAGGTCACATGACCAAGGTCAAAGGTCATTTAGGGTCAATGAACTTAGACCATGTTGGGGGAATCAACATCAAATCTTAACCTAAGGTTAAGTTTTTGAAATGTCATCATAACTTAGAAAATATATGGACCTAGTTCATGAAATTTGGACATAAGATTAATTAAAGGAGAATGAAACTCTTGGAGCAAGTTAGCTTTTGTGAAAGCAGAAAAATCAAAGAATAAGATCAACAAAACTTTGAGTAAAATAGGACTAGCAATAAAAGAGTTATGAGCATTTGAATGTCGAGATCACTAATGCTATGGAGATCCTCCCATTGGCAATGCGACCAAGATCTGTGATGTCAAACACGTACAACTCTCCCATTTGGACACTGAAAATATACCCCAAAACATCTCTTTTTGCTCATTCTAATCATATGACAAACGATTCATCAATGATATAATGTTGTGAAACCTCTGTACTTGTCATCTCATAAAGAGAACACCTCACCTTGTGATATACTCTATAAAAGTGAGAATATAAGTGAAATAAGTACTAAAGTAATGAGGGAGTTGTACGTGTGTGATATCATAGATCTTGGTCGCATTGCCGATGGGAGGATCTACATGGCACTAGTGATCTCAATATTCAAATGCTCATAACTTTCTTATTATTCATTCAATCTTCCTCAAACTTTCAACAATATGTTTCTTTGATTTTTCTCTTTGATATGGATTCAGCTGGTTTCAAGGGTTTCATTCTCCTTTAAGTATTACTGAACATCCTGCTTGAGTTTCACGTCACATGACCAAGGTCATTTAGGGTCAATGAACTTTGGCCAAATTGGGTATATCTGTTCAATTACCATTATAACTTTGAAAGTTTATGGATCTGATTCATGAAACTTACACATAATAGTAATCAAGTATCACTAAACTTCCTGTGCAAGTTTCAGGTCACATGATTAAGGTCAAAGGTCATTTAGGGTCAATGAACTTTGGCCAAATGGGGGTATTTGTTGAATTACCATCATAACTTTGAAAGTTTATTGGTCTAGTTCATAAAACTTGGACATAGGAGTAATCAAGTATCACTGAACATCCTGTGCACCTTTCAGGTCAAGTGACCAACGTCAAAGGTCAATGAACTTTGGCCATAATGGGGGTATCTGTTGAATTACCATCATAACTTTGAAAGTTTATGGATCTGATTCATGAAACTTACACATACATGTAATAGTAATCAAGTATCACTGAACATCCTGTGCAAGTTTCAGGTCACATGACCAAGGTGAAAGGTCATTTAGGGTCAATGAACTTTGGCCAAATTGGGGTATTTGTTGATTTACCATCATAACTTTGAAAGTTTATTGGTCTAGTTCATAAAACTTGGACATAAGAGTAATCAAGTATCACTGAACATCCTGTGCACCTTTCAGGTCAAGTGACCAACGTCAAAGGTCAATGAACTTTGGCCATAATGGGGGTATCTGTTGAATTACCATAACTTTGAAAGTTAATGGATCTGATTCATAAAACTTGGACATAAGAGTAATCAAGTATCTTTAAACATCCCCTCTGAGTTTCAGGTCACATGACCAAGGTCATTTAAGGTCAATGAACTTTGGCCATGTTGGGGGTATTTGTTGAATTACCATCATATCCTGTAAGTGTATTGGTCTAGTTCATATAACGTGGAAATAAGAGTCAAGTATCACTGAACATCTCATGCGAGTTTCAGGTCACATGACAAAAGTCAAAGGTCATTTAAGGTCATTGAACTTTGGCTATAATGGGGGTATCTGTTGAATTACCATAACTTTGAAAGTTAATGGATCTGATTCATGAAACTTGGACATAAGAGTAATCAAGTATCTTTGAACATCATTATTAGATTGCTGTCATAACTTTCAAAGTTTATAGATGTAGTGTATAAAATGTGGTTATAAATTATAGAGGTAATCAAGTATGGTGTTTTTTGTGAATAATTATTTAATAGTAGTTTTCAAGTCAGCACTGCTGCTATATTGAATCGCGTGATGCAGGTGAGACCGCCAGAGGCATTCCACTTGTTTACTTATTTCTGCAAAATAAACTTAAAAAAAAAGAAAAAAAACGATCTTGAGCATTTGAAGAGTAAAATCTTATCAAACAATATTTCAAATAATTACATTTTTTGTCTCACCTGCATAGCAGAGTGAGACTATAGGCGCCGCTTTTCCGACGGCGGCGGCGGCGTCAACACCAAATCTTAACCTGAGGTTAAGTTTTTGAAATGACAGCATAACTTAGAAAGTATATGGACCTAGTTCATGAAACTTGGCCATATGGTTAATCAAGTATTACTGAACATCCTGCCTGAGTTTCATGTCACATGACCAAGGTCAAAGGTCATTTAGGGTCAATGAACTTAGACCATGTTGGGGGAATCAACATCAAAATCTTAACCTAAGGTTAAGTTTTTGAAATGTCATCATAACTTAGAAAATATATGGACCTAGTTCATGAAACTTATACATAAGGTTAATCAAGTATCACTGAACATCCTGCATGAGTTTCACGTCACATGACCAAGGTCAAAGGTCATTTAGGGTCAATGAACTTTGGCCGAATTGGGGGTATCTGTTGAATTACCATCATAACTTTGAAAGTTTATGGATCTGATTCATGAAACTTGGACATAATAGTAATCAAGTATTACTGAACATCCTGTGCAAGTTTCAGGTCACATGATGAAGGTCAAAGGTCATTTAGGGTCAATGAACTTTGGCCAAATTGGGGTATTTGTTGAATTACAGCCATAAATTTGAAAGTGTGTTGGTCTAGTTCATAAAACTTGGACATAATAGTAATCAAGTATCACTGAACATCCTATGCGAGTTTCAGGTCACATGATCAAGGTCAAAGGTCATGTAAGGTCAAAGAACTTTGGCCACGTGGGGGGTATTTGTTGAATTGCCATCATATCTCTATAAGTGTATTGGTCTAGTTCATAAAACGTGGAAATAAGAGTAACCAAGTATCACTGAACATCTTGTGCGAGTTATAGTAGTTTTCAAAATCAGCACTGCTGCTATATTGAATCGCGTGATGCAGGTGAGACGGCCAGAGGCATTCCACTTGTTTAAATGTAGTTTTCACACTGATCCCAGCCTTCAGTAATTATCACCATTGAAAAGAAACTTGAGTATAAAGCTGTTTTTTCCCCCAACTTTGCTGATATTTTGTGATACATGTACGTCTTTTCATCCAGGATATACTTGAGAAAGGGTACAGCTCAGAAGTCAAAGGAATTAGCCGCAGCCCTTGGTATCAGAACATGTCGGTGAGTGCTATTCTATTGGTTGCCTTAGCTGTTCAGAATTCTGATGAAATATTTATAAGTGTTCTAATTTTGAAATTGTGAAATATCCATATAATTTATATCATGGTGACGTAAAACAAAGTATCATAGTAGCTCATTTAAATTTCAGCAGTATTTCATAAAGCTGTTCATAAATTATGACAGAACTTTTCTAGAGAGTCATTGAGTGCTAAATTAGGTTCTTAATTATAATCATTTTGATTTTCATCTGGTAAACTTGAAACCCAATCTTTGTGGGTTGAATTTCTCATCATTGAGAACTAAGAAGCATCTGATAGGAAAATTCCATGTTGAAAAAAAAACCATTTGTTATAGGAAATGCACTCCCTTTGTGTTCAAGTGGGAAAATACATTGTGGGCTTTTCATTTTAAGGGGTCACATTTGGTGCATAACTTATGAACAGCATTATAAAATGGATCCCAAGGCCAGTATTCAATTCAATGCTCAAGCCAGAATTTTAATTATTTTACTTAGTATTTGGCTTAAGTAAAACCATCTTTGGTATTCGATTGCATTTTTTGGGTAAGAATTTTGCTTAATTCAAATTTAGCCACCTACTGCTGGCGTGCAGTTTGCAAACATGATATGTGCAATCATGCATTCTGTGTACAGATGGATACATACATTGCGCATTATTTGGCTCTTTATGACATCACAATGGTTATTAGTAAGTATTTTGCTTAACCCTATCTAGGCCGGGTGGGGGGGGCCTCGGAGGCCCCCCCCCCCTTAAAGATTCGCGCAATATTTTCGCCGCATGAATTTTTTTGACCGCGCCGCATGCTGACTTTTTACTTTCAAGTCTTGCACAACTTTTGAGACCAGTTTTGCGTCACCCGGGTACGCGGTTCCGAAATTACGCAACATTATGTAAGTGCATGTCAGACCAAAAATTACTCAAAAACGTGATTTCGTGTACAAAGTCGATGCAAATTGTGTTTTCAACCAAAAATCATAAATGTATGATTATTTTTAGTTTTGCTAGTCCAAACATATTTATTTTATGCTGTTTTTGATCTCAGAAGAGTCCCCAACAAATTTCATTGAAAAAACAATGAAAAATAAAAGGTCCAAAAAACAAAGAAATACATAAGAAATTGCAAAAAACAATATGATACATAAGAAATTGATCTGATATCGCAATTTTTTCATGTACACTTGCTAAGAACACCACAAAGAGTTTCCAAACCAAAAATGAGAACATTTGGAGCTTTATTTAGGGAGTTAGAGATAAAAGTATGAGTTTGCATACTAATTACGCATAAATTAGCATAATCACTTCATAGAAATTTGCATGAAATAAATTTCTATACAATTTTGTAGATTATGTCCCAGACAACCTGCGTGCCAATATTTGGCGCGATCGCGCTGCCAACGGCGGAGATCAAATGAACTCCCAAAATACCCCGGCCTAGATAGGGTTAAATTTGGCTTGATAAAATAAAATGTGATCTGAATATGAAATTAGGCATTTTGCTTTGTCAAGTAAAATTCTAAGTAAAATACTTACAAAATCAATACTTCCAATTAAATACCAGCAAAGGCATTCTAGAACTCTAAAACTCAGTATCTGTATTCTTTGAGGATTAAAGGCCTCCCTAGTGCTTGTGGAAGGTGACCCTAGTATTTGTAGTATGATGATCTTATTTCTAACTTATGTTTATAACAGCTCTTTACAGGTGTATATGGATGCGGTATATCTACGTCAGCTAAATGGTGTCAGATGGGATTAAGAAGTCTGGATGATGTGAAGGCTAGTTATGTTCTTAACCTGACAAGGTCACAACTAAAAGGTAATTCAATATCATGAACATATATCTTCCTTCTATCTATCTATCTATCTACTATCTGTCTGTCCGTGCGTCTATCCATCCATCTACTTATCTATTTACCTGTTTATCTTTCTTCTATATATATATTTTTCTTTTTATCTCTAGCATCAATCTGTCTTCTATCTACATGTTCCTACATGTGTGATCCACATTTCTGCCTTTTTACATTGTATAAATATATTTATCTTCCAACTCATCTATTTTATATGCATTTATATCTCTGATTATTACTTGTTCGTATAATATCCTAGTCATATTTTTTAATATGGATGAATAGTTATGTTTGCAGTCTCACTATAACTATTGCTTTTCTCATAATTGACAAAAACACATTTTTATTCTACTCACACATACGGTTAGATGAGTGCATTGTATTGTCAAATTAATAAATTTGCACATATGTCAGCTTATAGACAAGATTTCTACTGAATTTTGCATAAAACTTGTACTTTATAAATCATTATACAAAGTCTGTGAACCCTAATAACGATGATCATAATTCCAGCCTCTTTCTAAGATTACAATTATGAAAACTAGATTGATATTAAGAGAATAGCAAGGGACATATACTTATGCTACCTCTAAAATGTGAATGAATTTGAATTTTCATTAGTTCACTTCTGGATTGTGAACAAATGAAGCTTTTCCAGTTTCAATGTTACAGGCATGATATTCTCCAGACTAAAATATTAGAATTCCGATTTTTTATTATATTTTTTATTTTTACATGAAATTCTTTGCCCAAGAACATTCTCATGCTGTTTTTTACTGCTATTTGAGTCAAATGATAAAACTATCATGCAGACTCACCTTGAAAAATCACTTTCGATTTCTGTACTATGCAAGAGCTTGTAACTCAACCGGGATGTCTCAGACTTCGGCGGTGACTTAGTGACCCTCGGCTATTTTTCAGAGGGGAATATCATGGCTGATGTTATCTCATATAAATTCAATGGTTCATTCTTTCTAGGTATCGAGTTTTATGATGAATTAAACACACTTGTCACAAAGGAAGAAGCAGCATGGATCCATGATGCTGTCTCTCGAGAAGTAGCAGCCATACGTCCTGGTAGTACTGTTGTTATGACTGGTGGGTTCCTCAGGTAAGATGATCCGAGGAGGTTTTTGTGATCTCAATTTTAATGTAAAACCTGTGTTTTATGCACAAATAAGAGGAGGTACCAGAGTACAAGCAGGGCATACCCTTTCTGGGGTTGATATCAATGTTTGTCTTGGCCAGATTTCTGTTAGCGTAGATCTAGGCTGCAAATGTTGTTTTGTGGGGCATCAACCAACCAGGGCGATTGTGCAATGTAAATATTTATTGTTGCAGTTACAAAGACAGCCTGTATCATGAGTTGTTAATGAATGATGGACACAGCTGTTTGTTGTCTCGGCAATGCTGAATACGTTGTTGAGCCAAAGCATGGTCATCTGTTGTTTTTTTTAGTACATGTACAACTTCCAAGAATAGTCTGGAAATCAGTTTATTTAAAATGTCATATGTCATATAATAGACTACTTTATTGCATTGAATTATTGCCTTATAGTGCTGAAAATCTTGTATAGTAACTCCAGTGGGTGCAGGTTTATCCAGTGGCTTTTCTAGCAATGGTGATTATTAACATAGAATACTTGTATTCATAAATTAGACATATTACATAAATACTTTGTGTCTCAATTTTGTCTCACCGACCGGGGATGTAAGATGGCACTAAGGAATCAAATAACATCTGGCCATCCATCTGTTTTGAGATACAAGGTTTTGTTGCCTTAGCAGTACAGTATGGATTTAATCCTTAGTAGAATGCCTCAACTTATCTAAGCCTTTTTTTTCTCCTAAAAGGGGAAAGGAGACGGGTCATGATGTTGATTTCTTGATATCCCATCCCGAGGAAGGCAAAGAGAAAGACATCCTTGGACCTCTTCTCCAAGCCCTCACCAAGAAAGGTCTCCTGGATTACACTGACATCCAGAACAGCACTGTCAACAACACCACCGTCCAAAAGGGTGCGGATCCGTCAAGGTACACTCTTGATCGTTACGAGCGTTGCTTCAGTATCTTCCGTCTCCCGAAGACTGCGCAGAGTATCCGTGTCGAGACCTCAGATCCAGAAAGAACTGTTGAGCAGATTCCTGCTGCGATGGATGTAGATCCTGCATCCGAGTCATCCGATGCTGCGGCTTCCGCAAATGGATCAGTCATTCCAGGTTTATCCTTGCTTGACAAGACAAACGGAAGTGCCACTTCGGAAGGTGATATCTTGCAAAAGACTGTAGCTCCTGGTCGTTCCTGGGTGGCCAGGAGAGTGGACTTTGTCATAGCTCCTGCGAGTCAGTATGCCTTTGCTCAACTTGGATGGACGGGTTCAAAGATGTTTAATCGCTCGATGAGGGATTATGCCAACAAAGTTTTGAATATGAACCTCTCAAGTCATGGGCTGTTTGATAAGACTAATGTAAGTATGCTCTCTCTCTCTCTCCAGTTCTTTTAAGATATCAATGAATAAATCTTTTTGGCTTTTCAGATTTTCAAAAAAAAAATCATTTGTTACTTAAATATGGTATACAAATATACAATGACACTCGAGGATCTGGCTATAACTATTCGCATCGAAGGAACATCAGCCCGAGGGAGAATAGTACTATGTGATGTTCCTGAGTGCGAATAGTTTTAGCCTGTTCCGAGAATGGGTCATTGTATATTTGTTTTATATCCCTTCCACTCATATATATTCTTCATACGATATTCTTTGTTGATAACCGACTTTTACAGCGAAACGATTTTTAATAAGTCGATATAGAACCGTCGTTGAGAAGTTGAGAAAATAAAAAGCCTTGCCGTATGGATCGTCTGTTCAGCGAGCGCATCTGGTTAGTGCAGCTCGCCGAAAGTTTCCCATGGCATGCAGTGGAGAGTACCGTTGGGCTGAGCAGCGCTCTGCTCGCAACGTGCCGCACAGCTCGCGAATCGAGGTGGGGGGGGAGTCCAAAAAATGTATAATTCACTTTTTTTATAGGGAAAAAATGGACTATGCGTGACGTCAGCAAGGAAAATTAACTATTTCATGGCAAACGTTTTTCGTAGTAAAACTATTCTTTTTCTCCTTGTGTACACTCTCAATACAATAATCTTAAGTAAGGGATATAATATGAAATATTTGGTTTAGATTAAGATATCCATTAAAAGGTATAGGAGCTATTTTTTAATGATGAAAAATCAGAGCCAGTATTTTTGTTGCTAATTGGTTAATAATAATGATAGGCATTTATATAGCGCCATCTATCTAGAAATATTCTATTCCGAGGTGCGATATAATTGTTATTACCCTGGCCTTAGCTCGAGCTGCCTTTCAGCGCTCATGCATTCAAGGAATTAATCCTGCCGGGTACCCATTCACCTCATCTGGGTTGACTTTGAGTGCAGCACAATGTGGATAAATTTCTTGCTGAAGGAAATTACGCCATGGCTGGGATTCGATACGACCCTCTGTTTCAAAGTAAGAATACTAATCCACTGGGCCACAACACTCTAGTTAAAGCTCAAGTTCACCTCAGAAGAAGAATAATAATAATGGTAAGTTTTTATATAGCGCATAACACATAACAAATAAATCTCTATGCGCTTGAGAAAACAAAGGAGAGGAAGAGAGGTGTTGGTGAGTTCATTTTGTTGAGGCTAGGTACAATTTAAATAAGTATGTTTTAAGAGCTGTTTTGAATTTGTTTACTGAATCGATTGTTTTCAGGGAATTTGGGAGTTTGTTTCATAAAACAGGGGCTGCATGAGCAAATGAATGTTCGCCATACGATTTTGTTGATATTGGAGGTACGACTAATAAATTCATGCAAGAATGTTTATTTGAATCAAAAGAGAAAATCAACAAAGCATAGCACTGAAAATTTCATAAAAATAAGACAAAATAAAAAAAAATTACATTTTAGAGTTTCACTTATTTTTCACAAACAGTTATATAAGCACATCTGTGTGACATGCAATTGATCAATGATGTCTCTCAATCCCTATTTCTTATGTTTTTTCTTGTGTGAATTATGCAATATGTCTATTGTTACACATATGACATTAAGGACCAACTTTACTTAACCATAACAAGTAAAAATAATGGTAATTTTACATGTTCAGGGAGGAATCAAACTTTGTTTCTCAGAGTGGGTGACTTCATCAGTCCCCTTATTTGCATAGCGACCTAGAATGTGCATATACATGTAACTGTTTTGTGAAATTAAGCAAGACTTTTCTTAATATTTTACACCTGATTTTGATGAAATTGTCAGTGTTATGCTTTGTGGATTTTTTTAAAATTCAAATCCACTTTTTGTTGGAGTGGACTTGTCTTTTAAACATGTATGTTACAGAATAAAAATACCAATTAAAATATCTCAAGCTTTGAAATCTTTTGTAAGTATCTATGGATTTTTTTTTACAGTTAAAGCCTTAGCTTGTAGTGGCTATTGTATTTTTTCTCCTGATGAGGATTCATAAAATATCTGTAATCTATCCATAGCATATATTCAAAAATTTCGTTAGTAAGAGAGGTTTTTTTGTAGAGCTGTTATTATATACAAGTGTCATTTCTTGACTTCTTGTATTTTTGTACTGTAGATATGCTCACATTTTTTAAGGTTCTGTAGTAGGGTATAGGCTTCCATTGATTATTGAAGAAAAAAAACAATTGCAATGGTCAATCAAATTATATGCATCATGTTGACAGTTGATTTATTAGAGATTAACCTCAAAGACAGTACACACAAATACATGCAGTCCCATAAAGGTAAATGCTTTAGCATATTTTTTTTTCTGCTTCGATTTATGTGCATGGTACCAGAATTGTTCCTTGACTGCCAATACAGAGGAAGGGATCTTTGAGTTGCTCAAATTGGAATACAGGAAACCAGAGGAGAGGAACTGCTAAGGTAATATACAAATTTATTTAATCTTCAAGACATTTTTTGCAACCAATAAAAAGGGTATAGGTTTCACTTTTGTGTTTAAGTCAACTGCAATAACAGGGAATAATTTTCTTGGTGTATCACATTAAAGTTTGCTCCACTTTTTTTTTCTTTTAACATTTGTGAGGAGCAGATTTTTTATTTGAGAGCTATTCTTAAGTCTCATGGCCGAAAAATGCTTTCAAATTTGATGAGCGAAATTATTACCTGCATTGCATTTTACCAGGGTTGGCTTATTTCTCACTTTTGACAAACTTGTTACGTGTGATAGGTCGGCTCAGACAAATTGGTCTTTCCCTTATCTGGGTTTCTCGAGAGTTAGGCAGCTAGCAACTAACTTTGCCAGTGAAAGCATAGCACTGTGACGTACATGTATGTTCACCCCGACCTATTACAGTGATGACTACAACGGTCATGACATCTAAGTTATTTATGTTATGAGATTATCTTTGCAGCTTTTGACAAGTTTTTGAAAGTTGACTAGTATAATGCATTCTTGCTTCAATAAAGAGGAATGCTAAATCACAGACCCACCATCAATGAACAATAAAAACACAAACAAATTATTGCTGGGGCCATTTCACGATGTTTTTGTAACAAATTCCTCATGACAGTTTTAAGCTACTGATATCATTCACTTTGATTGGTTGATAGTGAACTTGTTATAGAAATTGTGTATTCTAATAAGTCTTCATGAAACAGTACCCTAGGCTTTGCCTTGCTAGGTATGAACAAGGCTTGAAGTAGTTTGATGTCAATAATAAAAGCATCTTTCTCGACATTAGCAGTGGCCTGGGGCAACGAAAAGTGAGAGTCGGGCCACCAAAGCCAACGCTTGGTGGCCCAATTGGGCTACCAACGTTTTGATAAATTGTAATGTTTTCTATTGTTTTAGGGCCACTAAGTTTGCTTTGCGGGCCACAAAAAATATGAAATTGATGATTCTGGTGGACAGATTAGGCCACTGAGAAAAAAAGTAAGTGTGGAGCCTTGCTATAGTATTACCACAGAACTGTAAACTAATGTAAGAGTAGGTTTGCTTTATATATTTTTTTCATCTTTTTATCTGTCCCCCCTCCTCCCTCTCTTTTTTATCAGCACAATATTGTTTAATCTCTCTCTCTCTCTTTTTACTCCATTTAGGTATGGGAATTCAGTGGATCTACCAGAGCATCTTGTTTCGCATGCTGACTTGTATAAAATTAATGATGAGCATGTTCGTCTGGTGTTTGATGTAGAAACCTATGCCAGAACTACATTTATGGCAAGGTGTAATTTTGATTATGATAATAAATCTTGATAATAAATCTTATGCTCAATGTTTAGTGCTATTGCATTTATAAGCAATAAGCTTTGTCAAAATGTCAGCGCACTGGTATACATGTGCGATCAGTGTTAAATTTAGTGCAAGTGTATCAAAGATTCCCTTGTACATCTAAGAAATTTATAAGATAAGTGCTCATAAAAGGGTGTTGATGTTTGGTGTTAATAAAGATATCATAAACAGAAAGCATTTACAGAATACTGCCTAGGTGTAAAACTCAACATGGGTCAAAACTGACATGACATATATTTCCTTTGAGATAGATTTTATCAATAATGATATTTTTATAATTCAATTTATATATATGTATAGTGGTTTATCTAGCACACTATTTTACAATATACCCCACCCTGGTGTTGAATGGATTGCTACATGGTGATGATATAGTTGTTACAACATAAAAAGTGAATATATGAATGGTTTTCAAGTGTCAGTGAGATTGTGTAACATATTGGCACTTACTTCCTGTTTAACGTTTAAAGGTCAATTCCACCTCATAAAAATTTTGATTTGAATCAATAGAGAAAATCAGACAAGCATAATGCTGAAAATTTCATCAAAATCGGATGTAAAATAAGAAAGTTATGACATAAAGTTTCGCTTATTTTTCACAAAATAGTTCTATGCACAATTTAGTTACATGCAAACTAAAGAATCGATGATGTTCCTCACTCACTTTTTCTTTTGTTTTTTATCGTTCAAATTATACATTATTTCAATTTTTGCAGATTTGACAATAAGGACCAACTTGACTGAACCATAAATTGTTAAGCAATGGTAATTCAACATGTTCAGGGAGAAATAAAACTTTGTTTCACAGGACAATGAGGAGAAAATTAGAATATTTCATATTATTTCATATAATAAAATACAAAGAAATAATGAGTGAGTGATGTCATCAGTTCCCTCATTTGCATACCGACCGGGATGTGCATATAACTTATGTGAAATTAAGCGAAACTTTAAAATGTCAAAAGTTTCTTATTTTACATCCGATTTTGATGAAATATTCTTGTTGGATTTTTCTCTTTTAATTCAAATCAAATTTTTGTTGGGGTGGACTTGTCCTTTAAGAATTTGAAAACTTCTGAACTGAACTTTAGTATGTCTTGCCTTCTCTAAACATGATGTTTTAATTGTGATGAAGATGGTACTTTTATAATTCCCTTTAAAATTCTGTGGTTTCAAAGAGATTGAATATAAGTGAGAACAGTGATCTTACAGGGTCCATATGTAAACCAATTAAAGCTTTGCTGTGCAAGAAAGGCTTTTACATTTTCCAACATTTTCTTATTGAGTCTCTTCTTGATTCCCCATTTTGTCTTGTTTTTTTTTTTAATATATTTTATTTGCAGCTGAAATTCTTCATGCATTACCATTTTTTTTGCATCAATTTTGTTTTCAGATCATTCATTCCTTTATTCTTACTGCAATTATTTTTACTTTCTGCTGATTTATTTGCTTTCAAAAACTTAATTGTTTTGGTTAAGTTTTTGTTCTGCATATTTTTTTCCTGCATGTTTTTCCATTGTTAGGTCTGAAGGAACCCTACTAACCCAAAAGTCACGTATTTCATTAAATAATCCTGCAAGCATCTTATCCCCGTCCTCACATTAATTGTAGATAAAACAATGCAGAATAACAGGTAGCCATAATGAAAGACTCATAACCCCTTTCAATTAAAAAAAAAATGAAATAAGAAAAAAAGCCAGGTGCAATGCATTTGCCATAATAGCATTCCTGCCTTCCCACTAGTTTTTGTTTATAATGATAATAATAATGATAATAATACAAAGGATTTATATAGCATCTTTATGAAGCAATAAGACACCTGCAGGATTCTTGCTTTGAAGACTTGGTAAGGTCCCTGTAATCTTTCCACTGTCTTTGCTTGGATCAAATGTCAAGAAATTGATTTGCCTCCTTTGCTAAGGTGCCAGCTACATGTAGCATCATGAGAAAAATTTAAAAATAAGTTTTCTCTTATTCTTAAAAGGTAATTATAATTAAGAGAAGTAAGATAATGTCATGTTATTGTATAATGTTTTGAATTGATAGCTGATTTTAGAAAATGCAGGGTATTCAGATGAAGGTTATTTTTATGAGATTTTATGGCATGGTAAAATATAATGCAACTGTGAATGAATTTGTAGATAATGTACTTGTGTAGTTTAGTTTGATTTCTGTAAGACATGCCACGTGTTTATTGATATTTTGCAAAATGATTTCAGAGAATACAACCTTTAAAATTGTATGCACTTTAAAAGAAGCATAAAACTCTAGAAAAAAAGAATAAGTGAAAACCGGAGAAAAAAGCAGTCAAGGAATAATTATGAAGATTTTAATATCTTCTGTGTATTGGTAAATATCTCGAGTGAAATTGAATTAAGGCTATAGAAAATCTGAAAATCAGCCCTTTAGCTGAATGAGGATATAAACAGTTTTAGGTCTGTGAACATTAGGTGAATTTAGGATTACCAATTATCTTACCACTTTTTTCCATTTTTTTCCCACAATCTTGATTTAGATTCTGTTTCTTTTGAAATACATCCATTTTGGGGCTTTTATTCATTATTAAACAGGGTTATTATTATTTCGCTGGTAATATGAAAACTAGTGCATCATAATCCAATTGTCTGATTATTTTCTAACCTTTTCAAGTTGATATATTTAGTTTTTATATGATTATTGCATTCCACTTTCTGTTCTAAACAGGATCAATTCAGAATATATTTTCATTTTTTTTTTTGTAATTTTGAAACAAGTAACCTCTCATTTTGTAATAAAATTACAATTCATTGAGTTGCAGTGGGACATTTAGTCCTTTGAAGTAATGAAGTCTTAGACATTAGTTATTAGTTTGCTTTTGTAGCTGTAGGCACTGTCGGCTTCTTGCAATACATGTAGGCTTGTTAAGATATAATAGGGCACTTTGTGGAACACCAGTCCAGTAGTTTTTATTACAGCACATAGCCTCCAAAAGGTCTGTTATATTGAGATTACCTAGCCACCTCACTATTTTCTATTTATCACCCTTTAATTTCTAATGTAATCATGAAATAATGAGATCTGATAGCATATGACATTGAATTGGAAATATCATTAGTTCCTCATTCAAATGGCTGTGTACAATTCCCTTGTATCAGAGTCAGTGTTTGTATTTTACATATTTCAGCAATTTCTAAACCAATTTGATCCATCAAATGTTACCTCTGTTTCACTTCATAATCTATGATCTAACATCAATAGGTAGTCATTTCTATTCTAGCTGAATAAGTAGTCTCCTCTCCCACTACTATACATCATATTTCATCCTCATTACAATTTCTTTCAGAGAGGACTTAAAGCCATATGTCATTTGGTTGCTTACTTCGACACATTTATACTTCCTTTGCATTAGGGTAATTAAAAATCAATTGCATTAGATTAGGGTTATTGAAATCAATTAAAATCTGATAGAAATAATCCTAGGCCACCACTCAAAGAAATATAGTTAAATTGTTTTTTTTTAAGCTTTTCAAGGAAATATGTTATATCATTCTAGCTGGATTAAGGAGAGTCCAAGTATTGCAACTTAATATTTGAGCAAATTCCACAATTCAGCATGTCATACACTGTTTGAGATATTGCACGATATTTTTTTTAATGTAGCAGATGTTCAACAATCATATTAAGTGTGTATGTGTGTTTTGTTCACAATATTGTCTTCATGATTGTCATACATGGGATTGTTTCTTGAATGTTTGCATGAAATGTGATTAGGGAGTTAATATGCATGGTCAGTACTAGGCTGCATGATATGTAATGATATGTAATCACAAAGTATTTCTTGGAAAAAATGTTTTGTGTCTTTGAAATTATCTTTTGAAAGCAAAATGTCACAAGCATTGAAAGATGTTATACTTTGTACAATTTTCTTTTCATGAAATGATACACAAAATACTTTGTAAATTTATGTTTTTGTATATATATTGGGGCCTATAGGGTCTGTTATATGGCAAGAAAAGTAGCTTAGCATGTCTGTAACCTTAGATTATAAAAGCTTGCAAACCATCAGTGTATCTCACACAGATTTTCATATTAAAGTTTTCTTTTTTGTTGTAAGTATTGGTAGAAATAGGGAGTTCGGTGAAATGCCAATTTTCAGAATTTGTATCTGTCTGTGCACCCATGTATAAAACAAGTATGAAGCCAATAAAGGAGGAGGAAAAACCATATAGAAACCTATGCCATGAGAAACTTTGAAGTTTTATTGATAAAATGATGTATAATTCAAGGGCATGCCTTGCCGCGCATAGCAGCGCATTGCACTTTTAAAAAAAAGTATTACACAGTCCCATTCATTGCATTTTGTGTAAGTTATGAAAATCTACTTTTGCAGTAAAAAAAATCTGCATATTCTCCCCTTTAAACAGAAATATCTCTGTCAATGAGTTGATTTATGCACCATTCTTTTTCTTATTTCACAAGCTTTCCAATGGTACCAAATTTGTTGGAATTCCTTCAAGATTTCAAAAAGCCACTGTCTCCCCTACTCAAACAAGCCTTTAATATTTTTTTTGACAGAACAAAATCTGCATATTTTCCCCTGTAAACTGGAATATCTCCGTCAATATCTCTGTCAATGAGTTGATTTATGCACCATTCTTTTTCTTATTTCACAAGCTTTCCAATGGTACCAAATTTGTTGGAATTCCTTCAAGATTTCAAAAAGCCACTGTCTCCCCTACTCAAACAAGCCTTTAATATTTTTTTTGACAGAACAAAATCTGCATATTTTCCCCTGTAAACTGGAATATCTCCGTCAATATATCAGACAATGAGTTGATTGAAGCACCATTATTTTTCTTATTTCACAAGCTTTCCAATGATATCAAATTTGTTGGGATTCCTTCAAGATTTCAAAAAGTCACCGAACTCCCTAGTAGGAAAACTCAAGTGTTGAAAAACGGCAATAATCACTAAAATTTGCAATCAGATTTAACAAAATGAAACCATGTTTTACCTACTGATATTCAAATGCATACAGTATATGTTTACATTTGCACTTGAAAATATTGAAGAAACTCAGATTTGAGGTACAAGTTTCCATTTCATAAAATGTGTTATAAGTTGAAATGGCGCCATTGATTGCCAAAGCAGATGTCATATTACTGTAGCACTTTTTATTGTAATAATTCTGATTAAAAGTGAGATAGGGCACTAGTTTAGAATTAGATTGCCATGTATAATAACATATATTATTATGAATCAATGGTAGTGAATTTCTGTACATTTGTCATAAATCTTTACAGTTCATGTATGTATTAAAATTATCACAACCACTTCATTTCTAAGTTGATATATATATTCTCCTATTTGATCAGTTGCCCATTTGTAATTATGTAATCATGGAAAGTGCTTTTGGTATCAGTATGAGTTGAAATTGGAAGTGGAATAATGAATGCAAAATACATGATTGCTAGATATCCTTCACTTTTTGGGAGGATATTTTGTATTACAGGGAAATTTCTACCCATAATATCAAACAACACACAGTGGGTGGTCCTTTAATAGAAGCCTAAACTGGAGTATGGTCTTCAGACATATACCTTTTTTTTCTTTTGATGAAAGAATTAATGTGAATTTTTGCCATTTGTGGGACATTTGGTCTTCATTGGGGAAAAGCATGATGTATATGCAATCTCCTCATTCCTTGGAAACAAAATGTATTTGTGGATTGAATTAAAGAGAAGTAGAAAATCATCACCATTCTATTGAGCATACATTATAATGCTCCACGATCAGAATGTTGCAGTCTGGGTAAGGGGTCATGACCAACTTGACCCGTTTGTGACTTGAGCTGGTGCTTTTTAAAGCTGCTTTAAAGAATGATACAAAAATGCATTTCTGCATTTGTTTATGATTCAATTTTTTTACTCTGCGCCATAATGAGTGATTGTAGTCCAGCATATTTCTATGATTACATGATTATTGCAAATACATGTACATGTAAGTTTGAGAAATTATGACTTTAAAAAGAAATTCATATCAATATCATGTAAAAAGACATTGCTTCAACTTTGATTGATCTGTGACAAAGATGGAAATTATTTACACTAAAAGTAACATAGCAGCACATGTAGTTTTCAAGGGATATGATTATGTAAATTGTACAGCCATTGTCTTTTTAAGTGTCAATAAAGTTGAATGTAAGTAGCAAAATAATTCATTTTTCTATTGCAAGGCACAATCTGGACTTTTTCATTTTTGTATTCTTTAGCATTTTTGTTAATTCATGAAAAAAGTAAATATTGTTATGCACTTTTATTAATTAGGTTTACAACACTAGTCTTCAGAGAAAATATGAATACATGAATGTGTATTCATTGGGTACTACTTGTGTTATCGTCACTTTGGCAAACAATTGAGGAATGGTGTTTCTTGTTTACGTTCTGTACAAAATGTAATTTATAGCATGATCATTCAAATATATACTGTTAGATTTGAGGGGTTCGCATATTGTATGTAAGGGTGTCGTTTTATCAATTGTAATAAATAAAATTCATTTTGTTTGTTTAATACAATTATACTTTCTCAAATGTCATGTTTACGTGCTTTTAGTGTATATCCCATCCCTAGTGAGAGAAAGCGTATATCATTTAAAAATACATATTTGTAATCCCTACCCTTCAGAAACACTAAAACAGTTAAGATTGTTTAGTTTTTTAGGGTGAATTTTGATATTTCTGCGTGAGAGAAGTAGAATTGTAATAATAAATCATCTTCAGTAAATGGATCTACCCTATGGTCAATTACCACTTGGTCTACAATTAATTTTCCCAACTTTTCTTCTGGGGCCCGTTTCATAAAGGGCTGTTGTAACTTTGCCATTATGGCAACTACCATGGTAACAGAGCTCGGCAGCCAATCAGAATCAAGGTTTCCATGGTAGTTGCCATAATGGCAAAGTTACCATACTTAAACCTATTAAAGGGATACTCCGGGCAGAAAATATTTATAGCTAAATAAACAGAATAAAATTCACAGAGCAAAGTGCTGAAAATTCATCAAAATCAGATAACAAATACAGAAGTTATTGAATTTTAAAGATTTGCATTATTCTGGTGAAACAGTTCTAGGCATGTCTTCATGAATATTCATTAGGTGGGCTGATGATGTCACATCCCCACTTTCCTTTTTCTTATGTTATTACATGAAATCATAATTGTTTCATTAATGCGTATATGATGTGTCTCCATTATGATGAAATAAGTTGCAGCAAGAAATAACTAATGCACTTAATCAGTTGTCAATCCATTTTGTTTTAGTTCTTGGTAGAAAAAATTTGAATAAACGTAATTTCATATAATACAAAACAAAAGAACAAGTGGGGATTATATGACATCATCAGCCCATCTGATGAATATTCATGAAGACATGCCTAGAACTGTTTCACCGGAATAATGCAAATATTCAATAACTTCGCTATTTGTTATCAGAATTTGATGAAATTTTCAGCATTTTGCTCTTTTAATTTTACTCTATTTATTTAGATATACATATCTTCAGCCTGGAGTGTCCCTTTAATGAAACGGGCTCCAGGTCTCATCCCACATGGTCTAATTCTAGTTCATCTCCATCCAGCTAATTTTATCATTTGATCTAATTGCCATATATTATAGCCCACTTACCACTTTGTCCGATTTCCAGTAAGGCCATACCCATTTTGTCTAATATTCACTTGGTCTAACACCGCTTGTTCTTCATCATGAACCGTTTATGTACCAAGTTTTCATTTGAATAAAAAATAAAAATAATGGGTATACAAAGTGGAAACTAGACTATCTGGGCATGGATGACATTTAGATTGAGTTGTTATTAGAGCGAATGGTCGTTTGACCAAAGTATAATTAGACCGTATTAATAGTAGACCAATTGGGTTTACTATGATGCTGTTATATAGAGTTGGACAATCTAAGAATTAGACCATCTGCTAGTTGACCAAGTGGTTCTTAACCCATCCCGTCAGTTGGTCTATACTCGTAAACAGTCGGTTAATATCTAGTTAAGATTGGCCAATACTGTAATTCAAAACGCAAGCCATTTCCTTGTCACCTAAAATCTCAATTCCACCATATTGTCACTCCATCTTGATTACGGGTTGGGGAAGATTTTGATCAGGTCTGAAGTTCAAATACCCTAGTACCGCCCGAGCCCGTCTAAGAAGTTCTTTATTGTATATAGATCGAAAATAGTTGCTACGACGTTTGATCCAGTGGACAGCATGTATCAATAACACATTGAGAATTTATTGCTGGTTGAACCAGTGGCGTAAACTCGAATCAGAGCAATGTAGGGGGGGGGGTGATAATTTGGCTTGAATTTCGATAAATGGGGTACTCCAAGTGAAGAAGGACCATTTCTACATTTATATTTAATTGAGGGGTGTCGGAAATATAATACTACAATTATCTTTTGTGATAGCAGTTTCAGTTTAGGCCTATCGCAAAACGTGCGGATTGACTGATTGATTGATCGATCGATCGATTTAACAACCAAATGACACTAAACAGTTTGGCTTCGCGACCCATGGAAATCAAATGATGATTAAATGCTATTTGTCTAATCAACATTCTGTCATGTATTCACTGGTCTAATGTGAGATGTCATTCGATGATTATTCTTAGATTTTTTTTCTTCTGAAAGTTAAAGAAGACAACCATAGCCATGATGACAAAAAGTAATACAACACAAAATGAAGCTACGTTCTATGACGATGATATTCATGGTGGTCCACATCCTTTATTATGGTTCTATATTTGTTTTAGGAATATTGTCTCCTGCATGTCCTTTGTTATATACAGCCATTTATACATGTAGGTGAAATTTCCAGGAATTTGTTCATATTTCTTCATGTCAATAATTTCAAATGTCTAATATTCTGTCATCATATAAGTTTCAGATATGAGAAACCGGTAAGACATATCGTGATTGTAAGGAATCGCTCTCTAAGTTTTTTTTAATGTATAATTTGCTTTCCTAAATACAATGCGTGATTGGTCCATACTTTGTCACGTGATACCGGCTGATTCAATGGTACTTCTATACATGGGAAACCGGCAGAGGTGCATCATCGGTTATGTAATACGGGATATCCGTCACATCACTTGAGCTTGACGGCATCCAATACTCGGTATCCGGGAAAAACCTCATCTCGAAACTTTCACTTCCCAAATCGGTTCCTTCATAATATCGTTCCGTAGAGTTGTTTCGAATACCATCAGGTTCGAGGCCGTTGTAGACACTGTGCATTTGTTCAAAGTAGTCGTTTATTATGGAAAGTGTTGTCGGCGATGGAGAGGAGAGAGACGGTGCGTAGGTTAAGTCGGACTCGTATTCTACTTTGGTTGACTGAAACGGCTTCAACCGATGGGCGAAGCTTGGCTTGTTGTTTTCTGAGAGTAAACATGAGAGATAAGATGGAGTATCGATTTTCAATATATATATTTATATTTGTGTTTCCGTTCAGAAAATCTTATCTTGTTACTGACGTGCATATTCGTACTTTCACCTTAAGATGATCATGCTTCAATTCTAAATCGATGGTGACAGTTTCTCTCATTGGAGGTGGGGGGCTACATTGTGTATCACCTCTTACACTTAACACTTGGCATACTTTGCCTCTTTTCACGTACAAAATCAGTGTATAGGAAGAGTAATATTAAGTAATGATAACCGTCATGATTATGATGTTATATGAACATATAGGGAAACAGTTCATCATTCCATATTGTGAACTATTTCTCTACACATTCTCTTATCCATCAATTTCCTTTCTTGTCATCATTACACGCTGTATCTGCTCTATAGTTGTTAAACGTTTTACAACGGTCATGGACTGAGTAAATTTGGTTGTGACCACATCAATTATTAACACATGAGATTTAAGTTGATACTTACCCTGGTGATTTTGACCATAAATGTATTTCCTTCCTCTATTACTCTGCTGTGAATATGTTTGCGGGGACCTGATCGGTGCAGAGATGGGAAAGAAATCACTTGTAAGCATTGCGACTAATCACTCTCGTGAAAAAGAACTTTGAGCTTGGAAAATTGAATATGGTTAGTTGCTAATACTAACCTTTTTTTATTTTATAAAAACAATATTGATTTTACCGAGCAAACAGTGTGCCAAGATTTATTGATTGACTGATTCTTCAGAACGATTCGTTTTATTCTCTTGATGGGCAATAAATTCAACCTTGAAACATATGGAGACGAGGTGCACTGTCGCAGTTTACTTAATACATCACTTTTCATTGGATCAAATGAAATGATACGGGTTTCAACTTTTGTCACTTTTATTGAGTTTGACGTCTATCTCTACTCAGGTGAAAAAGATACCAGTAACAGCCACTTTTAAGTTGTTACAACATTTCAAAATGTCTACATTACCAAAACATTACCAAAAGAAAAATCAATTGATTTAGTGGATTGGATGGTTTTGAAACTCGTACGATCGCTGTGATTTGAAATCGCATTTGATTCTCTTATTAAGGCAATGCTCTTACCGTCTCATGACTTGTGCAGAATGCAATCAAGATTTTAGACAATACTAACCTCAGAGGTGTTTGATCATCATCTGGATAAAAGTTCTTTTCCCGCCATTTCCTCGCGATGCAACACCCGACGATGATCAGACAGGCGATTGAGAACACGATAACAGCAGCGGTTGATAATAATACTATCAACACGACTCTTTCGGACGAGGGTGATCTGCCATCGGTAGTTGATGACGACGTGTCGGTTGTTGAAAATGACTTTGAGGTCTCAAACCTCGATGTGACAGTTTTTTTATATGTAGTACTTCCAAAATGTGTGCTTCGGTCATCTTCTTCTTCAGTGGTCATTGATGCCTTCCTTTCTGTTGTTTGTCCTGCCGATGTAGACAATAATAATGACGTCAGTGTCACTGTCGATGTTCTCTTGGTTTTTGCGTCATCTGTGGGATCAAGTCCTGATATTTGAGTATCTGCATGTGTGGTAATGAGTTCAGTTGTTTCAATTGAGTGAGTTGATTGGGTAGCCGTATGTGTTGATTGCAGGCTGGTGACAGAAGACATATCAATGTGAGTGTTAGTGTTTTCGGTTGTTGTGGCGATTGTGTAGTTGGTGTTACCTTCTCTGGAAATTGTATCACTTGCAATAGTAAAGGGTTCAGTTGTTTTAACCATTTTGTAGTCTGTTTTACCTTCTGATGATATTGATGCATCACTTTGAGTACTTGAGGTTTCAGTTGTTTTAACCGTTGGGTAGTCCGTATTTCTTGTGGAAAGTGTTGTATCACTTTGAGTACTAGATGATGCTTCAGTTGCTTTACCCACTGTGTGACTAGTTTTACCATCAGAAACCATAATTGTTATATCACTTTGAGTACCAGAGACTTCTGTTGTTCTCTTCATTGGGTAATCTGTTTCTCTTTCAAAAGTATGAGTGCCTTCAGTTGTCGTTGTGTAGTCCGAACTTTCCTTTGTAGAAGTTGTGTCACTTTGAGTACCAGTTACTTCAAACGGTGTGGACGTAGAGTAGGCTGGTGATTCATCTACTTCTGAAATCGTTGTATTACCAAGAGTGCTTTCGGTATTCCTAATATCTGTTGTTGAATCTGTTGCTGATTGCGTTTTATTAGTTGTTGATGTTTCTGTGGTTTCATCAAAGGTAGTTACTGTTTCTGTACTTTCTTTTTCGAAATCTGTGATTGTTTGGCTAGGATCCACAGTGGGAATCATCAGAGTGGATGTTCTAAGTGATGGGAGTTGGGTTGATACTTCTGTAATAGCACTCGATTCTGTCCCCAACCCTTCACCAGTTATAGTGTCCGCATTGCCATTGGTAACATCATCAGTATTTGACACCGGGATGGTGATAATCTCTGTAACTATCGTCAAATCTTCATATTCTGTTGTAAGATGATCAGTGATCATGTCAGACACAAGTGGCACATCTTCAGTAGTAATTGTTCTATCCGATGTGGGTGAGGACTTTGGTGTCCATGTCTGGGTTTCAGTATCTGATGTGAAAGGGATAGGAGTGATGGTTCTGCTGACAGGTGTGCCTGATGACTCAGAAATGGGTTTTGTGTCTGTAGCCAAATCCTGCGAAGTGGAGGGAAACATTATTGTAGTCAACGCAGTGGCATAGCTTGTAATCACTTCAGTTGCTGTCGTGTACGAGTTTCCAGATGTTACATCCTTTGACGACGACATGACCTCTGCGTTTTCAGTTGTAGATTCATCTGTAGCAGGAGAATTGCTGATCGTCCTCGTGACGGGATTTGTTGTGAGAGAAGGAGATGATTCTTCAATATTCCTTGATGTCTCTACTATTACTGTAGTGGTTATCTCGGTCGTTAAAGACACGACAGTGTTTTGTGTTCCTTCTGTGTCCTGGGTTGCAGACACAGTTGCGGGAGTATTTTCAACTGTTATTACCTCGGACTGGGAACTCGACAACAAAGTCGAAGCCGACGGTGTCGATGATAACGGAGATGACGAGGTAGTTAGATCTACTTCCTCGAGGCATGTCTCTCCCCTGAAGTTGAGTTCACAAAGGCAAGTGACGTGAGCAACCCTCTGACTTGTCATGGGTTTCGATAAACATGTACCTCCATTTTCGCACACATGCTTCGGTTCGTGGTCACAAGCTGGTTCTGTAATACCAAACAAAGGTATATTTATTCCATATGTATGAACTCTTCATCCCAAGAGATTATTTTGACCAACTGCATTCGCTTGAAGTTTACGATTGTCTTTCATGAGCGAAATGTTATACAATATATATAAATTTATACACTACTCAAAAAAAGTTAAGGACCACTTTTTAATGTGTGTATACAATTTTCAAACCGGGTGTTGTATTTCTAGAAATACCCGAATATGGCTGTCTTGAATCTCCTCAAACACCCTGTAACAATTTCACACATGGGTGGTTTCAGTTGTTGCATGATGTCTCTCGCATTATTGCATATCCTGAAAAGTGGGCCCATTGTGAAGTGGTACAAATGTGGATTCAAATGCATTTTCTGTCTTTAGTCTCTACAATCAACAAATTGCTGACAACAGCAATGCCAAGATACAGCTGTCCAGGATGCCATCAAACACAATGAAATCAATTTCACACATGCAGTTCTTTCATGTCTCTTGCATCATTGCAATGTGCCCGTACAAAAGTGGCTTCCAAAGCATTTTCTGTCTTTAGTCTCTACAATCAACAACTTGCTGACAATAGCAATGCCAAGATACAGCTGTCCAGAATGCCATCAAACACAATGACATCAATTTCACACATGCAGTTCTTTCATGATGTCTCTGGCATCATTGCAGTGGGCCATAAGACAAGTGTCTTCCAAAGCATTTTCCGTCTTTAGTCTGTACAATCAACAACTTGCCTACAACAGCAATGCCAAGACACCACCTAAGTGAAACAGATGTAGCCAGAGCCCTAGGGATGCTGGAAGCTGGCCTCAGTCAGCGAAGAGTAGCCAGAATGATGGGCGTGTCACACAGTGTCATTAGCAGAGCAAATCAAAGACACCGAGAGACAGGGCTATACTCCGAGAGACCCCGCAGTGGCCGACCAGTTTCGACAACCCCTAGAGATGATCGCTACTTGACGAATCTCAGCCTCCGCAACCGCTTTCACAGTGCACGCCGCCTCAACAATGACTTCGCTGCAGCAACTGGAGTGATTGTTTCCACTCAAACAATCCGTAACCGACTTCACAGAGCCAATATGCATGCCAGACGGCCAGCTCAGTGTGTCCCACTCACCCCTGCTCACAGAAGAATTCGTCTCAACTGGGCCCGGGAGCATGTCAGATGGACCAGACAGCAATGGCGTAGAGTTCTGTTCACAGATGAGAGCAGATTTTCCCTTGACCACAATGATGGACGTTCGAGAGTCTGGAGGCGACCAGGAGAGAGATTTGCAGACCCCTGTATTGCAGAACATGACCGTTATGGGGGAGGCAGCGTCATGGTGTGGGGAGGCATCACCTACGCCAACCGTACTCGTCTCTACGTGGTCCCAGGGGGAGCAATGACAGGAGTGAGGTACAGGGATGAGGTCCTTGAACCTATAGTGGTGCCATTTGCAGAAAATGTGGGACAAAACATCATTTTCATGGATGACAATGCCCGTGCCCACCGAGCTAGGGTGGTGACCGAGTTCCTTGAGGGCCAGGGGATTGAGCGTATGGAGTGGCCAGCGAGGTCCCCGGACTTAAACCCGATAGAGCACGTCTGGGACATGATGGGGAGGAGTCTCGACCAGCTCGAAGCCCATCCACTTGGACTGCAGCAGCTGGGTGTGGCTCTGGAGGCTGCATGGGATGCACTGGACGTCAGAGACATCAATCGCCTCATCAGCTCCATGAGACAGCGCTGTGAAGCCGTTATTGCTGCAGGAGGTGGTCACACTCGTTACTGAACTGCCTGAAAGACACTCAGACATTCGTTTTTACCACTTCATGTCGGTAGCTGATACCCCTCGGGGCCCACTTTTCAGGATGTGCAGTGATGCGAGAGACATTGTGCAACAACTGAAACCACCCATGCGTGAAATTGATTACAGCGTGTTTAAGGGCATTTAGGACAGTTGTACTGAGGTATTTCCAGAAATAAAACACCTTGTATAAAATCTTTATGTACGTTTTAAAAAGTGGTCCTTAACTTTTTTTGAGTAGTGTATATACATACATTTAATGATTTAAATGTCAGATAGGGCCATCGAAATCTACATTCACGCCATTAGGGTGCATTAATTGAGAATCAGAAATGTTTGGAATCCATCACAATCATTTAGGACAAAGTTTAATGAAACTTATCAATTCATCAGCTAATCAAAACCTAAGATTTTACATTATCTCTCAGTGATTGACGACTTGTTCATGTCAGTGCTCGCACATTTCATGAAGCAGCGTCCTGGGTCTTATGGCCTGGTAACACATAGCCGGACACAAAGCGTAACGACTGATCACAGAAATTGTTGTTCATAATTATAAATTCGTAAGAAACATACCTCCAAGACAAGTGGCAAGACTTTCGTCAGACCCGTCGCTGCAGTCAGAGACCCCATCACACACGAATATATTAATGGTACATTCATTTGGTGTGGCACATTCCACAACAGAGAGTGTGCGGTCCACCTCATCACAAACAAATGAGACTAAAGACATAATAAAATCAAGGCTGTTATTAGTAATTAATGATATCCGTTCATCTGTTCATTACGGAGGTCATTGACGGAGATGTATATTTGTATTTTTGGACGGGGAGTGTTCCATTCTTTCTTTGGTGTACACAAATGTGTACAACAATGATGATCACAATGTAAGAACTACCTCTATTGAAAGTTTAAAGTGGGATCCATGACAAATTTAGGTAATAAAAGAAAATTTTCAAATTCTTGTTTTATCTAAGTCAAATGCCTTAACTGGAATCTGGACCCTTTATATGAGTGATAAATATAACAATTTGCACAAACAATCTTCATAGTACCAGTGATATGATTTCACAGGAGGCTTCGATTATAACCTTGTCAACGGCTACTTGGTTATGATGACAATAAAAACAAAAACATACGAAATGTGAATGAAATTGAAGATTTGTCCATTAGTTACCTTTATTCGGGGTTATTGGATCTTTGGGTTCGGTGATGGGTTGAATCGTCACCCTGGTCGGTGAAGTTGACACCTGGCTCGTAGGTTGTAGGAAGACATCGGTAAGCGGCGGTGTCGTCGGGGTAGCCGTGCCATCAGGGGCGCCTTCGAAAGTAGTTGAACCTTCTTTCCCATCTGGTGTCGATAACCATTGCGATGTTGATAGGGATGGCGACGTCATCTCCGGGGGCTTAGAATCTGTAGTTGGTTCTTTAGGTTGACCATCACTTGTTGTCAATGGGAGTTTCGATAGTGTTAATGCCGATGGTATTGTTGATGGTGATAAGGACCTCGCAGTTGCAGGGACAGTTGTGGCAATGTTGGTGATGGTAAATGTTGTATCTGTAGATGCGATGGTAGCAGTGCTAGAAATATCATCAGTAGAATGGGCAGTTACTGTAGTAGAATCACCAAGTAATGTCGTAGTTGTAGCCTGCGACCCAAGGGTAGGTCCTCCCGTCATTTCCGTGAAGACAGAAGTAGCTTTGGCCTCCGTTTCCATTCTTACCGATGTAAGTTGCGGGAATGTTGGTGGAGACGAAGGCGACGATGAATGCATGAAATCGGTCACGGTGGACATAACATCATTAGTGTTTGTGATGCCACTTTCAATGGTTTCAAGTTTTTGTGTTTTCGATGTTCCAACTGTTCTGGTAAATGGTTCAGCTGCAGTAGTAGATAATTTAAGACTAGAGGGCGCTTCAGTAGTAGTAGTAGTAGTAGTAGTAGTAGTAGTAGTAGTAGTAGTAGTAGTAGTAGTAGTAGTAGTAGGGGCTAAGACTTCACAGTGTTCACCTGTGTACCCTTCTGTGCACTTGCAGCTGTGGTATGCAACACGTCTTGAGGTACGAGGATGAGACACGCATGATCCGTTGTTCATGCAGGTCTCTACAACTCGCTCGTTGCAACTCGGAACTATGAGACAAGAGGGAGGGAAGAGAGGTGGATGATGACAGGATAAATTGCCATCGTGAAACATCGTTGATATAAGTCTAAAGGTAATAATCTTGATTTTATTTTTCAAACAGGCTAAACTGTCGCGAAGGACCACTCCAGAAAAGAATCATTTATCTAGTAATTCTCAAATTATCCTTTTTTTTTTAATTGCAACACTGATGAGTAATTAGCCGATGGTAAGGGATTTGAGCGTTATGGTATATTGACAGGGTGAATCGTAGTCATGGAACATTTGCCATTGATTTTTCGAGAGATTTAATCATTAATATTTTTCTTGCCGATATGGGATGGTTCAAATCTATTCGATATGTGAAATTTTGGTTAGGCTTATAGTTTTAATTGGATATTGGTACTACACAGATTATTACTTTGGGTCAATTCCAACTCATTTATTTAGCGTTTTAAAATGTTTATCAAAGACTTTCCATCTGGAGCATGAATGTTTATGTTAAATTTTCATTATGGATATCGCAATTCTAATAAACTTGACACCCCCCTCCCATTTGTGGATATTTGCTTTTTGTTAATAAATCACAAAGATAAATGGTAATAAACAAAAGAAAAGAACAAAATGATGAAATCTTACTTCCGCTACACGTTGCGTTGCTCTCATCTGATTGGTCGGAGCAGTCTGGTATGAGGTCACATACAAAAGAATCGAGTATACATTCGTTTGGGGCCGACGCACATTGGACGAGGTCTAAAATGATTGATGCAGACGAGTTGCATGGCAAGGTACCTAATAATGACCATGTCAAAAGCAATATAAAAGAGTGTTCTTAGTGCATGCATAGCGAAAGCTTGCATACTATCAAAAGGAAATGGAAAATTTTGTGCATCAAAGTGCAAAACGACATTTTTGGTTTCGGGTGGTGATAATGCAATAAGCATAATGAAAGTACAAACTTTAGATTCGTGATAGCCCCCCAAAATGGACAAGATTATGTTTCTATGGGGGGAGGGTAATAAATGACGCTGAAACTGATTAAGGTTTATATACATTTATAAACTTTCTTCGCAGTTGTGTATCAAGTTTGAGAGTTCCAATTAAATGATATAAAAACAATTAAATAAAACAACAAAATCACCATACCATTGTATTGTCCATGTTATCACCAATCATTGAGCTATGATTGATGTGCGCTTGTAAACGCACGTCGGCACTTTCTTCCTCACACTATATGTTCCCTATTTTATTATTTACCTACCGCCATATGTTACCCACTTTGGTTTTGTTCACCATGATGCTAAAAGTAAATATGAAAAAGTCAATATTCGACGAAAGAAGTATACACCCACATGACTGGCATTTTAGTATATTGCAAAATAATTATTCATGTAGATTGAAATTGTGAGTTTGCTCGAGTCTTTCCAAACAACTGGAAAACCAGTGCAGGATATAATTATTGAAAGCTAACGGTACTATACATTCAAGTTTTATACAGTATAACATTATACTTTCCAGTTATGATAAAGCATGAATGTTTGTTAATTAGGAATCAGGGGTGGTGTATTATACAGGGCATCATGGGCAAGACCTACGCTAACGGTGACGTCATGTTTTCTCATTTATATTAAAAAAACAGACAATTATACGCATAACTCTCTATTTGATACTCTCTTTTTATTCTTTCTTCCCATTTCTCTTTTCACCACTTGAAACGTCATTTAGGGGGTGACCATTCCCTGTCCTCTTGAAGCACCACCCCTGTACCTGACATGGCAATAGGACATTAGGCAAAGGATCTTTTATCATGATTAAGGTGTCGACTTCGTAACTCGAGCATGGACATCTGTGTACTGCTTGGGCAATGGTGCCTCTTTGTGAAACCTGTTACCTTTCAGGAAATCTAAAATCCTACATACTCACCCTCGGAATAGATATGTTTTTGGACAGGCTTAGGGGCTCTGTTATATAGGTTCCATCAATGTCAAAACTGATGGAAATCCCAAAGAAAATAGAATCATCTCGTTTGATATTCCATTGAGGGCACTAGCGTATGCATGGGAGCCCCCATCACACATGTCATGTCTACGGTGATAGATTTTTAGGAACAAAATTATCACAATGCTCATGGTTTCATGGAGAACAGTTTTCCTACTAAAAAAACCACTTAAAACCTGAATAATCAGCTATCAAAATCGTATGTATATAATATGAATATATATGTGTATAATTTACAAAATAATTGAAATGGTTGCGGACTCTGCATCAGTGCCATCAGATGAGAAATTTTCTACTTACCTCGTTTTCTTATAATAAACTCTCTTTCCTTGAATAGAAAATCTCCTTTTCCAAACAATAGAATCATCATTGAAGTTATCGAAATTGCAGCAAGTAATAAAATTACATAGAATCTTTTATCCAGGCAAGAAGACATCCGAATATGATTCGCGAGAGAATGAAGTGATCTATCCATTTGGGAATCAAGTCATTTTGGAATTGGTTCCGTCGCTCCTCTTCGTTTTTAATTGTCACTTCAATTAAACCGAAAGTCTTGTTATTTTTGTAGCGTATTGATACAATAAATAATAAAACGTTTGTATCGCAGATCGCATTCCAGCTAAAATCTATACTGTAGTATAAACGTTCTTCCAAGTTAATAAAGCAAACTTTGTGATTTCAACTTTTGGTGATAGGATTTCATGAAATGAAACGTTCTTTTTTATGATAATATTGCCAATGGGCGCTTTCTCCCAATTTATTACTCATTGCCATAATTAAACACGGGCGTGTTGTTCATCGATCGCCGTGCAATCTGTTCTCGTTGTTTGTTTTTCCCGCGAACAATGATAATTAAAGTTTAGCCCCTCCCATAGACTTTCCATAAAAAGAAGGAAAATTATCTTAAAATAAAACAAGTTGGAGAGGGGGACTTTGATTTATCTTACCTTTAAACATATCCAGTACATTGATGTGTCTCTCATCTCCCCCCTGTAGCTAACTGTTCCACTATTGGTATGTCTAAAAGGGTGAAAAGTTGCATCCAAAAAAGGATCTTCAAGAGTGGTGATGTTTGAAGGGTTAAATTGTATCCCTTTTTCTTAGTATGTATAGTTATAGAATGAGCAATTTTTTTAGAATATAACAACAGTCACTAGACTAATTTATATCCATTTCTGAATATGGTTTGACGTTTTGAACATGTAGGATTGAGCTTCCATTCCACGGACTCGAATATTGATTTCATCGTTGTTATACTTTGGTGCTATTTGATAATTTCTATTTTTAGTGTGTGAGTGTCAGTGTGTGCGTGCGTGTGGGTTTATAATTTAGTAGCAATCTTTCTCCCGCAGCTCTCTCCGCCAGTTTTATTTTATTTTGTTTTTAATTATCGCGTCTCCCCTTCTACGCATTTCTCTCTCTCCCCCTCTCTCTCTTTCCCTCGCTATTTCTTACCCTCTGTTGTGCGTTTGTGTATGTCTTTCTTTTCCTCTCCCTCCCCTATACACACTGCCATCACGTACCATCTATCTCTCCCTCCTTTGATAAATCTCCCTCTCTCTATTAGTCCCCAACCAGTAACGTTTACAGTGAGAATCATGAATATACGATTCAAATCTAGTCTATTTAAACATTTAAATCATCACTCAACTCATAATCATAATCATTACTCGTGATAAATATGGAACAGGTTCACATTAGCTATTTAATAAGAAATTGTGCTTTATTGAATTATACGTAGCGTTTTATTTTAGCATATGTCGCCATCAGCTCACTTGTTTAAATATAATACCTTAAAACATGACAAGGGACACTGAACTCAGTACACACTGAATATATCCTGCCATATAGTGTTGAATCATATACCCTTTCATCGAATAATCCGAAACATAATTTAGTTAAATATAATATGATGGTTATTTTTGTCTCTAATGGAAGCAGGCATACATGAAATCACACTATAGAAACACGATTTCTTGGTAAATATTTGTGATAAGAATGCTGTAAAGATCAGGAGGAAATTATTCACTATTTTGATGATTATATATAGACTATATCACAAAATGTGTCATCCTGGGTAAGGATACCAGGCCTGTATGAAGTAGTATGGTGTTTAAATGGCGCTGTTCAAGCTTACTGTAATATTGTGGTATAATTTCTAATCCGTTTGTAATAAAAGTTCTGTAACATTTTGTTGTTGCTAAATTGCATTTTTTTTTAATCAACACTGGCTGATCCGAGGGAATCATTCATGTGAAATGACAACTCGTGTCAGTATTATATTGTTCTATATTTCATATTTAAGTACATTACTATATTAATATATTCATACGTTTATATATATATATATATATATATATATATATATATATATATATATATATATATATATATATATATATACAGTATATATATATATATATATATATATATATATATATATATATATATATATATATATATATACAGTATATATAATATTTATATATATATTATATATTGTTAAGACTAAATAGTTTTAAAAAGGAAGTTAATGAGGGTTTTATTTTCAAATGCCATGTTGCTCTTAAACATCAAGTAGTTTCGTATTTGATTCATTTCTCAAGATTATCAAATTTATGTTTAACGAAGATGTTCGTGAAGTGTAGATAATTATGGAAAATCAAGTGGCATTTTCAATCACCGAGCATCAGAAAAAATCAATTAAGATCAACAAAATTATTGTAAAAATAAACAACAGTTTACGAAAAATCTAAATGGAATTCTTTATTTTTGTTCATTATCTTACCGAGTACTTCGAGATTATCTTAAGTAGATCGTAAAGTCTTGCGCAACTTTAGGAATACTTTTATTGATAAACCCCAAAAATACAAAAGTATGCAGGATTAAGCCAGAGCACAATGCTTATCTTCCATTACGATAATTATTTACCAAAAAGAGGATTAAAAATAATGAGTAAATTTAATTTAACATGTTTTACGAAAGTTTTACCTAAGCTAGATACACAAGATACGGATTATAGTGTCGGGTCAAGGGACGGGGAGGGTGTTGGTTGGAGCCTCATGTTGGAGGTGGCATAACTTTATTTTAGATCAGTTTCCCTGTTTTTGGAATAAATGACGTTATTTAAGAACTGGATTCATGAAAACGCGGTAAATTTGACAAAAAGTGTCTGTTTTCATACCAGTTAAAATTCAGTTATAAGGCAGTGAATACTAAGCGGCTACTTGAGTCCCATCATTAAGGAGAGCTGTATTATTCTTTACTTTTCCAATGCAATGGGAAGATGTAGCATGCATGCCATTGGCTTTCATCAAGACCACCGACCTGGATACTTTAAGGAGTACAAGTGAGAAACATCGTATAACGTATTTTAAAGAAAACTAAAATTAGTATAAGGTCTTGGGAAACAACTGTCAAATAATTGCATAATTCAGAGGATAATGTCCTTCCTTAAGGCACAAACGACGGTTTCTCATAATCAAAAAGTGCATAGTCAATCCTGTATATATCCCAAAGTGCCTGCAATTTTTCCTTGGAGAAGTCTTCGAAAAGATAACTAATGTTCAATGAAGCACTGTTTGTCGGGTGACTATTTGATGGACTTGGGTATGTTAGGTTCATGGTAAAATTTGAATGTTGCAAGACATAATTCGCCTCATTCTCGATGTTTTCGAGCTTGCCAATGAAGTCGTATTTGATTTTACACGGGGAGCAGAGCTTGTAGCTTTCCTTCCAGTGTTCGTCAAAGTTAGGACTCTCTAGAGGATCAGCCAGGTAGTCTGTAAACTCTGCCCAGGTGATGTTTTCACCGGTCGTTAGTTCGTGAGGAGAGGCTCCTGGACGGTACTTCCTCATGATCCGTCGTGCGAACTGCTTCAGGTATTCCGGTGCTTGGCGGAACACGCTCAGATCTTTATACTTGTTCTTGAAAGCCGATATGATCCTTGTGAATGGTTCCCGGACGAACATGACCTTTCGGTAGTTCTTGAGCCGGTAGAACTGTTCGGCCATGGACAGTGATCCGAAACGAGTCAAGCCGTTCCTGGAGTGTGCCTCTCTAGATGTGATACTGTCCATGCTGTTCTTTTTGCCACTGAGAACCATGAGGATGCGCTTCCAGTTGCTGCAGCCTACCTTTGGGATATAACAGAACATCAGTTTCTGACTATCCACCACGAACAGATGCCGCAGGGTATCCTTGTAGAGCAAGTTCTGGTACTTCAGGTAGACGGACTTTGAACACGCATTTTCCATCCTGAATTTGCGTTTACTCTGAGCTCGGGTGATGTTGAAGAGTGCTTCTTGTCGTCTCCTCTCGGCTATTCGAACAATCGTCTTGTTGTTCTTTGTTTCTATCCTCAATGCTTCTCTCCTCCTCTTGTCTGATTCTCTTTCTAATGTCCTATTCTCCCTTTCCTGTCTTCGCAATGCTTTCTCTTCTGGCGTAAGCACTCTTAGTGTTTGGTTCATCCCGATCGCTTGTGTGTCATTCTCATTTATAAACCCTTCGGTAATGAACTGTTCTGCTACAATCCGCCTGGTGGTCATTTCAAGTGGTAGAGCCACATCCTCAATGATTTCTCCACAGGCGTCACAACCAATTATTTCTTCAGGTCTCTCATCTTCTCCTTCCTCGGTGTTATCGAAGAGTTTGTCGTTTAATTCAGCCCCGTCGTCTCCTGTTTGTTGTGTTCCTTGTATGTCTTCTTCTATCACCTCTTTTACCTTTTCCTGGGATATGGGAAATAGGAAAAGTACTAGTGATGACGATATTGAAAATGATGCATGTATGTAGAAAGGCGGCGGTGTTTTTTAATAGGGTAAAAGGACATGAATGTTTTTTTTTTCTTTCTCTCAATAGGGAAATAAGGTGTAATTGCTACGAACCAGCCCTCTCTTTTCAATACCATTCTTTTTTCTTTCCCTTTTAAAAGTTTTCCCTCTTCTATTTTCCTGATAAGTTGAAAGATCTAACAAATCTTAAAATCATATTGGGGGAAGTCGACCGCCCCCCCCCCCCTCCTCGTACAATGACGGATGTGACTGTGATCATCAAATTCAAATCCATTGATAATGACTATGAAAGTGATAATTTAAAGGAGATTGAAACCTTTGAAACAAGAAACAAATAATGAGAAAGTTATGAGCATTTGAATATTGCGATCACTAATGCTATGGAGATCCTCAAATTGGCAATGCGACAAAGATGTGTGATGTCACTTGTGAACAACTTCCCCCATTACTTTAGTATGTATTTCACTTAAATTGCCTCTTTTATCACATCTATCCGTAGATAATGTGTTCTTGTTTATAGGAGGGCATGTAATACAAATTTTTAAATAATACATCATGGATAAAGAGTTTGTATCACCATAAGAAAAAGCAAAAAGAGACATTTTGAGGGTATTTTATAGTCCATCAAAGGGAAAGTTGTTCACATGTGACATCACACATCCTTGTCGCATTGCCAATTGGAGAATCTCCATAGCATTAGTTATTGCAATATTCAAATGCTCATAACTTTCTCATTATTTTTCCGATTTTTCTCAAACTTTCTTTGTTCCTATTCTTTGATTTTTATGTTTCGACACAAGCCTACTTGTTCCAAAGGTTTCATTCCCCTTTAACGTGTTACGATGATGACATCAAAATGAAAAGAATCATTATACATGTTATATCGTTTTAATTCATCGCTGACAATACCACGAAAATGAAAAACACAATCCTCAGCCGGAATTTGCTCCTGAAATCCTACCACCTAATGTGGTAGTATATAGTAGACCCCTCCCTATGCTTAAAATGGGCCAGTCCCATGATATTTCTTACCAGTATTTCTTGCGGTTCAATGGGGGCACCTTCACTCCGTGTCTTTACCACATCCGCCAAATTATCACTTTTCTCATCTGAGTGAAAAAGAAGATAAATATCAGAGATATCAGAAATCGACATTATCATTTTGATGGACAGGGGTGTATAAAATGGTGCCTGGTAAAAATGGCAAAGGTAAAAATGGCAGAGGTAAAAATGACAGAGGTAATAATGGCAGAAGTAAAAATGGCAGAGGTAAACAAATAATACAGGTGTTTCTTAGGTACCATTCTATCGACCTGTTTTGAAGGGGAAGTTCACCCTGACAAATGGTTTACTGTAAAAATAGCAAAAAAAATATTGGTGAAGGTTTGAGGAAAACCCATCAAAGATTAAGAAAGGTATTAGAAATTTGAAGTTTTTTTTTTTATCTGTGACGTCATATACGAGCATGCAACTGCCTCGTATTTTATGCACCAAAATGTACTCTTTTCAATTTTCTAATCAGTGGTTCATGATTGCTAAAGAAATCTTTCAGGAACGTATGTGAAATGATTTGTATGTTGATATACTTAAGGTACCATAAAAAACATTTTCATTTTTTTGGGACATTTCATTGATATTTTTATTACACCATATATGGGAACAACTGCTTGCAAATGCATGACGTCACCGTTATAATATAAAATTCTATTAGCTTTTTAAATCTTTGAGGATTCACTAAAACCCTCAACAATATCATTTAAATTGTTTTCTGCTATTTTTACAATAAACTTTGTCAGGGTGAATTTCCCCTTTGATGAATTAAGTACAATACTTGGGATCCGCAGTGTGCTTCAAATTTGAATATCAGAGGAGTGATTTGACATGAGAAGGCCGTACATGTAAGTCCAGGAAAAAGTAACAAATACCAACTCAAGTGTTATCAATTTGGTGCAGAAGATCTACAGTATGACTTTAAAATGTTACCCTTTCCATTAGTCCAACATTATAATTCTAATTTTCTTCTCAGAACCTTTCTTATTTAATCTACTGTACATGGAGGGGCTTTTGGATTTTTTTTTGGCATGGGGGTTTAAGAATGGCCATTTATACCTCTGTCATTTTTACCTTTGCGATTTTTACCTCTGCCATTTTTACCTCTGTCATTTTTACCTTTGCCATTTTTACCTCTGTCATTTTTACACCGAGCCGTATAAAATATAAATGATTGATTTGCAACATTGGTATTTTTAAGTGTACTTCATATTTCTGCATTATGATGTTCGTTAAAACTCCTTCTATACCTAATCTTTGCCTCATACCCCCGTGGACGCCAGTACTGATGCCATTCTGGGTTGGAGAATAATTTGTACCACAAGGGAAGGGGTGGGGTGAAACAAGTTTCAATAACGGTATATAGGCTACATAGCCTTACCCGGGGGGCCACTTACATTGACGAGTGGATACCATGCGCGACCAAAAAAACACGTAAAAAGGATGTCTTTTTCAAGAGAGGGCACGTTACGTACGTAACGTGATAAGGGTGTCAAAAACACAAAAATAATGAAAAAAAGGTATCTCTTTCGCTAGGAAAGTTACGTGTTTAGGGTCAAATTTGTGGGGATGATAAACAAAATTAAAATGTTTTATAAAGGATCAGTGGCGTACCTAGGATTTTCCACAGGGGGGGCAAAATCGGCCGCCAAAAAATTTGACAAGCCAAAAAAAAAAAAAAAAAAAAAAAGGTCTTCAATAAAAAATTTTTAGGTTTTCGTAGCAGAAAATAATTTGACAAGCAAAAAAAAAAAAAAAAAAAAAAAAAAAAGTTCTTCAAAATTTTTTTTTAGGTTTTCGTACCATAAAATAATTTGACAAGCAAAAAAAAATAAAAAAAAATAAAAAAAATAAATAAAAAAGATATTCAGGCTCTTCGGGGGGGCATTAAAGGTCTTCAAGTTCGTCAGGGGGGGGGGGGCAAAAAAGGTCTTTTAAGCTCGTCAGGGGGGGCAGGTATATGTCTTTTGTATGGGTTGTGGCTCGTCAGGGGGGGCAGAGTGCCCCCTCTGCCCCCCCGTAGGTACGCTAGTGTAAAGGATGTCCTTTTTGCCCCAACACTTTTTATTTAGAGTCCGATTTGCACGAGGTGTGGAAGGTGGGGTCGTACTAAAGCAAATGATATGTAAAACCAACGACCGAAGGACCCGTGACAAAATATTCCTGTACTTGTTTAGGGGTTCATTTCGAATACTTGCCAAGAGTATTGTTTTGTTTCCAATACTTGTTAAGGGTAGGGTTTCACACGCCAATACGTGTTAAGGGGTGCATTTTCAGAATATGGAAAATACGTGTTTAGGGTGCTTTTTGAGACCCCATGGTCGCGCATGGTATCCACTCGTCAATGGAAGTGGCCCCCCGGGTAGCCTTACAAACGAATCAGTTCAGTTGCAGGGTAGGCAATCATTAAAATGGCAGTACTGCCTTTCATGAACCAATTTGAACAAAAAATCGTTTATTAGAGTTGGTATCAAAAACACAAAAGGGTGCAAAGACGATAGAATATTCGGATTTAAGTTGATCTGCGCATCCATTGATTTTCTCAGAACTGAGCATGCGCAATAAGATTTTATTTAAATCTACCGTCCTCTATACTCCCGTCGTGTTTCCCAAAGTTCCATACTGCTTACCATTCCCTCCGAGGGACACCATAGCGTAAAGGACAAGGAAGGCTGTGATGATCATCACTATTAAGGTATAGAGACGTTTACATCTCGTTGTACACATCCTGATGAAGGGAACAGGCATGATGTTGACTTCTCAATAATGTATTTTAATTACTGTAAAAGATAGATGAAGATTAGTTTGACGCTTATTGGGAAGTATTACTGGGTGTCTATCGATATAAAGGATAACATAATTTAACAAGATTAATGTGATAGTAAAAAATAAAAACCGAAAAGAACAAGAATAATCATTAGCAATAATAAAGCATTATTATTATTGGTAGTAGAATTGCATTCATTAAAACAAATGACTGCCCAAAGGCTTGATAACATGAAGTTTACATTGATAATGATTAAAAATTGATCACACATTTACATTAGGAGAGTCGAACAAAAATATATATAGTTCACTTGCAGTGAAAGTCCGTGTTAAATATATATCTTGTCATGACTTATTTTCAAATGTTTAATGAAATTGTCAAATAAAATGAAAGATTATTATGAAAAAAGAACGTGATGTGAAGGGGTGGCGGCGGGATTATTTTCCATGGAGATGGGAGGAGCAAGACGACTTAAAGGCAGCAACATGTTTTCTTGATTGAATAATAGGGGTATTATAATAGTTAAACAAAAAAAAATCGCTCTCAGTTGTATTCTCTTTGGTCTTCTTTCTTCGCTTTCTTTCAATTTATTTTACAGTCTTTTTCTATACCTGAAAAATCATATGGGACAGTCTTCTTCTTGCCCTCCTCCCCTTGGCGTACCCCCTGATGCTGTATATGAAAGTTATGAATTTGATCTGAAAGAAATATATGAGAGATATTTTTTTTTTTCTCTAAGTAGAAAGTATAATACTTTTAACTACAGAGTACGCTAAATCTGAATTCACGCAATGAATAAAATGCAAAGAAACGAACTTTTGTGTATCAAACAGATTAATGAGACAATATTGACAGTATTCCCAAAGTATTCGAGTCGATGGACGGGATTATTGAGTCTCTGCAATATGATTTTAGTGTCCGAAGTTGTCGCGAAATTAAAGTATCTTTAATTGTATACGCATATCTGCATATTGAAAAATGTGTATTTTAGGGTCAAATGTAACGAAAAAATGAGAATATTGTCTAAGCCATAGTACTGCTGAAGATTCTGCATATAGTTCATGATGATTGGTTTCATACTTGTGATATAATGTGGAAGCCAATTATATTTGTAAGTATATCATGTAGCAACATACAAAAGGTGTGAAAACGAGAGATAATCACGGTCGATCTGTATAATACAGGCGTAATAATTAATGTACTTTTGAACCATATAGGCATATCTATTCAAAATAGAAAGTATTATTGAAGTTGATGACCAGGAGAAAGGGGAATTTTAATTAGAATGAAAACTGATGTGACTTACCACGTCAGCACCTCCACTATACTGCTATATGACTTTCGAAAAGCTAACTCTCTATCGATTAGGTGAAAAGATGTACAGACGGACATTCATATCTTGGAAAAGAGCGGGAATCAGAATTTCACTTTTTAAAAACTCTACTGTATTGTGGTCGTCAGTTGTCCGTTGAAAATAGGCTAATGTGAACGGTCAGGCTACTGAAATGTCTTCCAGAAGGAAATAAAGTTAAAATCAACCAGACGAACCTAAAACCATGCCGAATCAATATCAAACTCGATTCTTGATGAACAAAAGGCTTACGTAATGTGCCAAATAACGGCTCAGTTGAAATATTGATCTAAAGATTATAATGTGAAGGCATTGTGAATGGCAACCAATGTTATGCATGGCAGGAGAAGGGGAGAGGGGAGTTAAGAGAGAGAGAGAGAGAGAGAGAGAGAGAGAGGGGAGAGGGAGAGGGAGGTGGAGAGGGGCTATTTAGAGTGCGTCGGGATAAAAAATGACACTATTTCCGAAACAAAAAAGTAAAACAAAACAAAAAAGAATGTTTGTAGTCAGGGGGAGTCAGGGAGGCCTTAGAGCGATAAGGTTTCTTTTTATTTTATCTTAAATAGTCATTTTGGGGAAGAAACAAGTGGAACGCCTCTGGCAGTCTCGCCTGCATTACGCAATTCGATATAGCAGCAGTGCTTCCTTTGAAAACAGCTAATGAATAATTATTCACAGAAGAAATTTCTTCACAGAACAAAACACTAATAATTATGATAATAAAATACTATGTCCATTGACCCAAAATGACATTTGACCATGATCATGTGACCTAAGACATGTGCAAAACAATCATTCATACTTGATTACCCTTCTGTCGATGTTTCATGAGCTAGATCCATAAACTTCCTAAGTTATGATGCCATTCAACACATACTCCCGACACGGCAAGAGTTCATTGACCTTTAAATGACCTTTGATCTTGTCCATGTTCCTGAAACGCACACAGGGTATTCAGGGATACATTGCTGTTCTTATGTCCAAGTTTCATGAACTAGATCCATAAAATTTCAAAGTAATGATGACAATTCCTCCTATACCCCCAATATGGCCAAAGTTCCTTGACCCTAAGTGACTTTTGACCTTGGTCATGTGACTTGAAACTCACACATGATATTCAGGGATACATGGTTGCTCTTATGTCCAAGTTTCATGAACTAGATCCATAAAGTTTTAAAGTTATGATGATAATTCCTCAAATAACCCCAACATGGCCAAAGTTCGTTGACCCTAAGTGACCTTTGACCTTAATCATGTGACCTGAAACTCAAGCAGGATCTTTAGTGATACGCTATTACCCTTATGTCTAAGTTTTATGAACTAGGTCCATATACTTTCAAAGTTATGACAATATTTCAAAAACTTAACCTTGGTTAAAATTTCGATATTGATTCCCCCAACATGGTCTAAGTTCATTGAGTCTAGATGACCTTTGACCTTGGTCATGTGACCTGAAACTCAGGCAGGATATTCAATAATACTTGATTACCTTTATGTTCAAGTTTCATGAACTAGGCCCATATACTTTCTAAGTTATGATGACATTTCAAAAACTTAACCTTAAGATTTCAATGTTGACGACGCCGCCGTCGCCGCCGTCGGAAAAGCGGCGCCTATAGCCTATATAATAAAACCAGGAGAATTTTGAACAAATTTCTCATAATTGTTGGTTACAAACATTCTCATTCGTAATTATTATTTTATTAATAATAGTTGGTGATTATTTCTTAACTATATTAGCACCATTTGTGATAAAATTCAGCATTTTTTTAAAAAGATTAGTTACAATTCCAATAATCTCAGTGGCCTAAGATATATTTTCTGGGGTTGTATTGACCCGTAAAGTAAAGACAGAGAGACAGAGGATTTATGTGATCAAGAAGTGATAAGATAGAAAAAAAAATTATTTGAAATAACTGTCCCGACGGTGGATTCAGGTCCATGCATAACTGTTTTTTAAATAGGATTTTGCTAAACTTAAAAAATATCTTTTTTTGGTCAGATTTTGATGAAATTGTCAGCGTTTTGCTCAATGAATTTTACTCTACTTGTAAATAATTAAAGAGAGTTCTCCCTGACAGAATTTTTTGTAAAAGTACAAGAAAGAAAAAAATATACATGTATTAACATCGGTGAAATTTTGAGGAAATTAATCCATTAGAGATTAAGCAAGGTATTCAGTAATTTTTTTTCATAAAGGAGCAGCTGTCCCAGGTCGCACGGTCCTATAACATTGGGAGGGCAACAGATTTTCCCATTCTCAAGTGTTTTTTTTTTATATGGCTGATTGACAAAGTGTACGAATATGACTGTCCATCAAACACTGATTCTATTTTTGGTAATTACTGAACTTCCATTTCTCATATTGGGAAGAAATATCACCAACTTTGGAACTGTCTGGCAGAAGGATAAGGGCTATCACGTGATGAATTTGATCCCTCAGGAGATTCCTTTGTAAATGTCGGTTTATTTTTTAAATGAGCCGGTCGAGGGACCCTTTTCTGGTCAGATGGATTGTCAGATATATATCCTATCAACCGATAGTAAACATTCGACCCCCGAATTTCATCCTTATTTTTATGAGTGCCATTCTAACAGTGACGAGTCCGGGTAACGAGTCTGTGGTTCATGGTTCATGAATCATGATGACTAAAATATTTTCTTTTTTTTTTCTTTCAGAAGTGGGTATGAAATGAGTTGTCTTTTGAAATAGTCACGGTATTTTTTTTCATAGAATATCATGCATTTTTTAGTTGTAAAATTCCCGATACATAGAAAGCAGCTCGCATATGACGTCACAAGTAAAAAAATGCTTGAAATTCTTATAACTTTTTAAATCTTTGATGTATTTTCCTCAAACCTTCACAAATAATTGTACTTTTCTTTTTTTTATATAAATATTTTACAATCAACTTAACACCCCCGCCGGCCCCCTAAAAATACACGAAGGCGCAAACTGTAACAAAAAATAAATGATAAGTATAGTTTATTGTATTATGTTTCGCACAATCTGTACTATGAATGTCAGAGTAAAGTTAGAAAGATAGCCCACATTTTGTTTTCTTGCTTCTGAATGAATTCTTTTCCAGTTGATATCGTAATATATTTTGATGGACGGAAACACATGTAGAGTTGAAAACCTACAGAGGGCACTTTCCAAGATGGCAGCCTACTATGCAGGTGAGCATGTGTTTGTAAGAAAAATTAGATGTTGTTTTATGAACCATAATCGTAGTGTCAAAAAGAAAAAAAAGTAAATAAGCTCATTTCCATCAACGTGCATAGAATACAATGTTTTTATAAATTGAAGATCGTTGTGTAAGTTGTATATGAACTGAGAGAGAATGCTGGTGTTGACTGTTGGACAACAACAGCAGAAGGCTACTCATCACGGTCCCACTCGTTTATATCTGTGCATGGCATAGCCTGACTCGGGACGCGGACACGGCTTGCATATGCCATGGCCTATGGCCATGCCGCCAGAGCTCATCAGGCCACATAAATACTGTTGCAGTGTATCATTATCTGTGACTGTGTAGCTGAAATTTTGTGAAATTGCCAAGGAAATTATAAAAGAAAATCAAGCATAATAAAGGCCGAGCTGTGTCAACTAATTTCCTAAGTAAAAACAGCCTATTCATAATTCAGTAATATATTCAATCATGTCAAGATTTATATTAGTTTTAAGGCAGTTAGACTAGCCAGAAGGCTTCTAGAGAACGAAAATCATTAACTAAAGTATGCTTACTCTCCACGAAGCCAAGGATTCCTTCCCATTCATCTGCGTGTACCGCCAAAAAAACCTGAAACTTTCGCCCCCGAGATTTCTACTAAAAGATTTAGCCCTAAATCATGTAAATGGGATACTACAACTTCATTTCCGACATTTCTATGCTATCGATTTCATTTTTAAACAAGAATTCATCAAAAAAATGAGAAAAATATTATGAAAAGACGGGGGAGAATCGCCCGTCTGTTCATAATATAGGCCTGTATATATATTTTTTTCATAATGTTTTTTCTAGTGAATCGCGTGATGCAGGTGAGACTGCCAGAGGCGCTACACTTGTTTGGCATTTTTCAGTCCTTTCTTTCATATATTCTTTCTTTTCACCATCTTTGAATTTTCATCCTTCCACTCCCTCTTCTAAATGCTCATTTTTCTCCTTTGCCTTTTCTTTCTTTTTAAAAATAATTATTATCATTCTTTTGTCCTTAATCCTTTTCTCATTATTTATTTCATTCTTCTTATTCATTTTCATTCTAGTACACATGTTATTTCTTTCTCTCTCTATTAATATTTTTTTCTTGGATCTCATTTTGTTTTTAAAGTTAACTACTTGTCCCACCTTCCCTCCGTCTACTTTTCTGAAGGAAACACATTGGACATGTGGAATTTAGACTGCTTAAATTTATCTGACATTTTTAGTTTATTTTCTCCTCCTACACCTTCTCTTCACCCATGGTTCAGTATATTGTGTTTTTCATTCCAGGGTTGCATAAACGGCTGAAGGATAACTCGGTACCAATATGTGACCGTGTAAAGCTAGCAAGATTTGGTTGGGTGTCTAACCAATGCTTCCTACCCAACAAACACCAAGTATTACTGGACTGGGTCTCGTTTCGACTTGTCAATAGTGAGAAGTATGTTTTTGCTTCGTTTAATTTCTTTTTAGATATTTGTTTGAATCATATTATAGAAATTACTGCTTAATATTTGCAGCTACTTTATTAGTATTTTTATAAGGAATTTTAGATTTTCATTAATGGATTTATATTCTGTTGCAAAATTATTTTGTATGGCCCCAATCTTTTCATAAATAGATCATACTAATTTACATATGTATTTCTTCTACTTGTAAAACCAATGTAATATCAGATAAAGAAGGAAGGTGGTAGAGTGATATTATATCCTATCTTTCAGGATGTGTATCATGATTAATTTCAAATCCATTTAAAGACTTTTGAGAAATTTGAGTTACTAAATTTATTCAATTCTTTACCTTGTTATTTTTTTGTGAACAAAATTTGAAAGCTATAATGACAAATGTGCTCCTAATCATTTTCTTATTATCCGAATCATCTTAACATATGTCCTTTTCCTAAAGTTACAAAAGAGGATTTAGTTCCTTTTGGAAATAAAGTTATCCTGCATTGCATTATTACAGAGATGGTACTTCTCATACTGATGAACAGTCCTTATGGCTCTTCATGCATGATGCCCTTAAGAGTCAAGAATTGTTCACCCTTCAACAGGAAGGCAAACCAATATGTCTACGAGGAAACCTGTGCTCTGTAAGTATCATCTTTCAAGTCAATTTCATTAACATAAATAATTTTAATGCAACTTATAACATGCTCATGTCAATGCTTATTGCACTAATTGTCATTATTACCTGGCTGCAATTGGCTACCTTCCAAGTATATAGGCATTTCATGGAATGAATCAGTCAGTCCGCAAGCCCTGAAAAAGTAGCTTCTTTTATCCAAGTGATATTCATGACTAGAGGGTTTTTGCATAGTTAATGAGCTTGGTGTGAACCAAAACACCTCTTTTTATTCGGCCATTGCTGCTCTAAATATTGACCAAATTTTATGTTTTTGGTATCTTTGTAAAGAAGAAGAATCACTCGTTCAGGTCATGTGTTTGGATTTTTAAAAGAATGTTGTAATATAGGAAAAACTTTTGATCTAAAACATGAAACAAAATATTTTTTTTCATGCAACAAAAGTTGTTGTTTTCACACTTAATTTCTGTTTGGGCACAAATGATTTTTAAATCATGATAAAGCTGAAGATCTAAGCTTTAATATGATAAAATTTTTATAAGAAGATGTATTTTAGATGGGTCAGCAGCCAGCTTTTCATAGGCCAAGTACATTTTGCAGCTCAAAAACAAGAATACTGCGCTCTGATTGGTCAGAGACCACACACCCACGTAAATTCCAATGCTCCCCACACTGGGCCTCTGCAAGGTCACACTCACCATGTGGTAATCTCTTCAAATTACCCGCGCCTGTTTGTTTTGGAAACAGTATTCAGCCAATCAGAACTCTTGATTTTATGTTACTCAGAAATTTCAGAAATCTTGTCTTGCATCTTGATGGAAAAAGCTGGCTGCTGACCCATCTAAAAGATGCCACATATCAAGAGTGACATTGTAAGAAAGTATAGAGTTTGAGCTTTCTGATGATATAAATAATGTTGGTGCCTAAAACACAAAATGTTGCACAATTTGCAAGTGAAAACAGAGGAAGAAAATTCTGTTTGATGCATCTTTTCAGGTAAAAAATTCACTTATTTATCAAAATATTTCATTCAAAAGAAATGACCAATATAAAAGAGTAACATTTACTCTTGCCCATGGTACAAAAATAATCAATATTACTCAAGGAGAAAGTGGTTAAATTCTTTGAGAAAGAAAGTCTCACAATTCACGAGATTTTGCAGGGACATGAATTCAGCCACGAGAGGACTTTGATAAATCTTGCTCATTTGCTCATTAACACAGGGGCTTGCGGACTGACTGGAATATTCCTGACACCCATTTTAAATGTACACCTGGGTTGAATGCAGCACAATGTGGATGAATTTATTGCTGAAGAAAATAACACCATGTATGGAATTCAAACTTTATGAATAGAGAATGTTATTAGCAGATTGGGAATAACCAAGTAGGTACATAGGCAAGTTGGCCATTTGGTCATCATAATAATAATAATTACCCTGGCTTGAGCATAGTTACCAATACAATGATTTTAAGCAGTTCAAAGAATAAATTCTTGACAGTTATTTATGAGATCAAACGACTCAAAAACCTTGAAATTGCCATTCACTGTGCAAATTTTGAAAATAGCAATATTAAACCCCTGGCAATGATGGCGGAGACTAATATTTGCAAGCTCTCTCTGCCACTGATTTATATTTGTCTTTGAAATGAGAAACCTTTTTAATATCTTCTATTCCCTCACCCCTCCCCACTCAAGGCCCTGCTGTCCACCCTGTTGAAAGAGGATGTATATGACATCGTGATTGGCTGCTGTGAGATCATACTGACCAATGAAAAGCTTCGTTTTGTACAGAACACCAAGTTTGAATCCTTGGTAAGTAATGGATAGTCATATCCAGCTTTGATAACTTGTCCTAGATGGTGTACATTTTAGTCCAAGTTCCAGTGTCATTTCCGTAAATGCTGATGTGATAAAAAAAAATCTTTGAATCTCATAGGTTGAAATCAGTGAATACGTGTGAGATAATTATTTAGATTCTTCAAGTGAAACCCTAAATATCTTTTCCAAAACAATAAAGATGTGCATAATTTATTATTACTACTATTTTTGCATTCTATGTTGATGGATCATTTGATGACATAACTCTTAACTCTTAATCAGCCCACTGCAGTCATGTTGCATCATGTAATGACACTTGGATGTATGCTGATTGTTCAGTTACATGTGATCCTTTGTTAAAAAAAGCATTATTGTATTTTCCCATACAGGTTGCTGTGACTGTTGTTCTGATAGAGATGGCTTCCAAACAGCTTGAGGGTGCTGCATGTACTGATGAGCATGGTCAGCTTTTACGAGTCATCGGCAAGGCGTTGACTAAATGCGCTTCTCTTCTTCCGCAGCAACAGAATGGCAAAAAGGTAATCAAGAGATTACACTTGTAGGGACAGTGATTTTCCATTTTAAACAAAATGGCCATTTCCATCTCTGAAAACTTGTAATTGTGTTTCAAACTCAAACAAAAAAAATTATAGAAAATGTAAATAGTAAACAAATGAATTCCATTTTGCAATGCAAAGGTACAATTAAGTAAATTCAATGAATTTTGACCCAAAAATAAACCAAAGCAGATTTACCAGTATAAACGGAAAATCACTGTCCCTACACTTGATATCAAGAGATGCTTGCTGGAATAAAGATATCTTACTTATTTGAACATGTACTCTAAAAGACAGACATTTATTAAGTATCTATTGATGTGTGGCCTACTTGCTACATACATGTATTTATAAAGTTTAGGCACCTTCACATTTACCTGCCAAATTGTATTGCATCAGTAGGTTACCTCTCATTTAATGCTTTAAATTACTTGCAAGAAATTAGTGACTAAAATGTCTGTACTTATTTGCATTAGTGTTTTTCAGTCAATGTTTAAAATATTCATATTGAAATAGTTCATAAAATCCTTAAATTTTCAATACAGTAAGAGATTCAGAGTCACCACCACCCCCCATAAATCGTTAAGTTTCTTACATTTGAAGACATTTTTATCCATTTCAATTTACTTTTGATACATGAACTTTAAAAGGAAAAAATGTGCCAATGAAAAGCAACAAACTAATTTTGTGAATATGAGGAATAAAAGCTGATGGAATAAAGCCTCAAATAATCAATTGTTCTGAATGGGCGAGTTCATAGAGAGTATTTCATGAAACATAAAGTCAGTGATTTTCACTAGAGCTGTTTGTTAAAAGCTACTAAAATCCTTGCAAGTGATTGGCTGAGAGCAAATTTATCAGATCAATCAGCAAACTAAAACTGTACATGAAACGCTTTCCTGTTAGGTCATTACAGACATGGCAACCGTTCCTTTTTTTTATTATTTGTTCCTCTTTTTTGCTATGAATACACCAATACTTTTTTTGTATGATTCGTTACTTTTTTTTTAAATTTCGGATCATGGAGTATGTAATATACACAGCGCGTGACACTAGCGCCGGTCCGACAGTCCCAGACCTGTAAAAATCACTGTCCAGCCAGTAACTTCTTACATGAAAAGAACTTGTAAATTCTTACAAATGAGCACATTTTTAGAAGGGTGAATTATCAAGTTTTCAAGAAGAGTAATTTCCCATGTATTTTCACTGATCTCACTACAACAGGCTGGCGAATGTTACGTTGAGACTAAAAAAAATTTGTCAAAAAATACTTTTTTCCTTCTAAGAATGCTTTTTTTGTTGTAGAAGGTTGGCAGGTCTGTCATTAGTACTCATTACCTTACCTTTCTCTTAGGCCTACAGTTTAACGAGTGAACAACTGATCATACCATGCCTGAACCTGTGTACAATACTCTCAGCATGTCACCATGACAACAATGAGTTGTGTATCACCAGTGTGAATGCCCTAAAGACTTCAGTTCGAAGCCTTCTTTTTAGTCGGTTGGTATCATAAGTTCATAATATCCTAACTTTTTAAATGTATGTTTAATACAATCGATCTTTTCTTTTGGTGGGTGGATATTTTCAATTTTTGTATTAAAACTTGTGTTATAAGCACTCTCTTTCTAACATGGTTTTGTCATTCCAAAAGTTGCCAAATGAATTCAAAATCTTAGGTAAGATTCTTAGTTTTGCAATGAAAGATTAAAAAATAGATGTATGCCCCTTTTTATCACCATGCTTACCCTCTTAGATCTTATTCTTATATATAGTAGAAGTTAAAGAGGTCACATCCCCATCTTTTATTTTGTTTTGTTTTGTTATCATATCAAATTTTATTTTATTTTTGTTTTTCATATGTATGAAAAATATCTCCCTTGTAACAATTTGACTTACAGTAATGACAATTTTTCACATTCATATAAGTGAGGCATCATGAGCTCACTCAGTGCTTATTTACAACGATATGCATACTTGTTCACCTTTTTTTTTTTAATGTTTGGGTTAACAATTTCCATTCACATTAACTTGATCTCAGATTGGGTATTCCTATTTGCATTTTGACATTATCTAGACAAATCCGTTTTTTCCCCGTTTCATAATATCTCGCTAGGAACATGGCAGAGGCATATAAGATGTATTTGATGTCGGAAGAGGGTGACAAACAAAAGAAAGATGGCCGAGTGTGGGCTGATGTTGTGGATAAGTTCATGGAATTTTTACGCTCCAAGGTATGTTGAATTATATTGAATGGAAAACCTCCACTTTGATACACTAAGAGAGTAAAAGTGGTACTCTTTTACAGGATTTTTCTCATGAATGCATTTTCAACTTTCCAAAATTTATTTTATAAATTATTTACTTTCAATCTTTATATTTAAACAAATAAGCCAATCAGGTGAATATTACAAGAACATGCACCTTGGTAACAGCTCTGATATTCATGCCCAGTAAATACACAGCTTTGTACATAAGTGTCGCAATAGCACATTTTAATACCTTAAAACTAAATAAAAGTACACCTTTCGTCATTGACCATTATTTTTTGTTTCTTTGCAGGCTGGGCAGGATGATGTCTTGTGTGGGTTACCAGTCATCTATTCTGCATTTCTCACCAGTTTCAGGTCTGTTTAACTTCTAAAATTTGTTATACAGTAATGTTGAATTGATTGATGATTAGTTTAGCTTCTATGAAAGCTATTCATGGATTTTATATTCTATAGATGACTTAATTAAAGTGTCCTACTATGCTCAGATGATTAGTGATGATGGATTGATTTGAAGGATTAAGACTGCAAGGAAAGAAGCCATGAATTGTGCATTGTATATCTCTCTGGATCTCAGACTAATTGTGGAAAATATGGCATAGTGGGAGGGGAGGGCATCTTTGTTGTAATGCCCCCCCCCCCACCTCCCTTTACCAATGCATTCATGTTGTGTGTGTGTGTTTGCATTGTCCTTATTTTGGGGGGGCATTCCATTGTAGCCATGTTCTACTTATCCATTTTCAAACTGCTCTCATAAACTAATAGGTTTCAATATTAGAGAATCATCTTAATTTTGACTGACATTCTAGGCCCACCCCTGATTTGACCTTTGCGATGCTGCAGAAATTGTGTAGTCTGATGAGCTTCAAAAGTGATGATGATGATGAAGATACTGCTTGGGATCATAAGATCTCTACCTTGGAAGAACTTCTCAAATTGGCAACCTCTCACAAGTGCTATGCTGTAAGTTTGATAATGAAAATGATTTCACAAACTTACATGAAATATGATAATTCTTGTGGTAGAATATACGCTCGTGTTTTATATTTGTAAAGAAACAATGCAAACCACATTTTTCTGCTTATTTTCAAACTATCAGAAAAGCTCTCACTTCTAATGTGAATGTTTGAAGTTGCAATGTTGCTTCAATCTACAAATCTATGAATATCTGAATAGAGAATCCCGGCATTGCTCAAACAATATTGATGTGTAGAGTAAGCTATGAAAGTTTGATCTTATCGTAGGCATGGTCATATATTACATAAAGTCTTTTTTTTTTCAGGTTGTGGAAGAAGAAACTGAGAGGGCGAAGAAAATGGAATGGTTTATAAAGATTGTCTCTCATCTTATGGCTAATAAAAGGTAATATATGCCTCTCTTAAAGAATTGCTTAAAATCTTGTCAACTTATTTGTTAAAAGTGGAGTCATGATGTTACCATGACTGCAAAACATCAAACCAGGGTAGTTTCAAGGGCAGCACGCACAGTTATCAGGTGGGTGTTTCATAAAGTTGTTCATAAGTTATTAATGACTAAATACACGACTAGTGACCCTTTCTTGTGCTAAATGATATATCCATATGTAGCTTACTTGGCACCTAAGAACATGTTCCAGTCATGCTTAAAGTCATGTGTAACTTTAGAAACAGCTTTATGACACTCCCAGGTGGGTGTTTCATAAAGCTGTTCGTAAGTTAAGAGCGACTTCTAGAACGACTGGTGATCCTTTCGTACGCACTAAACCATCGCCTGTGGTGTATATCATTTACCAAAAGAAAGGATCACCAGTCGTTCTTATCTTACGAACAGCTTTATGAAACACCCACCAGGAAAGATGCCCATTCCCGTGGGTATTGGGCATGATTGGATTTTGTTGGAATTCAGTGAGGGACCGTGCTGATACATTTGTATAATTACCCAGTCATATTTTGATTTGCATACACACAAGTCAGTCCCATTTCTCAAAGTGTTATGGGAGCTTTTAAAAAAATGAGTTTGTTACCTTTCCATATGCATGTATCATACATAATGTCTGGTAACTTTGGTAGTATTCTTTTTTTATAGCTGGTGTGTGTTTCATAAAGCTGTTCGTAAGATACAAATGACTTTACTCACGACTGGTGATCCTTTCTTGTGCTATCTGATATCCCTATGTAATTGAGTTATGACCCAAGAACAGGTTCCAGTCGTGCGTAAAGTTGTTCATAACTTTACGAACAGCTTTATGAAACACCCACCAGATCAATTTTGCTTATTAAAGCATGAATGCAATGACAGAACTACATGAGGTCATAATCATCAGATATTTTACAATTTTCTCTCTCTCTCTCTTTGTCTTTGATTAGGCTCCACCCGTCCTGGTTTGGCTGCCTAGATATCGTCTTCTCATTGGACCATAGTATCTTAGCATCAAGAATGCAGGAGGTGTGGCCTTGTCTCCTAGCTACCAATGTTTCAATAGCAGCATTGAAAGTTATCCATGATAATGAATCTAAAGTGACTGAGTCTCGAGATGCTTTTTTGAAATCAGTGATGGAAACTTACATGAAATTAAGACAGGTGAGCCAAAAAGCATCTTGCTTATTAAGGTGGGGGTTGTTCAAGAACTTACATTTCTCCTCAGGTTTACCATGGTTTCTGCTTGTAAACGTAGTTTCATCTTGCCATGAGAAGGAAACAGAGAAAGAGAGAGAGAGAGAGGGGGGTGGAGGGAGAAAGAAAGAAAGAAAAAGGAGGGAGTGGGGGGAAGAAAAGGAAAATATATAAATACTGAGAGAGGAGAAAAAAAATAAAGAAAATATAAATGGAAAGAAATAAATATTTGAAGCTTACAAAGGCAAATGAATAAAGGAAACAATAGACAAAGATTATAGAAATTGGATCTGTGAATTGTCAGAGTATACTTGCCAAGTATTACATAAATTTCCTGACTTATCTCCTGTTCAGGTTGATAAAATGACCAAGGTCCTATTGTCATCCATCTTAACAAAAAAGGAGTTTTCATCTTCAATTCAGCTACCAGCAAGCTTTCTTACCAGGTAATGTTTTATTTTAATGTATGTTCTTGAGTGAAATGCCTGGATTAATTTGATGTCATGGATTCAATCTCTAGCTTGTGAAATTAGTGATGTCGAACATGACTTTAATCTGCTTGGTCTCAAACCAGGAGTTGAAAATAGGGTATCCTTCAATTTAGGGGAGTTATTTATTTATATTGCTAACTTCAGCACATACTTCACAGACCAACCTTAATCCTAACCCTATCCTATTCTCAAATCCTTCCCTAATAATCCTGATCTTAGTCCTAAATGCAATAGCTAAGTTTGTAGAGAGGTTATCTCATAATCTGGTGATGATTAGTAGTGAAAGCTTTAATTTGGGAAAATTCTTATCCAGCTTATGAACAAGGACGCCTTTCTTATTGGGCCAATTATGAATGAACAACTGAAATATAAAGTGCCACTATACATGCCAAAAGTTTCTCCTTACATTTCATTTAAGTTTTTTATTTCTTTTTCTCAGCTTCGGCACAGTAGTGGAGTCACTCACACCAGGCTCAACTGTTGCATTGTGGGATATCATCATGAGCGACATCACAACCAATCACCTACCAGCCGTCTTGAATCACATGACATTGTCTAACATTGACCCGCCTCCTGCTAAGAAGAAAAAGAAGCCAATACAGATGGCTAGCGGAAACAACGATGCTGTCCCCCGGTTTGAAGTAGCTGCTTCAATCCTCCACACCTTTCTTATGAATTCCAGGATGGCTGATGCTGTCGAGGTTGGTCAGGTCAAAGGTCAAGTGCTGAAGCTCTTTGACAAGATGGCTGATGATGTGCTAAAACCGCTACTTGGAATATTTTCATCTGAAAATCAGGTAACACGGACTATAGTAAACAAAATTTGTTTCAAATAGAAACAAGAAAAGAAATAGAGGAAAACAGATTTATTGTCATTCATCAGTGAAACTTGCAATATTATTAAGTATCTTTCAACCCTTTCTAGTTATAATTTTTTTACCAAATCGATTGCAAACACTGCTACACAATTATCAGTAATATATATTATCAATATAATCTCTATCTCCCAATATCTATGGTGTTACATGTGTAGCCAGGTTCTCTACATTTGAGGCATGCACACATTACAGTACACAAAAGAGATCTGAATGTATATAATTACTCTTGTTCTACAAAACTAACTTCTTTAGTAGTACATCTGCTAGGCATTCACATGCAAAGAAGATTCAGCATGTCACCATGAAAATCCTGGCAGATTTTTATTTCTTTAGGTTTTTAGATGAAAACTTTTCCCCTTTCCATGTATTCTATTCAATATTTTGAAGATATAGAACTAATTAAATAGGCACTCCCAAAAGAGTTGGTCAGGTCACCAGGAAAAGAGAGGAATATATGGGAGGATTCTGGGAAATACAAGACGTCAAGTCACTCTACCATTACATACCTGCCAACCATTCCGATTTTGGCGGAATGATACCGATTTTTCGACCTCCATTCCGAATTCCGAATTTTAAAACCAAAATTCTGATTTTTGGGTTAATCAATATGGTGTTGAAATTATTGAAACGGCTGTATAATGCGACTAACGCATGCACGGCTGTAAGATGCGACTAACGCATAAACGACTGGAGCGCACGGCTACGCAAATGCGCAAGCTACACGATATACACAGAGAGCGACTTTAAACGGCGCGCGAACACTGCTAAGTGCGCAGTTCCATTGCAAATACATGTGAAAATTAACGAGCATACACGCAACGGCAGCACTTAGGGCGCTACATTTTGAGGTGTTGTCGTTAGCGTTGACTTCCGGAAAAAAAATGGCGGCTGACATTGGCTAGCGAAAGAGCCAGTTTTTAGTGAGGACATGTTTTCATAATCCACGAACATCGGAAAAACCGTGAAAGAGTAACCTTTTTAGACCCCTTGTTTCCTAACTACGATGTTAAGAATCACCGATGGTGATATTTTTGGCGCGAAACAAGGTGATTTATGTAAGAAAATTTCACTTTTTCGCCGGATGATTTTGTAGTGTGGGAGTGAGTTAGTGATGTATCGTACATATCTAGAGTGTGTTGGTGATTACATTGGTATATCGCTGAGTCTGCTGATGAAATGAACGGCAGGTCGTTGAACACCGGCCCCCGCTCGGCCGCGTACCAACGCAATTAAGTTAGATCTATCCCTACGCAATTTTAACATTGATCTGTACTTTATTTTTCGAATAATTGTCAATTTTTTGAGGAAGAAAGATTATCAACTTTCGATCTCGGGTTGAGCCTTCGGAGCCGAACGCCAAATCTACTTTACTTGCTTCGCTTGCCTTAACCATGCCTGAACTCCCGGCGCCCGCCCAGTGGCTGCGCCACAGCCTCCCCGTATTTTACCGGCGCACCGCAAGTGCAGTGGTGGGTGCGGGTCGGCCGCAACCAGCCGTTAGTTTCGGCTCCGTTTTTGTCATGGTTGAAAATCTGCTTCTACCAACAAGCATATTCAAATTTTGCTTTGAATATATCAAGGTTTTTTTTTTTTTTTTTTTTTTCCCGGTAATTTAGTTGATAGGCAGAAAACTGAGCGCTTAGAAACACCTGTATTAAGCGCCCTACAAATGTTATAATTATTATTATTATTATTAAGCACTTATCAAATGTAGGTTATGATATAACCTTGTCCTCAGTCAGTAACCCCTGTGTGGTGAAATAACATGAATAAGACAATGTCAATGTTTGGCTTATTTTCTCTTGATGCATGATTGATAGGCTGGATAATAAATGTTTGATTTTTTGGCTTGTCAGTTTTTAACACAGTAGGGATAACCTAAATCTAAATTCATCATAAAATCTTGAATTTTGTTTGTCTAATTGAAAATAGAATGTGTGGAGATGAAGATCTGCATCAATCTCACTTTCCACCAATAGAGGGCCTCACAAAAATATGCTCAAAATCAAAGTTTTTAGAGAGCTCTGATGAACAAGAAAAATTATCCCTAAGTCTATATAGATATATCACACCTGAATGAAACTGGATGGTTTATGTCACAAAAGTGATATTTTAAAGACCTTTTTTAATTTTTAATTGATAAATAAAGGTAGACTCTACATGTAGGTCATCCTCTGGTGTGGTAATGAGGGTAAATTTGCTTTTAAAAGTGTAAGGAAATGCTACTTTTACATGCTGAAAATGCAAAGAGTCCCTATACCGTTGGAGCGGACCGGACACCCGCTCGGCGCCCTCGGAACTTTGATACTGATTTTTTATTATCAAAGGTTGGCAGGTATGCCATTACCAGATGCCAACAGTAAAATTGAAAAAAAAAAAAACTCTTTGTAGAGCAGCAATGTTATGAGTTTGAAGTTGTTTTATGTCATTCATTTTTAACGTTCATTAACCCCTTTGATAAGTACTGAATTTGTGTATTCTAATTTGAAATGATTCTTTTTAAATCTTTGATTTATGTATTCCTTTAAACCTCAGAGCCTTGCATTCTCAACTCTTCTACTTTGCCATGGGTGGGGAGAGCTGCACCTTTTGCTTAGACAGCACACAAACATTATGGAGAGAATACCCCTCCCAACATTTAGCACCCCTATGAAGAATGGAGAGGTCCATTTTTTACACACTTATTCCTCTGCTCCTGATTGGCTGAAAGTAATGTCTCCTTCAGCTGGAGAAGGAAATGAGAAGTTGTGTTTCCTGAAAGTAAGTTTAGTTGAAGTTGAATTGATGTTGATAAATTCAATTGTATGTTCAATCGCTAACCTTTGTGCTACCGGCACAAGGTCATGATGGTATATTGTAGTTGCAAGATGAACTCAGCCAGTTCTATATAAAATATCACAGGTTTTCCTTTTGATATTTCTTCTTTCAACTTGAGAGACCATTCATTCATCCAAATTATGTAACTGTTATTACTTATTGACCTTATCGCAAGTATTTTTTTTCCTTTAAATACAGAATCAGTTGCTATGGCAACAAGCCAGAGGACTAGTTCTCCATGGGAATCTTAAGGAGTCTGTAGTAACTATGAGCCTTAGAAACTGCATCTGTCAAGCCCTAGACCTGGATGTAGAACAGTCAGAATCTAACTCCGCCAGTTGGGATGGCTTGGTGAGCTCTCTTGTTTATTGGCCTTTTAGTTGTATGGTTTTGTAAAGTTGTCTTTTGTACCGTTCCAGAAAGAGATAATTGTGACAAAAGTCATGTGGAAGTGCTATTCACATATGAATTGATAATTTTATTCGTTTGTGATGTATGCCATGCACTGGTGCATTGCTGGTACAAATGTTCACAAAAGAAATGAGGAATGAAGAAATGAAGATTGAGATGACAAATATAGCCCTATTAATTGTCAATAGAAATAATCAACTATTAATACCAGGTTATTGTAATCATGTTTAATCTTATGGTGACCATGCAGAAGCTTTGCACAAACTAGTCATTTGTTATATACAGTATACAACAAGGGATTTGATTTAATGCCACACTAAACCTATTAAAAACAGCCTGCAGGTACTGGTTGCAGAAAGAGATGCATACAAATGCATTTCTAAAAATCAATTGCAACTTGCTTTTCAACCAATCAACTGCGTACATTAAGGACTTGCATCTGTGTGGTTCAATGAACTATTTCTTCAACAGTCACCTGGTGGGTATTTCACAAAGATTAAGTGTGACTTAAGAGTTGCACTTAAATTCCCAGTTGTGTATGGTATAGAAGGCATCACCACGTTAGTCAGATCATGCGCACTGGACGCGCACTTCCGCATATCCATCAATCAGATATCATGTAAGTGTCGACATTTAAAGGAAACCAAAACCCAAGAAGAGAAGCAATCTTATTGGAAAGAGTAAAATGAGAGGAACAATTTATAAAAAGTTTCATCAAAATCGGTTATGAAATAAGCAAGTTATAGACGTTTAAAAAGTCTTGTTTTACTTTCTATGGGGATCCTCAAATTGGCAAACATGCTTCAAAATGGCTGATTTTGTGGACAACTCTCCATTTGTTTTATACACAAATTTACAGATTTTCCTCATTATCTTTCAAATTGCATCTTGCCTCCTTCTGAGCACAACATATGTCATGGGAAAATATAATTCACATTACATATGTCAAGGTCAAGAGGAGATATTTTGAAAAATGTAAAATAAAGGGGGAAATCTGAAAATTTGTGTACAAAACAAATGGAGAGTTGTCCACAATGAAGCATGTTTGCCAATTGAGGATCCCCATAAAAAGTACAACAAGACTTTTCAAACGTCCATAACTTGCTTATTTCATAACCGATTTTTATCAAACTTGTTTTAAATTGTTCCTCTCATTTTACTCTTTCCAATAAGATTGCTTCTCCTCTTGGATTTTGATTTCCTTTAAGTGCGATTTAAGTCATACTTAAATCTTTTGTGAAACACCCCCCAGGTCTTTATCTTTCTGTCTAATGGTTAAGTTGTATTGTCAAGATTTGAGAAACACTTTCTATCTTGTTATATCCAGATCAGTCATATGAAGAATAGCAACATCTACACAGCCCTCCTGACTAGTCTCCTCCACCAGTCTTTAACTCTTTTGACGTTCATGAATGAGAGCATGCACTCATCATTGGCTAGTCTTCTGTGCCAGGCTGTTTGTGGGTCCAGTCAGTCTGAGGATGATGCCAGTGAATGCAGCATCCATACAGCCAGACATGCAGCTTTGGGTTTCTTGGATTCAGAAGCCTGTAGGGAGTCTAGGCCAATGCAGAATGCTGTAGTGGAAGTTGTAGCAGACAGGAAACTAAACCAAACCATGTAAGTGATACAAAAATGGGAAAGTTTTCCTCAGAAGTTTTTTTTCATTCTGTCCCTACTAGTTTGGGGGGATGTTAAGGTCAAAGGTTCAGATACACCCGAAAGTATTTTGATTTTGCGCCTTCCTCTTTAAGCTTGGCTCATATATGATATACAGATATCTTATAAAGTTATATGTGCATATGGAAGTGATGGTGATCTTACCAGTTGAAAATCTGTTCAAATCACATAATTTACAGATGGAATACACAATATTGTGTTATTTAAAGTAAGTGTGTCACCGAAAAAGACCTTTGGATTGGAATTTTGAAGCAGTGTTCTTACTTGAAATCCCGAATTTTTATACTGTTCAAACTTTTTTACATTTATGATTTTCCCCACCTTTGATAGATGATTTTGTAATTAGCATAATTTGAAATCAAGTCGAAAACGCAGCCCCACTAGCATTACCAGATTTATGCTGGTGAAAAAGGCCAGCATAAATAGATAATAACAAGGCCAGAATACAGTGAAAAGGTTAGAGGTTAGGCATGTTGTATAGTCTTGTGTAGTACATGGCTGTATGATGATGTAATGATGTTGGTTACATGTGTCACTGTATTCTGACCTTGCTCGCTCGACTGCTCACACTGAAGGCATCAGTTAATATCCCTTATATACCTGTCTAGAGTATGTTTAATTTTGGTAAAAGTTAGTAGAAACCACAAACCTTTGTGGAATCATGCATTAAACATCAGCTCTTAAGCCAATGAGCTATCAGGCCATTCACGTTTACTTTGCATATTCAGGTTGTATTTAAAGAATTTCTTGATCACAATAAAGCTTTCCCTCCTTTGTAACCTGTAATGTGTGCAAACTTGGTTCTCTGTTGTATTTATAATGAAATATTCTTGATATTTGGGTCTTATATAACTAAAGTGAATACCTCCATCTGGCAATTAAATGAAAAGGAAAAAAAATCTATCCTTTCAACCTTTCTTTGACCATACCATGAAAAGACTTTGCTAAAACCACCTTCTGATTTCTCTTTTATTCGACTTTGAGCATTGTAAATCATGGTGGCCAGAATGGGGGAGGAATTCCAAGAAGAACAAAAGCAGAGCCAGGGGGATGTTATGTTAGTGCATAAATAATCTTTGGTTAATAGCTCTCGAAACAGGTTTGATCTATTGTTATAACCAGGCACTTAAATATTTTTAAACAATGGCCTTTTGTAAAGTGATTTAAATGTGTATTTTTCTTTCTGTGACCCTAGTAGCAAGGTATTCCTTTCACCTGTTAGTAGTAAATGAACTACAATAATTGAAATCCAGTTTGTATTCATTAGTTGTTTTCATGTCTGACAAACCTCTAGAAGCTTTAGTTTAGTGCATGAAATATAGTTTGACAAATCTTTTGGTAATTTGCCTCATATGAATGAACCAATGTCTTTGAAAAGTCAAAACAATATTTGGGGGTTATGTTCATCTAAAATTTCAAGTTTATACTGCACATAGAAACAATTCATAGGATTGGACTTAGGGTGTAGGAATCTACAAAGGATGTAGAGTAAACTCACTCGATTCCATGATTTTTGTGATAATTTCATGTTTCCTCTAATTGACTTCACAGAGAGGTAGGTGATACTGGCAGAAGCAAAAAGGAGACAGGTGCCCATTCAAAACAGAAGCAACAGTCCAAACAATTGCACCATTCCCAAGGCAACCAAATATCACCAGGGAATGTTGTTTTCAAGACAGGATTCAAACTCATCAAGGTAAGTTTGAGGCATTTGTTCAAAAATAAGTATATTTTAGTTTGAAAATTGAGATTATATTTAATATTTTAATGAGTAATTCCGTAAAATAAGCTTTTATATCTTGGACGTCCATTTTCTCCATGCTTTCTTCACTTCATGAACTGCCCAAGTCATGGTAATTTGAGAGTTTGAGATATTTTCATTAAAAAAAATAATTTCAGGGCAGTCTGATATTTGTGGGCTTGCCCTAATGTAAAAAGTGAATCTATTCGTTTTGAAGTATGTAATTTATGTATGCAGAATTGATTTTGTAACTGATGAACTTGAGCTTCCATCGTAATCTGTACCATTCAAATTCTTACTGAGATCCTCCTGATTCCTTGATTTTCAAAGGGCTTGGAAGTGGATGATATTTGCTTAGGCAAGTGCTTTCAAAATCCCCTTGTATGAATTTCATAATCAGTCAAGAGGATCTTATTTCTATCCTCGTGCAGTATTATGAATTCATTACTTTACATCAATTTTGTTTTTGAATATTTTCATTGAACATGCTGATCTAATGTACATATTAACAATGATACTTGTTGTGCTGACATGCTCATGAGAACAGTTATTTATGATGCTTCCCCCCCCCCCCTTGAACGGCACAAAGCACTGCTAGTTTTGTTTTTGTTCATGTGATCTGGCTTATACAAATGTATGATTTGGTTTAATGAATTATCACTATCACTACCTATGCTTATGATAATCAAAATGATATTGACAAAAGCAGCAACAAGACAATTAAACCTTCAGCATAGAAATCTTCAGTCTGTAAAAGGTTGGGGGATCAAATCTGATCCCAGCACATGCAGTCAGTGTCTGTCAATCAAAATTTGCTACTCTTTCAAAATACATGGACATTATTATATTGTTGCACTCACCGCCTTTAAAATATATCCAGCATTTGGGTTTCATATGGCACAGGGAAGTCAAAAGATGCGCATTCTCACTACCTACAAGGCTCTACATGGACTTGAACCTTCATACATATCAGAACTCCTTCAATGCTATCACCCTTTGTTCACAAAATCACCTACTCCTACGGATCCCATCTGCATGTACCAAGTATTATGGTTCTAGGACATTTGCCTTCACTGCACCTACACTTTGGAACGCTTGACCACTGCACATCCGAACCAAGACCACAGTTGATTTGTTCAAGAAAGCACTTAAATGTCACCTCTCAACCATGAAATGAACTTTTTTATTGTGTAGTTCTATCTCTTACCTGTTATATGAAAAGCGCTTAAGAGATTTGTTTTAATAAAAGCGCTATATAAGCTTAACATATTATTATTATTCTCATGTTTGATTTTCAATTACAGATTCTAAGGCATCTTCCTCTGGTGCACCTGTCTGCCGGCAACCAGTTGAAATGCATGCTTGGATTGGTGATGTTAGATACTCAGACTGTTTCCTGTATCGAGACAGGGTCTGCGGTAGGAAGTTTACCATCATGTGACCTTGTCAAGCTATCTACGGAGATCAGAAGGATACTGACGACCATCTTGAAGGGTGTTCAGGGGGATGAGGTGTTGAGGAACGAAGAATTAAATTTGTGGTTCTTTTCGTACTTGACTGAACTGGCAGATCTTCTTAGTCAGGTGGGTTTGTTACGAAGCAATTGAGGATGTTTGATGGTTCAACTATGCATTTTTGTCTCAGATTATCAAAAATTTTGTTAGGTGCTGAATGAGCTGTTGACAACTCATCCACTTCTTTTAAATTTACTCAAGCCTTCACTGTTAAAATATAATGGATGGAAAATAACCCTGTATGCAATTCAAGAGACAGCATATTTTGAGTAGGAAGAGAATTTTTTTATGATGATAGTAAATGATAATGCCCAAATGGCAAAATTTTTATCTCAGCTTGACTCCATTTACATCGCTCACATTAAACAAATATTATCTTTCGGCTATTACCCATTTAAAGTTGATTAGAGAGGTATGTTGATAATTTGATTGTGAATGATATAAATCCAGTTACTATAAATTGGCACTGTTTTCATGAACCACCTCAAGGGTTTCAGCAGATAGAAATGGAGTTTGAGATAGAGACAAATTAGTTTTTGCTTGGCTGAAATCAGTTTTTTTATACAAGGGGTCTGTTTCATAAAGGACTTGCAACTGGTGTAACTTTGCCATAATGGCAACTACCATGGTAACAGGGCTCATAAGCCAATCATAATGGCATAGTTACAAGTCCTTTATGAAACAGGCCCCAGATATATTTACATAGGGTGACGTGCCATTTTCTCCAGTTTTGATATCATAGAGGGCATAAGGTTAGAGTTAGGATTGTAGTAGAGTTTTTGTTTCAGAATGATGTAAAGATAAGGATTAGGGTTTATTTAGTTTAAGAGGTAAGGTTTTATGTTTGGTTTACCCCTAACATGTAGATTTTCCACCAGAACAAATGTCATGGAACCCTACAGAGATGGGATGAAAATTTGACTGAAATTTTGTGAGATTTTAGACCACATGTACCAAGATATCCATTGTCTAGTTCTTTGAATTGTAACTTTGATTTAGGAGGATTCAAGACTTGTGACTTCGCCGGAATACAAAGGGGTTTCCAAAGATCTCATTGCATTGTGGCTCAAGAAAGCAACATGGTCAGGAGGTTCTCTGCCAATGTTTGACAAGTATCTGAAACCGGTAAGAATGATAAAATGATATCGGTGATGATGATGAATTTGGCATTAATGATTATGATGGTGATGACGATCATGATTATGATTATTTATAATGATGATGATGATGTTGATGATAGTGGTAATGATGATGATGATGAAGATATTGAGTGTTGGTAGTTTTGGTTGCAATTGTGAAAGTGTTGCTAAGTGTAATCAAAGTTGTAACCAAAGTCACTTTTCATAGTTGAATGTAGTATAATTATAATTACCCACTGGGCGGATCATGCCAGGTTTCGCATTTAATACCATGCATGTTTTGCATTCAAGTGTGATTTTTAGTAGGTCAGCTCGTTGTGATACACCTGATGATTGTGATTATGATTATGATTGATAGCAGAAGGGTTGTTGGTGATGGCTATGATAAAAGTGATAACGGTAATCTACAAAGAAATGTATAGTAAGAAATCAATGACTCATCCTTTAAAAAGAGAAAAATACAAATATCCATAGAAGATGGTAAAGATGTAAAAAGAAAATGACTGACCCACTCAAGATAGTTTGTATTTGATTTGTTTTCATTTATACAGTTTCATCAACACATAGTAAGGTGCCTCAAGAAATTAAAGTCTTCCAAGAAATCAGTCTCTCCACCAGGTGTTTTCACGATGCTCTCCATTGCAGTGACTCTCCTCAACCAAAGTGCTTTGGCTTGCAAGCATAAAACAGCTGATGCACAGTCTAAGGAGATACTTGTCCTCATCACTGATGTTCGTTCCTCTGTATTTCAACTTTTGAGTCAGATTCTTTCGTCTCTGAACAGTCAAAACTCCAGTCATCAGGTAAAATTGCGCCTTTAATAGCATGAGTGTGATGGTAACATCGTTCTGTAAGGAATATCTCTGCAAATGTTCTCATTAATTATAAAGCATTTGTCATACAAACAATTGGTATAATTGTGTAGTTGAGAAATATGAATCAAGACAGTTTAAGGTTGATTTGAATTTGTTGCAATTCTATTGGGGTCCAGAGTAACGTCTCTGATGACTTCACAGATAATTGTTAATCATATTGTGAACCCCTGCTTCTGAATCTAAACGCAAGTCATAAATAGTTATGAACAACCATACATTTTGCCAACAAATTCTGCTCTAGTAGTATGATTTTGATTTGTTGTATAATTAAAATACTAATTAATAACTTTCATCTATTTAATGAAGTAGCTTTTCTAGGCAAAATGTTTTGAATTTACATTGATATTCCATAGCTCAAAGATGTCTTCATGTCTGCAAGGACACTATTAGCCAGTGTCGACTCGACCAAAAAACCCAACCGCCATGGAAAGGAGAACAAAGGCAATGAACCAAGCGAAAACACCAGCGATCAGTGTGGCCAGGAGATCACTGGCAGTCAGCATTTCACTACCTGTCACCAGAGGGCGCTCTCCGTCTTCTCTGCCAAGTTACAGAGTGATGACTCAGATGATGCCTTGATGACGTCGTGTCTTGAATACCTTGCTACTCACTGTAGTATCACCAGGAAACCGCTGGAATCTAAGACTATCTGGACACAACTGCATTCTTGTCTACCTATTGTCTCAAGGAAATGTAAGTGCACTGTCTAGTTATATGAATGATAGCCCTACATGGTTGCTTGACCATTTAATGAAAAAAAAATAAAACCTTTATAATAATAATAACGTCATATTTTACCCAGGGAAGCCACTTCAGTTCTGAAAATTTGTTCTACCAGCGGGCCCTGCTTAACATGATAATGTAATTATTACACCGGCTTTATCTCTATCATAATAGCAAAAATATGGAATTTTTAGGAGAAACCGAAGTTTTGTCATTTTTAGATGTTTTTTTGTTCCCATGTCTGTGCTCACATTTATTTCACATCTTTTCCAAAAAATTGTATTTTGACTCTTGACCATTGTAATAATAATAATACCCATTACCTATTTGGTGCTTTTCCCATAAGGTCCAAATCGCTTAACCCTAATTCTCCCGGGGGGGGGGGGGGGGGGCATTATGGCCCCCCCCCCTCGACAATTTTCGCGATATATCTGCTGCGCAAAATTTTTTGACCTCGCCGCTCACTGACTTTTTACTTTCAAGTCTCGCGCAAATTTTGAGACCAAATTTGTGACGCCCGGGTACGCGGTTACGACATTACGCAACATTATGTAAGTGCATGTCAGACCCAAAAAAAATTCAAAAAACAATAAAATACATTAGAAATCGGTCTTGGTACCAGAATTTTTTTCATTCACAATTGTTAGGAATGCTATAAGGAATATTTTCACCAAAAAATAGCATTCTAGGAGCTTTATTTAGTGAATCAGAGCAAAAAGTATGATTTCATGAATAAATTAGCATAATTAATTCATATAAAATAAAAATATATGAATTCAGTGAAATTTACCAATGCAACTGCGTAGATTACGTCATTCTCTACCATCATGTAAATTTTCGTTGTGATCGCGCAATCCACGGCTGAGATCTTAAGGGGGGGCCATAATGGCCCCCCCCCCCCCCCCCCCGGGAATGACAAGAATCAGAATACCCCGGGAGATTGAGGGTTAAAGCTGAGAAAATACCATGTCTAACAATAAGTTCCCTTGCCATTTCAGTTGTGGAGTATTAGAATAATAATTTTTACTCATGTCATTGACAAAAAAATATATAGAAACTTGCATTGATTAAAAATTTTATGAAACGGGGCCCAGATTGTTGTATGATGAAGTTACTTTTAACCAATCAAATGTCAACTTTTCAGTAGCTTATAACTTGAGCTTATAATTCGCAATTGATGACGTTTTATGAAACATATACCTGACTTTTGAATGTAATTTTGATATGTGTTTCAGGTCATTCTTCTGTAAGACAACAGCTTGAAGGACTCCTCATCATCACATTGGGTGTCATGGAAACAGATGACTTAACTTCAGAACTTCAACAGATGCTGAAAAATATGGTTTGTCCTTTGCTAAGAATTTGAGAATTTTTACCCCTTTTGTGGCAATGGAATTAAAGAGAAATTATGATTAATATTTGCAACTGATGTAGGAGTGAAATCAAAGACATACGTTATCATGTGTTTTAAAATAATTGGAAATGCTGAACTGTTGCTACATGTATTTGTTTTAGTGCAAAGTATAGTGTTGAATGAACCAAATTTGGAAAAATAGCCCAGCCACCCCCCCACACACACACACATTCTGTGGGCTGCAGTTATTAAAAATTTAATAATGTTATATATTTAAAAAAATTGTACCGTCTGTTCTGAGCATGCATATACAGAAATATTGAAATTCAATCATCGTAGAATCAAACTTTTTCAATCCATACAATTTTTGCTGTTGTGTAGATTAATGTATTTTTAAAAATAATTTTATAATTTTTCAGGAACTGGGTGATAGCAATGCTAATGTGATTGGCATATTACAAGCATGGCAACTGTTACCAGGATCAGTGCTCTCAGATGAAAGTTATATGGTCGTCATGGAAATGGTGCCTAAGGTTTGTCTTCTATTGTCCACTGATTAATTTTTTTTAATGATAAGATAATTTTGCAGAATGGTATGGGTGGACTTGTTGGTATGACAGCCTTTTGAGCCACTAGTTACTCTGAGGACGAGTGAAAATCATCACTTCCTATTGTTTTTGTCTTGCCTGCCTAGCGGAGCGAGACATAGGTATCACTATTTCAGGCGTCGGTGTCGTCGTCAACAATTGTGTTGTACACCCAATAACTTTCTATGGTGGGATCACCAAATTCATACCAGAGGTCCATCTCCTGAAGGCACAGGTCAAGTTCGAATATTAGTCGAATGTGAATAAGGTCAAAGGTCAATGAACTTTCCATGACTGGCACTGTGCTGTGTTGTACACACAATAACTTTCTATAGATTCGAGTTGGGATCGCCAAATTCATACCAGAGGTCCATCTCCTGAAGGCACAGGTCAAGTTCGAATATTAGTCGAATGTGAATAAGGTCAAAGGTCAATGAACTTTCCATGACTGGCACTGTGCTGTGTTGTACACACAATAACTTTCTATAGCTTCGAGTTAGGATCGCCAAATTCATACCAGAGGTCCTTCTCCTGAAGGCACAGGTCAAGTTCGAATATTAGTCGAATGTGAATAAGGTCAAAGGTCAATGAACTTTCCATGACTGGCACTGTGCTGTGTTGTACACCCAATAACTTTCTATAGCTTCGAGGTGGGATCACCAAATTCATACCAGAGGTCCATCTCTTGAAGGTGCAGGTCAAGTTCGAGTTGAGTCGAATTTGAATAAGGTCAAAGGTCAATGAACTTTCCATGACTGGCACTGTGCTATGTTGTACACATAATAACTTTCTATATCTTCAAGGTGGGATCACCAAATTCATACCAGAGGTCCATCTCCTGAAGGCACAGGTCAAGTTCGAATATGAGTCGAAATGTGAATAAGGTCAAAGGTCAATGAATTTTTCATGACTGGCACTGTGCTGTGCTGTGCTGTACACACAATAACTTTCTATATCTTCGAGGTAGGATTGCCAAATTCATACAAGAGGTCCATCTTTTGAAGGTGCAGGTCAAGTTCGAATGTGAGTTGAATTTTGATTAAGGTCAAAGGTCAATGAACTTTCCATGACTGGCACTGTGCTGTGTTGTACACATAATAACTTTTTATATCTTCGAGGTAGGATTGCCAAATTCATAAAAGATGTCCATCTCTTGAAGGTGCAGGTCAAGTTCAAATGTGAGTTGAATTTGATTAAGGTCAAAGGTCAATGAACTTTCCATGACTGGCACTGTGCTATTTTGTTCACACAATACATTTCTATAGCTTCGAGGTGGGATCGCCAAACTCGTAACAGAGGTCCATCTCTTGAAGGTGCAGGTCAGGTTCGAATGTGAGTTGAATTTGATTAAGGTCAAAGAACTTTCACACTACTTTGTTCCTCTAGTGACATGAACTTTATAATTTTATAATACTTTTTATTTTATTTACTTCAGAACTCAGTACTCTCTATACCTGAACCAGATTTTGTATTTTGCTTGTTTATTCTTTAAAAACTGTTGTTATTTATTTAATGAGCTATAGTTATTGGCACCATTTATAATATTCACACACATTTGCCAATGGTACAATAGAAAAGCTGTCAAAGTTTCTTAAATGTTACCCTTCAGATTTGACATGCAGTCTCTTCATGACTGCAATATGCATGCGAGACAACGCTTGGCGTTTGCCTTGTTTATTTGTCCATTACTGATTAAATAATAATTTTGCTTATGAATCGGGAACAGAGAGAGGGTTTATAGTCCAATGATTGCATACTTACAGATTTATTGTTTGATTCTGTTCGAACAGTCCTTCACCTGCATGTAACTGTTCATTTTATATCTTCTGCTTTTTATAATGTAGGTCCTAGATAGATGTCAAAAACTTCTTCATGAAACTGTTAAAATGCAGCATCAGCCTATAGATGGCACTCTGGTTGTTGCTATCTTGACAACTGTAGCCAAATTCATCTCACAAGGCAAGGTATGTTATCGGTTTATTTTTTATTTTTATCTGCATCAGTATAATCAATCTCTGTTCTGACGTAGCTCATGTATCAAGATTCATCATTATTCTCACTACACCAATCAAAATTTCTGTTCGGCACTCAATTGCAATGTTACACCCGCCCAACCATGGACGTAAATCCATATTCTTAATGTACAAAACAGACTAGTTTTTGCATCCCTGAATCATGAGGGCGAGGTGTGGGGTGATTTTCCAACAATAAAGAGTCCCTTGTGACAACCCTGATATGTCATATCTCAGTTCTAATATTTTTTTAAAGTGGTATTTTAATGTATTGTCGCTACTTCTAAATTACATTGAAAGAATTAATGAAGTTTGTAATGGTTATTTGGAGCAATGACAAAGTATAATTTTTTTTGAATTATATTATAGTGAGGGTTGTAATGCTGCCAAGTTTAAACTTAATGTCATCATGTGATATGAATTTTTCAAGTATAATTTCATGGTATGTACTAATTTTGTTTGTTCTTATTAGGATTTACTGTCTTCTGAACATGCCATTCCCACAATGCACCTTTGTCTCATGATACCATGGGCTGACATCCAAGCATCTCGTTTCCCATCATGCTTTGCAGCTGCTTTCCGCATCCTGAACGATCTTCTGATGTGCTATCCGGGATCTGTTCTCAAAGCAGTGTCAGCTTACATCAGCTGTGTGAACTATATCCTTTTCAAAATGATCTTTAGTTAAGTAACCAGCATAATGAAGTTTCAGAGAAATAGGTAAATGATAATTGGTATATAAATTTTTTTTAAAATATTCACTTAAAGGAAAAGTTGATTTGAATAATAAGAGAAAAATCCAACAAGCATAACACAGAAAATTTCATCAAAATCGGATGTAAAATATGAAAGTTATGACATTTTTAAGTTTCGCTTAGTTTCACAAAACAGTTATATGCACATCCTAGTTGGTATGCAAATGAGGGGACTGATGACATCACTCACTATTTCTTTTGTATTTTATTATATGAATTATTCAAATTTTCTCATTGTCCTGTGAGACAAAGTTGTATTTCTCCCTGAACATGTGGTATATTGCCATTGTTATATGTCAAATTGGTAAAAATTGAAATAAAAAACTAAAGAATTAGTGAGTGATGGACATCATCGACTTATTTGTATGTCACTGAGTTGTGCATATAACTGTTTTGTGAAAAATAAGCAAAACTTCAAAATGTCATAACTTTCTTATTTTATATCCGATCTCGATGAAATTTTCAGCATTATGCTTGTTTGATTTTTCTCTATTGATTCAAATCAACATTTTTCTGGGGTGGACTTGACCTTTAAAGGAATGAGTGTGACAACATCAGATCATTCATTTTCACATTACATTATGGTTTTGTCAAACAGAATTTCTACGCAAGGCTTAACTCTCTTAGTCTGATTTTCATGAAATTTTTTGTGCTGTTACTGTTTGATTTTTCTTTTTCTTGTGGTTGAAGAGGAATTGGCCTGTATGTAAATGAAAATAATTTGGTTTACTGGATCATTTGTTCTTGACTATTTTTCAATCACATTTATCATCTGCTTTGATTGAGAGATGCTCACTCCAGACAACCGAGATAATGAGAGTCGATGAAGAACAGTTTGTCACTTGTGCTGAGAATATGCAAAGGTATCAAATCACTTTCCATTTTCACCCACGTATCCCCATTCATATCTAGGATATATGTTCAGTTCAAATGATATTTTCAGCATTAAAAAAAAAAGAGAAAATTGGAAAATAAAGAAACTTTTGAGTAGTAGTTCACAGAAGGGAAATTTGATGCTCACAGCAATCATTACCATTGGTCCTCTATGTCAGGGGAAAAAGTTTTACAAGGTTTCAGTTTTGCTATGAAGGTTGAAATTGAAGCCATTTGAAATTCAAGTTTATTTAAAGCCATTTTAATGATGTTTTGAAATGAACTGGATTCCGAATTTCTAATCATACTCCGTTAAGCTGATATTTTTGCAGTTATTTTCTTCTATTTAAGCCTGTATCATTATGCCCCCCCCCCCCAAAAAAAAAAAAAAAAAAAAAAAAAAAATTGTGAAAATATAATGTTGCATTAGTTTTTTATTCACATTCAGGAACATGAGAAATTATCTATTGTGTAACACATTCATCAAATTGTAAATACCATTGTAAAAATTTGATCATAATCAAGAATTCCATGGGAGTTGCAACTTGATGGCAACATGACCATAATAGTAACTTTTTTTGCAAAAGGGCTCTGGAGTGTTATACCTAATTCCCATATATTTTTGAGCGTGAAATAATGTCACATTGATTTTATCAGGTTACTGTCTCTGATAGCATCACTGAAGAGTGATATATCTCAATATGGGATCTACCTTATAGCTGATTACATCAATGGATTGCAGAAGACAACACTGCCCTCACAAGTCAAGGTAAATCAACTTTGTTAGTGATGTAACATGTGAGACCTCCTCCCCCCCAATGTCATCTTTTTAGAAGATTGAAATCAGTATATCATAAGATTAATTATGTTATATTATACAAATGCACATAAGCGCGTGCATGCAGGGCCAAATAATGAACGATGTGCGAGAAGAGCCAATGGAAATACCGCACCGAGGTCCGCAGGACCAAGTGCGGTATATCCATTTGGCGAGTCAAGCACAGAGTTCATTATTTAGGTCCTCTATGCACAAGAATGTGTGTATTGTTTGTTTTATACAACCCCCCTCACTCATGTTACTGAGTTGCCCCGAATGCTATATTTGATCTAAATTCTAGATGATTCCAGAACTTGCACTATCCTGCACTCTGACGTCATGAGTGCAGGATAGTGCATTTTGGATGCAACAGTGCAATTTGCTGAACATCATGTGATCCGATTTGGACCAATCAGATTACAGAACATTCTTGGGAGTTGTGTGAAAGTAGCTTCCATCATACATGACCTTACATACTGAATGGGGAATTCTGTGGGGTTTTTTATTTTGGTATTTATGCTGATTGCACCCTGAAAATCATGCATAAATGTATCTATGGATACAAATATCTCACAAAAAAGGAAACCCTTGACAGATTTCACAATATGTATTTGATATGAATTTGACACTTAATTTGGAACCAAATACTCAGCTACATGTAAATCTTTTACACTCTCATTTAGAGATCAGTGGCAGAATCACAAACCAATCTTGTCCAATTAGAGATCAGTGGCAGAATCACAAACCAATCTTGTCCAATTTTTCTGGGCGACTTGTTTCTGACGTTAAAATTTCAAACTTGTATGGCTCATTGATGCATGAAATGTTCGTCTCATATTGGAATACTAGTTTCCTATTTTCTGGGACGCACTGTATATTAAAAACATCTCTCTTCGTTTTCTCAGACACCATTAGTGGGCGGAATCTACAAGATTGTAGATGTTTGCGACGACAAGACCCTCTCTCTCCTCAACGTTACTCTACCAGTTTCTCTCAAGGAAGTGTTCCGTTCTTTCTACGCCGATTACAAGAAACATCACAAATATACTGGTCATGTGTAGTCCATTACTTTGATGCTAGTGTATTTAACAAACATGAGTACACCCCATGCAAAAGCTAGTTCACATTTTATCAGAGTTGTTGTACACCTCTTTCTCCACAAGAGATGACACCTCTTTCTCCACAAGAGATGTGCTTGATGTGAAATATGCAAATTTTTATTTTAAAGTGATGACACAATGGCCTGTATTCTGAACTGGGGTTTAACTTGGACCTTGGTCTCTGTCTCATGATTATGGGAAGCCAAACATGTCAATTTGTTTACGTGTGTTTCTTATGTTTACTGTGCTCTTTCCTGGTGAAGAAAATTGTCTTATTTATCCTTCCCAGTTCAGAATACGGGCCATTGACTCCTAGAGATTTTAACCTGATTCTATGAAGTATTTTTGATACGTTAGTTCAAGTAATACCCAGTATTGTATGTGATTCAAATGTTTTCTTTCGTTGGATACTATATATTAGGACTGACATTATTCCTAGTATATACCTGTATGAGCTTTCAATGTTCAAATTTATAAGCCTGTCTCCCCCCCCCCCCCCGACAATGTTCATATTGAAAATGCATGTAAAAACCAAATATCGAGTCACATCTGTGTGTATTGTTCCAAGGAATTATTTGTACACTGTTCAATGGAAAAACTCAAGATCAATGAAGAACATTGAAATCACCAAATCTTTGTTATATCTTCCCCCTTGCGCGACTTCATAAATCTTGCCATATTAGTGATCTCAACAAAGTTTACAAATCTTTCATACGATGTACAATAGTGTACAATAATTTCTGTTCTATCTTCTTGACCATGAATGGAATGGGCCATTTATTTTCTTTCAATGTGATCTAGGAAATATTTGAAAATTAAAATACAGAATTCTATATTTTGTGTGTAATGTTTTCCTTCATACATCTTCCCTCTCTTATGCATTGAAATCTACAAGTAAATACAGCAATTCCTCACAATTAGCACATCACTATATTTAATATCATATAATCAATTTATATAAATGGTTGTTAAATACAAAATGTGAGAACAGCAATCTAGTTAGTCTTTAAATAAAGCGCATAAAAATATGGAAGAATCATGGATATAAATATATGAATGATTTGCAAATCAAACTTCAATTCATTAAAAAATCAGCAATTTATTGAGTACAATAACAAAACACAATTAAATCAGCCATACTATATTTGTTTATACCCTGAGCAATGCTTCATAACATGTGGAAAATAAATCGCTTAAACCATCTTTAATAAATCTCCTTTTTCAGGTGTATAAAGAATACTAATAAAAAGATAGAAAAGCATGGACCTCTGAGAGATGGATGTTCAACGCGATCCTCTCCTTGATTCATGATTACAGTATGAGTATCTTAATGAGAACATGCAGGTATTTAGACAGATTACCAAGGCATATCTGGTTGTTAACAAAGGGACAGCTTTCCTGTTTTTTTTGTTGTTCTGTTGGCTGATATGTCAGAAAAATGCTTTCCTATCAGCATGCTTTTAATAGATTTAAAGCAGCAAAATTGACTTCCAAGAAGGGTCAGAACTGCACATCCATTCCCCAGGATTTAAGTGATTTATCATCTTCTACGCATACAGTTTGTGCAATATCAATGTTTAAACACGAACTGCTTCTTTCAACTCAGGATCGCCTATTTGACGGCAGAACCTGGTACGAACAAAGTAGCTATTCAGAGGACAATGAGCATCACATGCCACTGAATTCATTAACTAACCCTTCATATGTCCATGGTGGGAGCTTATTTCCCTGTAATGTGTGATTTTAGATGGTGTAGTCACTTTCAAATTCTCCTTCTTGATAATTAATAGGATTTTCATGAAGTAAAGAAGTTACTCCCTCACACTTTATAATTAAATAAAGAGTTACTCCATCACACTTGATTTATCCCTCTCAGCAGCTCCAAAGTTGTGAAGCTTAGGTGTGAGTAATGGAACAAAAATTATCAAAATGTGATGTACAATGACATGACTCTTCCCATTCGATACAATTTAAAGGTCAAGTCCACCCCAGAAAAAGGTTGATTTGAATAAATAGAGAAAAATCAAACATGAATAACGCTGAAAATTTCATCAAAATCGGATTTGAAATAAGAAAGTTATGACATTTTAAAGTTTCGCTTATTTATCACAAAATAGTTCTGTGCTCAACTCAGTGATATGCAAATGAGATAGTCGATGATGTCACTCACTATTTCTTTTGTGTTTTATTGTTTGAATAATACAATATTTCAATTTTTACGAATTCGACAATTAGGACCCCCTTGCTTGAACCACAAAATGTTAAATAATGGAATTACATGTGTTCAGGGAGGAATGAAACTTTGTTTCACATGACAATGACCAGAAAATCAAAATATTTCATATAATAAAATACAAAAGAAATAGTGAGTGGATGATGTCATCGGTCCCCTCATTTGCATGCCGACCAGGATTTGCATAAAACTATTTTGAAAAATTAAGCGAAATTTTAAAATGTTATAACTTTCTTATTTTACATCCGATTTTGATGAAATTTTCAGTGTTATGTTTGTTTGATTTTTCTCTTTCTATTCAAATCAGCTTTTTGTTGGGGTGGACTTGTCCTTTAAGGTTGCTACTTACGCTTAAAAACTGTAGATGGAGAATAATAACTAAATATCTTTTAGAACATAACACCCCCCTGGCATAACAAGTATGACTAGCAAATACAAATACAACCAATATTTGACAAAATATTATCGTGCTGGAAAAATACAGTGAGAGTATCTCACAAGAAGGATAAAAACAACCATAAGGCTGTGAGTGACACTCGTCCACTTATATATCAAGTATCTGATACCACTAAGTAAATATACAAAATGTACATATAATAATATAGAAAGTCTGTTAGAAAAGTGTTCACCAGAAATGGCAGATATGTTCTATAAAGAAATATATACAGCATAAACTCTTTGGTAATTCATAAATTACAGGTCATATATGTTGATTCTATCTACAAAATGTCACTATTTCAGAAGTTGTTCAATATTTATTCTGAAGGCAATGAATAATTTCTTTCATTCTTAAAGAACAACCTAATTCATGCAAACTGACATTACATACACACAAAAAATAATAATAATTTGCAGTAAAATACAACAAAGACACCCCTAACATTTTATATTTCTCCAGATCATGAGAACATGCATTAATCCAACTTGACCAAATAAACAATCAAAAGGCTAAATAATGATGGAAAATGGTATAATCATAATACAAACACATGTGATATAAAAATTCATTCAGATGTGGTTACAAATGTATGTACAAAAAAAAAACTGAAAATAAACCAAACTACTGGTACCTGAAGATTGTCATCACTCAAAAGGAAAAAAATTACTGTTTGTTGAACTTATGTACAAATTAATTCATTGTTTTTTTTTAGTGGTTTAAAAATAAAAAAGGTGCTGTAGAAATGATATTCCGACAAATCTAGGTTATCTAAACTTAGAGGATTGCCAAATTTTTCTTTGTGACATTGAAACATTTTATTTAATAGATTTCTTTGTTTTGGGTTTTTTTTTATATCTCTCATAAATGCAGCATTTCATTTTAAAAAAGTACCCCTAGAAAGGCCCCTCTATTTATATTCTTGTTGGAATTTAGATTTTCTTGAGCAAGATTTCTTGGAACTGTGTAGAGGCACTTTTAAACAAATGTGGCCCTTAATTTCCTACCATCCTTGGAGATGACAACCGTTTCTTTACCTTGCAAACCAGTTCCCTCACTTTCCCCTCCTGTAGCCCCTCCCGAGGAACCAGCACTCAAGTTGTTGGTTTCACCATATCCTACTTGGTTGCCACCAACTGGAAGCTTAGGTACAGCCCCTTGGGAGCTAGGGTGTGTCCTTGGGGGCTGCACGCTCGTGAACGGCACTGGTCCTCTGTAGCTACGTGGTGCCGATGTGGAGAGTGCGCTTGTTACCTGGGGAGCAGTTCCTCTTGGGCCTGACCATGTGGCCCCATGAGCAGGTCTTCCAGATGGACCACTGGTCAGATTGGATGCTGAGGAACTCCAAGTGGCACTTTGCAGTGTGCCCTTACGGCCCCACAAGTCTTCACCGGATGTAAAGGCTCCATTTGATTGCCTGGTGGACATGTTGCTGTGGTATGCAGGAGGGGGTTTGATGACTCTTTCCTTGGCATGCACCTGAGCCACATCTGGTGGGGCTGAAGATGTCGGAGACATGGACAAGTCATCAAGGTTGGTGGAAGAACCACCATAAGAGCTCCCGTCAGGTGTGGTCGGAAGGGGACAATAATTTGAATAGCAATTATTTGTTTCAACCTTGATGTCTGGGGAAGTAACAGCAAGAGACACATTGGTGTTGTTGTTATTGGAGTAGGAGAGCTGCCCTGCAGATATGCTCCTGGTGTACGCTTTGGAAGCGTACCCATTGGCTTCCACAACAGGCTTGGGGGCAACGTCCGGGCCATGACCTGGTAGGGTGCATCCCGATCGGAAGGGGTGCTGTATGGGGTATTTTCTCACATCTGGGGTGCTCTGGCTGCTCATCTTGGCAAACCCAGCAGGGCGTGGCTGCTCCACATCAATCGCAGGAGGAGGAGTGTAGTTTGGTAAGTCGGCCTGTATGGTAGTATCCATATCTGGAGTAGGAGGAGGAGGAAGACGAGTGTCTGAAGAAGTCGACATCAACGTGGTATCCAACAGGTTGGGTTGGTCCATGCTTCCAAATGAACTATTAAACTCCAGTGAGTATGCCGTAGTATTCTGTCCGTAATCTGTAGAATCATTCCCATTTAATTGACCAGTGCCATATGCTCTTGGACTCAACTTACTGTCTGGGGTTTGATATGAGCTTGTTCCAGACTGATATGAATTTGCCACTGACGGCCTTAGTTTGTCTGTAATTGGATAGTTCACATATGCCCCCTGACCCCAAGACGTTTCTCGATAGGAACTGCTCACGACAGTATCATCGAAGCGAACATGAACTGGACTGCGTGGACCACCCTTCCCAAAGACAGCATCAGCTTGATCCTGCGTTGGTATAATACCGTCAAATCCGTCATCGTCATCTTTCATTATGCCTTGCCTTGGAGGTGTCGACTTGGGCCGTAGCTTCAGCGTTTCTATGTCGATACCCTTGAGATCTCCCTGCTCATGCTTTGGCTGTTCGGAAGCTGCATTGGACTGGTAAGGCTTAGCGAGGGCACTCTTCGGACGACTGTCCACAGGCTTAGTGGAAGATGAAGAAGAGGTGTAGATAGCAGGGACTTTGAGGAAATCGGGTAGCTCTAAGTTGCGTAGTGTGAGGCCTCTTTGGTCATCCAAGCGCTTACCTTGAACTTTGCTTACCATGGCGATAAGATCTGTAGAAAAATTGTGAAGATAGATCCAAAAAAAAAATTAAAGAAACCGGGCCAAAAAGGACATTTTAGGTGCATATGTTCACTTACAAAATTGAACTGTTTATCCTTGAACTGATCTTGGTAAATTGATAGCAAAATGGCATTTTTATTTGTTTATGAAGCTAAAATCAAAATTGTTCAATATCCTTGCATTCAAATGAAGTCACAAAAGTAAATTGCTGTGTTCTTGTTTGCCATCCCTTCAATTTTTAATCTGATTTTAATTCATTGGCAAATAGTTTTACCATTGAAAGCCACTTGTATTTCAGCTACAAATTAGTTATATTTGCATTATTTTGAGAGATCGCCAGTTCATATATACTTTATGATACAATCCTTTTATTAAAAGAATGCAGACTTCTAATCATTTTCAAAATCATAAGCAGTCAGTGATATACTAAATACAAAATATTTTGTGCATTGCACTCTTTAAATGAAACTATTATCTACTGATAAATTTTACTGGGATCTCTTTATGCCTATTACCAATACAATAATTCGGCTTGTGATAATGAAAATATGTGATTTATCCATTATATTGTCTAAATGAAACTATGATCTACTGAGAATATATTGTATCATTGTATGTACACATATGAAATAAGATAACAAATATCTTAAGCAATATACAATAATAAATATTCGGCATGAAGTACTAGCAAAATGGCTATATCATTGCAAATAACTTAATAACTAAAATAAACTGCATGCTAAAAATTAAAGAAAACATAATTAGAAATAACAAAACAAAATTACATTATCAATAGGTTAACTTGAAACAATGTATGTTATTTTGAAAAAGGAAAACAAAAATTGATGTAAACAAAAGAGTCCAACAGTCCACAATGGCCCAAATCATACAGTCTTGATATAAAAGTACACAAATCATATGAACAAAGCATATTAGTCATTTTCAAAATTCATATAAGCAGCTGGGCAGTCACACATGTACACATAGTGGCATGTCCGCCAGTACCCTAAAGTTATAGTAATAATATTGATGGATATTGGTCCAAATCACTATTCATATACGTCTTAGAATAGGGCAATATTGCGTATATGAATAGGCCCTTTACAGGGGTTAAAATGCTGTAATCTACAGAGCGAAAGCTTGCCAACAGAGCACCATTCACCTAAATCACGAAAGGAAATGATTGTGCAACAAGAAAATGATCACGCACATAGGGCGAATGCAAAAAGCAGGAACATTTGCTGTATAGCAAAGATGAACAGGGTATCATTCAATTTGTGCAATATTACAGAAGTAATATTGTAGTATTTTCTCTCCGGTCCTATCCGCAAAAATAAGGAAGAGGTTTAATTTTCCTAAAATTTCAAGAACCTCATTCATATATTTGCACAATCGAAAGGATTACATCTGCAACACTGTAGATAGGTTGTGTATACAAATGGGATATTCCAGATTGCTACAGGGGCAACAAAAACTTGTAAAATGTTACAAGGACTGTTCTCACTGGGTGATTTCAAGTGCAGTTTTTTGGTGTTGGTGTTTTGACCACAAATTAAAGGGGTACTTCAGGCTGAAAATAATATGATTTAAACAGATAAAGAAAAATCAGACAAACAAAACACTGAAAAGTTTAGCACAATCGAACAAAGTTATGACATTTTAAAGATTTGTATTATTCTGGTGAAACAATTCTATGCAAGACTTCATGAATATTCAATGAGCAAACTGATGATGTCATATCCCCACTTGTACTTTTGTATTTCATTACATGAAATCATGTTTATTCAAATTTTGTCCACCAAGAACAAAAAAATTGGTTGAAAACTGATTTAATGAATTAGATATTCATTGTTGCAACTAATTTTATTGTAAGGGAGACAAATCATTCGCACCTGAATGAAAATATGAAATATTATTATTATGATTTCATGTTATAAGGGAAAGTACGGATGTAACATCATCAGCTCACCTGACCTAATGGATATTCATGATGACGAGCACATAACTGTTTTCACAAAATATTGCTTAATTTTAAAATTCCATGACTTTGTAATCAGCTTTTGATGAAGTTTTCAGCATTTTACTCAGGAACTTAACATTATTTTTTAGATATTATTATTTCCAGTACCCCTTTAAAGTGCCTGAACCTAGCTGAAGCTCCATCACCTAACGCAGGTTTACAAAAAAGCTACTTAAAATAATATCAAAAGCTCAACACCTCACGAGTCCAGGAACCATCCCTATATATATCTAGGTTTAGAGCTGTGGCCAGTGTATATATATATAACACCAACGCCTAACTTAAGATCATCCAGTGTACCATCTATGGATATGGAACCAACAGAAATGGGGGAAATCATTAAATTCTGAGAATAGCGCAATTTAGTGAGAATCAACATAAGAGGCTCCCAACTGAACACAAATGTATGCATATCAACACTTCCATTCATAAGTATTATCATTAAAATTGAATCTCCAACCTTTTAGAAGAGAAAGATAATTGTTTAATGTCCCACTTCCAATCTCCTTTTATCATCAAACATTTCAAAATAGGAGACGAGTAGTAATTGGAATAAAAGTAGAGGCATACAGCAGGGGGAAGGCTGCATTTAAAAGTACATGTATTCTACACTAAATTATGATGTGTGGTTAGTACATAGCTATTACATGTACAATGATTAGCAGAACAGGTTAAGGACACTACACGATCTACTTCTAGTAAATGATTAAAGGACTAGTACTGTCAAATGGAAATCAAAATGGCTGAACTGAAACTGAAATCAAAGAAGACACCAAAACTAATAATTTTGGTGTGATGAATGATTAATATATCTGCATGCAATACCGTTGTATAGGTGCTTGATAGATAGCTGTAAACAGTGTTTCATCATGCAGTCTGCAGACAAAAGTTATCATGGTAATAGCTCGCATGTTCTTAAGAGCCCAGCCAATAAACACATTCTTGTATTCTGAACTACGTTTCAACTAAACCAAAGGTCAAAGGTTGTAATTGAACTATAGATAGCCAAATGTAACACAAATCTCCATTACGAGATAATTTATCATCACATTTTGTTCTCAAAGCGTAAGAGATTATACTGAAATAATCTAAACAATACTTTTCATCACCATTTATTAACAGGAAAGATTCAAGTAAACTAAGAAACGTACTTTGAAACTTACAGCTTCCCTTAATTCTGGACCAGACTTACAAGACCATGGTTTAAAGGACAAGTCCACCCCAATAAAGTGTTGATATGAATAAAAGGAGAAAAATCCACCAAGCATAACACTGTTTTGTGAAAAATAAGCAAAACTTTAGAATGTCATAACTCTCATATTTTACATCTGATTTTGAAGAAATGTTTAGTGTTATGATTTTTCTCTATCATTTCAAATCAACAATTTTCTGGGGTGGACTAGACCTGTCAGTTAAACTGACGTTCAGAATACAGTCTTTAGTCTTTTCTGCATGTTACGTGACAGTGCACTGCATTAAACTATGTAATGTATGAGTGTGAGCAGGGCAATAGTGGGCAGCATGCAGGTGTCTATTACAGTAATCAACGACATGAATGATATACTGAGAGAATTCCTACCAATCATGCCAAGTTGGATATTTATGAGATGCCTTTAGCATCAAACAAGACTTCTGTACAATGAAACAAATATGAAAGACAATCAATTACTAAGAGAATCAAGTTGTAGGAATATATCAAATAAGGTGTTCAGATCATCGAAGGCGTGTCATCTAAAAATTTGACTTATGAATCACAATAAAGAAAAATGTTCTGTGAGAACATCTGACGAATATGTACATACTATTCAAACAACATTTACCCCAGAACTTTAAGAAAAGTATACCCTATGCCAGAAGCAACCAAAAAATTACTTTTTTTCTTTCCAGGGCTCTTTTTGGAGAAACTTAAAAATTTTCCAGGGCTACTTTTTCATTTTCCAGGGCTCTTTTTCCACTTTCCAGGGCTACAATTTCTGGAGCTATTTCGCGGCTTTTTTGCGTTTGTGTGTGTGTGTATATATATACACGGTAGCTAGCATATACCAGGGAAGTATAACACTTCCCTGGTTTGACCTTCGCATTGTTTCTTCGAAGTGATTGTTTATGATTTTAGTGTTGTGATGATCGATAGATTGATTTTGATGCTTGAACGATATCTGAGTTGATTCATGGACCTAATACAGACCTATTCAGATTAAATCATGGAGGTAGAACCTCCATGAATTAATCCAAGTTTGAATGTTTGATACTTGGTTGACGTGAGCTTTGCGTGTTTACTATTTAGTGTTATAGCCCATTTGCTAAATTAATCTAGAAAGATCTGTATTCGTGTCTAAAGACAATGTAAAAGAAAAAGAAAGTTCTGAATTTGTACAATTCTGAGGTAATTTATTTTATCATACAATATAGGTACCTGCAAATGTTATGAAGTTGAACAAATATCCTTCGTACATATTTGACTGAAAGTTATTTAAATGACACTTAAAAGACTTAAAATTATTCATACAAAATAATGATATAAGTCATAAAGGTCATTGAATTGTTAAGCGTTCGTATCAGTTACACAGATTCATGACAAAAAGGCCTACCAGAACCAAAACTGGCAATTTCCATCATCCATCATGAATGCCTAGCCTTGCACGGCCTCTAATTGAAATGAACTTATCCACGTCTTTGCAAATTTTACCTGACCTAATTTCTCCACACAGTGAGAGAGGCCATGTGGCAGCCAAACCAAAACAGAATGAAAAGGGCGGCAATCTCGTACCCCCCCCCCACCACCACAAGAATATCAGATTTCCAAACATGAGCTTCTCAAGATTGTGCAATACATGACGGAGACAAAGAAAGTTATGTAAACAAATTGCCGAGGGTTGATGTCCCTGAATTAAGGGACTAGTCTACGTTTTCAGTCACTTAAGAAAATGGCGAACTGGCGGCCAAAGGTGAAATACATCATTGAAAAAAAAATGAATGTTTGGATTAAAATAACGAAGATTAAATGAAATATGACTGAAAAATATCCATAGTTGAATCTCTACTTTTATTACTGACAGAACAATAACATCATTTTTTTGTATTAACTTCTTGCCAATATTCCAATAAGGCAAGACTCCCATTTAAGACTAGCAAGCAAACGTTATCAATGGGATTTTTGAATGAAAGAAAAAAAAATCAAAGCGTGATTTTTTTTAAAGGGATAGACGAGACTCTTGTTTTGAACAGATATATAAAAATATTTAAAAACAAACAAGAGGTGATAAACACTTCATTAAAATTATAATGAAGTTCGTAGTGAATTACAACTTGTAAAAGGAGAAATTAACAAGAATAATAGGGAAATAAAGTTTGGAAGAAAAGAAGGAATGAGGAGAGACAAGCTTTGGGGGGAAGGATCAAGATGGGTGGCTGCAGCTCGACATGGGGCTAGAGAGTGTACATAAATGGGAGGGGGGGGGAGCAATCATCTATCAAGTCGCCCAAAATCTTACACCTTCAAACTTCTCACACAATCCACACACAAATCCCAGTTCATGATACAATCACAAGTGTCGCTCAACACATGCGCACGTGGTGTCTACTGGCATTTTACAGTCACACACACAGAAATACACACTACACACAATGCACACGATGCATCCCCATACCACATGCAGTCACACTGAGCCTAAAGCACACAAGCAGAGAAACGTTCTGCTCGAAGTGTATGACTCCTCGGCTCCAAATTCTACATTTATTTTATCTCAGTGCTTGGAGTCGGCGCTGGGGCCGATTTTCGTCCATGAATGAGAGAGCATGGCAAAGACTCGAGTCCCTTTATCTCAGAACCGCCGCCGCTTGGTACTCGAGTCTCCAGAGATCAGGGTCGACTCCCCGACTCTGGCATTGAGAATCGGGTAGACTCGATTACCCGGCGCTGGCTCCCAAGCCTAGTTGACGGGGGCGATTATGAGTTTTGCAGTCGCCCTCGTGTGAATGTTTTTAGCCCTTTTCCGGGGCTCTTTTTGGACTTTCCGGGGCGAATTCGCCCGCCGCCCCCGTGTAATTTTTTGGTTGGCCAGAAGTACTGTACAAGCACTATTGCAATTTTGAAAGTATATTTTGATAATCAATATCATCATAATGTTTGCATAGGCCTGTGATCTAGTAAAGATTTAACATGTTACTGCAGACAATTCTGATCTGCTGCCAGCTCATCCACAGTTTGGATATGCAATGAGCTCTGAAACTATTAAATTCTCTTTTGTATTGATGCAGGACAAACAAAATTTGAATCACAATTACATAATTCGATATGAATAGGTCAATAATACTACATGTATATGAAGTTTTAAATGAGAAATTATCTGACTCGATCAACTTAATTCAATTTACTTTGAACTTTACAAAGCAGAACAATATCCCTATGTTGATAGAGGTCAAAATATGTATTTTCACAAGTAACGATGACAGGAGTTTTAGAAGTCAATTTGCAATCAAACCAAAGAGATCTAGAAGACAAGAATATGTTAGTGTATTAGAGAGAAGCAAGGAGTGTAGAAGAATAGGCCATTTTCACATTGACAATCTATGTAGCAACAAGGTAAATAATTTAAGTTTGGGTATGCCACAATCAGATTCATACCCTGTTATAAGTCATTCTCATTTTCCTATTAGAAGTACAATTAACAAAGGGGAGTTCCTAAAAACAGGGGTGTGAGTGGTCACAAATAAAAAGATCTGAAAAAGTCTGAAATAAAAAGAGCTCCCATACTTTTTGTACAGAGGAAGGCCAAAAATAAGCTGAAATTAAGCTGAAATTCAAAACAAAAAAAATCTGAAATCAGATAAAAATCTGAACTCTCACACCCCTGTAAAAATGATTCATACAAATAAATGCCAGCAATGAAAATGGCCTGTTCAATGTGCTAAGGGAAAATGAAAGGAAAGCAATTCAAGTCAAGTATTCAAGCACGATCTAAGTATTCCCGCTTCCTTTCTCTGAATCCTTTTCCAAATATTTGAATATTCTCATATCGGCTAGGATTGATAGCAAGTGGGTGGCAATGGGGTGTGGAAAAAAGGGATAGGGGGGTTAAAGTTTAAGTCACAGGAAAGTTCAGGAGCCTATTTCATAAAGAGCTAAAACTGTTGTAACTTTGCCATTATGGCAACTAACATGGCAACATGGCTCAGCAGCCAATCAAAATCAAGTTTACAGTTGCCATAATGGCAAAATTACAACAGTTGTAACTCTTTACGAAACCCCTGATCAGTCAGCTGGCTTTTTTTTGTCATATATATCCTGTTCCCTGCACTGGTGTTTATGTAGACAGAGAGTTTTTGAAGTTACCATTTCACCATGCACAGTTGACCACAAAACAGTACATAAAAATGTGCCACCAATGTAAATTTCACTTAAGAGACATTTGTTGTTTAGCTGTCAAGTAATCATTTCTCAAATTTGATGTTTTGCACTTTTTAAATCCAGAATGGAATGTGAAATTGAATCAAATTAATCTGAGAATAGGATTTCTAAATCTGGTAACATGCAGTAAAACAAGCATGCTTTCAAAGTCACAAGAAGTAGAATGGCACTTCCGATAAGAGTTTGTCCGCAGGAGTATAATTGAAACAAGAATTGGAGTGGTCAGAATTCAGGTAGTGTCCTCCAATTTTCAGAGAAGTCTGTTTGAAGGTAAGGAATCGAAGCAATGAACTTTGATCTACAAAGTTTCTGATAGTGCAGATTAGCCTTGAGCCTATGCAATCTATGGCGGGTTTAGGAAGCTCAGTGGGGTTAGAGCAGTGACCCTTGAGGAAGCCCCTTGTTGGTACCATTCCCTACTATCAAGGTTGAGAGAATGGATTCATCATCAACTATCCAATAGGGCTGCCTCTCATCAAGATGACTCGGGGAAATACTGTTCAGTAAAAAATGTCATCACTTGTGTTACAGGCTCCCGTTTCATAAAGAATTGTTATAATAATAAACGCACAATTTCTATAAAACAAATTTTCTATCCACCAATCAGAATGAAAGATTTCAGTAGCTTTTAACTGTTATTGTATTTTTGTTGTTCCAAGTTTTATGAAATGGACTCCATTTCCTTCTTTGAGGAGAAACGTTCAAGCTGGTTATTTGATGAAGATGCACACACTGGGTGTAGTTTATGATTGATTTCAATTTGCTTGACCTGGTAGGTGTTTCATGATCCTTTCTTGTGGTAAATGATATACACCAAATTTTCATTAGTGTTGATTTAGCGCCTAAGAAAGGATCACCAATCGTTCGTATAAGTTGCACATGACTTTACGCACGACTGGAACATGTTAGGTGGAGGGATATATCACATAGCTCAAGAAAGACTTACCAGTCGTTCGTAAAGTCATATGTAACTTACAAACAGCTTTATGAAACACCCACAAGGTCAATAAACTAAAGAAGATCAAGTCCCATAGGTGTACCAACTAGCATCATTTGACTCATCATAAAATGGATCAACAGGCTCAGTGAACAGAAACTATTGCTGTCAAAGAATGGGAGTTGATACTGTATGTTACACGCTGATGACAAATCTCAGCTCACAGTTATCTGGAAGTTGTCTCCATGGCTTGTCTCACAAAATAAAACAGGAAAGAGAAGATTAGAATTTCACAATATCATTCTATGATAGCCTCATATATTCTTCTCAACAAATTACATGACAGGAAGCTGAAACAAGAATAGGAATCTTTAATGACAATGCACTGTAAAAATTAAGATCTACGAAAGTATCATATTGCATCAACAGCCTAAATAATGTGATTGACGGTAAATCTTAAGGTTTGTTCAGTCAGGTTCTTAATACCATCTTACCTTCAGTGTCCTTCCCTGTGACCTTGAGGTTCCCTGCGGCTCTTCTTGCCTCTGCCCGTCCCTCAGTCCTACCCGTACCCAGAGCCGAGGTAGACACTGATGACGACGAAGGGGGTACGTTCTTGACCCGAGGTGCAGTCTTTGCTGCTGCCACTGCAAGGTCTCTCTGTTCCCTCATGGTGTCCCCTTTAGGTGCCTGGAAGGCTGATATGGCTGGTGCCGACACCTGGAGAGAGAATATTGATTGAACATACATGTAGTTCGGTCTTGGACATGCATGTCTACAGTGCAACTATCTGACAATCATATTTTCTGGATGACCTTAACGTGTATTACAGGAATGTCAAGGGGTTTGTTTAGTGAAACAAATTTGCTCTGAGCCAATCAGATGCAAGGGTTTTCAAAGCTTATTACAATGGATCTTAGGATTATGAGCAGATGCTTGTTTAACTTTGGTTGAGCCAAGATCATTTGATTTACTACATCACATTACGTGATGTTGAGGTTGGTTGCAAGTAAGATTTAAAAGTACTAGCATATGATTTTGGAAGATAAGATCAGAGAATATCCGATCCAAAGGTCATTTGATATAGCGCCTTTTCCTTTTGGCTACAAAGGTTATTATTATTAACAAAGGTTAGTATTGTGCTACATGTACATCACACGAAAGAAACTTCCAATAACATATGCAGCATTTGGCATAGGACAAATATTTTGGTTACAACACTTATCTTGTTGCTTTCTTTGTGCAGGAATATGCCATCTACAAATCTCAGGATGAAGACTTGATGATTTTAAAACAATGCTCTCTAAATATTGGGATTTTGCTCAAGCTATTCCTTATTGTAACACAAAACTAGGGTCCCAAATTAATATCTCACCTGTGACGTGAGTTTGTCCTTGGCAACCTTGCTGGAATCGGCATGGACTGCGTCATCGTCCTTCAAGTAGCTATCAACGGAACTTGCCCTGGCTTCAGCTGATTTCTGCTTGGAATCACCCGCTGGTCCAACAGATGCTCTCCCTCCAATGCGGTAAGAACCAGCTGGAAAAACAAAAAAAGAAAAGATGGCAGTTGTATATAGTGTAACTTCTGAAGGTGCTGATCATCATCTTTCTGAGGTGCTGATCATCTGGTTGCCTATTCAATGGTGCATTATAACCATTCTCTAGCTTGAGCTGCTCAACAGAGCTTAGTGCATTCAAGGAATTAATCTTGCCAGGAACCCATTCATAACACCTGGATTGAGTGCAGCAAAAAGTGGTTCAGTTTCTTGCAGAATGAAATTATGCCATGGCTGGGTTGCAAACTCCTGATCTTTTGTCCAGACCCTCTGTTTCTAAGGAGAATGACTATTAACATAACAAATTAAAAATACATCAAGGCTAACACTGACCTGCATAAGTAAGAAACCTAAATTCATATTTATGAAGAAAAAAACACCCCTAAAATAGCAATTTAACTAATATTCATATGCACATTTCGTTTGTATCAGATCCTGTAAGTGATGCAGACCTCACTAGGTAACTTGTAAATAGGGGAAAATATATATATTCGCCATAGGATGGTGCAGTAAAGTTATCAAGAAAACTTGGAAAATCGTATCGAAACAAGAGTCAGAAAGGTAAAAATGTGTATTCTTTCCTCCAAATGAAAAATGGTTGAGAGGTTTGGTGATGTATATATATGTATCTATAAGAGAGACTTACCACTGTACTGTTCCAGTGTCTCTATGAGTATCCTTTGACCATCTAGTGAGGCAACTGTTATATCAAGGTCCAGGGGAACTGGAGAGTCACTCTGAAACAAAAGAGAAGGGAGTAATCCAAATTAAATATCATTTTAATTTGATGCTTCTGAGGTGGTATCAGGCGTAGATATAGCCGCATTAGACACGACAGTTTTGAGAGGACAACTATTGTGCTACAGCAATATGGCCCCTAAAGTGGTATTGTGTTCGAACTGGCGAGATCTGCGACGGGGTGGTATCATAAGTGTGTTTAACTCTGTTACAAGTCTGTTAAAGCAGATATGTATTCTGAAAACCGATATACCTGTTAAACCTATTTTGCAGATCAAAGTTGTTTTGATCAATTGCTGATCATATTGGCCTTTAAAATTGTTGGTACTACTATGCAGGTGAGTCAAACAGGTTAGTATGTCATTTCATTTGTGTATTTGTAATTGATGAATATCAAATAAATCATCCTTTTTAATCTGGCATTCAAAAGCCTTAAAACAGTACTGACTTTCTCCAGAGATATTTTCATTGTGTGGGTAAGCATTATTGTGACAAACCCAACATCAAGAATAATGCAGTCAATACCATGGTGAACAAACTATCAACCAATGTGATGTAAATGTAACAGGTTCATGTGAAAGGAATTACTGAGCTATTCCAAATCATAAATGCCTCTTTCTAGTGGACCTAATAACAGGGAATTCCATTCACCTGTGATCAAGGAATAGGCAATGGTACCAGTTTTTACTGATTCATAAGAATCTGAATTTGCAGTGTAACCTGAAGAATAGGACCCAACAGGTCAAGGGTCATACCTCATTCAAATAACTAATCAATATTCATGGCCCGATGAGGATTTCCTCAAGACGTGACCAACTTTGACTAACCTTGAACAAAACCACCTATAATCTTGACAGGTATATAATTTTCGTCACTTGATAAAGAGTTGCAGCGGCACTTGAAAGCTCGTGAACTTGTAAGCTAGTGAACACTTTTTGCGAGAGTGATCACAAATTTCCTTGTTGACCATAGTAGATTGCGAGACAAATGAATACCCTCTAGCGATTATATAAGGGATGTTCACCTAAATCTTGGTTGGAGGCAGCCGAGTGAACAAGGCCAGGATACAGTGACCCATGTAACCAACATCATGACATTATCATCATAATAAGCCTGTTCACAGTTGTAAACTGCGCACGAGCAGAAAAAGGTCATTGGAGACAACCATGAAGGTGGCTTTCAAATTCACTGACATAGGCATTTGTGATTTGATGATTATTCATGTATTCCTTTCAAAATATTTATCACATCCAAGCTGAAGAGTAATAAATAGAGCCTTCATAATCACTGGTATTTGACAGTAGCCTAAATAATAGTCAAATGTGCAAAAGGCAGACAATAAAACAGATTTCCAAACTTTATCCCTGATGTACTATTCTAGTCACCTGGTCTATACAATGCCTTTTGTTCTTAGAATTTGAATACTCAACCGGTAAAGCTTACGCAACATCTACATTTGAAAATGATAGTGCTTATCCTAATGAAAAATCACAAAGGTCATTTGAGAAAAGTTGATCATGAGCTAACCGTGAACTGGCTTATACAGCCATGTACAACATAAGACATGCCTAACCTCTAACCTTTTCACTGTATTCTGACCTTGTTATTATCCAGCATTAATTGGTAATGCTAGTGATCTCCAGGGGGGCGTTTCATGAAAGGACTTGTCGGACGTTTCATCCGACAGTTACCATAGTAACAGTACCTCTCAGCCAATCAACATCAGAGAAAGATGTCAGATCTGACAACTTGTCGGATGAAAATGTTGATGAAACACTCCCCTGAACTATGATATGCTAATCATTTTGGGGATGAAATAAAAAGAAAAATGACAAATATACAAACTTAAAGCAGGACCCTGTCATTTAAAATGTTGCAAATGGTGAAATTAAATCTCAAATACTTACATCAATTGTAACTTAAAGGAAAATGAAACCTTTGGAACAAGATAGCTTGTGTGAAAACAGAAAAATCAAAGAAACAGACAAAAGTTTAAGTTGAATATTGCGATCACTAATGCTATGGAGATCCTCACATTAATAATGCGACAACTTGTGAACAACTTTCCCCATTACTTTAGTATATATTTCACATAAACTGCCTCTTTCATCACATCTATCAGTAGATCATGTACTTTCTATAGGAGGGCATGTAATACAGATTTTTAAAGAATATATCATGGATAAAGAGTTTGTATCACCATAAGAAAAAGCAAGAAGAGACATTTTGGGGGTAATTTATACTCCATCAAAGGGAAAGTTGTTCACATGTGACATCACACTTCCTTGTCACATTGCCGATGGGAGGATCTCCATGGCAATATTGATTGCAATATTCAAATGCTCATAACTTTCTCATTATTTGTCCGATTTTTCTCAAACTTTCTTTGCTCTTATTCTTTGATTTTTCTGTTTTGACACAAGCCTACTTGTTCCAAAGGTTTCATTCCCCTTTAATAAGACAGGTCCTGAATGAGTCTGAGTCCTTATTGCCTACTTGTAAACAAAACTGTCAAATTTACTGAAAAGAGGACAAATTGTCCCAATGAGTCTTTCAAAATCTTTTTAACTTCTTACCAGATGAACGACTAGGGCATCAAGCTGTAGCTTGTACTTGTATGTAACTGGCCTCAATACCTCAATAATCTTCTTGGTGAGCTTAGACTTCACTCCGATTACTCTCTTATTAGGAAGCTCAATTCTGATGTAAACATAAACAAGAGACAAAAAAGGAATGATTTTCATAATCATTACGGCAATGACACACTATGAAGCCCAAATTAAGAGACTATGATTTTTCTTCTTATTTTTTCAAAGTAGAGCAAAAATAAAAAAATTAAGCCAGGGTTCATTAATCATGTGATGAACCAAAAATAGTATTCTCTTAATATATTGGAATGGAAAATCACTATCATTCTCAGGGTTCTTGTTATCTTCTTCAAATGGATGCAAGAAAGCATATACTTCCACTTATATCATGGAGGTTAACATAAGTTTTTATTTTCAATAATAATTATCAATTGAGACTTACTTGAAGACTACTCTCCTCTCGACAACAATCTGCCTTCCAATCATCTCAGTGGCAAGCTGCTCCAAATTTATTAGCTACACAGTGGAAAAAAAAAACAATACAATGAATAAAAAATGTTCATTGTGAAAGTCTAAAGATAACACATAAAATGAAAACAAAACAAACAAAAAATCAGATATTGTAGTGATCTGGAGCCCTGTCATACAAAAATTGCCGATCAATAACTAAAAATGTTGATGGCCAATCAAGATCACTGTTACATTTACATTTTATTCAAAACACTGACCAGGAACCAATCAGAAGTGTCCTATCATATTTGCTTTCAATAACAAACCTTTGTGTTACATGGCCCTGAATGCAATCAGTTATAAATGTATTTTAAAAATTTGCCTTATGTAATTTTAAGATTATCTACAAACTGTAAGTAGTGAAATGAGTTGCGATTGATCCAATCAATTGCAACTATGGAAAGCGAGCAAAGTCAACATATGAAATGCATGTTTGTTCAAAAAAAATTCTAGATATGAATGTATATCCATAAAGTCATTGATTTCTTGACAATTTGGTATGTTTTCCTTTGTTTACAAAGGACATTTTGCAAATTTCCTGTAGAAAAAATTATGGCACTGATGGATTTCCATAGAGTTACGACTGATTGGATCAATAACTATTTGTAAGATGGGGCCCAGGTATCAATAAGTTCTCAAGCCCATCGCCCTATAAAACAAAAGTCATCAGTGTTTGAATTTTAGAGGAGAAATTTTCAATCATTGATATATCTGATATATGTAACTTTACTAGCAAAGGGGACAATTACAAGTGAACAGGTTAAAAATTTGTGGATAAATTCATAATATAGATTTATTATGGTGAAAATCACAGTACATGAATTTCTGATTTATTTTCCAAAAGCCATGCATACATCATTTAGGATAAAGGGCAACTATGAACCTTTCCATTAATTTCTTTTTAAAAACAATAAAATGTTTTAAATGCACAATTTTAATGCAATGCAAATTTTGCAGTCCTTATTTTGCGAAGCATGCAATAGTAATGCTGTATTAAAGGTTCTGCCAGTTCTTAATCTTCTTTCATTCAATATACCATGCATACCTTTGAAAAAATTAATGTTGCAGATACAAATGTAGTTTTTTATTATGAAATTTATCTTATCGGCATTTTTCATAGAGCTCGAGATGATCCGTGCTGAAGGAATGAATTAAATGAAGTACATCTGGTAGGTAAATATCTAACTACCAGCATCTTTCGGGGCCTTGGGGTGTGGGGGGGGGGGTGGTATTTATAATACATATAAAGAGCTCAAATATTGAATAATAATTCAACATAAAAGGCACATAATGCTAATAGAAGAAAAAGCCACACAATTATTAGGATTTCAAATTATGCAGGAGAATATTTCACAGAATTTTAAAATTGTGCCCTCTCTGTAGACTCTGAAAAATCAATTGACAATTATCAACATCTTTTGCAAAGAAAGGAATCCGTAACAAGGCTGATGAGAAGTAAAATGGAAATAGCGATGGAGTGCAGATACTGCAAAATCTCTTGACAGAGTACGTAGGAAGAGATATGTTCATAGATTCATGCATTATGGAAATAGATAATATAAAAGACTGGTCTAAAAATTATGTTGTATAATCTACGTAGATCTGACTATGAGTCTATGACTATCCCAAAGAACAACCATTTATATAACCAAACAATGGATTGCAATGAAAAGAGACTCACAATAAATTGAATGGTCACAAAAGGGACAATTTACAGGACAGGTAACAGAACACTTTTCCCCAAACCAACCAAAACTGATACTGAATCACTGATAAATGATTTGTTTTTAATTATGGGGAAGGGAGTTATGAGGATCAGGGAATAATAAATGATAGGATGGGTAGGGATATAACACAGGGGATACACACAGTGGTAATCTGAATAAGGGTCTTAATATAAATAAAACACTATATTTTAATATACTATGGGATAGGGGATGGAAAGATTACATATACATGTAGATAACCTGAAAATTGAAGAGATTTAAAACATGAACAGCACATGATACCACCCCCCCCCCCGCCCCCGCCCCCCAATATTAGCTGTTGACATGGCAGGTATTCAATTACTGAAGCACCAACAAAGTTCATGAGATGCCTCTTCTTTTAAAGACCTTGATACTCCTGATGAACATCTACCTTGGTCATTTTTACTGAACAGTTATGATAACAACTAATGCTATACAGTTGAGAAAGTGAAAGAGTACAAATTATGCAGATAATACAAAAATCAAACATTTGATCAAAACAACAAAACAGAAAAACAAGCCCAACTGACTAGATACTTTATAATGATATATAGCAGAAAGCAAAACAAACACACAACAAAAGGCAAAATAATGCAAAACATAACCCTCCACCCTGATCCTGTCAAAACAGAATTGAGGAATGCCAGATATTGCTAAGCTAGTTGGCAAAGCTTTGAGGATGATTAATAAGCTGCAGAAGCGGAAGCTGAACAAGCTATATGTGGTAATATAATTATTATACCTTTTGCTTAACTGATTCAGTCTGTAAGAGAAAGATATAAGAATGCAATTTCAAGAAACCGATATCCACACGTAAAAAACACAACACACTTAAGAATTAAAAAAAAAATGAATTACCCATTTAAACAGGTTTCATATATAACAGAAGTATAAAATGGTCATGGACAATCAAATTAAATAGAGGGCTTATATCCCTGGCTGTATGAATTCACCTGTTGATAATTTTGACCTTGACAAGGTTTGTACCATGTAGATTACCCTTACATTTGAAATGCCCATTTCTCATTTCCATCTTGCTATGATTATTAAAGATATTGCACTTTAAATCTGTGATTTTTTATTTGATTGATATAATAAAAAGAAGAGTAATTGAAAATAACAAGGGGAGAAAAGAATGATGTGTACAAATATCATTAACAAGTGGAATGCCTCTGGCCGTCTCACCTGCATCACGCGATTCAATATAGCAGCAGTGCTGATTTTGAAAACTACTATAACTCGCACAAGATGTTCAGTGATACTCGGTTACTCTTATTTCCACGTTTTATGAACTAGACCAATACACTTATAGAGATATGATGGCAATTCAACAAATACCCCCAACGTGGCCAAAGTTCTTTGACCTTACATGACCTTTGACCTTGATCATGTGACCTGAAACTCGTACAGGATGTTCAGTGATACTTGATTACTATTATGTCCAAGTTTTATGAACTAGACCAACACACTTTCAAATTTATGGCTGTAATTCAACAAATACCCCAATTTGGCCAAAGTTCATTGACCCTAAATGACCTTTGACCTTGATCATGTGACCTGAAACTTGCACAGGATGTTCAGTAATACTTGATTACTATTATGTCCAAGTTTCATGAATCAGATCCATAAACTTTCAAAGTTATGATGGTAATTCAACAGATACCCCCAATTCGGCCAAAGTTCATTGACCCTAAATGACCTTTGACCTTGGTCATGTGACGTGAAACTCATGCAGGATGTTCAGTGATACTTGATTAACCTTATGTATAAGTTTCATGAACTAGGTCCATATATTTTCTAAGTTATGATGACATTTCAAAAACTTAACCTTAGGTTAAGATTTTGATGTTGATTCCCCCAACATGGTCTAAGTTCATTGACCCTAAATGACCTTTGACCTTGGTCATGTGACATGAAACTCAGGCAGGATGTTCAGTAATACTTGATTAACCTTATGGCCAAGTTTCATGAACTAGGTCCATATACTTTCTAAGTTATGCTGTCATTTCAAAAACTTAACCTCAGGTTAAGATTTGGTGTTGACGCCGCCGCCGCCGCCGTCGCCGTCGGAAAAGCGGCGCCTATAGTCTCACTTTGCTATGCAGGTGAGACAAAAAGGTAGGTAATATCAGAAAAACAGAAAAGAATAATAAAGAGATATATATGGAGAGAAAGATAAGGGAAAGAGAGAGTGGATAAAGAGAGTGAGAGATGGAGAAACCGAGAGAGAGAAAAATGGAGAGACAGAAACAAAGTTTGACAAAAAGAATCATCAAAGATTAGGTTTAGAATCAGAGAGAAAAACAGTCACACAAAGGAAAAAAGAAGAAAATACAGAGAGAGATGACTATAAATGGTAAGAAAAGAACTTTTACTTTACTTTTTTTAAGGAAGATTGATAAAAATGGTATGACCCTCATGCCACAACACGTCAAATAATTTAAATCCGAAAAAAATATCTAAAAATCTACTTCTTTACAAAACAATGCCCCACCAATCAAATGTTTAACATATCAATGCTACCTATGTATTAAGTAAACTATACCCATATATAATCATCACATCAAAAAGCAACACTATCACACAGTATCCCATACTTCCACTAAATTATTACTCAACACAGCAACTTTTCTTTTTAATATGCTTTCACTTTCTAACATTGTTTACACTAGGTTCATCAAACTTTTGGTTTTTCATACTCTCTGAGATATCCTACTTTCATTTCATTCAAAGACAGCTTGATACTATAGAAGACCTGCCTGAAAATTGTTATTGAATTTTCAATAGCAAATCATGGGCAAAGTAGTCTCTTTTTATTATAATTTGAACCATTCATCTTTCAGAATCACCACCATTGTGATTCTATACTGAAACCATATGAACACATGTCTGCCATAATTGCTAATAACAAGCAACAGTATCATTCTTTTAACCACATTAAAGGTAAACACTGTGGTGAATATATTGGAAATTTTGCTCATGTACCATTTTAATTTGTTTATCAATGCCTTTTCACAATCCATGTCTTGAAACCAAGCATTTTCTGTGATTTTCATTAATTTTAAACTACTCAGAATACCACAATCTGAAATGAATGAATTATGACAAGATTTATTTGTGCAATTTGTGCAATACATATGTAGCAAAAAATAATAATCATTAATCATTTTTGTAATGGTGATTAACATAATTAGCGTAAACATCATCAACATCATCGTCACACCATCATCAGCGTCATCATCATCATAATAATCATCATCGTCATCACCTTCATCACCATCATCGCTCGACACCTACCTCTTTCGTATCATTGAGGAAGATCTCCACATTCTGGAGCCCCAGCCCTCTCTCTTCAAGGAGGGGTAGTAGGATCCCTCTGACCGACTGCTGGGAATCAGGGGTCAATGTGAGTATCTCGTTGTTTGGGAAGATCATATGAAAGCATCGGTTCATATCCACAAACTAAAAGAAGAAATACACCAAGAGCAATAATGTAATTTAGATGTAAATGTACATGTAAAGACCTTAATTTTCTAATTTTGGGGGGCAAGTGCATTTTTTTAAATACAGTAAGAATGGGAAAAAAAGGAGAAAATTATAAAAGGGCACATAACTATCCAAAGCCAGTGAAAGGGGCACTGAAGCCAATCAGTATTAAGGTGTTCAAGGCCATGGCCTTGGATAATTCAAGCTCAGCATATATGTGGTCAGTGAATTCGGAGAAAAAGAATTGTATAGAATAAATCAATAAGAGTGGGTGGGGGTGCTTGGAATGAAGAAAGGAGAGTGAAAGAGAATGAAACAAAAAAGAGCAGAAGGGAGGAAAATTAAGAGATGGAAAGGGAGAGAGGTGGAATAAAGGAAAGTGAGGAGGGGGGCATCAAGATTGGAGAGAAAGCAATAGAAAGAAGGAGGGGAAACAGGGGAAAGGAAGGATAGAAGGAAGAGGAAAACAGGAGGGGAAAGAGGAAGATACATGTAGAACAGACAAAGAGAAACAAATGAAGAGGAGAAGGGAAAATAGAGTAATGGAAGGAGGAACAATGTGAGAATGGGCAAGGGAATACTATTTGGAAAAGAAAGTGCTAGTTGAATAATTAAGATAGAACCTGACATACTTATATCACTTTTACAATCCCCAACAAATGTCATTTTTTTAATTATTTCAGCCTTGACAAATAATAGTATCAACAGCTGATGACTTCATTCAGCAAGCCAACCAGCTAAAAAAAAAAGTTTTGTGAAACCTCCCTATATGGTTTTACCTTGTCACCGGCAGGTCTGAAATCACTGCTGGTTATTGAGCTATGACGACTGCTTACGCTCGTATCCTCATTGCCAGAACCTACAAATATTACACAAAACAACAAATTCAATTGAAATTAGAAGTCATTTCATGGAGGCATTATATCATTTAAACAGAAAAGTTAAATCATACAATGTGAATACAGTAAAGTTCACACAGACAGAGGCATGTAATCGGTCGGTAAATGATGCATTTGATATCAATAAGGCTTTTAATCTATCTTCAAATTTTGTAATAGCTTCTTGAGAAGGTGAAATGATAAAGATATTTATGAAATGAGCGTGTCGACTTTCGTCTTATTATTACTTCCGATCTATAAATTGATATTTATTTAAACTTCAAGGCTAAACTAATATCAAATTGACATGTTTCTCATTCTTTCATTAATTTCTTCATGATTTATGAGAGCAGCAGCTAGCAGGTGATGTTCTCTGTAAGGAGTAGGATTGACAATACACAGGGCTACTTCCCTCTTTCCCTTCCCCCACCCAAGGACAAAACTATCTGAAAGAAGACATACACATGCCCCTAAAATGATGTAATCATCTCTCTAACTTTAAGATATATATATTTTTTTCAGATGAGTTTGCAAGTGGGGGACAAGGGAGGAGGGGGAAAAATAGCAGCATATATATATATATGCACACATGAAGGTCCCTTCCAGCATGTTCTCTCATTTCCATGTAAACTATTTCAGGATTGTGTAGCACAAAACTTTCAGTGGCAAATCTTAATCATTTTGAAAAGGCTACATAACATCAATTGCCATTAAGTCCAATGTCTTGCAAGAAATTTGTAAAATAATAATACCAAAACACATGGGAAAAACTGTGAATGTGCTGAATAAGTAACAGATTTAAATGGATGGTCCAGGCTGAAATATTTAAATATCTATAAAAAAAAAATAGAGTAAAATTCACAGAGCAAAATGCTGAAAGTTTCATCAAAATCGGATGACAAATAACAAAGTTATTGAATTTTAAAGTTTATCAATATGTTGTGAAAACAGTTATATGCACATCGTCATGAATGTTCATTAGGTGGGCTGATGATGTCACATCCCCACTTTCCCTTTACTTATGTTATTACATGAAATCAAAATTGTTTCATTTTTTCATACATGCGTAAATGATGTCTCCATTATGATGAAACAAGTTGCAGCAATAAATAACTAATGCACTTAATCTGTTGTCAATCCAATTGTTTTAGTTCTTGGTAGAAAATTTTTGAATAAACCCAATTTCATATAATGAAAAACAAAAGAACAAGTGGGGATATGACATCATCAGCCCACCTAATGAATATTCATGAAGACATGCTTCGAACTGTTTCACCGGAATAATGCAAATTTTAACAATTCAATAACTTTGTTATTTGTTATCCGATTTTGATCAAATTTTCAGCATTTTGCTCTGTGAATTTTACTCTATTTATTGAAATATGAAAATTTCCAGCCTGGACCATCCCTACATACATTCTGAGAAATACAGGCTCATTTGACTGAGAAAGGGTACACATGTCGACCTCATGATTGGACATTTTGCTGTGTCATTGTTTTAACCACAAGAGGGGGGTAGCTCGTGCTATGAGACAGAGGCCTAAAGGGTAGTGCACTTTTTATTTTTATTTCGATGTTGTGGGGATCGACAAACACCAGACACCTCAGACACCCACAACAGGCCCCAATGCTCATCACCCTATTGGTGAGTAAGAGGGCAGGATACCACGAAAAGCATAAAAAGGGAAAATATAAAGAAAAAGGCAGATTTGGGGCTTAAAAAAGAATATTTGACTTGGATGATAAAGAGACCACCTGTGATTCTGAAAATATCTTTGAATTATTTAGACTTCAAGGTGAATGGGGTGTGGAATTATGTAAAGAACTCAGACTGATGAAGAATTGAACAACATATCTAAAGCTTCATTTCAAAACAGGGCAAATCAACTTTCGATGAGGTTAAAAGGTTTCCATATCTGAACATTATTTTTTTAGATCAAGAAAACTGAATATAACTTGTATAAATTTACATCTTCTCGTTGCACTGCCATTTTAAAAATGTGATTGAAATTATTTTTAAAAGCATAATCCTCATTGTACAAAATAAGGAAAAAAAAAAGATATAGGTCTTTATAATTATGTGACACAGTCTACAACGTGATTTATAAACTGTCACAGATACTTACTTGTTTTCTCCTCTTTTCCTTTCTTCTGCTTATCTGTGCAGAGATAAAAATGTGAGTAAAATGGTATAATCACAATACATTACAGCAAAAAGCTATGTATGACATAAATCTGTAAGACATTCTTCATCATATGTATTCTGGATCATAAAATATGACATTTAAAAAAATAATGATTGAAACTATTGCCAATACTGTTGTTACTAATATATGTAGCCTCCTCATGTATTCATTATAATACGAATTGAAATGTCATGTCCGAGCACCTTTGATATTCAAAACATAATTTTGATATTAAATTTCTTTTAAGGACACCATAGATTATTCAACAGACTATTAATTGACCTTATACATGCGATGTAATAGGACAAAAACTTTTTCCCTGATCAATAATTAGATACATGAGGGCTAGGTAGACTATATTAAATGGTAATTAGTAACGAAGGTGACACGACAGTAATGATGTATCACTCTCGCTTAGTACGGTAATTAAAAATATTAACATTGTGGAAGTCACGTAATAACTGTGAGAAAGTAGATAAATTGGTAAGGTGCAACATTCATTTTTTTCTCTGTTGTGATATTAAACTAAATTTATCATAAAAAGTGACCATGTGATATTTTAATAGCATGATTTATTTCACAAAAGAATTATAGAACAGCAGGTAATTTGTTATTTTAATAGAATGATTTATTTCACTAAAGATTCATAGAACTTAATACAAAACTAGACTTTCTTTTCTTAATTTGTTATTTTCATTGAACGATTTGTTTCATTCAAGGATTATCAAGCAAATGTAAACTTAGACATTATTTTCTTCAAGTTAATTTGTAATTTCAATAGCATGATTTATTTCATTAAACGTTAAAGGATTATAGAACTACCGGTATATGTAGACCTAGACTTTTTCTGTAAATGTGAAAGAGAATTGCGAAACACTTGATTATAACATATCCATTTGATTTTTTTTTTTGGGGGGGAGTTAATGAAGCAACAAATTGCCATTGTGGCCCGACATCTCTTCTTGCCAACACATTTTGCAGTCAGATGAAATAACTTAGAGAAAACTTCTACTTATTTTGTTGTTGTTGCTGTATTCTTGTTTCTCAAAATGTTAAAGTTAAGGAAAGTAAAAAAAAAAGAAACATGTCTGCCATAACACTATAGACACTACTGAAGGGGACTATCCTCTGATACGACAAAATCACTTTTGTGAATTTTTTGCATTCATTCAGCAGAACATGTACACCATCTACGTTCAAATATCATTGGGTGCTATTTAGTTTGTACATAAAAACATAAATTTTTACAAAATATTGTCATTTTTCCCTTCTAGAGATTCTGAATTCGAATTGAAAAGCAGTTAATAGATAATTTAGTCAATAAAAGTAATTATGCTACGAGGTCAGTCACACATTGCTTTTGTTCACACTTTTTTTCTTGGAGGGGTTGGTTCATAATTACAGTTAACCCTATCTTAACTGGGCTATTTCGGACCAGTATATTTGACCCCCCCTCAGATCTTGGCCGCTGATTGCGCAATCGCTGCGAAAATTTGCAAGCGCGTAGAGCCGGATTTAAACTACAAGAGTGTATAGTAAAATTGTTTAAAAAAAATTTAAATATTTTTTATTAATTAATTATGCAAATAAGCATACAAAATTTGCCATAAATTTGTTTTTTGTGTATGTATTTGCCTTTAACTCAATTTATATAGCTAGTAGAATGCTAATTTTTGGTGGAAGTATCAATTATTACATTTCTAACAAATATCTACAAAAAAATAGCAAAAATATAATTATTTTCTTATGTATTTTATTGTTTCTTAAATTCTTATGTATTTCTTTGTTTTTTCAAACCTTTGTTTTTTATTGTTTTTCCCGATGAACTTTGTCAAGGACCCTTTTGCAATCATAAATAGCATAAAATAAATCCATTTAAACCAACAAAACTAAAAATAATCATACATTTATGATTTTTGGTCGAAAAACACAATTTGCATTGACTTTTTACACAGAATCACGTTTTTGAGCAATTTCTGGTCTGACATGCACTTACAAAACGTTGCATAATTTTTTAACTGCATACCAGGTCGTCGCAAAATTGGTCTCAAAAGATGCCCAAGACTTGAAAGTAAAAAGTCAGTGAGCGGCGCAGTCAAAAAAATTTGTGCGATGGCGTAGTGACAAAATTTGTTGGGGGGGTCAAATTGAACCCCCCCCCCAGTTTAATAAGGGTTAAGCCTGGTTTTCAAGAGGCTCACAAATGTTATTGCAAAGGTTGTGCAAGGAGTCCAACATTCTCATTTAATTTGTCAAGCTCCCAAATGTTTAAGCGCATGTTTGATGCACTAAATAAAATTTGAATGTTAAACTATGCCCATTTTTTAAATTTGAATCCTTGCAAAACCTCTGTGAGCCCTGTAAAATCCAAATTTTATGATTGAGATTATTACGACTCCCATGTCAAAACTTATTTGGATAAGATCAACAATGTCTTTTAGGCTTACTTCTCCATGGCAGTATTGAACTTCTTTTCTTGTCCTGGTTCTCTTCCTTCTCACTGGGAATGCCATTCTATAAATAAAGGAAGAAAAATCAAGGATGAGATAAAAATCAGATATTGCATCCCCCATCGAGAATAATGCAAACATTAATCCTATCCATAACAGTCACACAGATAGGGGTCTATTTCTATTGACAAGTTTAAAAAGCAAGATAGATAAACACATTCAACTTGAAATTCTAGGCCGTTTTATTGAACTTGTCTCAGAATTCAATGACAAATCAGCCTTTGACCAATCAAATTGCATCATTTTAAAAGATTACAACATAAGCTTGTACTTTGTAATCGATAGCAGATTTGTGAAATAAACCCTGTATTATGCAAATAGTAAAATGATAAAGCTCAAGCTCTGCATGCTGTAAAAATGATCTGTATAAAATGAAACACAAAATTGAAAGAAGCCAGTTTTTTGCTAAAGATTAAAAGCCAATTTTCATTCATACGTGTATGTGAAAAATTCATAAAGGATGTGGGATGTTATTGTCAATGTCAAAATTATGACAAAGTCCAACATTCATATTTTAGATTTTATAAAAGAATGATACGGTGGTTCAGAAGCATTGTTCTCCCTTATAGATAATGTACATACATGTACTGCATTGCTGAAGATTTTTGCAAGTATTAGTTGTTTGGTTAGAAGGTTTTTTTCTTAAGGGTTGGTGGGAATAAAATTTTAGACTTCTGTTTGAAATTCCTAGCATTTTGCAAAATACAGACAATATACTAGAACCATGTTAGCATGTTTGTCAATTTTCTAAATAGCCCATTATTATGAATGCTGAACTTTTTCTATTTACATATGAAAATACAATTGCAATATTGTCGTCAACTAAAGGATCACTGTAAATAATAGAAAAGAGCAAAGAGCAGATTCAAAGAGAGGAAACTGAAACATTTCAGAAGAAACCATTTCAAAAACATGTATAGGCCTCTTGCAAATTAAAGGAGCTGGTTATTCAATAATCAAATCACAAAAGTTTGTTCAATTCTGATGCTGAATATACACTTCAAAATATAATAATTGAAAAAAAAATGTTAAAATGATTCTCATAAAACATTGAAATAAAATTTGAAACAAAACACAGCAAAGGCAGAATAAGCAGGTTCAAATATGATTAAAATCTAGCTACATGTAATACATAGAAACAGAAACAATAGAAATGGCTGGAATCAATGAAACAGTTACGTCTTCCCTGGATACGCCCTCACCTAAAAGGTTTGATCATGATTTTCTGCAATTATATAAAAAAATACATATACCACAGCATAAAGACTGAACCACAAAGCTTGATACTTCCCCTTTAGATAAAATGCATTAATCTCTGTTCCTCATACAGGAAATCACACACTGGCTATCTTTCCTTTTTCTCACTCTCACCTATTCCACTTGTTTTACTTTCTCTCGGTTTCAGCTCACCTTTTTTTTTTTTGGTTACTTATTTCATCCATTTCCTATTCTTGCCCTCCCTACCATTTCCTTCCTGGGGCCAAAGGTCATGCTGGATATAATCTGATCTTTCAGATCTGATCTGATGTATACAAGAGCTTTTCTTCCTCAAAACTGATCAAAATAATGTATTTTTTAATTCATGTTACAATATTGATGACTAGAGATATGGAAGTATATTCCTCATTTGTAAATAGTGGTTTTCAAGGATGTATGAGGTATATGGTTGTCCATGTAATACAATTTTCTTTTGTTATTCCATAACATATTACTAGCATTTGCTTTTTCACAAGATATATAGAGAAAATCATATTCCTTTGTAGGCAGGTAGAAAATGAACTATGGATCGTAAAGAGGTATTATACTTTGATAATTTTACTGGCATTCAATTCAATTCAATTTGTTTTTCATTTATAATAGAGAACCAAAAAATTAATCCATAACCAATGAAAAGATGTCTCATGTCACATTCAGATAAAAAAATTACCAATTGCAATGTTAATTGAATTAATACTTGACAAATTAGTATTCATGATTTCATTTTTTTTCAAACGATGAGCTGATATCAATTAAACATCCAATCATTCTTTGCTCATGGATATAGCTCAACTATATTAAAAATTAAGTTAGAACAAAAAATAGTTCATTCCTTTTTTTTTATTTTCAAGTTACAAATGAGAAATATACATTTAGTACTAACTGAGAGGGGTGATCAATATTTCCTAACCTTGAAAATAGCGAACTCTCCATCATAAAGGGGACATTGGACATGAATGTATCATTTGAACTTTACAATGAACTTTCTATTACAAAGGGGGTATTACACATGAATGTATATTTTTCATACTTTCATAGATATTCCCTCATCCCCTATACTGCCACCCACAGCTCATATGAATCTTATCTATATTCACTCAGGATATTCAGAGTTTCCTTAAAGGTGCTGTGATATCAAATATGGGTCATACCAAGTATATCCTGCAGTGTTTATTGCGAGAAAATGGGCACTGAGCCTAGTTAGTAGGCATAAATTCCCAATTTGTTGAAACATGCTATTAAGTGGAATGAATTTTCAGACTACTAGAGCTGAATGGATTGTGTACTGAAGCTTGTCAAAAGCTAAAATTTGTAAGGCAAGATGGAAATTAATCTAGGCTTCTGTGAAGACCCACTAGTTGATTTCAGTATTAATAAGGGTCTGTGACTTTAGACTAGTTTGACTGGATTGAGCCAGAAGTGTGTGCACTATCATGAAAAGTGATCAGTCACTGGTGCTTAGATGTAATGATATTCGTGTAATATTTATTAACCATTCAGCATTGTAAAACAATGTAACCCTAAGACTAGTTGTGAATGATATAGAATTTTGAAAAAGGCAAGGTGTGTGCAGCATCATTAAACAGTACATATATTATGTGTTCAAACTATAACAATTCTTTTTCTATTAAAAAAAATACTATTAATCTGTCATTCACAATGGAATTTTACTTTTGTGATATCAAATTCAGGGAAAATAATTTTTTCACGATAGAGACAAAAATCCCTCTTTCGCTATTCACTATAAGGGAACATCATGAAAAGTGCAATTACCTTCTCAAGGGAATGATGCTAATTTATCATGGGAAAAGGATTACGTGTTGTTCCCTGAATATGTACATAATGTTATGATATCAAGTCTATTAACAAAACAAACAAATATCCCAGCAGGAAACAGTCCCACAGAAAGATGAGTTCATGTATAAAGATAGCGTATGAGAGACATTGAATCACTTTCAAGCATTGAAAAATGCTAGAAAAAACAAAAAAGAGTTATGCTTATTACTTCAAAATGAAAGTGATAAGAGAATGCTGAACAGAAGAGAAAGGCGATGAATGTACATGTACAACCATCAACCAAAAACTAATCATTTTGGAAACACCATTTATTACAACGGCAACAAATTTTACATGAAACAGTTCACAATAATGACACAAAGAAGGGTATGAGAATCACACAAATGATGAAAAGTTAAAAGCAGTAAGAAAGTAAACCAATAGAAGATGATATGTAAGGCTACTAAAAATCTTATGTGAGTCTCACCACTCTTTTTTTTGCACATGCCTTTCCATCATAACCCTCTACTCTTCTAAATAAATCAGACCAACGTCTCTAAAGAGCATTTCAAAAATATGTAATTGACTTCTGACTTGCATGCATATACACACACTCCCCCCCCCCCCCCCCCCCCGTTTCAACTCCTTGGGGAATATTCCAGCAATGAACCGTTCCAGTATCATATTGCTATGCCAACATGGATGATAATATCTTTAATATCTGGTATCCATTTAATACCTGGGTGAGCAGAGGCAAATGTAGATTAATAACTTGCCAAAGTCTTTGGAATGGTATGATTTTAACCAAGACCCCAATAATACTTTTACTGTCTGGAGACTAATTTTTCATCTACAATAGCTCTACCACATTATCAACATTCATCATTCAATAAGATTCATTTTCTATGGATGTTTTGCTGCAAAAAAAGTATATTCTTAAGATCACATTTTGACAGCAATGAGTTTAAAGTTTGGGGGGACCAAATAGGCGAGGTGACATCGAGAAACACATAATACACTTTCAGCACTATACAAGAATGTGTTCAAGATTCCCTGATAAAAAACAATTTGGAATGAACTGTGAGAGGAACCAAGAAATGCTAAGAAAATTCAGAAAATGTCAATGATAAAAAAAAATTGATACTCTTCACTGAATCAGAGTACACAAAATTGACTAGAAAGTCCTCTATGCCTGAAAGTGTTAACACTTTCAAGTCTGATCGTGAATAAAACAAAACAAACAAAAGCAAAAAATAACAGAAGCTTATAAAAAGAACATCAAAGAAGGGCTCTTCAGCTGACAAAGGGGAAAAACAAATCATAAAAGCTTAGAAACAAAATAAACGATTAAAGAAAAAAAATGATGACAAATTTGACTGAGGGAGTAAAAAGCATGAGCATGCATAGTAAATCCACATCAGTTCAAACCATGCAATGCAAGTATTGTTATATGTACTTGCATGGAAGACAGGCATCCATACCCTTCATACCTTTTTAATAAACATGTGCCTTTTCTTAACAGTCTGATTGCAGCATTTAAACAACAATGCAATGCATAGGAAAGAATAGATAGAAGAAAAGAACAGATTATTAGTGAGTGCATTCACATAAAGAAAGAAATATCCTCATTTAAAAAGAAATATTAAGGTGCATTTTTATTAAGTGTTCCCTCATCATGCAATCATACTTCCTTATTATTTCCACAATTGTTAGGTACCATGCTTCATAGAAATCATATTCTCGGCTTGCCGCAAAAGGGACAGATCAGTTACATTATCATTTTAGAGTTATACTTAAAGGCTTTTTACAGGAAGCCAACAACATTGACCAATGCAGTTAAAGAAATATGAGTGAATAAGTGTTATTAAAGTGCAGACATGCCTTGTTTTATCTATTCTTAGAATGTTTTAATGAAATAGTTCGCTAACATCAGTGCTGTAAAATGAGAGGTTGAACCAAATAGTTAAGGACAGCGTAATTTATTTGATGCAAGTTTGCAGTGTTTTTTCCCCCTAAAATTAATCTTGTTGAAACTTGATACTTCCAAATTTTCAGTGAATTACCATCGTGTATTGAGCAAACGGCATTGCCAATGCGATTCTGATAGAAGTAAATACCACTTGTCAATTGGAAGATCATGAAAACACTTAATAACAGAACAAATGCTAAAATTGCACTGTGTAAAGTATTGCAAATAGGGGGGCTGACAGAAAGCTGTTTTAAAGAAATTCAGAATACTATTTAAAATAGTTAAGACTTGTTATGGATGAGCAATGTTTATCAATTTGTACATGTACATTTTGTGGTTTTACTAGGAATGTTGTTTTCATTTCAGAAGAATTCACACAATATTAGATACATTCCGAGGTTCTTGCTGCTGTAATTTTATCGTTACTTACAAATGAACAAACTTGTTCATTTCATTTTAACTATACAACAACTTCCATCATCATCTAAAATTTGATATATAATTCATAATATCTGATATCAAACTACATAACATTAGTAATATTAAGTACACAAAGATATGAGAAGAAAAGCACACACTGTATTGCAATGTAAAGAGGAGTCCGGTGGCGAGGGGGAGTAAAACCTCCAATTCAGTGTATAAATAGTTGACACACGTGCATTCAGGTGAGACTTTGTGCTACTTTATGACTTCACCAAAAAGTAAGAGGTATGTCTTCAAGGGTAATCAGTTTTCCACCTTTCAGCTACAGAAATTTATTTTTTCTTTGCAGAATTCAACATCTTTAACCGAAGGCATATTTGAATTTTGTTATGAATAATTTTTTTGTTTGAGAAATACAAATACAATAAAATGAATTCTGCAAGAAAAAGAAATCTGCCAAAAAGATTATGGAGCAACTTTGAGACCACAATGCAGAAGAGACTGTAAATCCAGAATATTAAAAGTTGATTTGTTAATCAACAAACATTATATCATTGACAATCACTGTTTTATTTGGTGGTGCACAATGTTAAGGTTTTAAAATTTCACAACTCATCGACATTGATATCCGATTTATTTCAGTTGTGGTTGAATTGTACAACAAATCTTTCACCACTTGCAGTCTTCAAACAATGTATCAAACATTTGATAGACAAGATTTTGGAATTTCAAGACTCACAAGAATATTTTTCTCCAGTTGTGTGTTAGATTAAAAAAACCTTCACCACTTGCAAAATTTTCACCAAAACAGGGGGAAAATTTGAGGTTTTAGTTGTGGCTAGACACTCCTAGAAGGTGGTTGTTTACTGTGAGAGACACTCATCAATGCCCATACTCTGTCTCACCCTGTTTGATTCTCTCTTGTTTCCGCTCTTCTTCCTCTCCATCCTGTCCTTTACCGTTCCTCCCAGCATCACCCCTCCATTCTTCTCTCCTCCCTTCTCATAGCTGCTGCTCTCACTACTCATCCCACCGCTGCCACCGTGAACTCCGCCGCTGTCCTCAAGGTCACCCGCAGAGGGTTCGGAGTCACCGGTAGGGACCGTCTCCAGGCTGATGGGAAGGGGCAGGCCACCCATCTCGGCCAGGACACAGTCCTGGTAGAGCTTGCTCTTGAGGAAGCGAGAGTAGCTGTCAAATTTCATGAGCTTGAAGATCTAGATGGGGGATATGATCGATAGATTCATGATTAACAGAGATATTTAGAACTAAGTTACCTACTTTTGCATGATATCATGAGGCAACAAACTTCATATAAGATTGTATAATGATACATTGGATCAAAGACATCATACTTGTACATTCAAAAATGCTTTTATCAAACACATCAGCATTATTCCTTAGACATTGAAAATTGATAAGATATCTGGATCAAATATATTTTCAGGAATGAATACTGGAAATACTGGTAATGTAATGTCTATGAAGGTTTTTAATTGGCTGAGAATCCTGTAGTGCAGCCTGTAAGCAGTAGTTACCAGCATTCTGCGAGGTCCTAATTTTATTCATAATGCACCTTGTAGGAAACCAATGTTACATACTTTATGCAATAAAGGTTCATGTGGAAGATAAAAATTTTGATATACAGTCTGAAACAGTTGAGAAATTAATTTTGTGAATAAGACTGGCTGTGTTCCCCTTCAGTGAAATATTAAAGTGGTTTAACATATTAATTTAAATTTACCAACACAAATTTTATGCAACATTTTTTAAAATTAGAAATATTGATACAAAATAGATTTATCCTTCAGAGTAGTGTGTAAAATCTTTCCACTTGCCATTTGATACATTATATACAAAGTGCAAGTTTTAATAAGCTTATCTAAAGTCAGTTAAGATGAAGATGAGTAGCTTTAAAAACTTTTGTTTTCAATAAGAGGGCTAATTTTTTCACCATCTTCACTACATGAAAGCAATACAACCATTTATCATCATCAGACAAGTCCATACAGTGAAGACATTTAAAGGTAAAAACTAATTACTTTTCCACACCATACACCAAAGTTTTCTCTCTGGCCTGTGACCCAAGACTGCCCTCAGAAATGGGATTACCTTGCAAACAGAATCATCATGTACATAGTCAAGATGCCATCCTAATGCAAGCCAATATTCAATTGCTTAAACCTGACCTTAATGATTTTTACATGGACCGGTGCAATTTCTTACTCTGAAAGTGATTGCTAAATGATATCATCTTTAAACATCATAAGGTCCCCGTCATTTAGGCATATACCATTTTTGGGGGGAAGGGAAATTTCATCCAGTTACTTTAAAGCTTGATTCCACTGCTGAATATTTAAGAAATATAAAAAGTGCAACAGGATGCTCCAGTCCTTTTTACAAAGTGTTACTCAAGCTAAGTGCTTCTGATTAACCTTTTACTCCTGGTGACCCCGAAGACAAATTCTCTTAGCTACTCTTGTCAATTGCAAGCATGCATATCTTTATAAAAAGAAATGCAATTTTTTGGTTGGTAAACCTGTCCAACAAATTTTTCACAGTAATAATTAATGCAAATTAGATATTGACATTTACATAGCTGTGCATGTGATATGGATATCATTAAGAGTTTGGAAAGGGATAGTAGACAATGGTGAGCGCAGCCCAGGAGAGCGTTTCATGAAATTTCTTGTCGGACGTTTTATCCAACAAGTCCCATTCTATTTGACAGTTTCCATACTAACAGTGCTTCTGAGCAAAATCAGGGAAAGTTGTCAGATCTGACAACTTGTTGGACGAAAATGTTTAAGAAACACTTCCCAGGACCAAAGACTTTGGCGTGCTTTCACCAATGGCATATGCTAGGGGGAGTGATGGACCATAAGGTTCCGGATAAATTTTTTGTGAAAATAATAATCATTGTGTGCTCATTATACCATATTACGCTGAATACATATCTCACAAATTTCTAAATCACTTTGTGTTCGGCAGTTGCAAATACATTTACACTCTATAATATACAATATGATATATTAAGTGATTATGGGTACATTTGATAATACAGTGTAATAATAGAAATCATTTGGTGCTTGACGGAAATGATATTGAAATACAATACATTTCTTTCATAATATATTGTGTGTGTAATATTTCCTCTACTGTATGTATGATGGTAGGTAAACGTAAAGGATGCTATGCTGCAGACTGGACTTCCTTTCCCATACCACTCAGCATTGTTTGGCCTAGAATTAGTTTCCGTCACCAGTTTATCTATGTATGCGCAAAGAGAGATCCAACATGTGAAAACTTACATCATTTTGTACATCTGGGACTGATTGCTATTTTGGGGATTCATAGAAAGGAAAGGATGAAAGTTTTGACCTGGCTTGAAAATTGCAATGTTTAGAAATTTCCTTATTATAAAAATGTAATGATTAATCAAGAACATAGTGTGCAATAATGCTCGATCCCATATCAAGTAGATTCCTTTTTTTTGTAACTCTTTTCTTGGACATTGAAAAAAAAATGTTAATCTACCTGGTATACTGCATGCATTAATGTATCAAGCTCAATGCATAACGTATCCAATTTCATGACACACTGAAGTATGCTAAACTGAAAACGCATTAATTTGAGGAAATACAGATAGTAATAAAAATTATCGATGACAATCGCATCAAAGCTTAACAATCCTCTCTTGCAAGGACATACATACAACAATTAAGCAATTTAATATTTTTCAACAGGAAATATTACTGATGTGAAATGAAGAATAGGACTATTGAAATATGATTGATCTATCACATGAAAACAGAAAAGGGAAGTTTATGGCATATTCAATTTGTTGGCACAGATACATTGAAAGGCAATTATTGTTCGGGTTTGAAGTCCATTGATCATGCACATATTATATTCCTACTAATAGTAAACTGTGCTGGTGGTGAATTATAAAGCTGTTCATTAAGTTATGCATGACTTTATGAAAGAATGAAAAAATATACAGCAGACTAAAATTGCTTTTTTTAAATTACAGTCATGTCTGCAAAAAAATGAAATATAAAAAAAACATGCTATTGACAGAATTTAATCAAACTGATTTAAGTCATGCTCATGCTTTAGATCTTAGGCTTATTTTTTGCACTTCATACTCCAGTCTGATGTAAAATTCATATCTCACTTAACAACAGGTTTGTGAAAACAACCCTGCTGTTAAGACAAGAGAACATATAATGTAACATAAAGCACAGGAATACCAATACTAGTTAATAATGGAAAGTAATGTATTGGTGGCATTTTGAAATTCAGCCTTTTAACTTAGAACGTGGTTTAATGCTGTGACTCAACTATGGGTAATTAAAGAAGACAGAATCACCAAATAAACAAGTTTCCAATCACGAAAGCAACCTATTCAAGATGTTTGCGACCCAAGCACAAAAAGTTATAATCAAAGATTAAACATCTATTGGTTCAATATTGAGTCCAGGTTTCACTGCAATCACAGTGACCTTTAACCTCTGACATACTTGCAATTGCTGCACTTTGTACATTTCAGGCGTTGGATTCTTCATAGCATCTTCTACCATAGAACGAGCGCCGCTGTCTAAGTTGACAGGCATAAGTGCCTTGGACGCCAAATGTTTGTTGTATATCTCCTGCGCTGTTCCTTGAAGCTGCAGAGATGAACAGATAAGGTAAAATTTATGAGAAGTTACTTGAAATGTAAAGAAATGATACAAGTAACACCTCATGGAGACATCTTTCATGAATATTCATCAATTTTAATATTTTGAACAGTTAATATCAATAGACATTACATAGTGATGATACAAATCAAGTAGGCATACATGGTTCTCAAAAATTATTTTATGAGAGGCATAAAAGTGTTCAGCATTGTCAAGAAAATATAGAAGAGGGAAATTTATGAGACAAGACAATAAACAAGATAAGACCCAGTATTAAGCCTTCCCATCCTCTCCTGCAAATTTTCTGCCTTTTTCCTAGACTACAGAACCTTGTCATCTTGTTGCATTTTTAAACTTTTAAACACCTTTTAGACATTTCAAATAGAATGTCTTTAACATGTTAACATTAGCATCTCAATTTTAATTTTCCAAAAGACCCAGATGTCACTGCCGCCACAATAATTAATTTGCAAGTAGCCAAAATTTATAGGATGATGCTCCATGTATGCAGTTGATTATGAATTTTTCACCGGACTAAGTTAACGTAGTAGTACAAAGTCAGCAAGGAAACTATCATGGGGAAAAAATTGACCCTAAGCTGATCACGATACCAACATACCTCTTTATGATCTTTGATTTTGCTCATCCTCTCACAAGCAATCCAAAACATGATATTCTCATCGCTGAACTCCTTCTTTAAGAATTCCTAGAGAGAAACAGAAAGAAGTGGAAAAAATATGTTTCAAATGCACAAATCAAATAATAATTTACAATCTGTAGAAGAATTCTGCGGCAAATTTGCTCTCACCCATCTAATGGCATTATTTAAGTAGACTATGATCTTAACTTTGTAACTTGCCATAGAAAAACCTTTGGTGAAACCAGGTCCAAGGGGGGATGCATGTCTATGATTTACTCACTCCACATTTAATCTTTATGTATAAGGTTGAGGATTTGATAAATAGCTGATAAATACATATATTTGCAGCTCATGTATTTGAATTCTATCAAAGATGCGCAAGTCATTTCTGATACACACGTCACTGACACCAGCAGCAGAAAAATTGGGTCTTTTTATATGAAACTACCCCATTATCCAAAATTTTTAGGTGGGAATTAAGAAAGCAGTTTGACTAACACTGAAGTATGTCAATCAAGGCTCTATAAGGGTACATCCCTTGAGCCCCAGATGTCAAGCTTAGAATATGCTGTTTCACAAAACATCTATATCAAAATAACTCCCCCTTACGATGGCAAGAGGGGTGAACTTGGCCTGTAGACCAGCTGCAAAAGTATTCAATTTCCTCAATATGCAATGACCTCCATATTAAATGAATAAAACCTGAAATATTTGGAAGTATTTACATCAAAGCAGATTTGTCATAGGACACAGTTTAACTGTATTTAAATGTAGATGGACATTACTCTGAGAAAGCTTAGAGCTATGATATACATGTACACATATACTTGTCCTTAAAAGTGGAAAGCGTCAATATTCTAAATCAACTGAAATTTACCTAAAAATATCTACACATGCAAAAATGTCAATTTGAGAGGCTGAATATGAAAAATCTAGAAGGATAAATGCAGACTTCATTAAATATTTCAGTGTGATTTGGGATATGTTCTCAATCACTATCTGTACAATCATGTAAATCTTCAATGATCATCTGTAAGATTATTTTTCTTATATTTTCAAGTTCACTTTTGTTGGAATCGTCCGTAAGAGGATAAAAAAAGAAAAATATTATCTAATTTCTGAACTAGAAGTTTTCATCCATTTTAAAATAACAAATTATTAGAATTTAATCATGATAATCAGTACTAGCTTGCAAGAGTTACACAAATTTCAAATTTAATTCAATTTACAGATATATGGCACTTTCAAAATCATTAATTTTCTCAATTTAAAAGGGGGACATTATTATATTTTCACAGTTTTATGCTTACTGTAAAACAGGCCAAGCCCAGTTCATCTGTGAGTAGCCTTTCAAAGTCTACTGCCCAACTTGAGACTCTTCCTATCGATGGGTCAAGCACAGCCAAGCCACTCCCCTGGGCAACAAGGTTAGGGTTACTAGCTGAACTATGGATACCTCGACTATCATTATTCAAATCTGTGGGATGGTAAGAGAGAAAAAGAGGGGAAAAAAGAAAGAGAAAAAGAAAAAGAAAAAAAAGAGAGAAGGGAAATATTGGACAGAGAAAGAGGGGTGATACAGGCAAAGAGAGACAGAGAATTAGAGATTTATAAAGCAGATAGAAGAGCAGACATACCAGTATAAATGAAAGTGCATATCAATCTAAACAATTATGAATACCAATAGCAAAATTTGTATGCTATACATTGAAATGTAAGAGCAGTGATACGTCTTCAACAGCCTCTTTAAAACTAGTTTGTCTCAAGTAACATTTCAGTCTAATCCTAGAATCATAAATGCCTAAATGTGACTTGGATGAAAAATACATTGTATGTACCTATATCTATGATATCTATGATATTTTGTAAAATTGATTAAAATCAACCTGTTTTTTAATATTAATATGCAATAATTTTTACAGGAATTGCACAATATATGTTTACAAATAATCAGTATTCTTTTCTTATTTTTATAAACTATTTTATTGTTACTTTTGTTATCATTGTTGTTATTGTTATCATTATCAATGTAATCATTATGATCATTATCATTAATATTTTTATCATCATGATTATTATTGCTGTCATCATTATCATTGAGTACTGCTTGAGTGAACAAAACAATAGAGAAAAATAACTCTTACTTGTTTCTGATGTTGCCAAAGTTTGCTGCAGAAGAGAAAGAGAAATAGAGGAAAAACATTATTCTACAATACATGATACATCTTTCATGGAAAAGAAAGTAAAGTTTATTGCCAGGCTCATGTTTCTTCCTGAACATTAAACAGGAAATGGCAAAATACGATGAAATATTTCATATAAACAAGTATGAAATGCATGTATGTTTGGTCTGTGTCAATAGTGAATTGTAGAATGAGGGAACATAATTGAATTCAACTGTTTCCTGTCATTCAAATTGACATAGGACACTGATCATGAAGTGCACAAAGTCAACAAATAAAAATCCCCTTCTAAGCCCATATTATTAGCAAAACAAACTTGAGAGTCAGGTTTGTTCATTTAATCAATTCCAGATATTTTTGGACAAACAGAAAATTAAATACACACAAAAATATTCAATCGCCATATATAATCTATACACATTTTAAAGCTGCATTTGTTCATTTCATAATCAATGCCAGAAATAGAATGTTACATGTACAAATTTATAGACATACTTGTAGACCTACTGATAATACACATGGTATCAAATCCACATTGATTAATACTTCCTAGCTGGGTGTGTCCATTTAATCAATACCAGTCAAATTATACAACATATCTGTAGACATATATGCCTACTAGTACTACAAATTTAATATACGCACGAAAATATCCAATCCAGATTTAATCAAGGATATCGAATCAGCCATGTCAACAGAAATCTGAATGTGTCAGCTTGAAGGGTTTATCCAAAACATATTTGATTGCAGAATATCTCAAACATCTCAAGCTGATGACAGAAAGCTCCGAAATAAAAAAGGGAAAAGTACTTTGGAAGAATACTGCACTGTAAGACTGTAGAAGTGCAATAATTTCCCCACCCCTTTCTACAAAGTGGGTATCGCTCCTAACAACTTTTATGGTATCAAATGCATACTACAGTATATTCACAGGTACGACTAACACAGGTCTGTGATTCTTCATAAGTCATCCATGCCCAAACTAAAGGACAATGGTCAACATAAAGGTTGATTGGTCAAGTATCAATGTTGAGGCATTGGTTTATTTTAGGGATTAGGGTCACTGAAGAAAGTTATAATAAAATTTGGTTATATAACTCTTTCCAAAATTGGCTATTAAAAAGCAATCTTATCTTCACTCAAATGTTTTGACATCAATTTCCTGCAAAACTCATTCACAATAGATCAAGATATTTGCACGCACTCTTTCACTAATAAATGTGAATTATTCACTTTATGACAGTCAGAATTCCAATATTAGAACAGAAATGATAATAGGAATATTTGTTGATGACAATGGATGATTGATGGTAGTTTGGTGAATGTGATGATGAAGAAGTTGATGGTATTGATCACAATGGCAATGGTGGTAGTGTTGTTGGTGGTGGTGGTGGTGGTGGTGATGATGATGACGGTGGTGATGATGATGATGATTATGATGATGATGATGATGACGATGATGGTGATGATGATGATGGTGGTGGTTGTGGTGATGATGATGATTATGATGATGATGATGATGTAGATGATGGTGATGATTATGATGATGATGACAGTGATGATGATGGTCATGATGATGATGGTGGTGGTGGTGATGATATTTCTGACCAACGGCAGCCACTTGCAGCTGTTTATCCAACTGAGGCTTCAAAAAGAAGGTACTTGACCCAACTGGCATTATCACCTTGTCCTTTTAATACCTCAATAGAAGAATTAAAAAAGACATTAATCTAAGTCTTTGTTATAAAACTCACGACCTCTTGTATGGAGGTCCTTTTGCTAATCAACGACAGGCTTCCCAGCTTTTCAAGAAAACAAAATTCCCTGATTTTTCCCTGATGAAGTTAAACAATTCCCTGATGAGGCATTTTCCCCTGATTTTAGGTATTTTTAAAAATCAAATTCCCTGATTTTTCCCTGACTGGAAAAAAGGAAAATAATTTTCCCTGATGGACTGGGAACCCTGAAGAATCACCATTCATGTTTACTGCCACCAATGCTAACTTTCACGGTAACCACACATGGTAACAGCCAATCAAATAAAATTTCCCACCTCCATTTTTTTATGCATCAGGCCTATTCACGGTGTAGATACTGGATAGTGTACCACTGAGACAACCAATGTAATGTAACCAGCCAAAAACTCATTAAGTCTCATAAACAATACCAAATCAATACAATTCCCCTTGCAGTATCTATTAATCCTTGACATTCGGCACAAATCATTGGTAATTAATTTGTTATCCTGACCAATGCTAACCTAATCAATGAATAGGGAACATCCACTCTAATCAAATTCAATTTTCATCAAGATAGCAATCACACATACTTTATATTTCAATAACCATAAACAGACAGTATTATCAACATTGGTATTCATTTATTTGTGCTTCATGGAATGTTTATAAATTTTCAACTTGATCGAACTTCCCCACAATATAAGAATTTACTTTAAAATAAATTTAATTGTATACAACAAGCATTCTACAAGTAGGCCTACCTGTTTATCAAATATGGAACACTAGACAAGGCTCCAGTGAGATATATTCTATGGTAAATAGCAATATCAGTCTGGGTCTTGTTGCACTATAATAAAGTTTCCCATTGATCAATGGTAAATTTCCATGGAAACCTTTGATTGGGCTGTTCAGCACTGCTACCATAAGAGTAACTACAGGATGGAAGACCTGCCCCTGGAACCGTGATTATATTCTCAAAAAAATGTTACCTATCTTAGAGTTGATACGCCCTTTTCCCCAATTCCTTTTTTGCTTGTTAGATATCAAGGAAAAAAAATGTTAACCCATTCTACAATCATGGTTAATCTTTTTTTTTTTGGCCCCCACATTTCTTAAACCCTGAATCTGCCACTGTACAACTGACGTTAAAATAACCATAAACGCTATATTTATCCCACGAAGCATAAACCGATAAAAGCAACCTAAATATTTCACAAAGGAAAACAAGTGAAATCTTTCTTGAGAACACATCCAACCAATACCTCCTTGAATGAGCTGGTCTGCGGGCTGCCTCGCCATGGAAAGAAGCATGACATTGTGTCACAAATCAATATAATTCTTCCCTCCAAAGAATAAGAATGTAACGCCGGTATCTACATCAGTCAACTCTGTCTTCCACTTAAAAACTGTCGAGAAATATCTTTTGCATTTTTTTTTGGTCAATTCGTTGCAAGAAAATTCAGTAAATCCCTCAAGAAAAATACACCATTCTTTTTAGCACTGCATGAATACTTCCATGGGTATATCATCAGAGGTTGAATTCAACTACAGCCCGAAAGTCAATATTGCAGTATCTATGTGAACAATGACCGGTTGGTATCACAACATCGAACTGGTGCTAAATCCGAGAGAGGAAATGCTCGGACTACCGGTAAAATACAGTCTTGCTTGCAAAAAAATATGCATATGTATGTTAGATTAGAAGCAGAGAGGCAAGGCTGTATGGGTAGGATCATAGGTACGTAGACAAGTGAGGAAATTAAACAGTTGATTTGGATTTTAATTGAATGACAATGACACAGAAGGCAAAACTAATCATGCAGAAAATAATCACCAGCGTTTCCCTTTTCCAATATCCATGTTTCTCACTCAAGGTTTTCAATTCTCTAGGTCGATAGTTAAATAAGATTTATTACATGACATGAACTATGGAATCAGGTAGAAATGCGATACTTTGTTATTAAAGTGGCAATCCATATAGAAATAATAGAATTCCAAATAGAGAAAAATTACACTAAAAAAATTAGCCTACTATAATGGGAAGAAAGTTGCTATATTGTAAGATTTTGTACTATTTGCATTGAAATATATCCCAGTGTAAATTGTCATAAAATGGATTTTCAGTAAATACAACCCTTTTTAAGACATCTTCAAATTTGTAATTCAACAATATATTTCATACTACATTTTATGTACTTTACTTTCAACTAGCAATGTTTTAAATTTAAAGTCTCCAAAATCAAATGCTTCTCTAAATTCTTCATCTTAACATAAAATATATTTACTACATTTTATGACCTTCACTTTCATCTTAGCAATGTTTTAAATTTAAAGTCTCCAAAATCAAATGCTTCTCTTAATTCTTCATCTTAAAATAAAATATATTTACTACATTTTATGTTCTTCACTTTCATCTTAGCAATGTTTCAAATTTAAAGTCTCCAAAATCAAATGCTTAGCTCTTAATTCTTCATCTTGAAATAAAACTTTATAATAGGCTTAAGTTCAAATTGATAAAAGGTTTTTGGTGTTAGTCCTTCCCTTACAATATTGTAAGTCATTTCGCTATACCTTAGTAGATTTAGGAGCAGTTGAAAAAATGATATTCTACACTCTAACAAGTGGAATGCCTCTGGCCGTCTCACCTGCATCACGCGATTCAATATAGCAGCAGTGCTGATTTTGAAAACTACTATAACTCGCACAAGATGTTCAGTGATACTTGGTTACTCTTATTTCCACGTTTTATGAACTAGACCAATACACTTATAGAGATATGATGGCAATTCAACAAATACCCCCAACGTGGCCAAAGTTCTTTGACCTTACATGACCTTTGACCTTGATCATGTGACCTGAAACTCGCACAGGATGTTCAGTGATACTTGATTACTATTATGTCCAAGTTTTATGAACTAGACCAACACACTTTCAAATTTATGGCTGTAATTCAACAAATACCCCAATTTGGCCAAAGTTCATTGACCCTAAATGACCTTTGACCTTGATCATGTGACCTGAAACTTGCACAGGATGTTCAGTAATACTTGATTACTATTATGTCCAAGTTTCATGAATCAGATCCATAAACTTTCAAAGTTATGATGGTAATTCAACAGATACCCCCAATTCGGCCAAAGTTCATTGACCCTAAATGACCTTTGACCTTGGTCATGTGATGTGAAACTCATGCAGGATGTTCAGTGATACTTGATTAACCTTATGTATAAGTTTCATGAACTAGGTCCATATATTTTCTAAGTTATGATGACATTTCAAAAACTTAACCTTAGGTTAAGATTTTGATGTTGATTCCCCCAACATGGTCTAAGTTCATTGACCCTAAATGACCTTTGACCTTGGTCATGTGACATGAAACTCAGGCAGGATGTTCAGTAATACTTGATTAACCTTATGGCCAAGTTTCATGAACTAGGTCCATATACTTTCTAAGTTATGCTGTCATTTCAAAAACTTAACCTCAGGTTAAGATTTGGTGTTGACGCCGCCGCCGCCGTCGCCGTCGCCGTCGGAAAAGCGGCGCCTATAGTCTCACTCTGCTATGCAGGTGAGACAAAAATGAAGCTCTAATCAACAATTCTAAGGGCAGATAGGCAACTACTTTTTCGAAACCAGATTGTGGTAGAATGTTGAAAATCATTTTGAGTATTGGCTGTACTGCAGTGCATCAACAGGATGTAAATTTCATAAGTACTTGGGTCATGTTCAAGTGTTCATTTTCACTGTCTATTAATTACTGATTATAGAGCTGCTTACTTAAATTAAATAGAGGTGAATTAACCATGCAAAACACTGTTCAAAGATTTCATCAAAATCTGATGATGAATGACAGTTATTGTATTTTAAAATTAAAGGACAAGTCCACTCCAACAAAATGTTGATTTGAATAAAAAGGGAAAAATCCAATAAGCATAACACTGAAAATTTCATCAAAATCAGATGTAAAATAAGAAAGTTATGATATTTTAAAGTTTTGCTTAATTTCAAAAAACAGTTATATGCACATCCTGGTCAGTATGCAAATGAGGAGACTGATGACGTCATCCACTCACTATTTCTTTTGTATTTTATTATATGAAATATGAAATATTCTACTTTTCTCCTCATTGTCCTGTGAAACAAAATTTTATTTCTCTTTGAACATGTGCCATTATCACAGTTATAATATTTTCATGGTTCAGTCAAGGTGGTTATATTGTCAAATCTGTAAAAAAATGAAATATTGTATAATTCAAACAATAAAAAACAAAAGAAATAGTGAGTGAGGGACATCATCGTCTGTCTCATTTGCATGTGACTGAGTTGTGCATATGACTATTTTGTGAAAAATAAGTGAAACTTTAAAATGATATAACTTTCTTGTTTTACATCTGATTTTGATGAAATTTTCAGTGTTATGCTTCTTGGGTTATTTTATCTTTTTATTCATATTTCTGGGGTGGACTTGACCTTTAAATAAAATATTGTGATGAAAACAGTACATGTGTAATATTACTTATATGCACACACTCATTATCGGCTAATGATGTAATTTCCCACTTTAAATGTTCTTTTGTTATTACAAGAAGTCATAATTATTTCGTATTTCAATGTGTACGTGTATCTCCCATGTAACAAAATTAGAGCAATGAATATCTTATTTGTCATTTTTTTTCATTCTTAGTCGACAAATTTTGATGAAAATAATTTCATAAATTATACAAAAGAATAAGTAGGGATAGGATATAATCTGCTAGGTCATTGCATATTCATGAAGACATGCATAAAACTACTTTTGACAGAAATAATACAAAACAATGCCATTATTGTAGTCCCACATGTAGACTTTCAAATTGGTTGACCATGTGTCATCAAGTGAAAACGATCTTTTAGAGTAATGAAAGAATGGAATATTGTTCATTTTCTTGATAGTTTCCCAATTTAATCAAAACAATTTCAAGGAAATATGGAAAATAGATGGCCATGTGAAATGTGAATAACTTTTGATGATGAAGTTTGTCTCGCCTGCATAGCAGAGCGAGACTATGGTATAGGCGCCACTTTTCCGACGGTGGCGGCAACGTCATCAACATTGAAATCTTAACCAAGGTTAAGTTTTTGAAATGTCATCATACATGTATATGGACCCAGTTCATGAAACTTGGACATAATAGTGTAATAAAGTATTACTGAACATCCTGCCTGAGTTTCAGGTCACATGGGTAAGATCAAAGGTCATATAGGGTCAATGAACTTTGCCCATGATGGGGGAATTTGTTGAATTTCCATCATAACTTTGAAAGTTTATGGTTCTTATGAAACTTATACATACTGTACAAGAGCAATCAAGTTACCACCAAACATCCTATGTAATTTTATGGTCACATGACCAAGGTCAAAGGTCATTTTGGAGGTATTTGCTGAATTGCCATCATAACTTTGAAAGTTAAGATCAAAGGTCATATAGGGTCAATGAACTTTGCCCATGGTGGGGGAATTTGTTGAATTTCCATCATAACTTTGAAAGTTTATGGTTCTTATGAAACTTATACATACTGTACAAGAGCAATCAAGTTACCACCAAACATCCTATGTAATTTTATGGTCACATGACCAAGGTCAAAGGTCATTTTGGAGGTATTTGCTGAATTGCCATCATAACTTTGAAAGTTAATAGATCTAATTCATGAAACTTAGCCATTTTAGCCATAAGAGTAATCAAGTATCATTGAACATCCTGTATGAGATTCAGGTCACATGACCAAGGTCAATGGTCATTTACATTTAGGGTCAATGAATGTAGCATTTCATTATCATATGATTTGTGTATTTTTATACTAACTATTCAATAGTTGTTTTTCAAAGTCAGCACTGCTGCTATATTGAATCGCTTTAATGCAAGCGAGACTGCCAGAGACACTCCACTCGTTTTTCTTTTTTTTTTCACCCTTCCAGTTAACCCTTACCACACATTTATAAATATCGATTAAAATCAACATGACTCCGGCCTAGAAATAATTCATTTTCAATTATACAAATTTGTAGATACTTACACTTCCGGTGAAAAATCTACTATTAGGAACTGGTCCTCGCACCTTGCCGCTTTTGCTCCAAGCACCGTTCACAGGCATTGTGAGTTATGATGCTAACTAATTATGTCAAAAGGTAACAAAGTGCTACCAGTTTATATCAAAAGTACAAACACTAAACTTTTCTGTCAAATTCAACTCAAATAATTATGTTCTCTTCTAGAAAATGGAGTAAAACTTGTCTATCACCATCAGTTAAAACTGACTAACTTTATGAATTTTCCAATTCATTCTCTTTCAAGTAAAGTTTTTCATCACTACCTCACATATGCGATGAAGAGTGGCTTCTCATCTTAGTGGAATATAACCACAGAACTCGGCTCCAATTTACCAGCAAATTCACACTCAGTGTCATTGAATTCCGCGTATTCCAAGCAAAATTATGAAGCTGGTAATTTCCTCATGCATGTACACAGTTTGATGTAACTACTACAATGTAAGGCAAGAAGTGATACCATATCCTCATGAAATTAAACTATATACTGGTTGAGGCTTCAAGGACACGGTGCTGTCTGAGTGGACGACTACTTCCTATACCACGACTCTGCTTTTCAAATCCTGTCTAAATATAAAGCTGTTGCTACTATTTAATCATCACTGGCTGTGACAAGTTTTGACCGTGTATGCCACGACCGACTATTATGTGGCATATTTCCTCTTTGGGAATGGAACAGCTTGAAAGCTAGGACAGGTTCTATTCTCAGTACTCCAGAAGTTTTTCAAAATCCATACCTGAGTGGTTTTCAAAACAGATTAAAACCATCAAGCGAAAGAAAACGGAGCTCTGGAAAATATGTGCCAACCAACAAAGAAAGCATACATGTAACTACAAATTGTGCCAGTCCATGGGTCCTGTGCAGAGTGATTCAACAGTTGATGTGAGATTTGATCCCTGAATGCTTTTGACAAGATGTCATCAGATCATGCAGGAGTTGCGAATTTTAATGACTCTAGCAGCAGGCAGGGAAACTTCAAGTGTGCATTCAACAAACTGTCTTGAGCTGGACTCAGAAATATGAATCACATATCAAAATGCATTAAGCACAAAACAAGGTTATGCCAGTGAAGCGTTCCAGCAATTTTTTCATAAAACTGTTCCTAAATAATCTCAAGCCCATCCACTGCCCATCAGTCTTCACAGTTTGACCCAAGGAAGTAAAAGTCAATTTGAAGTTCATGCAATGTACACATAAGTCTGAACCAAAAGCATGCCATAATAAATAATTGTAATTGAGATGTATCTGTGCTCTCTTACATCCAAGGATGTTTTTTCAAAAATGCACCCTAATCAACTTTTCATGTTTACATTTTTAAAGACGTATATTTTCATGACCAGAAGAAACTTGCTTGAAAGCAATAGTTTAACTACATGCAGACAATTTTTTTAAACGTGTTTTTTGGATCCTGTTGATTCTGACTGAACACAGACTTTGCCTACCATCTTATTGGTTTAGGATTACAATGACGAATCAGCCATGACCATGCTAAACAGATTGTATTCTATGACAGAAGTGAAATGCACTCTCTTATGTTATAAATGAGAAATGATATCTCCACCCCCTCCCAAAAAAAAAATAATATTAATAATACAATAAAATAAAAGAATAAAAGGTTTTAGAAAGGGCAATTCCATAAAATAATCAACCTTTTTGTACTTCTTTGCACTTTATAAACTAACCAAGTCATGGTCGTTTGAGAGCATTACAGACTGTCAAAAGAACAAAAAATCAGAGACAGAAAATTTCATGAAGGTCCCACAAATAGGGGGTCGGACGTACATAATTTATGGAATTGCCCAAAAGTAAAAATATGAATATAATTAAATAGAATAAAATAGAAAAAAATTCTTGTTTCTAGGAATGTGTTTTATAATAAACAATGTGTATTCTTATTCTAGATAATGCCAAAACATTTGAACTCAATGCAGTATACAATAAACACGTCATTAGAGTCCTTCTGGTAATCTTTAATGAACTTTTTCCCCCACTTAAACCAACTTTGTTAGGGAAAGGAAAAATGGGGATAAATGTACCTGCAGATAGAAGATAAAGAAAAAAAATGGATGGATACAAATGGAGAGGGAAAGAAAGATAAACAAATATAGAGAAGAGAGACCAGATAGAGAACAAATTTGAAAGAGGTTGTGAGGATGTCCAACAGTCTCCACGACAAACTATGCGATGTCAGGCTGTTATGCACTTTTGGACTTGAGAGGGCAGTATGACAATTTTACTTCAGGCCAAAGTACAGTGCTCTCTGACAGACAGAACATGTTCTTGAGGCCTACCAAAGAAATAATGACAGATATGGGAAATGGATACCCTTCTGTTCAGGATCCTAGGGCCAATGGTTAAATAAATTGGGAGATTTCAATTCATGAAATGAAATACATGTACATGTGTATAGCACTATAAGTTTTGAATTTGACATTCTTTCAAGCATATATACTTGCAGTGATGTATTTTAACAAAGTTTATAAAATGCTTTTCAAAAGTTTGTAATGAACTATATAAAGCAAGTTATGAATAATGTCATGCTTCAATTCATATTCTAATGTAAAATGTTTTCCAATCCTTCCTTCTATGCATATTACACATGATACATGTGGTTCTCTACTTTTTTAAAAGAACATTTCAGTGTTGTTTTAAAAAAGAACTTGATGCTCTGATAGAAAAAGATTACAAAGAGAGTAGACGTTGAAGACCTGTCATTCCTACATGTACATTAAACTTCTTGTCTGCTACATATTGAATAATAAAGAGTGAAAATATTGATAGACACTGTCAAATCCTTCACCAACTATGGATTTTCTGACTTTCAACTTTACACACATCAGCCAATCAAATTCTTTTCAACTGAATATATTTATACATCGAAGACAGGAAGTTCATTTCCCAATGGGCGTGGCTTTCTGGGGTTCATTCTCCCCTTGCATCATCTCAGGAACTTGCACCTGCCGCAACCGGGATGTACGGCTGCTTTCGTTCAGGCAATACACCATGAGCACGTCATCCCTCAAGAGGCTGGCGCCAAGTGCCAGGACCACGCCACGCGGATCGTGTTCAAGCGAATGAAATCCCGGTTCACAATCCGTATTGATTTTTTCCATCCAACTCCTCCAAACTGGGAGGTGCACAGTTGCCCTATCGTATACCCTTGGTGGTTATATATAGTCTAAATGCACGCACGCCTCAAGTATTTTGATTGAAAGCCAACTAATTCTCTTCAGTCTTTAGAGAACAGTGAACTGTCACTCATATTTATAGCATTTGTTCTTATGTCTAGGCCCTATACTTCAGGTTTGAAAGATGAAATCCATCTGTGGGAACAATACATGAACAGTATGTACCAGTCTACCAGACATGGTATAAAAATTGAGGTGTTTAACAAGTAAAATGCATATTGAGCAACTCCTTTTTCAGCAAACGTATCAAACTATTTAATGAATGCTAAGTCTAAACATAAACTTTCTTTCATTAAAACTTTAGCAAAGATGATGGACCCCCACCCTAATTAATTGCTACCAATCACTTCTCTGGTCAATTTTTCAAAGAGGCTATACCCTTTTTATGATAAAAGTAAAAGGCAATACATCTAGAAAATCTGAACCCTTTTAAACCTGTTGCATACTGTTTCTTATTCAATATTACCATAAATCATAATCCTAAACTCTGTAATCAATCTCGACAACAATGGTTACACTGATATTAAAAACCTTACAAAAAAACAAGGGCTCCATAAGAGTTATCATTGATGGCAAAGTTTTGACTACTGCATCAATTGTGAGCACCATGTAACAGGGCCCTGAAGAGAAAACTACCTTTAACCTTGGAAATTTGGGAGTGAAATGTCATGTTTTTGTTTATTATATATGCTAGAAATAATGTTATGTCTTGTCATTGTCAATACCTACAGCTTTAAAAAAAGGATTAAAATATTGATATTGGTTGACTGATACGTCAAGATTTTTCAGAAGACACATTTCAGCAAGATAGCTATTCCCCTCCCCCCCCAAAAAAAAAAAAATATATATATACCGTATGGGTACTAGTATTCAACCTGGCATAATTCAAAGATTTTGACATATTCCCCAAAATATTTAGAAATAGGGAATTTATCTTAATTTCACACCTTTGTTATTTCCAGGGTAATCTGTTGTCGATATTTTCTTTGTCAATCTGTCGACTGTATGCGCGGAGGATCGAATTATGCGGCGATGGCCTTTTGCACTGAATGGTACTAGTATTCAACCTAGTGAGGATTGATAGCAAATCTCAAAAGGGTTTAGATTGCTAAATTAGATCTAGATCTATGTAAATCTCTGGCTTTGATTAATTCCCTGTTTGGTCTCATCTCAAATGGTCTAGTCCATAGTCGGATGGGACAAGGGCAGATTGAGAGAGAGGGCCATCTTTCATCGCTAGGTTGAATACTAGTGCCGACGGGTTGAATACTAGTACCAAAATCCGTCGCCGTATAATTTGATCGCCCGCGCACACAGTCAACTGGTTGAAGAAAAAAATAACGGAAAAAGAATAACCAGCATTTGCTCTTGGAAATAAGACCGGTCTGAAATTCAGGTAAATTCTATATTTCTATATATTTGAGGAAACTCTCCAAACGGGTTGAATACTAGTGCCCTTACGGTATATACATTTATCAGATAATATTGTATCAGACGTTATGAAGTGGATGCTTTAAACCCAACTACAGTATAGTAGTCTATGAACAGAACCTATAAGGTTTAATAGATGATAATACATCACAGCACAATTATGATGAATTAACTGGAGGGGTTCATACATGGACCATCAATGAGCTAATCTCCATATCAATAGCCCTTCCATAATATTGTGATCTGGACCTAATAAAAACGTTGACCAAAGATCCTGCAACAGTTGAAGCCTCTGCTATTTTTGCCCATTGTGGGGAGAACAAAGGTTGTTTTAGTGAATACCCCCACTTGAGATCAATACACACGCTTGAAAGTTTTTGACTGCTGCTGGGGACTGTTCCCAAGGCGTTGGGCACGCAAGTCCCACAAAAAGGGCCAAGACATGCATGGCGGATGGCTAGCTATGCATGGCGGACGCCTCTGGATGATCTGTTGCAGGTAAAGGGCGTTGAAGGCCCCCTTGATGGGCCATTGTTCCATACTTTCTGCTTAAAGGGGGAAATATTGATCAGAGTGGTTTTCAAGATTAAAGGGTTATGTCTACCTTAAATTAATCCGACAAGGAATTTGAATTGGTTCTTGCATGCTGCACAAAAGAGGGTACCCCAAACACCGTGGTCACAAGAAACTGTTTCATGGTGACAACCCGATGACAAGAATTTGTCTTCGGATGATGTTCTGATAATTGGCCTTGGCCATACATGTAGCAAACAATGTAGGCCAATGTCCTCGAGAGTTGATTCAAGAGTGAAAACAAGCCTAAAAACCAATCCCCTTTCAACACCATGCAACCGCAGTGAATTCCTGATCAAAAACAACCCTCAATGCTCATTGTGAATATCACATCTTCAGATTTCAAGTGAAAACATGCTTCTGTTATCGTAACTATTCTAATCTCTTAAACCGTGCAATTAATTTCATTTCACAGAGGGCTTAGTTTGTACAAAACGTCCCAGTATGGTGCACGGATTCAGTCCTCGCTCCAAATTCCTTCCCAGCAAGCTTCGCTCAGCTGGAAGACTAATAATGACCTTTCTTACACCAATTACAATGTAAAGAGACACAGTAAACATAGATTCAGCTTGTTTGTCAGTGAGAACTTGTTTTAGGTTTCCACAAGTCCATAGAAAAAAGTACACATATTATTTTATGCATTTTATCCCCACTTCTATTATAATCACTACTTTTTTGGACACTTAGGCCCAAATTCACAAAGGTGGTTTTTGCAAAAACCATGGTTGAAACCGTGGGTTTTAGAAACCATCGTTTGTGATTTGCAGGTTTCAGAAAGCGTGGTCAGTGGAACCAGGCCTTTATGAAAAATCAAATGTAGAAGATACAGCTCCCCCTTGCATTCATCTACTTTAACTTTATCCGTGTAAACTGCTTATTTCTGTAATCATTAAAACCATGGTTATAAATCACGATAGATAATATTCACTTTTATAATAAACAATCCATAAAAAATTTTATCAGCAAATATCTAGGACAACATCAGGGCATTTTGTATGTGACACATTCCTGTGGACAATACGCCACTAGCTATTGTGTTGAAAATTGGAAAAAAAATCTAAGGTGATTTTGGCTTGATAAAAGTTAGTCAGCCATGCAAAACATTCCAAATGGGAAAAATGGATCACATTAGCATTGAGACGACGCTGTACAGTTCAGCAATATCATTGTATCCATGTGCACCTATTATAACTGCCAATGGGTGATATGACGAAGTGCCGCTAAAAGGCCAGTACTTTGAACGCACATAATGCACATGCTAATGTGCGTATCACAGCTTCACCCTCACGGTGCTATTTAAACCCTGAATGAATACAAGAAAATTGACATGTTTTCTATTATCCAGAAGAGTTGGGTTCCTGCATGAATGCACTTTGGTGGATACCATTTTTTGGAGAACCATGGCAACAAATAAAACAAGTTATGTAAAACTACACAACACTTGTCTCCAGTAATGTACGAAGCCTAACAAACAAGTTCTGCAAAACTGCACAACTATTTTCCCTTGTAATATATGAAGCCTTACATGACTACAGAGAATGTAGGAAAAATAAGCCATCTTCAAGGTAAATAGAAATTAGGAATATGTGAAGGTGCTTCCAATTGCAAGTACAATCACACCAACAACAAAAAATTTCAATTATTTCAAAGCACAAATAAAGATATTTCTTTAAATAAAGACCTACATGAACATGCAGAAAAGATGCATGTACATGTAGTGCATTAATAACTCCAAATAAAAATCAAACAGTATTATAATTAACAAGAATAATGAAAAAAAATATTGATTCATAGCCAATATATTAATGGGTCATTACTGAAGCAGAAAATTTCAGTAATTGAAAAATATTAAGTGAAAGTTGTGTTTTCATGTTATATGTTTCATGCATAGTGCATACAGAACCATACTGTAGTTTCAGCCACAGCTCAGCAACAATTCTCCTATATCTCAAATTAAAGAGCGACCTTTTGATAATCATTCCTGCCTGGTATTCCTATCAGGGCTACATAACACAAAGTTTGCCAATTGATCGTACAGCTGATTTGTGACCGATGCGCATGCAGATAAAAGGTAAAAATCAGCCCTACATGTATGATCAATTGCTTTATAGTTTTGTGTCAGACAGCCAAGAAGCTTATTGACTAAAAAGCATGACTGAGACCAAAATTAATCATCTTATGTACTATGTGCCAGCGTCTTTCGTACAGTCCTTTGGCATGTCAACACATTAATGAGAATAGCCTTGAAATATAAAGTTTGTTGTCTTCATTGAGGGAACATTGATAAATACCATTTTTTTTAAATCATTTCTTTTAATAAATTGGTCATTTAAACCTCCCTATATGATATCATGAGTATTCAAAAATTATTTGTTGAGGTACCAAGATTTGTATTTTACCATTACACGTACATGTAAGGAAATTTATTGCCTAAGTAATATATAATTCTATGAAAAAAATTAACATATTTTTCATGCTGATATGATTGACTGACAAAGAGCCATATCTCAAAACCCAGAGGAACTTATATGAGAGAAGCTACCACAGTTGAAGATGCCATTGCTAGATTTTTCCGCCAGAACCAATCTTTCACTCACTATAAAGACCATTCAATCAACATCACATTTGAGCATCCTCAAATCTAGACCAAAGTATCAACCAGGGGTTTCTCAAACCCCGCCCCCTACAACAATCATTTCCATGGCGACAACCATTCCTCACGTCAGACAGACTCACGGTTGTATAGGGGTCGGCCCAGTTCAAGGGGTTAGGAATTCTGTTGGACAAATTTCTTTCGCTGGAAATCCTGGGTTGGGAAATCACGCCTGGAGCATCAAAACATACCGTTTGGGTTCCACGACGGGGGTGGAATGTGGGGTACGGTGTCAAGAGGGGGTACTAGACACGTACGCCTTGTACCCATTTTTGAAAGGTGATGAACAGCATACATTGTATTCAGACACCAACATACACGTCAATTTGATAGTGCCTTAATGAAGATTTCAAGCAACATAGAAAATATTGGAGAAAAAAAAGGTTAATAGCTGTGGCCTACTGTATATCTTGGCATATCACTATGAGACACAATATTGGGTGGTCGAAAAAGTTCACTCATCTACTTCTTAAACACAGCACCTTTCAATAATAATGGCTCTTGATGGTAAAATCTTTGTCCAAGGTTTGCCTGAAGTGGCAACAGTTCCTGGATACCAGGATTCCTCTAAAATTTACTGTATCTTGACAACACAGACCTGGAATATGTGGAAAGAATTCAGGATTTCTGAAAGAGGGTCTAATGATACAATACAAGTTGACTAAAGAGCACTTAGAATCTCTGACAAAAGTAGACATGAAACAAATGGTGCTAAAAACGTTTTTATCCCTTATTTCTTTGAGTTTCACAAATTTGAAAATTATAAAGAGAAGTATTTTTATCATTATTTTGCATTATAATATCAGTATTATAATCACTAATTAATTAAGATCAGCATTATAATGATCATGGCTCAGTGGTAAAGATGGTAGGCTAAACCTCCTTACTGAAAGCTCCGAGTTCAACACCAAAATCATGTGCTAGTGCAAAAAGTATGACCATCATACAGTACCTATAGCTGCTGGTCTCCTATTCAACTGATGAATATTCACACACTTAATTAGGTGTAACATGACAAAAACAAATCCAAAATATGAAGAAACAATCAGCTTTCTAACATTTCTTATTGAAAACTTCACATGGTTTTGCTTTTAAAAAATAAGATAGCAGCAGCCTAGTTCTCAAGAAAATAAGGAATATCAAAATAAAGGTCCAAACTCAGGATTCTTTCCAACAAAATTTTTAAATGGCTGAGAAATCGTTAGAATAATCTGTAATTATTATAAACTAAGTGTTCCATACCTGAGTGGATGGTGTCAAATGATGAGGATCTTTACGAATCTTTTGAAGTCTCTCGATGGCCTGTTTGGACAACCGTGTAGAACTGCTGTATTCGGAACAGTCACTATTACGACGCAATAGCTGGGGAGAAAAAAAAATTGGTCTCCGTATGAGATAATATTACATGCATATTATATATTGCCAGATTATAATGATCTACAGTGCACCAAATAGACATTTAGCAACAAATTCTATTGTTATGCTGTCATAACCCCTAATAAAGAGGGAGTCTTTGTAAAAAAAAAAAAAATTACAGATAACTACTGTATAGATCTCAAAACACAAACATGTACTGTAACACCACATTCTCATTCTACATGTATCATAACAATTACCATTTAAATCAACCAGTGTATGTGATGTCACTGAATAAGCCAGTTCGTAGTTACACTCTGCGCATGATTAGAAGATTCTGCGCATGATCAGAGGAAGGTCATTTGTACTAAAGTGACATGGTGGTTTAAAATTTAATGAGATAAGCACCATCTTTGAGGTCTTGATCATTCATACATTCTTTTGAATTGTGCTTTTCATTTACATCCACAAAAAAACAATGCGTCCACGAACGACTGGTATATTTCACAGTTTGCCAAGTACATTAATTGTACAACATGCTATAATATGCATTCAAAGTAGAAATGCAACAAATACCTTCATAGAGCGTTCAATGGTGTGCTATTCTAGTCACCTGGTCTTTTCAATTTCTTCATCCTGCTATGTAAGGCATCCTTAGCTACATAATACCTTGCTTTGAAACCTGCCTATCTCAATGAAAGAAATGAAAGGTCACTTGACCAAAATTGTCCATGAAGTAACTACGAACTGGTCTATTAAGACTTAATATTCTTATGAAATATTTTTTGTGAAGCAGTCCCCTCAGACCCATATGAATAGCAGACCTGTACATTAGGTTGGTCAATACTTGTAGCCTACAGTACACGTATGGACCAATATTTGGTTAAAACTTCATGTAATTACCATTCATTTTACGTTAATATTACCCCCAAAATCTGATAGTGTAGTGTATAAAAAGTTTTTTTTTATTTATTCCTACTGAATTCTTGGAAATGATCCACTAGATGATAATCATAAGTGAACTATAAATTTAATTAAAAAAATAACATGTAAGGTCTTGGTTTTCATTAAACTACATTGTATGCATGAAGATTCATTATTGTTCGGCAAACTTCTCCTCAAAATATAGCCAATGATTCCTAGAGACTCATTTTATGTATTTTGTTTGAATTTGAAATATGAAAAATTTTGTCACGGGTGTTTTGGGAACAGAAATTGGCTGCTACTCCCTTTTAATTCTGCTATTTGTATAAACCGTCTGCAGTGTTCATGTGAAAAATGGTATAGAATTTCCAAACATATGTGCGTTGTGTGAATCAATCAATAATTCATTCATATTCAGAAATTAGATTAAAGTGCACTGCATGTACATGTAATTCTTCAACAATTACTGAAAGAAAAGGAGCATTTAACCTGGCGCCACCCAAGACAATCTCCAAAATAGTAAAAACTTGATTTGAACAGATGTCAAAATTATTTTATCAAAGGATACTTTGAAAGCTATCTTTACAGCATTACACATACCCATGAAGTGTATAACTTCCTATGGGGTAAGCTTTTGTAAGGTGTGCTACTTCAAAGGGGCCCCTCTGTAAATGAAAGCATTGTGTGGATTTTACAATAAAAATTACACTACTCTGTGGAGAACACCATTCATTAGCCCACAGAAGAGGAGACAATGAGTACAATACACGTTAGCCTAGGTTTCAGTATTGACAACAGGAGCATATTGTCATATGGGGTGTATGATATAGGGGGCAGTATCATAGTGCGTTCATAAAACAATCAATGCTTTATTGGCATCTATCTACATGTACGCACTCATGGAATGTGAATTCAACGCCTTTTATAAATCAGTATCATGATAAACTTATCATGATAATATACATTGATATGTAGAGTTTCAGGTTTGAATTGTATTTAGACAATGAAGTGCAGTTCATCATCAACTGTGTGTACTCAAGTCAAGACAAATGTATAGTTTATACCATCCGTTACTAGAGATAGTGCAAAGGTTCAAGAATTGAGAATTATTTGAAGTGAAAAATAAATATTTACTACATTGTACATGTATGTATTAGGAATGTTTATCAAACATAATAATGTGGGCTATGATGGCATACATATATGTACATGTATCACAGCCAAGTTAAAGGGATGGTCCGGGCTGGAAATATTTATATCTTAATTTAATTTATAGAGTAAAATTCACAGAGCAAATTGCTGAAAATTTCATCAAAATCGGATAACAAATAACAAAGTTATTGAATTTTAAAGTTTATCAATATTTTGCGAAAACAATTAAATGCACATCATCTTGAATATTCATCAGGTGGGCTGATGATGTCACATCCCCACTTCCCTTTTTCTTTAATATGTTATTACATGAAAATGAAATCATAAAAGTTTCATTTTTCATACATGTGTATTAAAATGATGTGTCTCCATTATGATGAAATATTAAGTTGTTGCAATAAATAACTAATGTTTGTCAATCCAATAGTTTTAGTTCTTGGTAGAAATTTTTTGAATAAACCTAATTTCATATAACAAATTACAAAAGAACAAGTGGGCATATGATATCATCAGCCCACCTAATGAATATTCATAAAGACATGCCTAGAACTGTTTCACCGAATAATGCAAATCTTTAAAATTCAATAACTTTGTTATTTATTATCCGATTTTGATCAAATTTTCAGCATTTTGCTTTGTGAATTTTACTCTATTTATTGAGGTAAGAATATCTCCAGCCTGGACCATCCCTTTAATATGAGTTACAGCAGATCTCCACCCCCATCCCTCCAACCTCCAACCACTACCACCCTGGCCTCAGTAAACACAGACTATGGTCTAGAAAACTACAACAGAAGTTACAGAACAGTACTTGCCTAGCTATAAAAAGCCTCATACTTCACTTTGCGATGAATGACACCCCCCACCGGCACCCCCATCCCCTCCCCCCACAAGCAGACCTGTTCATGGGCACCAGATTTCAGGCACAATGGTAACAGCTAATTTGTTTCTGGAATCAAAGTGGGTCTGACTGATCGTAGACTGCAGATTCTTGCCTGAAGTGGGATGGGGGAAGCAATCCCATTGCATTACAATAGAAGAAGCAGTACAGGTACAGGTGAGAGGATAGATCCCATTCATGGTTATTGTCAATAAGTAAACACTTCATTTTCTGGCCCCCCTTCAATACAATTCCTAAAACTATTTGCCAATGGGTCAATGACGATTGAATCAACCTACTGTACCTGACCATACAGGTAATGCCTTCAAGTTGTTTTTACACCAGCCCTCCCTGAATAATAACTGGTATTTTTGCGGAAAGGAATTCTACACGTACGCACAGAAACTAATATGTTGTAACAGAGAATTGCATAACATGTGTGAAATACTTAAAACATCTCCAAAAAATATTCATAAAGAAGCAATTGTGACGTAAGCAAGGTGTCAAATTATTAGTTGGTGAGGTACTCAGTTAATGTAGAATAGAAATCACAAGAATAAATCGTGTACATTCTTGAAACACCCTGTACATGTAGGGATGCCATAATTTTCTTTTTAGATACAGGCAGATGAGAATGAGCAACATGAATTATCAGATCCAATTCTGAATATTAAAGTTCTTTCAATTAAATTGGTAACATTTATGATAGGGGCAGGTATGAAATACACCTACTGACCTACAGTATATCCAATACCAGTGGAAGAAAGAGAGAATTCAATAAAGGGTGTGTCTTCCAAAACTGACTTTTGGTTTATGAGGGTTCCTCAAGAGATTTCCTGAATGTTTGAACATTTTGTTTTTCCATTACAATGTAACAACATTTGTAATTTGATTTGTTCTAGATTTCTTCTGTTTACTCTTTTGACCAACTCACAATAGCAACACAAATACAGACAACACATGTACAAACAGTACAATGTAGGCAAATCTGACAGTGATGAGATGTAAACACTTTAATATTAAAATGATAAACAATAAAACCATTAAAAATAAAAATGCTTTTTTTGAAAGATGAGCATCAGCATTTTTGGGGGGCCTAGTTTCATGGTTGATTGTAGAGATGGTAAATTGTTATAGAAGGAAATGAGAGATGGTCCCTACTACTCTACTTGACGTTGTATCAATGTTATATCTAAAAACTTCCTACTGATATTTTACCTAAAATCCAAGAATGTGGCATGATATTATATTTGTAATTATGAATTAAAAATAATAAGCAGAATCAATAAAATACATACAATGTATTTCAGTGTAACTATTTATAAGGACCACCAATACAAATACCTGTCATATACTAGTATACTAGAGTCCAGACTGATTGTTATTTTATTCTCATGTGCAAGATATAAAACAGGTGTGCCATCGTGTACAGAAGTGAATGGGCAGAGATTTACAAAACCCTCACATTTCATTTGGAGCCTAATTGACCATGTCTTATGAACACTCCAGCAACCATGCATGCCATCTGTAGGGAGCAGGTATTGAAACCAATTAATTATAGGAACCTGAGCTTCATCATAATCTTGGACCAGCAATTTGGTTTTTATTTTAATGAGGATAATGACTACCAGGTATAAAGTTGGCAATAGCAACACTGAGTGTGACCACTTTCACCAATGGTGCTAATGATTTACAGTATGATGAGATGATGATGGTGATGATGATGGTGATGATAGAGATGACAAATAATGGCGATAATGACAGATGATGATAGTAAGAAAATGGTTATATAATTATAGTGATGATGATAATGATAAATGATGACCAGGAGGAGAGGGTGGTGGTGGTGGTAATCAGTGAAGCAATGCAAGTTGATAAAACAATGAAAGTAAACCCATACAGTGTAGGCCTATAAAACGGAGACATTTTTGGGGTCTGTAACAAATTTTTGTCAACAAAGAAAACATACCACTATTAGTAAAGCTAATGGTGGTGATAATGATGATGATGATGAAAATCAACTAATGATAACGATCATGACAGTGTTGATCAGTGAAACTTACATTTACAATTAAAGCACTCGTGAAGCTATTCAACCTATAAAGGGTTCTTGACAAGAAAGTTTTAATTTGTGCACTGTACAGTAGCTTTAAAAAATCTAAATTCAGTTAACTCCCCTAAAAAGTGTTCTCTAGTTTTCAATTCATTGCAAGATTAACTGAATTCTCTATCTCTCTGGCCCTTGGGTATTATACAGTCTAAAATTAACAAGATGTGTTCCCGGTTTTCAACCTTTTCTCACTCCCGCCACCTGACTAAAAATGAAGTAAAAATTGGATGGCTTCCTAACACAAACAATTAATTCATATTGAAATGCCTCAACTTTAGAGCACTTTGCAAAGGAGTCAAATGTTTGTTCAGTGGAAGCTCTGTTTTTCCTCATGTCAAACATTTTCAGAAAAAGCCCATTCTTTCAGGAAAATTTCCTTGAGGTATAATCACAACTGTAGAAGTTGGGTAAACAGAGAATTTTCTGGCTAATTAAGAGGGTCCTTGTATCTTTAACAATTTGGATAATGCAAAGTCGGGAATGCTATAATTAAAAGGTGCCACAATATTTGCTTTTCTACCAACACAAGCATTTGCATCTTTTTTTCTGCACTGCATTATGGGACAGAAATCTTTTACACCTCAAAGCTCGGACAACAATCAAATGTGTACAGACCCACTGAAAACTGTCACACTCTTCACTCATTATTGCTCTCTTCATACTAATCATTGTAAAAGTATATAAATCTTAAAAATATACATCCTAATGAAAATGACAATGAAACAATCAAAATTGCATGCTTATAGCGTTCAAGTGATCAGGCAATTAAAAAAAATACTTTTGTATTTTCGGGGGATACTTTTCACTGCCTACACTGTACATGAACAGTATATGTACTGTAAAGCGGTATAAAACATGTTGTAGGCTTGAACATTGCATTAAAGGGGGGGGGGGTTCCAACGCTCTCTTTTTTATGTAGTTTCCACTGCTCTTTTGAGCATTTCGGGGCTAAATCGCCCCCAGCCCCTGTGTAATTTTTCCATGCAAGATGTACACATAGATATAGTTTAGAACTTTGAGCTTTACTCGTCAGAATAATGTGAAGAATCAATTATTAAAGAAGATTAAAGAATATCAATTAGGGTATTAAGGGTAACATAGATTCACAATCAGTTTGATACTACATGTAGATGTTGATATTCTTAAAAACTTCTGTATTCTATTGATACATGTATATCAAATTACTTCCATTTTCTGAGAGCTGTAAACATTAAGTGCTCAGTGAGAAAGTTAGCATGAGAGAGAAAGATAAAGAGAGTTGTTTGTAGGATGAGTAAGACTGGGCAAACATTGTGTATTCTTGTTAATGACAAGTGCTAATCCTGGGTACCCTACAGGTGGATCTTGAGTCTTGACCAAGCTTTGACTAGTCGTGGTACATGTATTTCCAAACTTTCCAAAATTTATCTTATTTCAGGATGAAATAAGATCTATTTTCAGCAAAGTTTTACTTAAAGGGGTACTTCATCAGGCTGAAAATAATATGATTTGAGCAATGAAAAAATAGACAAAACCACACACTGAAAAAAAAAAAAACGGAGAAGAAATTAACAAAGTTACAGTACGTGTACATATGACATTTTAAAGATTTGCATTATTTTGGTGAAACAGTTCTATGTGTTCATGAATATTCAATGAGCAAATTGATGATGTCATTGATGAAAGCAATCTATACCTGAGCCACAATGTCTACCAAACATCCTTTACAAGTCCATAAAACTTTTTGGTCGCCACAAGGTTTTCCAGAAAGCTACAAGTGTTAGCTTAACACATCATGAAAGATACCTTCATTAATAATGAATTAATGAGGTAATGCATGAATGCTTGCTTTGTTATGTATTGACATTCAACGGACAAACATTTAAAAGTGACCTCCAAGGGACACACATTTTCCATGAGTGATCAATGAACCTTGTTTTCTAGCCTCGAGAACAATAATGTGTGAGAACAATAAAACTTTGTAGCTGAATTTGAAAAAGCAATGGCTTGGCATGTTTAAAACTTTTGAAATAGGGCCTATAGTCTACATGTACTGTAGAATTGCTTTATTAAAAGTGCAATTACACGTGCACAATTTACACTGACTGTATTTTTAAAAAGATATTGTACATGTTTTATTCTCACTTCCTTATACTTGCAAAGTCATAACGATAATCATCGTGTTAATTATGTAGGCCTACACAGTAAACACGCAATTTGAAGTTTGTATACAACGCTGGTAATCACATGAACCTTACTGTACAGTAGTTAAACAATCATTTTAAATCTTAAAGTGGTACTCTGGGATTATAATACTAGAGTAAAATCCAAGGAGTAAAATGCAGAAAATTTCATCAAAATCTGATAACGAATTGTACCAAGATATTGAATTACTAGTATAATTTTTAGCAATTTATTTTGTGAAAGCAGTTATACATGTATTCACATCATCATGAATATTCATTAGGTGGGCTGATGATGTCACATCCCCACATTCCTTTTTCTTTTTATGTTATCACATGAAATCATAATTATTTTATATTTTTAATGCATCATACATGTGTGAATTGCCTCTCTTTTAATTAAATCAGTTGCAGCAATTAATGTATATGCATTAAATCAGTTGTCAATCCAATTTTTCCAGAACTTTCTTGAAGGAAAAAATGTGAATAAACATGAGTTCATGTAATAAAATACAAAGAACAAGTGGGGATATTACATCATCTGTTTGCTAATTGAATATTCATGAAGACATGCACAGCACTGTTTCAGCGAAATAATGTCAATCTTCAAAATACAATAACTTTGTTATTTATTCATTTCATGCGGGGGCACCGTAGTCTACAATAAAGTCTAGTGGTTATGACTCTCGTCTTTCAATCAGAGGGACGTGGGTTCGAATTCCAGCCATGGCATGTTTTCCTTCAGCAAGAAATTTACCCACAATGTGCTGCACACTAAACCCAGGTGAGGTGAATGGGTACCCGGCAGGATAAATTCCTTGAATGCACTGAGCGCTGAAAGGCAGCTCGAGCTAAAGCCGGGGAAATGATAATAATAACAATGCGCCTCAGAATATATAATTTCTAGATAGATGGCACTATATGTAAATGCCTATTATTATCTGATTTTGATAAAATTTGCAATGTTTTGTTTCTCTGATTTTTCTGTATACACGTAGGTCAGTTCAAATCATATTACGTTCAGCCTTGAGTACCGGCTTTAAACAACAAACAATTTTGTTCCCAATAAATTACACCTGTATGGTTGAATAACTCCTGTATAGTTAATATAGTAAATACATGTAGCATTGTATATTACAAATTTTAAACAGTTTTTACTGTCTACATGTACATGTAGGCCTACTGTACATTGAAATGTGTTCAAGGGCCTGATATTATCAAGCAAATTTCACGACACCCCCAAATATATTACAACAATACAAGAACACTCAAAATCATGTTTCCTTCTGTACCCTTTCCTTTACATGAAATAGAAAGAATCAATCTATTTTAGATTGACCAAGTGGTCGTAGATTGGACAGACTTTTAATAGCCTTTATAATTGACAATTAAGTTGCTTGGAATTATCTTCAAGAATGCACTTAGGGTCATTAACACTAGTTTTTAAAAGAGTGCATGTAAACATAGCAGAGTTTCTAAAGTACTTTACCTGCACGAGAGAATTTAATCAGTCTTTTATTACATACTAAACCAAGCCAAGAGAACTGCTAAAGTTTACGTCTCCATGTACATAGAAGTCATAGATCATTTATTTTAAGCTAATTGTATTAGAATGTACGTAAACGAAAAAAAAATTACATGTACCTAAGACTGAAATAACAACATGTGAATTAAATTACAACTGGAATGATAAAAGCAATCTACAATTTCTACATTATAACAATGCTCTGATATGTAGCCCTGCCTTTTAATGACAATATGGTACATTGTGCTATTAATAGTACGTGTAGCATGTAGGGCATGCATGCACAGAGCATGAATTCTTAATTTTGTCTGTTTCTTGTTCCAATTAAGAAAAGCTGGCTCTGATGAATCAAATCAGCAATTTTAAACAGGGCCAACCTGCCCATCCTGACTGACAGCCAAGAAATAAGAACAATTATAAACATTTTTCTTCATAGAAATAAAAAAACATGCAGGTTCAAAGACATGTAGTCAATTTTCCTCACCCCCCCCCCCCCACAAAAAGGAATATGATAGGAACAACCTGGCAAGTATGGTATAAATCATCATGTATCAGTAGGCCTGCATGTACTTTAATTTTAATCATTCCAAAAATGGTTTTACTTTAACAAGTTGATATCAAAATACATGTAGGATGGTTACCCCAGAATCTTACTTTAGAAAAATAATATATTTTCTATTTATTGCAAATACACGAAAATAATAAGGTCCATTACTATACAGACACAGTGACAGAAGATTCCATTTTCTCTTGGATAGACCAACACAATAGAAACGTGTGTAGCCTACCCACTCTGTTTGCTGAACCCCATTTTTTTTTCTTTTTGGGGTTCCAAAAGCCACATTCGCATTCCAACGTACAATAACAGATAAAGATAAATCATGACAAGTAAACTTATGGTCTTCTCTGAACTGTACATGCACTCTGCTGTGGAAGTTACACATGATGATAAAGGTTTGCATACAAATATTCTGTATTTTTGACGCTGAAAATTTTTGCATTATAATACCAAATTAATCTTGGGCTCCCATTTCTGTACTTTGAACATGTACACTGTAGGCCTAAGCAAGAAAAGCACTGAATTGATATAAAGAAGAAATCATTCTAACTCCCACTTCAATGAAGTATTGCTGACATGTTTATGAGGCTAGTAACATGACATACATGTATTTGATTTTTTTCATCCAAGGAGGCAGGCATTAAAAATTTACATTGCTGCGAACAAGATTATAGGTGCACTTAGGCATACATGTACACTGAAATTGCTGGCTCCAACTTATTTGGCAAGTGGTAGCCAATAGACAGAATGTTGATATTAAAGTTTTCTGGAATTTATAAACTTTTTGAAGGTCTGTACTAGAGGTAAAGTTGAAATGGTTTGTTGATATTCCTTGCGGTAATTTATAAACATTTGAAGGCTTTTGTTAAACATGCAGCAGGCACATAAAACATGAAAAATGAAAGAATGAAAGTGTACAAGTACATGTACATTCATGTACATATATCACAGAAGAATCAGCCGACTAGCCCAAATGAAATGTCTTAATGAATTACAGTGGATATCAAAATTTGAAATACTGAAGATTTGAATATCAAAAGTGTGGTTGTATGACTGCAACAGTCAAGACTTCCAAAAAATTGATAAAAAAAGAAGAAAATTAAATGATTTATTTAATTCCAGCTGTATGGGCAACCAAAGTAACTTTGATAAATTGTGTCAAGAAACTGAGTTTTTTTTTTTTCCTGTTTCTTAAGTTTCTTTAACAACTTGTAATCTTAATAAAAACTTACATCTTTTTTTTAGGTCAAATTGATTTCAGTTAAATACCATTCATAATTATGTGAAATTGTTTTTCATTGGACGATGTCTTACATGTAAATGCTATCAACAAAACAAAACACAATTTCTTGGAAGTTGTCATCCCAGACTTAAATAATAGCCAAGTTATATAGCGCTTTTCCCAGAACGGCTCAAAGCGCTTTACAGCATATTACTACCCCGGTCATTGGATTCATTTCAGTCCCACACGAAAAGTGCACAATTTCCACTCCCTGGGGAGCATTCCTTGCATTTATCGCAGCTTAATTATGGCGCTGGCAAATTCAAACATACAATACATGTATCTTTCGCATCTTACCAGGTACCCATTTAGCACCTGGGTCGAGAGTGGCAAAGTGTGGATTAACTCCTTGCCAAAGGACAATAGACCACGATGGGATTCGAACACACGACCCTGTTTACAAGGCGAGAGTCAGAACCACTACACCACGGCTCTTCCACTGTCAGACTTACATGTAGGGTGTGTTTATGCTTCCATTGCGAGGACAGACCAGAATCAGCGTTTTCAAATGTCGTTTCAAAACGCCAATCGTAAACATGGTTCTGGGAGTGCTGTTTATGCTATACTTTTCAGAGGCGAAATCACGAACTACAGCTGGCTTCGCATTGTAATTTTCGTTGATGAGCAGGAAAGCGAGATCAAATTGGGCGCACCTTTTTTTGAAAGTTTTTCTTTCCGAGTGTTGTTATAGGGAAGATACATGTACATCGACCCGTTATTTAATCATCAAACAATTTCCGATATTTTAGTCATTGCATGGAGCTTCTTGACATAGCCATATAATTTCCACCATGGTGAAGATAATAGTGAGAAAAATAAAGAATATTAAAGTATACATGTACATAATAAAATAATAAAATATCTACTAGTATCTGTGTTTATGCTACTAAGGCATCTGGCAATGTCTCCTCATTATACCTAATGTACCAGGGTTTTTTTTTTTGTAAATCCCACAACATTCATCGTGGTGACAAATTGGAAGAGTAATACTAGTGATAGTACTTAAAAAAATCAATTATCACACATGCAAGTGTAACAAGGGAGATGAGAGGTTATTCCGTGGAGGTAACATGCGACCATGGAGCAATGCGACTGTATTTGCCGGCGGATTTTCATCTCACCGGAAGCATGTTCCAAATGACGTCATTTAAACACGTTTACGATCGTGGTTCTGTTTATACTTGCCCAGAAAGCCTGATTCTGGTCAAACGACGTTTACAAACGCACCTTTTTGTGAGTTTACGATCGGCGTTTTGAAACGTTGTTTAAATGAAAGTAAGCATGGACGCAACTGTGTTTTGTACTAATCACGTATGGAAACGCTGATTCTGGCCTGAAAACTGGAAACATAAACACGGCCTAGACTTACATTGTCAGCCCTGACAATGTCAGCTACATTTAAATCCTTGGTCTTCATTGACTGAGAATCACGAGTTTGGGATGGTTGGTTTCTATGGTAACTATAAAAAATGTCAACTTTTCAATGCTAAAAAACAAGAAATGATGTTCAGATGGGAATACACAGCCTTCTTAACATACATGAAGCCTACGACATCTACACTTTTCACCAAAGGACACACATGTGCTGCAGTACATGTAAATACTTTATCATTGTTTGGGTTTAAATTCAAACCGCAGGACACACACAGATCACTTCTCCTACAGCAATCATTGACTTCATTTTATCACTAATGAATACCTGGAGCAGAGAGAGGATTATCCCTTAACCAAGTCACCATGAAACAATCCCATTGAGACCCTTTTCAAACAACGCCATGTGGATTACGCTGACCAACTGTGAACAATCAATACGCCTTAACATTCCTCAAGATGGCCGCCCCTACCCCTGCAAAGCTGACCTTGGGAGCATCTCTCGATCATTAATAGGGCTTAAATTAAATCAACTTTTGTAGCCTACTTTGCATTGAAGACCTACCCTAATGACCCTGTATTTACAGTGCAGTGTACATGTATGTGCGGTAATTTCAGTGTTAAGAATACTTTCAAAGAAAACTGTATAATTTCAATGCATTAATCAATTTCAACTCAACGTAATCAATATTACACAAAGTATGCCAGAATTGCATAAAAGTGAACACTTCATCTTTAGATATGGGCATTACTGTACACGTAGGTCCCATTCAAAGGTCGAAGAGTATTTAAAATGCTCAAATTATTAAGCTACCCATAACATTCTGATTAAATAATTCACCTTCCATAATACACCATTTGGAAAAGATCAATATGTGTCAACCTCACCAACAAGTTGATTGAATTTGAAATGAATTCAAATGAGTATAAATGTGACATTTTCAGAAAAACACAATTACATTGTTAAACAAGAAATTATCAAAGCACATGTACTTTCACACAAGAGTGATGTGAACATTAGGCAGTACATGTAAGTCGCCCAATGACCTGGTCAATATTCATAATGAAATGAAAAAATACAATTACAATATGTTTCTGATCCAATAATGAAAAACATGGTTGCATGTTCTTAGAATTTAAGGTGAAATCGGTCAGTGTGGAACATTGTATTATGATTTCAGGAATTCCAGACTTCCAGAGCTTCTTTAAATATTACTATTACCAAACATCAAAACACAAATTTGAAATATTTGAAATTCATTTTTGATGAAATTTCCAGTGTTTTTCTTGATTGGGTTTCCCTACTTTCCTCCAATTATTTAAATATACATGGTACATACATGTATGCATATTTAAAGATGTAAAATAAATATTGACATACCTGTTGTTTCTGATGAAAAGATTGGTTTTCTGAGAGTCTCCTTGATAATTCATTTTGCACCTTCCTTGCTGTATCTTGGTCAATAGCTTCATTGATGAAATTTTGTGAGGGCTTGCTGTAAAGGGAGTGACGCCCTGTTGGAGGCAAACCCTTTGGTGGACCCATTAACTCCTTCCCTCTCTGGGAATTGTCTTCCAAGGTTGAGGATCCAGAACTTTCGGCGTTTGGTTTAGGGGTGTTAAAATCAACGCCAGGTTGTTTGAATTGCTTTAGCTCGGGAGGCGCAGAATGCTGTATGTGGGACTGAAGAGGCACTTGGACGCTAGATGGTCTAGCAGCCTGCTTTTGATAGTGAAAGGCATTATCTTGTTGCGCTGGCACTACTGAAGGACTGCGGAAGCCAACAGGATCAGGACGAGCTCTTGGAGTGAGCCTGCCTGATATGTCTTTGGTGTTTCTGAAGATGTTCTGCGGGGATGTATCAATTGATTGGGGAGAAGTTGAAGACAGAGAGTAAGGCACATCTGATGACAAGGAGGCATTGACTTCAGCTGGAACAACATGCCTTGTACCACCTCCTCTCTTGTTGCGCATTAGAGATGCCACATCCAGGATTGGATTGTGATGGCTGTGATCCATTTGAACATTGAAATCACTTTGGTCTTTACTATTTCCGTTACCAAATCCACTATCACTGTTACTGCTGTTGGTGCTGTTACTTCGACGTGGACCACTGGCAAAGGAGGAGTGTCCATAAAGTTCACCAAAGTAGGACAAGTCATTCCGGTCTCTATAGAGTTGCGACACCTGCTGAAGAATAGGTTTGGCCGAGGAGGGGAAGATGTCACAAGTGTTTGTTTCTGGATTAGTGCAACAAGAGATACCAAATTGTGAGATGACCCGGGCGTGCACATCATGCCTTCTGAACTCTGGATCTACCATGAAGACATGGCAGGAGCTTCCAATTGGTTCATCATCACTATCCATAGCATCTAGCATTTCCTCAGGATTTTGGGATGTAACAATGCCAAAGAAACGCTTGTCATCTGGGCAGACACCACTGAAAGCAAGACGTTCTCTTGGGTACACAACAGCGATGCGTTGGTTACTGTTCACAAGCCGAACACCATCAGTCCGAATCTCCATCATCATGAACGAGTGCACCCTGTGCTCTTTGTGAAGCCTACGGACACACCCTCTTATCGCATGGAGACTGGCCGTTGGAAGATTTGCAGAAGCTGGAATGTCAATGGATCCAAGATAGCCAACCATAGCTCTCATGTGCACATTTTCATTGTCCTCCAAGAAAGATGCACCCATGCTGTGCCCCTGAGACAAATTCCGAATGGCATGTCCTGGAAGTGACACTGACTTGTGCATACCCCTTGAGGCATCACGACTGGCATCATTGCCCGGGTACATCAAATGGCTCAGTTCTACGGGGGACAATGGCCTCATTTCAGGATCATTATCATCATAGGGATTCTCTCGAATGTAATAGCTGGTCGGGGTAGGAGTAGAAAACATACGATTCCTCGGATCATTATGCCTCCTCGGTTTACGCGCCTTCGGTGTTGCATTCATCTTTTCAACACTTTTTCCATTCCAATAGGAGTAATCATAGTTTGGTGATCTTTTCAAAAGCATTTCTCCGTTTCCTGGCTGGTTGAGAGGACTCAAATGGCCTGGTGCAAACTTGGAAGAACTTATTTGGACGTCCGCCTGAATACGTTGCACTTCTGCTCCTCTAAGCATTGCCTGAGGAATATCTGTGTGCATGGAGAAGGAATCAAGAAGAGCCCCCTGCTGCATCTCTTCCACGACCATCTCTGCACGGGCTTTACTTCCAATCATCGACAAAGGTGTAGCACTCTGCGACCTCTTAGCATGCGGGTATCGAGTCCTGGGCATGTACACATACTCATCATCGGAAGACTCTGAACAATCCATCTCCGCGACAGTAAGACGTAACACACCAGTAGTTGCTCCTATCAACTTGATAATTTGTTCATGGCTTAAACGCGTCACATTTTCTCCATTCACTGCTATGACACTATCACCTGTTTTTATCCCGGCAATTTCTGCAGGGCTACCATGTAGGATGCAACTGAGAACACAAGGTGACTGACCGGATACAGTGAAGCCATAGCCATTTCGGCCTCTGGGTACTTCAACTGTTTTGAGGTTCATCGCGCTTGTCCTTGGCAGCTTTGTTTTCCTTCTGCCTGGATACATTTTTGCAGATTGTTAGGTCACACCATCATATCAAGTACATTACTCACTTTTGCCTTCCTCAGTAATAGTTTCATTTATTCAGTTAGGGTAAGCCTATGGGAAAGTCATCTCATCCACAATTATGAATTCATCCTGCAAAGAGCAAATTACAGCAACAGTGAGTATATCTTCCAGAGTATTATAAAGTTAATAAATTTCTCTGTCCAATTCTGAATGTCAGCAAGACAGCTGTCAAGATAGATGTTTTGGTAGAATAAGCAAAATATTCCTTCTTAGTTTTCAACCAGGGGGAAAGTGCAATGAACAGTGTCAGGTTATAATCAATACACGTTATTTTCAATAGAGTGCGTCGCTTTATTTCAATTTTACACCACACTCTGCCCACAACCACCACTCCAGTCAATGCAATATTCCAAATTCCAATAGGCAGTCGAAAATCACCTGCTACAAACTCAAGTGCAAATATGTGTACGATCTGGAACTCAAATGTTGAATAAATGAGTCTGGGTGATTAAAAACAGAATTTCTCACTCATCAGCCTCAATATCTATGACATTTATTCAGCAAAGTTTTTCGTTCGACGGCCGACGGTTGGCAATCAATTCAGGAATAGAACTTTGAACGGGGTTGCAAGTGGACAATCGGCCGTGATGTCTGCGATGAATAGATGTCTCGCACCCCTTCTTCGGCTTCGCTCAGCTCAGCTCAATTAATTACGAATACGAGCGCTTCAGTGTCGGCTTGCAAGTCCAAATGTCTTCAGATATTCATCAATTTATCACAAAATGAACAAACGTAAACCTAATTTCACTTTCACAGGCAATTGCAAAGTACGAGTTTACTTCTCGAAAGGCAAAGCGGACTTCCCCTTGGATACACGACGCGGTTTTCCACCACTTGTTCTCTGTACAAATTGATATGACAGGTGTATCACATTTGCGCAAACATCGGTCCCTCTGAATACTAAATTACCCCGTATGCAAAATGGACGCGTACTAACGGTGCGTCACATGGTAGGCAGTTCACATTGTGATTTGATGATAAAGCTTTTATTAGAAGTGTCTATTTTTTAAAGGGTGTAAGGTACAGGTTGTTGTTCCCCGAATTGTATTTTAGTCAGTTTTGTGTATTTCGAAATTCTGATTGAAAACGAATTCATTGTCATTTTCTCACTTTCATTCTTCCTTTCCCTTCTCAAATTCGCGTTTGTTTCGTTATTCTGTAATTCTTCACCTCTCAAAAGTTCTCTTTTACATTGTCATAGCACAAGGGACTTAATTAACATAATGACATGTAATGTAATATAATATACAGATTACACTATGATAATTAATGAAAACTATGAAATTTCGATTTCTTTTGTATTTTTACCTTTTCGTTCATACTTTGAAATTAAAAAATCGATCTATCAACACAGAAGTATCCAGGATACAGGATTTTCCAAAGGGGGACACATTTTCCCCAGAAAAAACTGACAAGCAAAAGAAAAAGAAAAAAAAGGTTTCCACAAAAAAAAATGAATGTCATTTTGTCCCACGTAAAATTGGACAAAAAAGGTCCTCAATCGTGTATGAAAAGTATGAAAGCACATAGTCAAATTAAAACTATTTGCTGCGACTCTCAAGGGGGGGGGGCACACTTTGTATGGACGACATATTTACATTAAAGGACAAGTCCACCCCAACAAAAAGTTTATTTGAATAAAAAGAGAAAAATCCAACAAGCATAACATTTAAAAAATTTCATCAAAATCGGATGTACAATAAGGAACTTATGACGTTTTTAAGTTTCGCTTAATTTCACAAAACAGTTATAAATTATGCACATCCCGGTCGGTATGCAAATGAGGGAACTGATGGCATCACTCAATCACTGTTTCTTTTGTAGTTTATTATATGAAATATTTTAGTTTTCTCCACATTGTCCTGTTAAACAAAGTTTTATTTCTCACCGTGAACATGAGGAATTACCATTGTTTAACATTTTATGGTTCAGTAAAGTTCTCAGTCGGTCCTTATTGTCAAATCTGTAAAAATTGAAATATTGTATAATTCAAACAATAAAAAAAAAGAAATGGTGAGTGAGGGACATCATTGATCCTCTCATTTGGATGTGACTAAATTGTGCATACAACTATTATGTGAAAAATAATAGAAAACTTTAAAATGTCTTTCTTATTTTACATCCGATTTTGATAAAATTTTCAGCATTTTGCTTATCTGATTTTTCTCTGTTTATTCAAATCAACATTTTTCTGAGGTAGACTTGACCTTTTAAAATATTGATTATGACTTTCAACAGGAGGCACAGGCCGGATGTGCCCCCCCCCCCCCGGATCCGCCACTACTTTTAAACTCGTTAACTAGTGTAAATAGAGAATAGTGAAAATCAAAATTACAGTCATTTTCAAGGTTTGACTTGGAAATATTATAGTCTACTTCAGAGGAATAAACCAATATTTCAGTAGGCCTACTTTTTCATAAGTTTATAATATTCTTTTATTGAGCATTGAACAATAACTGTTGCATTTACTAAGAGATACCCATTGGAATATTGTAGGCCTATTGTATACATTTACCCTTATGCGTCGCATATATCAAATATCAAGTGTATTCAATTTCGCTGCTCTCTTATCCATGATATCCTGTTAAATTGACTTTAGATATGTAAGTAATTCTCTGTTAGTTTTTGAAAAATGCAACTGCACATATGAATTCCGTATGATTGTTATTATACCCCTTTTAAATGAACGAATAATATTCAATTTTGCTCTTTTTGGCTTATTATAGTTTAGGGCATATTATGATTTATATAAAGTTCTGTACTTTATATTTTGGTTTCGAAAACAATTTTCAAAACAATCTCCTTTACCTCCCATTCATGAATTTGTATTAATCTATTTAATAGTAATTATTCATTTTTATGCACTATCATTTTTTTTTATACTGCCGCCGTTTCTTTCCCATGCACGATCGTGTCCTATTTCAAGACCTTTCATTTTCCTTAGTCTCCTTCTCTGGTCATCTTTTCCTTAATTTCTCAATCTATATATCCAAAGTGTTCATCCTTTTATTTGTAAATGATGGATATAGTATATATATAGTATATTCTTTTTATATTGAATTGCCATTATTTGTACAATTCAGTCTATAATCAGCTACGATATATGGATATAAACCATTTAAAAATATTATTAATCAATGTTTATGTTCCTGAATATTGCAACATTTTATGATTGATCACTTTTTCATTAAAACTCATTTTTTTATAAACCGAAAAATCATACGTCGATCTTCTATCATTTTTCAAACAAGCTTTTCACTTTTCAAAATGAATTGAAATAAAATGTGATTGTAATAGATTTATCTTATATGCAAAAGTCGCAAATTAAATTCTTAAAGTTGTCTATTTTTTGTCTTTTCTCGAATCTGTTTGTATTTTATCTGTCTTAAAAACATATGACTTTGTTCCGATAAAAAACTTATTTGAAGTCCAAAATAATTTTGCCTTAATATAATATGTATATAGCTTTCATGATATTAACATCAAATTGATCACCATGAAAAATAAAATCCTCTATATGTATATATATTTTTTACAGCATTTTCATAAGCAGGTGTCGGGAAAAGCTTTCTTTACTTCATGTAGCTCGAGGACATCTTCTAGTTCTAAAATCATTACAGATGTTACCTAGGTCTTTGCCTGCTTCTATAACAATTAGCGTGGCTGATTTTCTCCATATACTTAAATTAAAGTTAATGTTTCACTTTGTCCTTTATTTATTATTATTTATCTATTTATTTGTTTTCCCTTATTATGTATTTATTCATTTGCTTTCCTTTTTTACACTGTAAAAACGCTGTTTAGAATTTTAAGCACGTTGTGTAAGCCCGTCACTCAAACAACTATTGTTTAAACTTTTTAAACAACTGTCTTGACTTTTTAAAGAACTGTTTTAACAACCTGTTGTTAGAGTGACAGGCTTAAACAATGTACTATTTGTTTCACTCTATATAATGACGCTATATTATACATGTTATATGGGGCTCTTCCTCAGCCATGATCATCTTTCTTCTTCTTCACAGTTCTTGTTCTTCTTGTCTTCCCCCTCCTCCTCCTCCTCTTCTTCTTCTTCTTCTTGCACATGTATGTATTTATATTATAATACCCATTTTTTGTTTTCATTCATTTCGCCCAATAACACTTACTCTATTATTATATCAAATTGGTATGGACTAAATGGCTATTGGACCAACTGGTTATAAGACAAAATAGTGAGTGGATAAAATGGCAAATATACCATGTGGAGAGTGGACGAACTGACGGTAGACCAAATGATAGTAGACGAATTGGTAATTGGATGAATTGGCATTAGACTGAACGAAACATACTCTCTCTCTCTCTCTCTCTCTATCTGAATAGTGTCAATCAATATTCAACAATTAAAGATAGCCAGATTCCTCCTTGACAAAAGTTATTGTGACAAATTCATTAAATCTAGATCCCTGTTCATGAATTAGACAATGGTATTATTGATGCGACTTTTCCCTGAAATTGCACGATTGAGGCCATTTTGGTATTTTATGATCCACAGATCAAGGAGATCTCCTTGCACAGATCTATAACAATGCATAAACCCATCTAATAACTTAACTAAGGGTCTAATAACATGTAATACGGTTTTATAGTTGGAGCACAAGACTTGAACAGATTTTACAGATCTCATACAAAGGCTCATGATTATACCCAGAATACGTTTTAATAGGATTTAAATAACAACCTTTCCCATCTTTTCAGTATAGCCCCCTTTTGTGTAGAGAATTAAAGAAAAGTTTGAGCAATCGTTAGAAATTTTTTCTATCAAATCATGAAGAATTCCCATTTAACGCAGGATTTTACAGGATTTACATACACTAAAAAAGTAATAAAAAAAGCAGAAGAGTGAAAGTGTTTGGGTTTTTCACTCTTTTAATGCTGTCTATTCTCAGCATTGATTTTATCAGGGGCGAGCTGCGATTTGCCCCTTTTATGGGTTTAAGAGCATATCAAAGTTGTTTAAGATATGAACAATTTCACAAGTTCATGTAGATCTGCATGATGTACTAAACACTCTGGAAAAAGAACATTCAAAGATACAGTTACATGCATCTGTGTCATTTTTAGCAAGGAGTTTTAAAGGACAAGTTCACCCCCCAAAAATTGATTTGAATAATAGGAGAAAAATCTAATTATCCATTAAGCATAACACAAAAAAACTTCATTAAAATATGATGTTAAATAAGAAAGTCATGACATTTTAAAATTTCGCTTAAATTCACAAAACAGTTATATGCACATCCTGGTCTGTAGGACTGATGATGTCATCCACTCACAATTTCTTTTGTATTTTAATATATCAAATATGAAATATTCGAATTTCCCCTCATTGTCATGTGAAAGAAAGTTTCATTCTTCCCTGAACATAAATAATTGCCATTGATTTAAAATTTTATGGTTCAGACAAGTTAGTCCTTATTGTGATATTGGTAAAAATTGAAATATTGTATAATTCAAACAATAAAAAACAATAGAATAGTGAGTAAGGAACATCAGCGACTCTCTCATGTCTTTGCGTGTCACTAATTGTACAATCATATAACTATTTTGTGAAAAATAAGCGAAACTTTAAAATGTCACAACTTTCTTATTTTACATCTGATTTTGATGAAATATTTAGTGTTATGCTTGTTTGATTTTTCTCTTTTTATTCAAATCAATAATTTTCATGGGTGGACTTGACCGTTAAGTGACAGAGAAACATCAAACACATATCCTTTATAGCCACTTTGATGCCGCAAGGATGAAATAAATTATGTTACATGCACTGGCGGATCCAAGGGAGGGGGGGGGGGCAAAGCCGGCCCGTGGCCCCCCTTTGAGAGGCACAATTAAAATTTGTAATGTCAAAATGCCTTTAAAACAGAAGTGTGCCCCCCCCCCTTTGAAAGTGAAGACTTTTTTTTTGCTTGTCAAATTTTTCCTCGAAAAAATGTTTGAAAATCATGGATCCGCCCCTGGTTACACGTGTGTTTCATTGCAATTTTTTTGCAGATTGTATACAAAAGATTCTACAGATTTACACATGAATTACAAAAGGAAACATGCTTTTGTAATGATAATTACTTTTCGCTGCCTCTGGTCGGATAAGATGAGCAGACTGTGAGACACAGTGCTCACTTTTACAGGGGAAAACAAAAATAAATGTTTCAATATTTCTTGAAATATTATTTAAAATTACTCCATCGGCCGCATGTGGCTGCAATTATGACACAAAATAGAGTGTCACAAAGATCAAAGGAGTATATCCCGACAAACTATAATCATAGTGTTTTTATGATTGTGGAAATCTGTAAAGTTATGATTTTAATAATGTCAAATTCTTAAGTTTTATCACATTTTGAAACTGTTACCATTAAATATTTTGCCAAATTTCAGGACACGATAAGAGCCTTTGATATATATTTCATCATGAGTTTAATATCCATGTTTTGTAATCAAATAACTTGAAAATATGTCTCTTTCAACACTAATCACATCTCTGGCCGTTTTCGCCTGAAACTGGCGGCATCGGAGGTCACCACCAAAGGCTATAGTGCACCTGTGTATTCTTTTGTACTTCTTTAGAAGTAGGAACCAATTTACATACCGTGGTCACTCCATCCTTTTTTATCTCCATGTTTTTATAAGGGTGCCTTTTGAATGGTATCCTTTATACCATAGGGCGCATAAACTTTGAGATAAGGAATACGTTTCCCCTATATAGTCTTTTACTTTCCTGGATGAAGAGTAACAAAAGGGGAAGTTCGTCCTGCATGGTGATTGTTATGATAATAGTATAGAAAGCTTATACGAAAATCTAAGAAAACATTGATGAAAGTTTGATGAAAGTCTGTCATCATAGAATAACAGACTTATGAAACGTTAACACTTTGATTTTGTGATTTTACAGACGAGCAGTTCCTCTGTTATGTTGTGTGATATAGATTTTTTTTTTTTAATACATCTTTCTCCCAACAAAAAATTGTTGGTGATTTTATTTGTGTGGTAGATATATGATTCGACACATTTCAATCCCCAATCAATATTATAACAAAATCATTTTTATTGATCCAGTTAAAACATAATTATTCATGGAATTTATATTACACGATATACAGGGGAGCTGGTTGCATAAAAACTTCACAATTTTCATCATTTGATAGATTTTTCCGTAAAGAAAAATGATACCTTTGACACAATATAGCTTGTGTGAAAACAGAAAATTCAAAGAAACAGATCAACGAAAGTTTGAAAAAATTAAATAAATTATGAGAAAGTTATGAGCATTTAAAGTTCAGATCATTATCATAATTTAGATCCTCCGGTTGGCAATGCAACAAAGATGTGTGATGTCACATGTGAACAACTTTCCCATGATTACTTTTCTATATATTTAACCTAAACTGCCTCTTTTATCACATCTATTAGTAGATCATGTATTCTTTCTATAGGAGGGCATGTAATACAGATTTTTAAAGAATACATTATGGATAAAGAGCAAAAAAATTGGGGGGTATTTTATAGTCCATCACAAGGAAAAATTATTCACATGTGACATCACACATCTTCGTCGCATTACCAATGGGAGGATCTCCATAGCATTATTAATCGCAATATTCAAATGCTCACAACTTTCTCATCATTTGTCTGATTTTTCACACACTTTCTTTGATCTCATTCTTTGATTTTTCTCTTTCCACACAAGCCCACTTGTTCCAAAGGTTTATTTCCCCTTTAACCTTCTCCAAAATTTATCTTATGTCAAGAAAATAGATATTGATCATTTTCTTGACATAATTCTAGTGGGCATCATTCACATAGATATTTACCATGACCCAGAGAGAGAAAAACGTGAATTTATAGTCAATGTTTGATAATTACCGGGGATAATTATAATAATGACAATGAGTATTTCTAATGCGCACTTTCTAATGAATTACTCAAGGTGCTGCATAATTATATTCATTTTGTAATACTAATAGCAAAAGTGAATTATATACTGAATGTGATAACAAGGTTTCAAATTGGGTTTGAAAATATATTTTGGTGTGAGATTTTTTGTCCACAGATAGTTGATTATACTACATCCCGCACTGCTATATTTGAATGAAAATATAACTGCTTGTCTCCCTCCCAACACACCACATCAACCTCCACACACAAAATAAGCTGGGATTGCAATCCTTTTATTTCAAAGATACAAATAAAGAAGAAAATCCCACTCTAATAAACCAACTGTGCCAAAGAGAAGATTTAAACCATAAGTACACAATACCTGTTTCTCCTTACATAGAAGACTGTGTAAGCCATCTATTCATGTTGAGATTAATACTAAGATGATTCGAATAAGATTATAGTTTCCTGATTCATCCTGCTTAGGAGATATTCAAATGAGTTCAAAAGAACACTACTCAGGATCCTGTTTCATGGAACTAGTTATCAATGGCAAGTAATAAATTACTGTGTTAAGATAGTGAAAACATGAAAGTTAATTGGCCAAGAATCCTTCATTGAAAACAATTTCTCGTGAAAAGGGATCTAGGTGCAGATCAGGTACTCATGGGAGCGTTTGAAAACAGGACGAGATTGCTTCTAAATCAGCTTTCTTTATCCAAGATATACGAGATTTTCGCTCTTTACCTCTGATATATATATTTTCATCTATGAAATATCCAGTTTTAATTTAAAAATAATGACAATGAAAGTAAAAACAGGATACAAGGCAAAGAGGATGAAAAAAAAAAGTCTGAACATGTTCAGTCCCCTAAACTTTAGGGACAAATATTGGAAGTTAATTGCTGATTTGAAAGAACAACTCTGATTGGTTGCTAGCAAGTCTTTTGAGCAAAGTGCTCATGCAACGATGATCTTCATGGCGGGCCATTTCATTTAATTAATCACTAACCTTTATGTTACAGGGCCTAGATGAAGAAATAGTTGCGTTTAAACAGAAATAAAAAATCATGCATAAGCTCACATATTTTGTTTTGATTGTGGTTGTAAATCCAAGATATGTTTGATTCTGTTTCTGTAATAGCGGGGCCTGTAACACAACTTAGCAGTCATTGTAGAAGATTATCTTTACAATTGATTGCATTGACTTGATTGGTTGTAAATCAAGATGTGTTTGATTCTGTAATAGCGGGGCCTGTAACACAACTTAGCAGTCATTGTAGAAGATTATCTTTACAATTGATTGCATTGACTTGATTGGTTGTAAATCAAGATGTGTTTGATTCTGTAATAGCGGGGCCTGTAACACAACTTAGCAGTCATTGTAGAAGATTATCTTTACAATTGATTGCATTGACTTGATTGGTTGTAAATCAAGATGTGTTTGATTCTGTAATAGCGGGGCCTGTAACACAACTTAGCAGTCATTGTAGAAGAATATCTTTACAATTGATTGCATTGACTTGATTGGTTGTAAATCAAGATGTGTTTGATTCTGTAATAGCGGGGCCTGTAACACAACTTAGCAGTCATTGTAGAAGATTATCTTTACAATTGATTGCATTGACTTGATTGGTTGTAAATCAAGATGTGTTTGATTCTGTAATAGCAGGGCTTGTAACACAACTTAGCAGTCATTGTAGAAGAATATCTTTACAATTGATTGCATTGACCACAATGTACAATCAGACGTGAAAATCAAGCGTACGATCAATTGCTAAGCTTTGTGTTACCGGACCCAGGACTTTGGTTGTGCTGATTTTCATCCAAAATCATTCAATCTATTTGCCTTCCATCCCATGTTTTAAAAGTTCTTTATCGTTGAAACTGACCCTCCGTCTAAAATAGAACAGAGGTCAAGCTATGGTCTGGAAAGAATTTCAAACTTAATTCTGTTAATCGAAGGAAGAAAAAAAAATCAACAAAAATGTCATTTATAAATGGAAGTTTATTATGCACTTCATAATTTCATATTCCATTGCTGTTTTAAGTATACAATGTTCAATTAACACATTTATATAAATAACCTACATTTTAAGACATAAACCCTTGCTCTATATTTCACAGATTTTCAAGGACAATAATTGATTCTATATTTCATGGCAGCATACATACATTTAAAATTACATGTATTCATATACTATGGAGTGCTCTCCAGGGGCGGATCTAGTCTGCTATGCAGACTCTGAATGGCTCGTGAAGTGGGATCTGCAGCTGGTTTGCGAAGCAAACCAGCCTGAAAGGGCGAGCGAAGTGAGCCATTTCAGTTCTGCAGCCTTATAGACCTAGTCTGCTATGCAGACTCGTTGAATCAGCTGAGGTACACACACTGCAGATGTGGGTCTACATTTGTAGACTAGGGCGGATCCAGGATTTTCTAAAAAGGGGGGGGGCACATTTTTCCGATGAAAATTTGACGAGCAAAAAAAAAAAGGTTTTCACCTCAAATTGAAAGTCATTTCGTCCGCTGACAATTTGACAAGCCCCCCCCCCCCAAAAGAAAAGTCCTCACTTTCAAAACTTTCAAAAAGGGGGGGGGGGGTGGGACACACTTGGGTGAAAACGGTATGTGTACATTACAAATTTTGATTATGACAAATGAATGAAGTAGCAATCTTGTAATCTTTCATCAGTATATATTTACTCTGTATTTCAGTTCTTTAGGGGCATGTGATGGAAAAAAAGGTTATTAATCACAGGTGCATCATAAGCAGCTGATATAATGAAGGCATGGTGAATGCTGCATAGCAATAGCATTGTCAACATTCAAATGATAACCACTTTCTTAATGTCAGTCCAATATTCATCAAACTTTCATTCATCCTTCTATGATTTCATACAAGCCGACTTCTTCTGTGTGTTTCATTCTCCTGTAATAACATAATTTCATAAACAGGATTAAGATCACTTTTCAAAGCACAAATTGCTGAAAATCCAGTCATCCATAACTGGTTAGATATTGTAAAATTTCATGAGCATTTAATGACATTTTTATCCTATTGGTCTAGTCGTTACAATTAATTTGCTACACGGAGCAGGTAAATTATTAATGACTTGAAGTTTACATACCTCACCCCAAAACAGGGCCTCATCTGTGTCATAAGCCCGGGGGGGGGGGGGGGGGGGGGGGGCACTCGACCAAAAAAGTAGTGGGTATGTGCCGCGGGCGAGACAAAAAACAGGGGTCCTTGGAACGGGTCGCCTGCGTGTGATTGCGTATTCAGCTATAGCCCGGCGGCACGGGCGCCGGGTGCACTAGCGCAGATGCGATGGTCGGACAGCGCTCTGCGGCCGCTTTTCACCAAGACTGCGGCTCATTGCGGCTCATTGTAGCAGATCAATTCGGCCGGAACGGCGTAATGGAAAATATGCGAAGCTTTGGAGCGGATTTCTTTCTTCTTTTTTTCTCGATAAGAAGAAAATGCTATGCTTTGGAGCGGCTTTCTTTGTTCTTTTTCTCAATAAGACAAAAATGCTATGCCTTGGAACGGAAATTTGAGTGTAAAAATGGGGGTCCCCTCCGCGGCACATACCCACTATGCATTATATACTGAGTGCCCCCCCCCCCCAGGGTCATAAGTATGAGTAGCGGCAAGCCTAAGACTAAGAGTGTCAAAAGCAATATTTAACATGAATATGCTCCTTAAATTTTAGACCTCTAGATCTGACTTATACTAGATTGCCAAAATCACAATATTTTGTTTTATTTCTAATTCTAAACAGCCGTCACTAGTTGGCATACAATTTTTTTTCTGAATTGAACCCATACAAGCCAATGTTTCTGTCACATTTGGCTTCCACGAACCCATAGATTAAAAGATACTGTGGCAGTTGCACCAATGAAAGTAATAAACATTTTTGTCTGGGGCCCGTCTTACAAAGAGTTGCGATTGATCTGATCAATCGCAACTATGGAAAGCCAGCAAAGTCAACATATAAAATGCATGTTTGTTAAAAAAAAATTCTAGATATGAATGTATATCCAGAAATTCATTGATTTCTTGACAATTTGGTGTGATCTCCTTTGTTTACAAAGGACAGTTTGCAAATTTTCTGTACAAAAAATTATGACACGGATTTCCAAAGAGTTACGATTGATTGGATCAATTGCAACTCTTTGTAAGATTGGGCCCTGACAACTTTCCTTGAGTTTGCTTAACTTAGAATCAATGTTACTATGGAAACTGTCGGATAAAAAGTCTGACTAGTCCTTTCATGAAATGTTCCCCAGATGCATGTCATTTTGAAAGACATATCTTTGGTCAGTTTGACTTGTGTGACTGGGACAGTATAATCTTTAATTAATACATATCCAAGACCTCATAATAGGATTGATATTTAAGACCGCAGGGGGTGTTGCAAAAAAATATTTGCTATCAATTGCAAATATTCAGTTGCAATTTTACAACTGATAGATCAATGTTAGCTGAAGCAAATCAGATTAAACTTCTTGTTTCAAGGAACAGATTAGCAATCAATCACTAATTTGCAATTAACTACAAGACAAATGATTGATTTAGGGACCAAAAATAGACTTGCAATTGATCGCAAGTTTCTTGCAACACCCCAATCTTTAATTCAGAATAGGAAACTTAGAGATTAATACATATCCAAGCCATCATAATAGGATTGATATTTAAGACTGCAATGAATCAGGTTAAGACATGATTAATACCCTGTCTGCATGTCACCGTAAAACAGGTTTTAACAGTTAACCTGGCTTACACATCCTCGAACAATTCATGCATATCCAAAAATGTGAGGATTTGAAGAAATCCTCCAAGAATAAGATATAAAAGTGGTTTTAATTTGAACAGATAGAAAAAGACTTGTAAGCTAAGATACACACCGTTGTGTGTCTTACAGCACTCATGAATAGATTTATAGCTTGAGTTTGTCTGTATTAAAGACAGGCTTCAGATATACCAGAAGAATAGAAAGCTAGTGTTTTCAAAACCATAAAGCTTGACAATTTGAGTTGCATTAAAGCCAGAATAAAATTTGGGTAAAAATTCCAATAATTAGTGGTGCTTAAAAGTTAGTGAACCCTAACAGAAATGAACATGCTTAAAGTGAACTTTCCGTCATGTTTTAGATATTTAATTGTGAAGTCGGGGGATAAAACATTACATTCAATAAAGTATGTTTCTCTGGGCTTCCTGAACATTGTAGTGCTGTTGTCTACATTCAACACTCATGAAGGAGGGCATTTTGTGGTGGGTTCACAAACTTTTAGCACAACTGGAGATTAACTAGGATTAGTCCATGTGGGATGGGACCAAAAGGAATGTAGACATAGTGGCCCGTATTCTGACGTCAGGTTTAACTTAGATCATGGTCTAACTCTGTGCTAAAATTATGGAGAGCCAAGAGTGTCAAAATTTGTATTAAGTTGTATGTTTCTTATTTTTACTGTGCTCTTTCCTGATTTATTGATGGTGAAGACAATCATCTATTTATACTTCTTAGATAATTATGAATGATTTGAGAGCCAAAGAAGCTGAAATATGATATCTCTACTGTTAGTGATTTATGTAAAAATTGGCTTTCCATACTTAAACCATAACTTTAAACCTGAGTTTAAGTTAAACCCGACTTCAGAATACGGGCCAGTGGGTGTAGACCAAGTGGCTATTTACCAAAAACTGAACATGATGATATTTAAGTTATTGGCATACAATACTTGCACAGTGCCCAAAAAAGACAGTGTAAGGATTTGTTGATCAGTACTTTGTGTCCTATAAGAACACTGTCACAATGCCATTTCACTCTTTGGTATACTCTCCTTTTGGAAGGAGGAATCGAGGTCAGCAGGTGATTCCAAAGGCACATCTGGCAAATCTAGCATAGTTCCACTTGTATCTGAATATATGAAAAAAGAACAAGATAATTACAAGGAGAGTGAAATGCTGGGGAAAGCCGAGTTCTGATAAGGTGAAAAATAGTGCTTGGCCATCACAGTCTTTATGGCATGTTTTATGAAAGGACTTATTAGACGTTTTATCTGGCAGTTACCACAGTAACAGTGCCTCTCAGCCAATCAGAATCAAGGATGTCAGATCTGACACTTTGTTTGACAAAAAATGTTGAAGAAATGCTCCATAAAAGCACATTATACTAAAGGTTTCAAAATACTGTTCAAACCAATGCCATCATAATAATGACTTCATTACAATGATTTTCATTTGATATCATGACTCATTTTGCATGATGTCATGATTTAATTTGATTACATCAAAAATAATCTTGATCCATGACATATAAGTCAAATTCTTTTGTATAAACTTATCCCTTTTTTGCCTTGTGACATATAAAATATCTCTTGCAACCTAATTGTTAATGCTAGAAATCAAGCTGGCAATTGTACACAAACTTTGTCTAAACAAATCATAAATAGCGTACCTTTGGCCATGCTTTTCCTTTCTTCTGTAGACTTGGATGGAGTTGTGGCCATTGACACATCCAAATCACCGCTGATGAGTGATTCTAGCTCCTGTTCTAGTAGATCCTGGTCTATCTCAGCACCGAAGCTAACCGTTTCATCAATGGACCTGTTTCCTCTCACCATGGTGTCGTCTATCTCATTGCACATTTCCATGACCTGTGGAACGCAAATTAGAAGAATTCAATGGATAATGAAAATATCTTAAGATGATGAGTTGATTTATATAAATGCAGAAATATTAGAGAAAATATGGTAAAGTTTTGATAAAATTCCATCAAAGAATAAGTGAGTAATGAATTGCGCAAGTTTTTAAGGCTTTTGATGGATTTTCATCAGACCTTCACCAATCGTTTTCTCTATTTTTTGTCTGCTTTAATTAAAACCAAATTATCAGACATCACTGAGGGCACTTTCTCTTTAAAGCTAAAAATCAGTTTTATTTCACAGCCACAACAAAAGAAATGACTCAAAACCAGCCAATGGTATGACATTGAAAATATTAAAAAAGTTTTGATCGCTATGGAGTTAGTTTTGTTGGTGTGACTGCCACATTTGTTGTAAATTAATTCCAGTGAATATAGATATATGTAGTGTTTATTGTTTACCCTGAATACATTAAGATACATATTCAAGATCATTGTATATGCCACTGTATGACTTCTTGAGAAAATTGTGCATTATACAATACATGCACCCATTTAAGCATAACAGTTTAACTTGGATTTCAGTGCTAGTGAACGCAAATTTCCCACTTTAGACAAAGTTAATCCATCACTTTTAAAGCAAATAGACCACCTTATAGCACCAACCAAAATCCTCAACTACTCAAATGCTGACAGGTTCCTAATCCATAATGCAACATCCTGAGCTGTATAATCATAATAATAATTTAGGCCCACTTAAATGATCACATACCAATTCAATGCTCAATATATTCATACTATAATATTTATGATATCAAGCAGAAAAACAAGTAAATGTTTTTCTCTAAGCACAGTTTAGTTTCTATATACAAATAAAATTACAATATATTTTAAGACCAGGTGCCTGTCTTACAAAGACTTGCAAATGATCCGATCAATCGCAACAAAGGAAAGCCAGCAAAGTCAACATAATCATATAATGCATGTTTGTTCAAATTTTTTTCTAGATATGATGTATAATCATATATTCATTGACTTCTTGACAATTTGGTGTGTTCTCCTTTGTTTACAAAGGATATTTTGCAAATTTCCTGTAAAAAAATTATGACATTGATGGATTTCCATAGAGTTATGATTGGATCACTCGTAACTCTTTGTAAGATGGGCCCAGCTATTTACAACATACCTGAGAGACCATATACAGTGATGGTTTATAGTTCAATCCCCCTTTAAAGGGTAATTTGAAAATGAAAATGAATGAAATACCTCTTGAACATCAGAGATTGTATCGTCCACAGATTCAGGTGTGAGGCCATTATCATCAAAGGTTTTCTTCAGCGCTTTTGCACCATACCGGTATGCATCCAATACCTGTAGGGAACACAATTCAAATTTCAAATTCAATTTTTTTTTCTTCAAATTTCTGAATGATGATAATAATAATAGACAGTTAATAATAGATAATGTGATACCAGAGAAAAAGTGTTTATTTGCCTTTAACATAAATTCTAGTTGTGGTTTCACAATTACAAATTGAATTCATGCAGAATCCAACAAAATGGCCTCTCAACATTGGTATGTAAAGATGTAAATTACAAACCTAAATAATGATTCTGATATAAATAATTGCTCAGAAATAACCAAAACAAGCAAGACATTCTAGTAGTAGACTGGGTTAACTTCAATCAGTAATACTTCATGTGGTCAGATGTTCTTCTTATGAGGGGAATTTTTACATTCTCAGTCTACAGCCTAGATTTTATTATTTCTTATTTGTAAACTGTAAAAACATACTAGATCTAGTTCTAAAACTATTTGGTAAAAATTTCATCTTGAATTCAGAGGATTTCTTGTAGAAATGCTCACTGTGACTTGTCAGCCTAAATTCACAAAGGTGGTTTTATAATCATCTAAGGTTTGAAACCCTGGTTTACGCAGATTTCATCCCTATTTACACAAGGTGCAAAATATTAATGCTAGTTGTAAGATCACAGCATTAGCGAGTCCACCGTTTGTGATGATTAAGTTACATAAACAGTTGGCTCATTAATGGTGTAACCTTATTAAAGGCCAAGTCCACCTCAGAAAAATGTTGATTTGAATCAATAGAGAAAAATCAGACAAGCACAATGCTGAAAATTTCATCAAAATCGGATGTAAAATAAGAAAGTTATGACATTTCAAAGTTTCGCTTATTGTTTACAAAATAGTTATATGAACGAGCCAGTTACATCCAAATGAGAGAGTCGATGATGTCACTCACTCACTATTTCTTTTGTTTTTTATTGTTTGTATTACACAATATTTCAATTTTTACGAATTTGATGATTAGGACCTCCTTGCCTGAAGCACAAAATGTTAAAATATTGGAATTCCACGTCTTCAGGGAGGAGTGAAACTTCATTTCACATGACAATGACGAGAAAATCAAAATATTTCATATTTCGTATAATAAAATACAAAAGAAATAGTGAGTGAGTGATGTCATCAGTTCCCTCATTTGCATACCGACCGAGATGTGCATATAACTGTTTTGTGAAATGAAGCGAAACTTTAAAATGTCATTACTTTCTTATTTTACATCCGATTTTGATGAAATTTTCAGTGTTATGCTTGTTGAATTTTTCTCTTTTTATTCAAATCAAGTTTTTGTTGGGGTGGACTTGTCCTTTAACAAGTGTCAATTTAGCATGCTGTAATTAAAGTACACACTCACTATTGGACATTTTCTCAATATACACAATGAATTAACAATTATCCATGCAAAAAAATCTGCCCAAACCATGATTTGGAGCAAGATTCAAAACTACCTTTGTGAATTTTGGGCCGTCGTGTTTAGCTTTAATAAAGGCCGGTTCACCATGTGAGGTCAGCCTGTACTGCAGTGTATGTAACATACCATTTTGTCAGATTCAACCGACTCCAATTTTTCCTGAAGCTGTCGTAAGGCATCCAGCATTGATTCTGTACTTGATAACTTTTTCTGAGCCATCTTTTTCCTTTTTAGAGCACTCTTTGCCTGGAATAGAAGAAAAAGTAAAGTAACTAAATGGTAGTGACTTTTTTTTTTACCTGATGGGGAATAAAGCATGAATGCTTGTAAGCAAGCAACAAAACGACCAAAGGCTTAAGGTCTTTGAGGGACTTGGTAATGAGGATAAATGCCTTACCAAAGAACACAAGTGCATTTTAAGTGGGAATTGAACCTGGGTCACCTTAATTTAAATTTCCTGTACTACCAACTGAGTTATCACACCTACACTACTTTACATTTTTAGCCCAACATCATGAGGAGACTAATTCATTTTTTCATTAATTATTTTGGTAAAATGGCACTTTAAAAAATCAACATACAGGTAGCTTTTACTTAGTCAAATTTTTGGGAACACATAAATCTGTTTGACCAAGGAGAAATTTGACTAAGAATAGGTCTAAAACATGCTTCAACTTAGTGAATATTCAAATTAGGGAAGGTCAACTTAAGCAAGATTGACTGTACATGAATATGGCACTATGTCTTTGAAAACAAGATGAAAAACTGAATATTAAACCACAGGCACATTAAACCTTTTGATCTTTTTTTACAAAAAAAGCTGTTCAGAGAGTTCCTGAATTTTATTAAAAAGATAAAAAAATTATATGATATAAAACAAACAAATAGAAGATAAGGTATTGTGATTTTACATCTAAATATAAATCATATAGCCATGTAGGCCTATAGCCATGTGTAACATTTTGAATAGAAAAAGAAATGGTGTTTGCTGAATAAAAGTAATTGAATAGAAGGAACTGAAGGAAATTTCATTCTTGGTATATTTTTTCATTAGATAATCTAATCTAAACCAAAACAACAAATCCAATAAATGAAAAAGGAAAAAAAAAAACCTGTCAGCATAACTAAGACATTTACCATTATTTAAGCATAAAGCATGATATAAAATATAAGCATATATCTGGGATAACTAACTATATAAATAAATGAATGAATAAATAAATAAACAAATAAATAAAAATATACATTTTTTTAAATATTCTAACACTTTTTAATCAATACTTTAATTACAATTATATTGACCTTCTTAGGAAAAAAAATTCAAGAGGTAAAAACGAGACATGACATGAGCCTCATTCCATTTGTCAGATAATGGAATGCAATCAATGTAGATACTCACCGAATTCTTCTTTCCTTTTCTTAGATACTGTCTAGTCTCCTTGTCTTCTTGCTCGATAGCTCGTGAGAGTTTCTCTATCGTCAACTGCATTGAGTTGATGGTATGTTTTAACCTGTGAACAAATTGAAAAAAATCAATATCCATAACATACAGCAACTAGAAGCAAATTTGAATTTGTAATTAACAGCTAGATAATAGATTGATTTTGGGATCTAAAGTTGATCATAAATGCTCCTTTCGCATCAGAGTCTTCTATTGGTATCCGGCAGTCATTGCTTCTAAGTAATACGGTATGTTTGAATAGTATCTTGTCAATCCCCACCCTCTCCACCTCCCCCCCCCCCACAAAAAAAATAAACTTCTTAAATTGACATGAACTACAATAACTTGTCAGTGGCATCAAATTATTATTCACAATCAAGTTAGTCTCTCACTGCTAAAATTAAAAAATCTTGAATGAGAAGTACATAGCATATCGAGAGAAAATTACTGTAATCTGTATGGTGTAAGTTTGTCAGAGACTGAACCCCTGATTTTAATGTCCCCAGTCAGGTACTTACAACCCTTCACAGTACCTCTATACAACTTTGCAATATTTTAAGAGGGTCAATCATTGAAAAAAATCTCCATAAATAATATGTCCCTTTAATTAATTGTTTATTCACCTCAGGGTTCCAAGTTCTACAGATGTCACAGGTGTCACAGCTTTCTGACCTCTGGAAGCAAATTTAATTATCTGAAAGAAAGATATCAAAACCACTATGTCATGGAATGATCTTTGTAGTGTTTAGGAGCTTTGGATATGGAAAGCTTGAAGACATTGAACCCATAGCTTGGCAAAACTACTGGAAATACATGAAATGACTTTTAAAAATATCATTGAAGAACTAATTACTTGAAGACTGTATGCAAAATTTTCACAATGCTTTTTTTATTTCTGATATATTTTTAAGGCCATCATCGCCAAAATGTCCACTTTTCACTCTAACCATTGCTGCATACATATAAATGTATTTGTGAATATTATATACATGTAATAACTTGTTGAAACATGCTGAAGGAGTGTGTTCAAAACAACATTTTCCCCTCCCAATACAACAATCAAACTGAGACTAAATGGGAATTCAAATGAAATTGAAAATTGTGGATAAGTTGAAAACAATGTTAAGAGGTTTGCGGGTACATCTAGTAGATAAGGGAGTCCTGAAAAGGACTCTTTTGCTATCTTTCTGAAAATGTTCTGAAAAAGAACTGTTTGTTACCGAAAATTTGTGTTTATTCTCTTACAAACATTACATGAAGTACCTGTGATCTTGGCTGAATTTACTCACTTTTTTATCGTGCTGTTGATTCCACAATCTTTCAGCAAAAACTAATTCATAGACCTGTAAATACATGCTTTACAATAAATATTTCTCAATTACTTTGTATCTCCCATATTTTGATATCATGGACAGGATTAAAATTTAAACATACATGAACAAACCTTTGTATTGTCATCGGTTGTTATAAGAACCCGTTTCCTTTTCTGAAGATGTATTAAGATGAGATCAAAGGAAGCATCATCCTTACACAAGTCTGAACACTTCTTCTTGAAAGCAGAGTATTCCACTATATGGTCAGTACTATCACAGTGCACAGCCTCGTGATGTCTCTTGAGAAGGGCTTCTCCAAACTCCTGTAAATCAAACAAGTCACAAATTTCACAAAGATGTATTAATAGTGTGAGATCAAAGGACATGAACATTCTTACTTGACTGAAGAGCATTCTACTATATGATCAGAGCCATCATAGTGCACAGTCTCATGATGCTTTCAGAATAGCTCCTACAAACTACTGTAATATCATTAAAATAAAGCCAGATTTCTCAAAGATGTGAGAGCAAAGGAACTGTAGTCCAATTAAATGCACACTTTTCCACCACATTCTTGGTGCTGTCACATTTAAAAGTGTAATGTCTTGTGAGAACGGCTTAGAACTCAAAACCCCTGTTAAAATAAAGTTGAATGCTACATGTAATTAGGTCACTCTTTTATTAAAAAAAAATATGTAGGCCTATTTAAGCCATCTTAAAAGGCTGCAAAGACCCATAGTGAGAAAAATATCTAAGATGTGAATGTTGTTATTATCAATCTTAATTAAGAATTTAAAAAGTAATTTTTACCACAAATTTTACTTCTTTACAAAGCCTCCATGCATATAACCTGATGGGAAAAGATGGCATCCACAATAAAGTAGAATTCAACATTTCAAAGAATAGTTTGTATTGAGAAAAGAATATTTAGAATTTATACTACACTTTTCCTTTGGACCTAGAAAGTCTCATAGGGGTAAAACATGATTTGAATTTTGCAAGGCTGATTTTATTGTATATAAACATTTTACCTCCCATTTTTCACTTCTTAATTGTAATATAAAGACCTATTATTAATTATTACAACATTCAATATTTGCAACAATTCAAAGAATGTATGGTCAATCAGACAGTTATCATACTTGTCAAATGTATTTTGTGAATAGAAAAATGAATAAAACTCAAATCTCAATTAAGATAATATGAAAAATAAATGTAACAATTCAGTGAACAGATATTTTACATTACATAATAGAAATTAAATAATGGAATGCCAGGGGAAGAAAAAATACACCTTCTGCCCCACTATCAGTTTTACAACCCTACTTTAATTTTGATAATGAAATTATTATTGGTGTCAGACAACAGACTATGATAGGGGATCGTCAGTATACCTTTAATAACTCAGATGATACAAAGATTCCTGTAGGAGGCTCGTTCGTCTGTTGGAAGAAAGTAGCTGAAGTCCATCTCCACGGCCTTCGAACAAAGGTGTCGACTCCCCACGACAACCATGTTGTACCTACTTTTAAATCTTCTTCGCTTATCATTTGACCCTTCCTATAAATATAAGAGAACAAAGGCTCATTGTAAATTGTATAAACCATGAATTCATATCTAGAGTAATAGGCCTGTTAAAGTGATTTATAAAGCAAATTTTCTCAAGATTCCTCACTTTTGTATCAATGCATATATGGTAGCCTACATTACTCCTATAATAATGTGAACTAAAACAAGCTGGGTTCATCATATTGGACTAGAGTATAATTTCCTGTGGTTTATAATACTGTTCAACTTCAAAGCTGATTAAGAAATAGCCAGGTTTTCCAAATTGTTAGATATTAATATAACAAACTAAACAAAAAACACAAAAGATACCAAAACTGTGACCGTGTTATCATATTATGAACAACATCCATCTTTTTACTTGCACTATAGTTTAGTTCTGTTCAACACTTCAACTGCACCAAATGTCATGTGTTTTTGTGATTGCGGCCTCAGCCAAGTACGACTATACTCTGTAAAGAGGACTGTACTCAACGGAAGAAGAAGAAAAAAAAAACAACAGAAAAACAAAAAAGAACATGTTACGTCACATCCACTGTACTGTAGGATGGCTGGTCTAGCTCTGCAAAAAACAAAGTTTCCTGGGGATTTATAATAAAAGGTAGGGAGTGGTACACGTGTCCGGACACTTAATAATAATATCATGAATACTGAAGTTTTCTTTTTTGTCTTTGGAAATTGTAGATTAGATCTACACAAAATTAAATTCTATAGTTTTGTCTCCAATATTTTCCTGTTAGATAATACATGTATACCCAGTTGTTGTGTGTCCGGACAGGTTGTGTGTCCGGACGATCAATGTCATTTGGAAAAATTACAAGCGAAGTTTCATCAAATTTTAGTACAAAATTTTAGAAAATATTATAGAGAACAAAATAGAAGATGATTACAACTATTGAATTCATATTTTTAGTGTAATCTTAAGACAAAAAAGAAGGCTTCAAAAATATAAAGTGTCCGGACACCCGATCCCCCATCCTACATATTGCCTTACACTTTGTAATAAAATCTTGAGAATTTTTTTTTTTTCCAAATGCCAAATGGCCGTTTGAAATTGATTGTTCAGACACAAACCTGTCCGGACACAAATTGGAGCAGATCTTTAACTAACCCAGGTCGCAATAGCACTCCAAAGAAATTGGGGAAAAATAAAATATGCACTTACCTCGATTATATGGATGAAGGTCTATTGTGACACAGAATCCCGACATCGAGGCACAAACTGGACCCTCAAAAAAGGAAAATTTAGACCTCCATGTCGCGTTCGTTCTAGACCATTTTTTTTTTCAATTTTGAAAGGAGAATGAACGTGACAGAACTTTTCCTTTTTTTGAGGGTCCAGTTTGTGCCTCTATGTCAGGATTCTGTGTCACGATAGACCTTCATGGCTTCATCCATATAATCGAGGTAAGTGCATAACTCATTTTCCCCAATTTATTTGGGGTGCTATTGCGACCCCATTCCACCCCATTTCGGAGAGTACATGCTGCCTAATAATATTACACGGACGAATCCCTGCCCGCGAAGCGGGCCAGAGCTCCCTGGGTTAATCTTTAACTTAATGTGCAAATTAGAAGCTAGTTCAAGCTACCTATTCATTTCTTTTATCACAGCACCGATGCACTGTGGAACCACTCCTTTCCTCTTGAATCTCTGTGTCAAATCTTCCATCGAAAACAAAAGAGTTCTTTGAGTTTGTCCATATTTCAAGACAAGTTCTGACCAGAATTTCATTTTGTTGTCCCAATCTCGAGGGTTCACTTGACGATTCTCACGAAATCTGGAAAACAGATATCCCATTCGTTCATCATCTTCCCAGCAATCAGGTAGATATTCTGTGCCTGTGTCAGAGATATCCATGATCTGACTGAAATTAACATGTAAATTCAAAGAGTATTGTTTCTCTCAAACAAAAACAGTCCACCAATGCAATATTCAGCTGCGCTGCTACAAAACATGTAGGCCTACAGTCGAATCAGCTAGCTGTGCACTGTTTCGGTAGGCACTTATGATCCAAGTTTGAAAGGAGACTCGTAAAATGACGTCAGTCTCGCCGATGAATATTCATTAGATCGTGGTCGTGCGTGTTCAATACACAGGCATGCAGATAGTTATATGCGAGGAACTTTGGCTCCAGAGACAAGTTGTCAAATAACGTGTGTGCGTGTGTGTACCATCGGCTGGTAGTATGCCATGCTGTCTAAGACTTCAAACGCGTCGGAGAGAGTGCATGGCAATTCGGTAAAACGAAGTTTCCGATATAAAGAGATAATAAAATAACACTACAGTACGCCCGGGGGGGGGGGGGGGGGGGGGCCACTTACATTGACGAGTGGATACCATGCGCGACCAAAAAAACACGTAAAAAGGATGTCTTTTTCAAGAGAGGGCACGTTACGTACGTAACGTGATAAGGGTGTCAAAAACACAAAAATATTGAAAAAAGGGTATCTATTTCCAGTACGTTGAGAGGCAAATGTCAGATCAGGGGAGGCAGGAGTACAATCAGGTTTTTTTAAAGGGAAGAATAGTGTAGAATAAAAGGTATTATATATAGCCAAATGATCTAGGTGAGCTAGGGAAGCTAGTGAACAATGATGTTTTTTAAAAAAAGAATGAATATACCTTACCTGAATATTATCGGTGAAGCCAATTTAAAAGGAGGTGAGACAAGTTTCAATGGAGGTTTTAAAAAAGAATAAACTGTATTATGGTGAAGCCAATTTAAAAGGAGGTGAGGCAAGTATTAATGGAGGTTTTTGAAAAGAATAAACTGTATTATGGTGAAGCCAATTTAAAAGGAGGTGAGGCAAGTTTCAATGGAGGTTTTTAAAAAGAATAAACTGTACTACAAATTATGGTGAAGCCAATTTAAAAGGAGGTGAGGCAAGTTTCAATGGAGGTTTTTAAAAAGAATAAACTGTATTATGGTGAAGCCAATTTAAAAGGAGGTGAGGCAAGTTTCAATGGAGGTTTTTTAAAAGAATAAACTGTATTATATGGTGAAGCCAATTTAAAAGGAGGCCAGCGACGCAAGTTTCAATAGAGGTTTTTAAAAAGAATAAACTGTACTACGGTGAAGCCAATTTAAAAATAAAAGGAGGTGAGGCAAGTTTCAATGGAGGTTTTTAAAAAGAATAAACTGTATATGATATGGTGAAGCCAATTTAAAAGGAGGTGAGGCAAGTTTCAATGGAGGTTTTTAAAAAGAATAAACTGTATTATGGTGAAGCCAATTTAAAAGGAGGCGACGCAAGTTTCAATAGAGGTTTTTAAAAAGAATAAACTGTACTACAAATTATGGTGAAGCCAATTTAAAAGGAGGTGAGGCAAGTTTCAATGGAGGTTTTTAAAAAGAATAAACTGTATATATGGTGAAGCCAATTTAAAAGGATGTGAGGCAAGTTTCAATGGAGGTTTTTAAAAAGAATAAACTGTATATGGTGAAGCCCATTTAAAAGGAGGTGAGGCAAGTTTCAATGGAGGTTTTTAAAAAGAATAAACTGTATTATGGTGAAGCCAATTTAAAAGGAGGCGACGCAAGTTTCAATAGAGGTTTTTAAAAAGAATAAACTGTACTACAAATTATGGTGAAGCCAATTTAAAAGGAGGTGAGGCAAGTTTTAATGGAGGTTTTTAAAAAGGATAAACTGTACTAAGAATTATGGTGAAGCCAATTTAAAAGGAGGTGAGGCAAGTTTCAATGGAGGTTTTTAAAAAGAATAAACTGTATTATGGTGAAGCCAATTTAAAAGGAGGTGAGGCAAGTTTCAATGGAGGTTTTTAAAAAGAATAAACTGTATATGGTGAAGCCAATTTAAAAGGAGGTGAGGCAAGTTTCAATGGAGGTTTTTAAAAAGAATAAACTGTATTATGGTGAAGCCAATTTAAAAGGAGGTGATGCAAGTTTTAATGGAGGTTTTTAAAAAGAATAAACTGTATATGGTGAAGCCCATTTAAAAGGAGGTGAGGCAAGTTTCAATGGAGGTTTTTAAAAAGAATAAACTGTATTATGGTGAAGCCAATTTAAAAGGAGGCGACGCAAGTTTCAATAGAGGTTTTTAAAAAGAATAAACTGTACTACAAATTATGGTGAAGCCAATTTAAAAATAAAAGGAGGTGAGGCAAGTTTCAATGGAGGTTTTTAAAAAGAATAAATGTATATGATATGGTGAAGCCAATTTAAAAGGAGGTGAGGCAAGTTTCAATGGAGGTTTTTAAAAAGAATAAACTGTATTATGGTGAAGCCAATTTAAAAGGAGGCGACGCAAGTTTCAATAGAGGTTTTTAAAAAGAATAAACTGTACTACAAATTATGGTGAAGCCAATTTAAAAGGAGGTGAGGCAAGTTTCAATGGAGGTTTTTAAAAAGAATAAACTGTATATATGGTGAAGCCAATTTAAAAGGATGTGAGGCAAGTTTCAATGGAGGTTTTTAAAAAGAATAAACTGTATATGGTGAAGCCCATTTAAAAGGAGGTGAGGCAAGTTTCAATGGAGGTTTTTAAAAAGAATAAACTGTATTATGGTGAAGCCATGCAATTTAAAAGGAGGCGACGCAAGTTTCAATAGAGGTTTTTAAAAAGAATAAACTGTACTACAAATTATGGTGAAGCCAATTTAAAAGGAGGTGAGGCAAGTTTTAATGGAGGTTTTTAAAAAGGATAAACTGTACTAAGAATTATGGTGAAGCCAATTTAAAAGGAGGTGAGGCAAGTTTCAATGGAGGTTTTTAAAAAGAATAAACTGTATTATGGTGAAGCCAATTTAAAAGGAGGTGAGGCAAGTTTCAATGGAGGTTTTTAAAAAGAATAAACTGTATATGGTGAAGCCAATTTAAAAGGAGGTGAGGCAAGTTTCAATGGAGGTTTTTAAAAAGAATAAACTGTATTATGGTGAAGCCAATTTAAAAGGAGGTGAGGCAAGTTTTAATGGAGGTTTTTAAAAAGAATAAACTGTATTATGGTGAAGCCAGTTTAAAAGGAGGTGAGGCAAGTTTCAATGGAGGTTTTTAAAAAGAATAAACTGTACTACAAATTTAAAAGGAGGCGACGCAAGTTTCAATAGAGTTTTTTTAAAAAGAATAAACTGTACTACAAATTATGGTGAAGCCAATTTAAAAGGAGGTGAGGCAAGTTTTAATGGAGGTTTTTAAAAAGAATAAACTGTATTATGGTGAAGCCAATTTAAAAGGAGGTGAGGCAAGTTTCAATGGAGGTTTTTTTAAAAGAATAAACGGTATTACAAATTATGGTGAAGCCAATTTAAAAGGAAGTGAGGCAAGTTTCAATGGAGGTTTTTTTTGAAAGAATAAACTGTACTACAAATTATGGTGAAGCCAACTTAAAAGGAGGTGAGGCAAGTTTCAATGGAGGTTTTTAAAAAGAAACTGTACTACAAATTATATTGAAACACGGATATCAAAGTCTTGTATTTTGTCTTTAACTTTTACAACCTCACATTTTGACAGTATGAAGAAGAAAAAAAACTTTTTCGGATAAACCAATATTCTAAATATGCTTTTGGAAAACTGAATTACTATTTTGGTTATTTTCTACGAACCTTCCATGGCAACTTATTGTTGATATTTGGGTGGCTGGCCACATTTTGTTTTGTTGAGAAAAAATATCAAAGAGTATATGAAAAAAATATTTATGTAAAAAAGCTTGCCTAGCTGTTGGTATTTTCTTCTATTGTACTTTGTCATGTAACTCTGATAGATTTCATTTCGTTACACAAAATAGGGTTCAGTATTCAGAAAAACCATTAACCTTGCCTCAACCACAACAGTACTTGCCAAAGTGGATAAATCAACATTATATCAAGCTGTGTAGCAGAACTTAATGATCATGTAGATACCATTAAGTGCACACATATGTAATGTCTTTCAAGCTGTATGACATAGATATTCTTTTCCATCCAACATCAGCTTCTACTATTTTTTTAAGGTTAGTATTTATTGTCATGTTGGCAAATTGTGAAATAGTTCATGTTGAAATATGTTGTATTACCTGTCATGCATTATTTTGTAATGTTATTTTTTTTTAAATATATTCTAGTTGTCATCATTTTCAGTACATAAAAGTTTATTCAATGTATGCCTTTACCAAAGTTGGCCATAAGCACAGTGGGTACCAACTATCACTGTAGACAACACAACAATTACTCAAAATATATAGCCTTATAAATGTACAAGTCAATAAAATATACTATGACTACATAGCTTTTCTTTGTGCAACACAGTCATATTTCATTTGGATCAATTCAAAATTGAGTGGTGTTTTGGGGGTAATGCTATGGTAACTGCAGTTCTGTTGTCCTCTGACAGTTGGTGTTGTAATGATGTGATTGGCAGTGTGTGGACGTCATGTTATAAGAGAAAAAAGAAAGTTAAAGTTAGAGTGTTGGCTTTGAAATGGACTCAACCTATGAAAGTTGAAGTTTGTGCTGCAGAAACTGGTGTGGTACTGGGATGATAATAATGATGAGGAACATACAGCAAAAACTGCGGTGTTAACCGGTGTACATAGAGGACCACACCAGTTATTTTACACCGGTGTTGAATTGGTGGTGTTAGTTTTACACCTATAGGTGTCATTACAACACCTTTGGTTGTTACATTTACACGCTTTGGTGTTATTTTTAATCTCTAGGGTGTAATTTTAACACCTCGGGGTGTGGTCCTCTATTAACACCAACTGGTGTCAGTTTTAACACCGCAGTTTTTACAGTGCAGTGCCGGTATTCAATGCTACTCTTAAAGCCACAATTTTAAGTATATTTTACTCAGTATTTTGCAAAAGTAAAATACTTATCCATCTTTGGTATTCAATTGCCTTTTTTGGGGGCTAAATATTTTGCTTAAATGTAAGTCAGCCATCTACTATAGACTTAAGTCTACATATACAAAAATGATACGCACAGAAATACATTCACACATTTGGCACTATTTGGCTCAAAATTTATAACATCACAATGGGTATTAGTATTTACTTCAATTTGGATAAGGTAAATTCTGAGATCTGATCTGCATATAAGTTTAAGCATTTTGTTAAGCCAGCCAAATTGCTAAGTAAATTAATTACAAAATCAAAACTTAGAATTTAATAGGCGGCCGAGGCATTTTTATTTCCTAGAGGACATGTACAGATTTCTTGTTGACAAAGGATGACATGATGATTATTTTGCATAACCTGGCTTATTAAAAAATATATTATGTACATTCCATTTCAGTGATAATTGCATTTTTGGGGAGGGGATATTACATATTTGGGAAATGGAAAAGTTCAAAATGAATGCATACTTAACCTTTTTACGCAGGGGGGGGGGGGGGGGGGCTCTGAGCTCTGCGATTTAAAAAAAAAAGTCTTTTGCATGTTTTGAGACCAGTTTTGCGAAGCCCGTGTACTGGGTTCTGAAAATTACCAAACAATTTGTAAGTGCATATCAGACAAAAATGGCTCAAAATTGTGATATTTGTGTACCACGTCAATGGAATATGCGTTTTCAACCAAAATTCATAAATGCCTAATTGTTTTTAGTTTTGTTGAACTAAACTGATTTATTTTATGCTGTTACGAGAGTCCCAGCATCGTTGAAAAAAAATCAATGCAATACAAAGGTAAAAAAATACATTATCAAAGAACACCACAAAGAGTTTCTAAACCACAAATTAGAACATTTGGAGCTTTATTTAGGGAGTTACAGGAATAGGTATAGTATACTAATTATGTACAAATGAGCATAATCAATTAATAGCAATTTGCATGAAATAAATAACTGCACAATTTTCTGGATTATTAAAAGCAATTGCAATCTATTTCTTCACTATTCATTGTTTTTAGAAACCTCATTGTAGACTTGCCTCACCTCCTTTTAAATTGGCTTCACCATAATGCAGTTTATTCTTTAAAAAAACCTCCATTGAAACTTGCCTCACCTCCTTTTAAATTGGCTTCACCATAATACAGTTTATTTTTTTTTAAAACCTCCATTGAAACTTGCCTCACCTCCTTTTAAATTGGCTTCACCATAATTCTTAGTACAGTTTATTCTTTTTAAAAACCTCCATTGAAACTTGCCTCACCTCCTTTTAAATTGGCTTCACCATAATACAGTTTATTCTTTTTAAAAACTAGCTCCATTGAAACTTGCCTCACCTCCTTTTAAATTGGCTTCACAATAATTCTTAGTACAGTTTATTCTTTTTAAAAACCTCCATTGAAACTTGCCTCACCTCCTTTTAAATTGGCTTCACCATATACAGTTTATTCTTTTTAAAAACCTCCATTGAAACTTGCCTCACCTCCTTTTAAATTGGCTTCACCATAATTTGTAGTACAGTTTATTCTTTTTAAAAACCTCTATTGAAACTTGCGTCGCTGGCCTCCTTTTAAATTGGCTTCACCATATAATACAGTTTATTCTTTTAAAAAACCTCCATTGAAACTTGCCTCACCTCCTTTTAAATTGGCTTCACCATAATTTGTAGTACAGTTTATTCTTTTTAAAAACCTCCATTGAAACTTGCCTCACCTCCTTTTAAATTGGCTTCACCATAATACAGTTTATTCTTTTCAAAAACCTCCATTAAAACTTGCCTCACCTCCTTTTAAATTGGCTTCACCATAATACAGTTTATTCTTTTTTAAAACCTCCATTGAAACTTGTCTCACCTCCTTTTAAATTGGCTTCACCATAATATTCAGGTAAGGTATATTCATTCTTTTTTTAAAAAACATTGTTCACTAGCTTCCCTCACCTAGATCATTTGGCTATATATAATACCTTTTATTCTACACTATTCTTCCCTTTAAAAAAACCTGATTGTACTCCTGCCTCCCCTGATCTGACATTTGCCTCTCAACGTACTGGAAATAGATACCCTTTTTTCAATATTTTTGTGTTTTTGACACCCTTATCACGTTACGTACGTAACGTGCCCTCTCTTGAAAAAGACATCATTTTTACGTGTTTTTTTGGTCGCGCATGGTATCCACTCGTCAATGAAAGTGGCCCCCCCCGGGCGTACTGTACATAGTGTTATTTTATTATCTCTTTATATTGGAAACTTCGTTTTACCGAATTGCCATGCACTCTCTCCGACGCGTTTGAAGTCTTAGACAGCATGGCATACTACCAGCCGATGGTACACACACGCACACACGTTATTTGACAACTTGGAGCCAAAGTTCCTCGCATATAACTATCTGCATGCCTGTGTGAACACGCACGACCACGATCTAATGAATATTCATCGGCGAGACTGACGTCATTTTACGAGTCTCCTTTCAAACTTGGATCATAAGTGCCTACCCACTGTTTCACTGTTATTTTGGACATGTTTGCTGCCCTCTTAAGACGTTGTTTGCTTGCCGGGGATTTTTCAAAATTTGTGCAAGGAGAGAGCAGATAATTACCGATTCCGACGTGGATTTAATGGGAATTCATGCAAAATGGAACAAATTGAATGCAAATCACATGGTGAGATAAAACAAATATCTTTTGATGAATGGTAATTGACGCTTCGATCCTGTCTCGATAACTCTATCCTGGTTTATTTTTACGTAGTCCCACTCGTTCATAACACTGTTGCCTGTTGGGGGCTTTGCCTTTAGTAGAGTTACCAAAAGGTCGGCCGATCCACTGAGCAAAATTGCTATGGGCAAATGAAAAGTCAATTGCAAGTGCGTAAACAGTGTGCATTGCCACCATCGTCTGTTCTCGACGGCAAAAATGAGCATTGAAATGCTTTTCCTCAGCAAATTAGTTCATCTTAGTGAAAAAAATTAGGCCCTGTGTTTTTTATATTTAAATTTACTTATGTGGGATGAAGTGTCTTACCTTCATGTGGTATCGAAAGTGACGTTTGGAGGTTAAATCCACGAGAAATCCACAGAGTTTCGTCGCGTGTATTCGCTATGGAGAAAAATGCGTGCGATCACATGCGTTATTGCAAGCTCGAGACGGCGCTGTTGAACTTGGTCTGGAAATTCATAAAAAATAAACAAAAATCCTTGAGTAGGCTCACAATAAAATCATAAAAAATATGCTTTATGGCTAAAACGGTAGTTCTCTTGCCCACACATATCATACTTGTTGTTGCGTAAGAAATCCTTTTTTCATGATAAAAATATAGCAATAAATGTTTAAAAAATTATGTTTTCCACATGGAATATGTTTGAAACATATATATTAGAAGAAAAATGTGTTTTTTTAATGAATTCAAACTAAAATGAAGTTTATACATGCCTGTACTTTTTCATACTACTCAAAAAACTAAATGGGCCGTCAATCAACGTTGGTTACCTCGGCAAGTAGGCGTGGTCTATCGTGAAGTTCGCTGGTGACGTACCTTTCTCGCTAGACTTTACTCAGCCGCCGAATTTAATTCATTCTCCGCGCACGTGCAACTGCAACTTATTATCGTCACTGCACTGCTGGTGTTTGCCGCATTGAGGACAGATGAAACAATTCAGATAGAGTTGCGCGTGTACAATGAGTGAAACAGCGCGATCGTTTCATGATCGAATGTAACAGTGTGCCTGTCGAGATAAAATTCATATGTCATGTTATTTTCTATCGTGTTTTATGCAACTGCAATTGATTTGTTATATAATTTTTTCTTTGATATTTCCTGTATATGTATGTATGAATTTTATTTGAAGTGAATGAATCATGCTGGTGTCCTTGCCATTGAGGACAGATGAAGATGAAACAACACTGATAGAGTTGTGCGTGTACAAGGAGTGAAACAGCGCGATTGTTTTATGATCGAATGAACAGTGTGCCTGTCGAGATAAAATTTATCTGTCATGTTATTTTCTATGATGTTTTATACAACTGCAATTAATTTTTTAAAATTATTTTCTGTGATATTTTCCTGTTAATGTATGAATTTTATTTGAAGTGAATTATTATAAAGATTAATCCAAAACAAACCTAAATAATTGTCGGCTTCATTGTATTCGTGATGAACAAGTTAAGGTATCAAAAAATTATGCTAATTTTTTTTATTTGAATGACTTTAAGTAAATTGGAATTGAAAAGGACGTTTAGTGTTTCCTGTTCAGTGCAATTTTTGTTTTCTTTTTTTCATTTCACATTCTCGGGATGCGAACCTCCACTATAATTATAATTAATGAATACCATTATAAACAAAAATATTTGAAAAATAAAGACTCGCAAAAATTTTAATACTAGTGCAACGGTGATTTTTTTTATTTTGTTGTTTCATTTACTGGAAGGTACGACAGACAAATACCCGGTGTAGATCAAAATTTTGCTAATGGGGGGGGGGACTACAATTTTTCTCCCCGATCTGCGCCGTAAAAAAAAAAAAAAAAAAAAATTCGCACCGCCAGCCAGTAGGAGGGGTTGCCGCCGCCCATAATTGGGTCCGGCACCTGGATCTGCCTATGGAATGGATGAGGAATAAGGAAAGGGGAGACAAATAAAGGTGCCCCCTCCCGTAATATATCAAATATTTGTTAGTGGATTTTGTCGTTCATTCTCAAGTGAGGACTTATTTTTCAACTTTTCCAAGGAATTTTGTGTAATGGAATGATTTTTTCCTAGCATACTAGGTCTTGAATGCCCCCACTTTGGAAAATCCTGGATCAGCCCCTGTCAAGGTGTATATAGATGAAACTAAACTTGAATAGGGCTCCACATTAATGATTTTCAAAATTTAGCCATTTCCTATTTTCCCCGTTTAACACTGTGAGGTGAATAATTCAAATGCTTTCACCATCGCTACCATAGAAGGATCCAGGGGGCGGTCACCCCCCCCCCCCCTGTTGGCGGATTAAAGACCAAAAAATGGAGAAAGGAAGAAGAAACAGAAGGAAAAGAGAGTGGAAAAGGAAGAGGGGAAAAGGGAGGGAGAAAAGTGAATAAAATTAGGGAGGGGAGACTTTGATGATTTAAAAGAACATGCAAAATTGAAATTTTCGCTCGCGCTTCGCACTCGCATTGCTCATTTTCGATGAGTACATAATTATTGCTCAATAGGCTGATATATATGAGCTTGACATTTAAGCTTTGCAGTCAAAATACAAAACATATACTGTACGGTCAGCTAGGACATTGAACTTTCATTATTCTTTTTTATTTATACCTCGGTCACATTTGCTCTGCGGCGGCCGTACGGAGAGTCGAAACAGCCGTTTTATTCATTTTTATTCAAACCACCTATATTTAGCTGGCACAAAAAATGTTTAAACGACTGTTTTCTACTCGCCGTAGAAAAAGTGTGACCGAGGTATAACGAATCAATAAAAAAGTGCTTTGTAAAATATTCGTTTTATGATCTGAGTATCAACATTTTTAGCTCACGCTGTGCCCTAGCATTATTTCAGTTGTGGAGTACCTATCCTCTTCATGTAGGCCCTATTCCATAAATTTATCAAAATATAACTTTTTAAGGTCTGATTGTCAAATCTTATCAGCTAGCATTGCACGCACGTGCTTAAATTGGTGAGTTATGTATACCTAAAATATATATAAATCAAAGTACTTAAAATCGCCTTTTCATGACAGTTTTTTGAGTTAATAATAAGTTTATTAAATTAAAAATTTGCTCGCAATTGCCGTTCGCATTAATTTCTAAAAGTACGTTACCGGTAATTAATGCATCATATTCATAATTACAAAAGTGCTTATAATGTCCAGGGTTAACACTTTAATATCAACAAATTTAGAGCTCTCATTAGGCTTATTAGATTAGTAAATAAGATATTAATAACATTTCATTAATTCCTAATACCGTAATTAAGTTGTCACTTTTTCAAAATGGAAGATCGACATGTTTCTTTTTGCGCTTGGGAAGAGGAATCGGAAGACATTCATAATTATGATGAAAAAATGTCCTTAGAATGTCCCGGTCCTAGGCCAGAATAACTTCAGCTCATGCTTTGCATTCGCCTCATTTTTTAAGAGCAATCCATGTCCACTTTACGATTATTTTCCTGCACAGTGCAGTGCTTAATTTGACCTTTTCACATCGGAATATCCAATATTATCAGTTCGCGCTTCGCGCTCGCATTATTGATTTTCCGTGATAAAAAGTGTATTAAGAATGCACAAATTCTAGAACACGCATGTTTATTGAGACGGGCTGCTTATCCTTTATTGAAAACAGCATGCTTAAATTATCTCGCTTCAGATTAGAATATAAAAAAAATTCTTCTCGCTCTTGCATTATAAAATAATGTAAGACGGTAACCAATTACCCACCCTTTTCACGATTTAGAAAACATAAATATAAAATAGTGTTCCTTTTTAGGTCTATATATCTCAATTGTTATCCGCTCACGCTTCGTGCTCCCACTGTGTTCTGTTCATACACAAAGTGCTTGGAATGTCTATTTTTATGGTCAGAATTTCAAACATTTTAGCTCGAGCTTTGCGCTCGCATTATTTTGATTGAAATATGCATCGTCTTCTTGGCTAACTGTAAACCGCCATTAGCAAGTCCCTTTTCGATCAGGCCAGAACGTATATTTCTCTCTTTTCTTACTTACTTTTTTTTTTGCTCCTTCGCGCTCGCAGCAATTTTAGTAAAATACGCATCTTGTTCCATTTCACAAACATTGCCCAGAATGTTCAATTTTGAGGATAAAAAACATGAAATTTCAAAAATATTTTAGCTCGCGCTTCGCACTTGCACTATAGGGGCTATGAGATTATTGTATATTGTGTTTTGTGTATGCTGTTTAATGAGAATAAAGAAGTGACTGTTTGGACTACCCCTATTAACTTTGAGCGGCTGATTGTGGAAAATACGGGTGCAAATATTTTTCGGCCCCTTCCCCGGTTTATTTCCAATTTGTCTAATTGCCAACTCGTCTACTATCGTTTGGTCCATCAGTTCGTCAACTCACCACATAGTCTTTTTTTTTCATTTAGTCTAATGCCATTCCGTCTAATGACCAGTGGACCCAAAAGCCATTTGGTCCATATACCATTTCATCTAATTGGACTATAAGTGTATTATTGTGCAAAATGAATGAAAATAAAATGGGTATTAGACCAACCGGTTATGAGACTAAATGGTCATAGACGAGATGGTTATTAGACGAAGTGATGATTGGACCAAATGGTTAATGGACCAATGGCTGTTAGACGAAATGTTGATGGACAGATTGGCATTAGACTAAATGAAAGTAGACCATGTAATGAGTGGACAAGTTGGCCGCAGACGAATTGGCACCCCCCCCCCTATTGGCGATAGATCCGCCCATGCACTACTACTTCTTTCTTATCTCATTATGATCTCTCAGTTCCATATCCCCCCTCTCTCTCACTTTTTCTACGAGGACTCTTTTATCGTATGCATATCTTCCTTCGATTTCCTCCCCCCTCTCTCTTTCCCTCTCCTGACTGCTGTTCCTTTATAGTTAATTCCCCTCTTTTCTCTCAAACCCCCTTTCTGTCTCAACATCTTTGCCCCCCCCCCCCCTCGGCATCTCTCCCATTCGTGAATTTCATTCAATTATTCTACCCCTTTCAATATCTCCAACATGCTTCTATACTCCTCAATGTGCCATACACACCTTGAGAGAGAAAAAAAAACCCTCAAGAGATATATGGGCAGAAATAGCATGGGTCAAAGAAAGAAGCATTAATGGTTCAAGATTATGGGATTCACAGAATTTAATGCATATGTAGAGTAAATACATGGTTATAATGTAGTAACATATTGATAATGGCAGTTAAAAGGAGGGTAATCCTTGTGACTTGGCCTTATAAAAATTTTGGCTCGCGACTTGCGCTCGCATAAACGGTTAAAAATATTACCTGATACATCATATTCATAATTACAAAAGTGCTTGAAATTTCCAGTTTTCATACCATGTTATCATCAGATTTCGCGCCTCATTAGGCATTTATAGATCAGATATTAATTTTAATGGCTAAATTGTCCTTTCTGTTTCATCTCGCTCTTAGCAAGAGGAATAGGAAGATATTCATCACTTTCATGTCCCGGTCCATGGTCAAATCTATCAGCTCTTTATTAAGTGCGATCCAAATCCACCTCACAAAGTACTTGAGCTGAAATTGACCCCTTTTTCAGATCAGAATGTCAAATATTTTAAGGTCGCGCTTCGCGCTCGCTTTGATTTTCAATTTCATGTTAAAATATATATTCAGAATGCCTAGATTGTAGGCCTAAATCGGAAACACGCGAGCGCATGTCTATCTAGATACTCAACTTGTTAGTATTTCAACCATTATCCAGTTTCTGAAAAACAAAATTCTGCTAGCGCTTTGTGCTCGCATTTTTTATGTAGGAAGAACCCCTATTACTCATCTTTATTATACAAAACAGGAATAGAGTGTCCCATTTTTTAGGTCTAAATGTCAATTTTTTTCCGCTCGCGCTTCGCGCTCGCATTAATTGTTTTATAACGACGATCCTGTTCATGGTCACAATAATTGATTAAAATTGTCCATTCTTTATGTAGAAGTGTAAAAAAAAATCGGCTCGCGCTTGCATTATTTTATTGTTGAAATATGTAACGTCTCCATGGCTAAGTGAAATAAGCACTCCTTAACAGGTACCATTTTGATCAGTTCAAAACGTATACAAAAATCTTATGCTCGCGCTAATTTGCGCGAGCATTATTAAAGTAACAAAGATCGGCAATTTGACATCCTTTCCATGATGATTTAAAAGACATGACTAGACATGTCTCGTTTTTAGGTCTAAATCTTCCAATTTTGTGCTCGCGCTTCGCATCAATTGCTAATTGCAAAGTGCCTATGATTTCAATTCTGTTCGCACTTCGCGTTCTTAGTAATTATTTAGTTGCATACACATCTTTTTCATGATAAACATTGCCCAGAAATTTCAAACTTTGGGGAAAAAACATATTTTTTTAAATAAATTAGCTCGCACTATATAAAAAGGGTTATGATATTATATATTTATGTTGATTTATAAGACAAAAGCTAAGAAGTGACATTTCTTCAAAGAAGGCCGATTGGGGAAAAATAATGGTGAAAAAAAATTTGCCCCCCCCCCCCTTTGGCGAAAGCTGGATCCACCCCTTCATCCTATTTATTTCTCTCCTTCCGTCCATCTCTCCATTCTTCCAGGAGCCGCGGAATAGTTTTGAAAAATGTTTTTTCAAAACTACCAATAAATTAATGAAAATAATGCGGTACAAAAATCAATGTCATTCTTCTTCCTGTTTTAAACTATATACGTGTACAAAAAACGCACCACCAGCTAAAAAAAAACCAAAGAAACTTGGGGGTCACAACCCGAGCACCCCACTTCCCAGGGCCATATACAAGGATTCTAATTTATTAATTTTAACGAAAGCATGAGACATCATTTGTTGAAAAAAATTGAAGAGAGCTATTAATGACTGCATGTGGTCCTACCGGTACGCTAGATCTGCGCACAAAACTGCTTTCATATGACACGCAAAAGGGATAAATCTTAGTGGAAAAGTGGGATAAAGCAAACAGGATTTAGAAACTGCCTTCGTTGGCGTTCAATAATATGGGTGGTATGATACAAATTCTGCTAGCTTATTCGTACTATTATTTTTGGCCATTGTACTTAGATCTATATTTTAATGTGGAAACATTTTTAAATTTTTTTTATGATACAAATCGAGCGAGGCAAGTACAATGATATGGGGCAGAGTTCCAAGTCTTCATGCCCCAGACTGAATATATTTTGACATCAACTTACTCCAAAAACAAGTGTTATGTTTTATTTTGTATTATTCATTTTTTAAGTATAAGGTAAAATTATAAGTCTCGGAGTGTCAGTTAATGCTGCAAAAGATGTATAAGGCCTACTCTTTTGCAGCACTATCCAGCTACCGCGGCGAGGACGCCCTCCGAGAAGGTAGCCATATCAAAACTAAAAACAAAAAATTCCACTTAGATTACTGGTGGATCCAAGGGGCATAATTATCGAGAGCCAAATTTGTAATTTGTAACATAAACATGCCCTTTTCACCCAAGCATGCCCCTTGAAAGTGAGGATATATATATATATATATATTTATATATATATTATATAGGCCCTATTTTTTTTGCTTGTCAATTTTTAGGGACGAAATGACTTTGAATTTTTGGTAAAAACATTTTGTAATGCTTATCAAATTTGCATCGGGAAAATGTGCCCTCCATAGGCCCTGTCCCCCCTAAATCTGAGGTTGGGACCATTGGCAACGGAAAGCAAAAATTTAGGGGAGGGGGACCACCAAAATTTTGTGACAAGCCCCCCCCCCCCCCAAAAAAAAAGGTTTATCAACCAAATTTTAGGGGAGACCCCATGAAATTTTTAGGGGGGTCCACTGAAATTTAGGGGGCACGCAGGAAAAAAAATTGACAAGCAAAAAAAAAAGGTTATCGACAAAAAAATTAGGAGGGGGGGGGCGATTGTCCCCCACCTCAAATTTAGGGGAGACACGACCCCCCCCCCCCGCTGCCTATGGGGGGACGTTGTTACCTTTTTTGGGGGCTAAATTTTTTTTTTCGGTCCCCCTTTGATAACCTTTTTTTGTCAAAAATTTTGGTGCCCCCCCCCCTAAATTTTTTTGATTGCCGCCGCTAATAGTGCCCTCCCCCCTTTGGAAAATCCTGGACCCTCCCTTGCCTAGATATAGATGTTTAAAGAATTTATTATTTTGAAAGTCAGTGCCCCCGCCCCCCATGCTTTAGTTATCATGGCATAAAACTTATGTCATATCTAATCCTTATATCAGCAAGAGGTCAGAGCATACTATCCGTCACCAAACGACTGCATTTGAGCCATTTTTTTTTCTCTTTTCTCTTCTATCTATTTTTTGTTGTTATTTAATCATTGTTTATTTGGATAAGCTCGGATCCGAGACTAACTGGGACGGTGAACGCACTTTCGTTCGAGTTGTGTATTTGGGTAACAATAGGCCGAGGCGAGAAAGGACACGCCCACAATCCCTCGTTCAGTGCCGAGCTCTGTGCATACGTGTCGACGAAATTTCAAAATGAAATTTGTACACAAATCTGTCACAATTCGGACCCACTTTAGCCTCAGATTAACAGATATTTAGATCTCTTTGGAACACTAAAAGTCATTCACTTGGGGTTTTTTAATATGCTGATTCAGGTGAGGTACTTTTCAATGCTTTTAAACATAGATTTAAAAAATTAGATTTTCGTTTTGGGATCCCTACCTTTAGACTCTGAAAACAGTTAACCCCATGGGTTCCAGGACCCCATGGAAGAACAGCGGTATTTTATTAATACCGCTGAAATGGGCCATCCTCCATATGATCTGTATGTTATGTTAAATTGAGCATGTATATATTTTATCTTTTTTAATGGAAATAAATACAAACAAACAGAACACTAATTTTTAATTTTATTCAATTTTTTAAAATTTATTTAGGCCCTATTTACTTACTTATATATGGATACTTACTTATGGATGCTTCTGAACGCAGTCTAAGACTCTATATTCAGTTCCAAATTCTGTCTCCTCTTTAGGTTGGCCGGATCATGTCCTGGTGGGTCAGCGTCAAACTTGTACTTCACAGGTTCACATTTCCAATACTTATCCAGTCCATTCTCGAAGCTGTGGACACTGGGTGCATTTACTAATTCATTACTTAGGCTATTCCAAGGTTTCCTCATTCTTATGTAAAAAGAATTCTTACGTTTCTCAGTTACTGACCTCGGAATGTACAATTTCTTATCATGACCTCTGGTAGGCCCATGCACCTGGCCCAAATCTGGCACTACCTCTTGGTCATACCTGTGAAATAACTTGTATGTTTCGATCATATCTCCTCGCGCACGGCGATATGCTAATGTAGGAAGTTTTAGTTGAATCAATCTTTGTTCATATGGAAGGTTCTTTACTTCAGGTACCAACTTAGTGGCCCTTCTTTGTACATTTTCTATTGCTTGAATATGTTTCTTTAAGTATGGACTCCATACTGCATGAGCATACTCCAAGTGAGGTCTAATCAATGCTTTGTATAGGAGTAGGAAGTTCTCCTTGTGAAGATAAACAAATGTTCTCCTAATTAGATTCATTAGCCTATTGGCTTTATTTATCTTTGACTGAAAGTGCTGGTCAAAACTAAGCTTTGTGTCGACAATCACTCCTAAATCTTTACTAGTTTCAACTTGTGATAGATTATGTGAAGCATTATCATGTGTCATAGTATATTCATTGAATTCATCATTCTTTGTACCAATAGTAAGTACACAACATTTATCCGGGTGGAACTTTAATAGCCACTTGTCTGACCATGACACAAGACGATCTAAGTCCGCTTGTAATAACTCAGCATCTCTGTCATTATTAACATGCTTGTATAACTTGGTGTCATCTGCAAATAAATGAACAGTACTTGACGAAATCTGATCCGGTAAATCATTAATGTACATTACAAAAAGCAGGGGTCCGAGGACACTCCCTTGCGGTATTCCGCTGGTTACATCAGCCCAGTCAGAGAACACACCATTCACACAAACTCGGTGCTGTCGACCAACAAGAAAAGACCTGACCCACTTACATATGAGCTTAGATATGCCAAATCCCTCAATTTTGGCTAAAAGTCTCTGGTGTGGGACCTTATCAAAGGCTTTCATGAAATCTAGGTAGATGACATCAACTGCACCACCAACCTCCAACATATTCGTCCAATCATCTAACACATTGAGTAATTGTAACATTGTTGATCGTCCTGATACAAATCCAAATTGTTTTGAACTGAGAAGGTTGGTGCTCCTCACATGCTCATATATTTCATCCCTCAGGATAGACTCCATGATTTTACATACAATACATGTAAGACTTATTGGTCTGTAGTTTGAAGGGAGTTTACGATCACCCTTTTTTAATACGGCACTGACATTGGCCTTTTTCCACACATTTGGTACTACGCCTGATGTAAGAGAGTTCGAGTAAATAATACTCAGAGGTTTTGCAAGAACAGGTGCCAGTTCACGCAAGACACGGGGATGCAACCCATCTGGCCCTGGTGATTTTGATATATTCAAACTCTCTAATTTCTTTAATACACACTCTTCAGTAATAACAATTGTGTCTAGAATATGAACATCATGATGTTTAACAGATGGGAGAGGTCCATCAGGATCTTTAGTAATGACACTAGAAAAATGCTTCAATAGTGCATTTGACTTCCCTACATCTGATTCTGTCAATGTTTTACTACTTCCAGTTCCATCCTGGTAGAGTGGTGGTATTCCACTCTTTACTTTTGTCTTGTATTTTGCATACTGCCAGAATTTTTTAGGATTAGATTTTACTTCTTTGGCAATGTTTGACTCATATCGTTTTTGACAATGTCTTGTCGCAGTTTTCACTTTATTTCTGATTGTGTTATAAGTTTTCTTCTTTTCTACAGTTTTGTCTCTAATATATCTTTCCCAGGCTCTGTGCTTTTTCTTAATCAATTTCAAGGTGTCATAATCAACTGGGAAATCACTTCCTTTGCCCCATGCATGTTTACCACATGTTACTACAGAAGGAATAAATTCATCCTCAGCTTCATCAATTATACTCAAAACATGAGACCACTGCTGATTTACATCATTCAATGCCGATAGTTCTTCTTCCCAATTTATGGAGCTTAGTTTCTCTCTCATACCTCCAAAGTTACCTTTATCATACACAAACCGTTTTTTCTCATTTGAACTACAATCTGCATAACAAAGTAGGTCAAAAACCAAGACAGAATGATCACTGAGTCCTAAAGGACTACAATGTTCAAGATTGGCTAGCATGCCTTCTTCACTAGTAAAGATCAAATCGAGGACATTAGGTCTAGAATTGAATCTAAACCTTGTAGGATCAGAGACATGTTGAAACAGGAAGGCATCCCTTACACATTCAATAAATTTAAATTCTTCACTTGCTTCACTCTTTGAAGTTGTCCAAGAGTCCCAATCAATCTCTGGGTAATTAAAATCACCCAGTACAAGTAAATGGCTATAATTCAAATCTGAAACATGTGAGATCAATTGACGGAGATTCTCATTATTTCTACTAGCAGCACTATCACTCCTGTAAATACAACCGATTAACAGCTTATCAGAATGCTTCAAACACAGTTCGAGCCAAACTGCTTCCTCAAAATGAATACTCTCAAAACTCACTTGATTTACATTCAATGACTTATGAACATACAATACGATACCTCTACCAACAGCCTTGTCAATGTTTGTGTGATAAAATGTAAAACCTTCCAATATAAAGTCTTCATTGCTCAAATCTCTGAAATGTTTTGGTTTTGCCTCAGTGATCGCTATGATATGTGGTTTCTCTTTCTTCACGAGAGCTTTTAGTTCACACATTTTGTTGCGCAATGAATCTGCATTGGTGTAAACACATTTTAAGCTAGAACTAAAATTAGAAACTGGTGATGTATTTGAACTTTTCTTACTATTCACTTGTTTACGTAGTAAATTTGTTCTATCTAACCTAGGACTATTTACATTAAGACTATGTACATTATTTACAGTTGGAGGCCTCTGTACTGGGCCACTACTGCTGGACGCTTGGTCCGGATTCCCTGACTCCATTCGGTCGAAAGGCAGGGGTAGCCTGCACGATCTTCCCATGGCTTATCTTTAGGTTTTGCTCTCCAGCCTCTTTTCTCTGCTTGAGCTCTTCGCGGAGTTTTCTATTCTCAACGCGCTGCTGGTAGGTTAGGTCAGGAGTAACATACACATTGCTAATAACTCCATTCGGATTTCCACGCAGCTTGGAAGCCTGAGATAGCACATTCTTCTTGGCACTCTTATCAGCAAACGACATTCTCAGAAGTCGAGATTTACCGGCCACTTTCTTGCCAAGACGGATTGGCTTCTGTACCACAACTGCATCTGGGACGTTGAGCTGGTTGAGGATCATTTTGGTTTGGTCAAAATCATGTGCAACACGATCCTTAACCTCATCAGAATCCAACTCAGGGACATTATGAAGTATTACATTACATTCCCTCTCTGCCTGATCCTTACTCTCTTCCATGTACTTCTTAACCTTCTCCTCCACAAGTGCCTCAATGTTTTCAACCTTTGTAGAAGATTTCTCCAACATCATGACATGAGAAGTAAGAGCATCGATCTTCTTCACCAATTCTCCAATAATACTTTGCATTGCTTCAACAGAGGGATCCATTTCACTTACATGATCTCTTTTGGCGGACACACTGACCTTTGAATGGCAATCACAACAAAACCACATGAGGTTTGGAGACCCGCGGTTCATAAGACGATATTCCGGGGGGAAGGAGGGGGATCAATCTCCACCCAGTGACCACTCCGGGGGGGGGGGGGGGGCACTTACATTGACGAGTGGATACCATGGCACGACCAAAAAACACTAGAAATAAAGGATGTCTTTTTCTAGACCAAAAGTCCAAACAAAACAAAGCTTCAGTCAGTCTGTATTTTGGTTGTTCCGCTGAACTGCGTTGCCGTTGGCTCCACTCACCAATACATAGACTGAAGAGTTGTTGGCCCGTAAGTACAGACAACGTCAAAGTATTAGCAGTAACGTTAGATCTAACATTCGGCGGAAATCTGATTTTCGGATCGGTTTTTTGTACATAAAATGTCACATTATAAAAAAGAAATTACATCAAATTTACGTTAAAAAATATATAAAATTCAGAAATATTGTACCTTAGACCGCAGTTACCGCTAATTCCTTTCAAACGATGATCAAAACATAGTCATCTTCGATCTTTTCGTTGGTCAACGTAAGTTGCCATCTTGGATGATGTCATCATCCTTACAGCGAGACATGTTTACCAGTCGCTAGTCTATATATCGCGATTTGTGCCGCTGCTTCGCGCTTGTAGATGTGTGTGTGTTCGGAACTTGTCGCTCGCATTGATTGGCCAGGATATCTAAAATTTTATATCGGAAAGCCTTGATAAAAGCACAACTCGTTGAACGTAGAGGGCAGCAACACACGGTGCCGTTTTTTCCTTTCCGGCAGAAAAATTAAAAATATAAGGAATAAATCATTGGTAAGGTATATTTCAGAGTCTAACGAAAAAAGTGGGCCTTCGTTCAAGAAAATATGATGTCATTTAAAAAAAAAAAAAAAATCTAGACAAAACCCGGTCACCCGAATTGGTGGACCTGATTACACATGCAGGCTCGCACTAACACACTACCGTCGGTGAATGGGGATGATAGTAAAATGTCAGAAATTGTTAAATAAATCCCCAGAAACAACAGTTATTCCTGTCTAGTTCTTTTTCAAGATAGGGCACGTTACGTACGTAACGTAAGAAGGGTGTCAAAAACACTAAAATAATGAAAAAAGGGTATGTTTTTCGCTAGGAAAGCTACGTGTTTAGGGTCAAATTTGTAAGGGTAAAAAGACAAAAATATTACATAAAGGATGTACTTTTTGCCCCAACAGTCAACACTACGTGTTTAGAGTCCGAGGTGTGGGAGGTGGGGCCGTAATAAGCCCAATTATGTAGGTACAGGTAAAACTAACATCCATGACATTAAAATATCACTGTACTTGTTTAGGGGTTCAATTCAGGGAATTCTTGCCAAGGGTATCGTTTTGTTTCCAATACTTGTTAAGAGTAGGGTTTCACACAACAATACTTGTTAAGGGGTGCATTTTCAGAATATGGAAAATACTTGTTTAGGGTGCTTTTCGGGACCCCATGGTTGCCCATGGTATCCACTCGTCAATGGAAGTGGTCCCCCCCCCCCCCGGGACTACTCACACATATTGCTGCGAGGTTAGTATACTATACCAACCTCGCACTACAAACGTTTCTACGCAGTGGATATTTTAGTAGTCGATTAACATCGCTTCATAATGGGATGATGTTAGCCGAAACTCATTCCGCTACTCACCAGCGCTTTTTCTGGTGAGGAGCATTCCATTTTCAATTTTATATTATTTTTTTAAATAAAAAGCACATAAAAAAGAGCAAAATCACTTACCTCGGCCGGGAAAGTGGCTTCGCATGTCTCTTCCACGGAAATAAAAAGGAAGGTTGTTGGTGGCGGTAATACAATTCACAACCTTAATTCAGCTTGTCAGTATTTTATATCTAGAAAAAGTCTAGATTCATTGTATGTGAAAATTCCCATGATTGTTTGATAAAATATAGACACCAATCAATGCAATAACTTAAAAAATGTACTTTTTAGATTATTTTTGCTGACGATAATACTTTTTGGATAACATTCAAAGCGATGACAAATTAAAAAAAAAGAAGAAAATTCTATGTGCCTTGAACGAAGCCAGCAGTGCTACCATTCATTTGTCAACGAACATTCCACCAAAGTCTTTACATTAAAATGATTGGACACTTTGCCGACTTCGCGTAACGCTTTTCATCAATTTACGTGTAAAATAGTTTTTGTGCCTAGTCTTTTCTATGTAGTGTCTTTGATATGAAGATAAATCGCACGCCCTCTTTAGCTAATTAGACGAAAAATTTCGGAAATAAGACAGATCCATATTTTATCAACAAGAAGAGAAATCAGCGCTTAAATGACACTATTTGAGGGATATTCATGATATTAGGGGGAATTGATTTCACATCGTTCGGTAAGTTTCGTAGAAGGACTTGATTTTATTAAAGTTTGTCTGATCTTCATGCAAGGGCCATGGAAGTGTTGCAATTTTGCATGAGCCGTGCCTTCAAATTTCCTGTAGTCGGCAGCATGTAATGCACCATCTCCACCATCATCAATTTCCTTTTTTGCTTTGGACAGACTGAATACTGACACTATTACTGATTCAATGATTGATTCTCATTTTTCATGGCAGAGCATACTGGTCATGCTGGTACTAAGAATTATCACATGTATCACATCAGTCATGACATCAGGATATGGATAAATAAGATTTCTCTTGTAGTCTGTAGATATCCGGTCTTAACGTCATGACTGATTGCTAATGGTTAATTTTAACTTGAATGTGCATCTGTAATAAGCGGTATTTAAATCTCTCATTCCACCAAAATTTGTCAAGCAAGTTTTTAAAACTTTGCAATGACTTTGCCTCTACAATTTCTTGAGGTAGATTGTTCCAATCTCATACAACTCATTGAGTAAAAAAAATTGCTCCTCTGAAAAATGTTTACTGCAGAATTCCAAGTCAACCTGTTAGAACCTTGAAGACTGCAGTCAGTCATATATCATGGATTAATGGGTTGCATTTACAAGATTATGAGCAATATTAATGTTAAGAGAGTAAATTATGGGACTAAGTCTATTTTCCAGTGGAACTGCTCATGTTTTGGTGTTTTAATGATCATGCTCGTAGGCTGCAACAATGTAAAGCCATGATATGAATTTTTAAGCTATATCTTTAATTTTAGGAGAATTATGCTTCCTTAAAACCGGTGTCAGTGAAGGATCAAGAAAGGGGAAGAGTTTTTACATCTGTGGATCCTCATCTGAACAGAAGTGCAATTTTGTGCAGGAAACAAGGTAGGTATATATATATGCCCTATTACATGTACAATTTGAAGTAAAATATTGCCAAAGTACATTTGAAATATCATATAATTGGGCATATAGTATAAAAACACATTAATACATACGTACATTATTGAAATTCCAAATAACATGATATACAACTGTATAGGATATATCTCTTTCATGAATGAGTATGTACAGGTAATTGAAAATGATTGAATGTATTTTTTTAATCTTATCTTTACCATTAACATTTTTTAAGTGCATCAAAATATTTATAGGTATTCATTTTTTCATCCATCCCTCTAAAGCCTTCTAATAGCAGTCTTAAACAGGGACTGCATTATTCATAGACCTAGTGGTGTCATTTAATTTCTAAATAATATAATAAGGGTTCTAGTATACATGTAGATCCACAACTCTGATCTCTCCTTTCTATGTCCTTATTTCTTCCACTTATTTTTTATGTAATTTTAAATTCAGTCCCCCTCCCCTCCTTATAATGCCTCCCCTGGTCTTCAAGAGGTGATAAACTGCTTGTGAAACTGATGAACCTAACTTGAATTATTCTATTGCAATGAAAACACTATTTATTTTCAAACTCCAGTCTGCCACCATCATTTTGCCTCAAACATACTGACGTACTAGTCGAACTGCAAGGATATGGATCCAAAGCCAATGGAGAGATGAGGTAAGCTCTTATTTTTTTTTTAAAGTCATCTCTTATTTTATTTAGCTCTTAGGTTAAAGAGGAAGTCCGCCTTTTGATACTCAAAGTGGGGTTTGATAGAATAGAGAGACAATCAGAGAGAGAGAGAAAGAGAGAGAGATTTCAATGAAAATATTATGTAATCCATAAAGAGGATGACACAGTGATATTGCAACATATTTTATATTTTGTGAAGACACTTTCTAGTGAATCTGATTTCAAGCCAAATGTATATTTGTTGAACTTGCCTGATTTTGTTTTTAAGATGCTTTTCTACATTGTTTGTCTCATTAGGCAGTACTATCGATGTACAAAATCCATGCATGAGGGCAAAGGATGGTGTGGCTATGTGGTGGTAAGCATAATTAGATAAGATTTGGTTGACAGAGTATTGGAACTGTCTAAGAAATAGCTTTAGTAAAAAAAAACAATGCCCACTGTCTTCTAATTACTTCGCAGGATTTCAAAGTGTTTTTTGTGATCCCCGTTTGTTTTGTTTATACTGAATTGGGAAATAGACAGGGAAATAATAATGCAGGTTTTTAGGTCCCCAAGTTTTATTTTCTTTTTTTTTCTTCTTGTTTGTGTGGTTGTTAATTATAGCATTATTCCACTTTTTTGTTGTTATTATATATTTGGCAATGAATATATGACAAAGTACAAGACTGTTGGCAATAATTGAAAAGGTGATTTTTTATCTGATCACCATAATAGATTATGGCATAATTAAGCAAGCCGAACTGAAAACTAGTAGAAACTAAGCAATCCAAAAGAAGTGATTGAAATTGTTAACACAAATAGGCAAGCATTGGAGTATATATAAGACCAATCCATCAAGAAAATGCCTTGCTTATTTTGCTTATTAATGAGTAGTCATTCACTTTCTACCGGAACCATTTGACACATTCAAACACGAGTAGTCATTTCATTGGAACCTGTTAGTATTTCTTACGTGGTGGTGACCACAAATGGAATTATCTTTAAATGTGATGTTTTCACCCAGGTCCGTCAAGCCAACCGCAGGCCACTTGGTGATGTGAATGGGATGTCCTCTCTATCTTCTGACAGCCTCAAGCATTCTAGTGAGAGCGGTGTTGTGGAGAAACCAGACTCATTAGTGAAGTCTACCAGACAGCCATCATCAGGGAGAGATGAAACTCGGACAGGCCAGAACAACGGTGCTGAGTCAAAGAATATTAAGCATTCCAGTAAACAGAGAGACATGGATGATATCACCAAACAGATGCATGCTGCAAAGATTGGGAGTAGAGAGTATGACTCCAGGAGGCAGCCACCATCTAAAGATGGGATTGATAGAGAAACGGGAAGAAACAGGAGTGGGGACGGAGCCAAGAGATCAGATTTGGAAAGAGGTGGTAATGAACCGAGGAGGACTAGCTCAGACTCAGATAGAGATGTTTTCTCAAGAGGGAAGACTTATGGAGGAGATACGAAACAAGATCAGATGGAGCAGAAACTTGGTCATGGAGGCAGTGGTGCATCAGATCAAAGTTCTTTGAAGAGTGCATCTCACAGAAGTAGGAGTGAAGGGGATAGTCAAGACAGACGACCTGGTTCTGAAATTAATCCTGTAGAGAAATTGTCTCAGGGGGATGATAGGAGGTATCATGAGAATTTGCAAGCGCGAGGAGAGAGGTCCTCAGAGGTGGCTGCCAAGGAGAAAGATCAACTTCGGCAGTCTGCAAACAAGGAGCAAGCACAAGGTCCTAGTCAATCACACAAGGATGGCAACCACAAGATGAGATCTCAATCAGCCACTTCCAATGATGCGAGACCGAAGATTGTTACTGTAAAATCCGATCTGGAAGCAGTTGCTGCAGAGAAGACGCAACCACAAAAGCAGTATCATCAAGCTGCAAGCAAAGACAGCAAACAGGGTAGCCAACAAGCAGTAACAAAGGACAAGTTGGCCTCAAGATTTGACAAGGTGCGGCAAAATGACAGTATGAATATGTCATGGAGGAACAGCAGCGCCCTCAATGACAATATCAGCAGTGATGAAGAAGAAGTAAGCAAGGATGACACTGATGATGATGACTGTATCATCCTGGAAGACACACCTAAGGTGATATCCAAAGATTGCACTGAGAATAAATCAGCTGCTGGTGCCACGAAAGCTCAGAGTAAAGAGGACGATCGCCGTTCTCCAGTGGATCCTAGTCTTGGATTGAGAGAGAGACTTATGCGCAAAATGAAGATTGATGCTCCAGGCAGTAAGTTGCACATTACTTTTGTTATCATTAAACCATCTAAATGATTGTATAGTTTAGAATTTGCTATTTATACATTACAACAAATTCATTTTCTATAATTCCAGTAGAGATTGCTGGACAAGTGCTTTTCCAGGACAAGCCAGTGATATATCAAGCATATTGCAAGCAATATTTTATGAATTAATTGAAAGTTATTTTAGACATTGCAACACAGTAACACACCTTCAATTTTTGTGTGCTATTTGATGATTTTTGTGAAAATGCAGAGCGAGCAAAAAGTGATGTTTTTTTTTCTCATCCCGTCAAGTGTCTGAACAAAGGATACCCATCTTAACATGTTATTTTTCATGAATGCCCAACCTGTTATGTTTTTTTTATACTTTGTTTTGTTTTGTGTTTATGAATTTAGATGAAAAGCTGATTACAAATTCATGGTTAATCAAGTTAAAATGTATCAATACCAATATTGTTGTTCATAACAAGGAGGTATGCTTTCACTAGTTTAGAATTTGCTATTTATACATTACAACAAATTCATTTTCTATAATTCCAGTAGAGATTGCTGGACAAGTAGTAGATGAAAAGCTGATTACAAATTCATGGTTTCACTAGTTTCATTTTCTATAATTCCAGTAGAGATTGCTGGACAAGTAGTAGATGAAAAGCTGATTACAAATTCATGCTTTCACTAGTTTAGAATTTGCTATTTATACATTACAACAAATTCATTTTCTATAATTCCAGTAGAGATTGCTGGACAAGTAGTAGATGAAAAGCTGATTACAAATTCATGGTTAATCAAGTTAAAATGTATCAATACCAATATTGTTGTTCATAACAAGGAGGTATGCTTTCACTTCAACTTGTCTGTTCCCCACAGATGGTGACAAAGGAGCACAACCTAATGAAAAGAACAACGAGACAAAACCAAATACTTCTACAAGTGCTCCATCCTCCACTCTTCCAAAGCATCAACAAGAAAAGACTGGTGCCCCTCTTCCAGCTCCTCACAACCAAACAGTGCATGTTGTGCCTCAGGTATCCTCAGTGAGAAGTGACTCAAACCAGTCTGGGATATCATCTGCAGCAGCATATCCAAAAGCTTTGCTTGCTCAGAGGCAAGCCTATGAGAGACAGTTGCAGCGACAGAAGGTCATTAATGTTTTAGATATCTTGTTCTTTATTTCTTTTCATGTTATGGATCATTAACTCTAATCCCTTTTCATTAACCATTATTTGGTGATGAATTAAAGGGATAGACTAACATAAAGAACACGATAAGTGTTATTTAAGGACGTTCCACAGTTATGTTTGTGCGCATTATGATCTGCGCATAGTTTACACTCTGCGCGCTGACGTCACAATGGGTGAACAGGTGATTAATTAGCTGCGGGTATGAGCTGATTTTTCTCATCTTCTGCACTTTAACTGCAGATCCGATACCTTATTTCATGAAGCTAAAAAATTGAATTATTCCATGGACCATTAAAAAAAAAATTCTCTACAATTTCAAAATACTTTACTCTGCAGTGCTGCCAAGAATCACGAATATTACCCCGAGTTTGAATAAATGGTAGAGTGGTTTTGATTTTTTCTTCACATAGATACAAGGGATTCGGCGCATTTTTGGTGTTTTAAAAAGCACATTTGCTCTAATAAAAATGCTGATAGTTTAAAAACAAGCACATGAACCCCTATTTTTTAATGTTTGTACCTCTTAGGTATACCCTCCTCTACAACTCTGCAAATTTTGGTGAAAATGACATGGATTTTAAATAAAGTGCAGCATTTGTTGTACGTTTGTAGTTTGTGGCTGAAATTTTACATTTTTTAGATTGGGATTTTGTTATCTTTTACGCCATTTTAAAGAACTGACAGTGCTGTTAAACTTAAAATTGCAAACAAATAGCACTTTAAATATATTCTCTATTCTAACGATACAATTACTAACTCTCTCGCGAAATTTGATGACTTTTTCATGTATTTTGACTGAGTAATACAGGTTTAAACTCATTGTAGTAAACTTGGGCGGTCTAAAAATGCCAAATTCTTTTGAATGCGCAATTCTAAAGAACATTCATTTAGGTGAACTTTGAAGCTCTATAGCAAAAAATCAAGCACATGGACCTATGTTAATTTTTGCATATTTCGAATATTAAGGTTCTTAATTATCTATGTGCAAAGTTTGGTGAAAATGACATGGATTTCACTTTAACTGTGGAACGTCCTTAAATAATGTAATAATGGAATATGGAACCCATGTGAGAGATGATAAAATAACTTATATTGTAGAAATATGTTAGCTCCAGAAAGAAATAAATTGAGTCTAAATATGTAGTGTGGTGTATAATGTAGTTCCTCTGTCGGGGTGGGGGGAGGATCAATAAATATAAATGCTTTATTATACGTCAGATTGCATCATTTTGGGGTAAAAATAATTGGGACTGGTGTTAACAATTATCAGTTGAAGATATTTGAGGGTATCTTCATAATGATAGCAATCATAATTATAATATTTGCTTGTACAGTGCCTAATAACCTTTTTTTCAAAAGGCTAAGCACTCTACAATGATACTGCATAATTCCCCTGGCTTTAGCAGGGCAGCTTTTATTTATTTTGCATTTCAAGGAATAAAGGAATTATTCATATTTTTATATTTTGATTTGTTACAGGATCTGATGGAGAAGGTACCTCTCTCAAGTCTCCCTGATAAGGGTCAAAGGATCAAACAAACCTGTGCTGATTTAGAGATGGCTATCCGCAAATTGGACGTAGCAGCCAAGAACTACAAGCCTTCACAGCTCACCCTATCAACAACAGGTAAGCTATGAGTTTAGAGACAACTTCCTCACCTATACCTTTATAATGCAATGATTTTTCAACGTTGTATGAAGATATACTCTGCAAGATTTTATTTTCACAATATAAGTTACTCTTGTACATAGTAGGTGTAAATATATCGCATGGCTCTATATTGCAATTTCATAAATTATTTTGCTCCCACCTTGCTAATAAGTAACTGTAGGTATTGTAGACCATCTTTAATTTGACTCCACTTAAGAATAGTACTTTTGTTGTTCTATCTTCAGGTGTTACTCCTGCTCCTCATAAAAGTGGTAGCCACTCAATGGTCGGTGGTAACTTACAACAGACAACCATCAAGCAACATTTCCAGCCAATTCAGCCTGCGAACCATGCAGGGACACAGCAATATTACCAGCAAGCACAAACAATGTATCTTCCATATCAGTATGCAGGTGGGTGTGATCAACAACCATTCTTAAGGTTCATTCTTTCATTTGGAGTAGTATAAATATAAGTATAAGAATTAGTGCTATAAGTAGTAGTAGTTTTAGTAGTAGTAGTATTAGAAGTAGTAGTAGTAGTAGTAGTAGTAGTAGTGGTAGTAGTAGTACTAGAAGTAGTAGTAGTAGTAGTAGTGGTAGTGGTAGTGGTAGTGGTGGTGGTGGTGGTGGTGGTGGTGGTGGTGGTGGTAGTAGTGGTAGTGGTAGTGGTAGTGGTAGTGGTAGTGGTAGTGGTAGTGGTAGTGGTAGTAGTAGTAGTAGTAGTAGTAGTAGTAGTAGTAGTAGTAGTAGTAGTAGTAGTAGTAGTAGTATTAGTAGTAGTAGTAGTAGTAGTAGTAGTAGTAGTAGTAGTAGTAGTAGTAGTAGTAGTAGTAGTAGTAGTAGTAGTAGTAGTAGTAGTAGTAGTAGTAGTAGTAGTAGTAGTAGTAGTAGTAGAGTACTAGAAGTAGTAGTAGTAGTAGTAGTAAGAGGTGGAGGAGGAGGATGCGAAGTAGTAGTAGTAGGGTAGTAGTTGTTGTAGTATTAGTAGTAATAGTACTAGTAATAACAGAAGTAGTAGAAGACAAAGGAGAAGAAAAAGATGACAAAGACAAAGAAGAGGAGGAAAAGGAGAAGGGAGAAGTAGTAGTAATAGTAATAGTAGTTACAGCTAACAATGATAGCAATATTCTATGTTTATGATATTTAGAGTTTGTCATTATATTTTTGTTTTAAATACTTTACGACTTCCAGTGGATGCTGTAAACTTCAATACAATTATTTTGTCATTTTTGTATCACTGTTTTTACAGCCAATCCTCAGATGCAGCAACTATATGGTGGTCGAATGACCTTCTCAAGACAACATCAAGTCAACACTACCATCAGAGATTCCATTGAAAAGCTCCATAAGTAAGAATCATTGATATAAACATTAGATTTCATAATAGGTGTCACTTGAGCATATCTGACAGTCATTCTGTCAAGAATTTCTGATATTCTACATGGCAAAGAAACAAAAATTCTTTATGTGTACCCGCTTTTGTGTGAAGAATGCAGTTAAGGTAGTAATGACTTCTGAGGTAGCAATAACAAAATGAATGTCAAATAAAAAAATTACCACTAAGTTTTATTGATTTTTTAATAGTAATCACTCAGACATTCTTTCAAAATTATTGCTCACTGGGAATACTTTATTTAATGTGAGGACATCTCTTTCTAGATTTCTTTTCTTATTTCTTGTATTTCTTTGCATTAGAGCTTTGGAATCTTGCCCAGCTGAAGACACTGTGGCTGATGACCCAAGCCACCTTCGAGTCACTCTCATGCCTCATCAGAAGTACGCCCTCGCTTGGTTGACATGGAGAGAGGAACATCACCCATGTGGAGGCATCCTGGGTAAGCGAATTATATTTTTCAATAAAATATTTTATACAATTACCAATTGCCCATGTAAATAGTCCCTGTTATTTTCATTTTGTTTTGTGTGTGATGAGTCTGGTGGTGACTGATTAAAAACTTTCATGATTCATATTGTAATGATTCTGATGAAATCGTTTTTGTGAATAAAGTTAAAATGAAGACATTCTTGTATCGTACTACTAATAATAGGCATTTATATAGCGCCATCTATCTAGAAGTATTCTATTCCGAGGTGCAATGTTATTATTATTATTACCCCGGCTTTAGCTTGAGCTGCCTTTTGGCGCTCATGCATTCAAGGAATTAATCCTGCCGGGTACCCATTCATCTCACCTGGGTTAAGTGCAGCACAATGTGGATAAATTTCTTAATGAAGGAAATTACGACTCTCTGTTTCAAAGTCCGAAGACTAATCCACTGGGCCACAACGCTCCACAATGGCATAACACGTCTTATGGCATAAGAAAAAAATCTAAATAAGTTTTTCCTATAGATATAGCATCATGTGACAATGAAAAGATTTTTCTCAATATTTTCTTATCAAAGATACATCTTTGCCTTATAGTGATTTGGTAACTTTGTCAACTATGATATGCACCACTCTATAATAGTATGTTACATTGAGTATGGATGATGTTGTCATGGGGTAAGACTATTTAAGCAAGTAAATAAAGAGGCTTTAATAGGATAAATCATAATTTGAAAACAAATTTTTGGCATTACTCCTATGTGTTTTAAGATCGTATGCTCGATCTGTAATGAAAATCATGAGTCAGAAAAAATTTGAACCAGTGGGATTCGAACCTGCCATCTACTGCTTGCCGGGCACCGACTTAATCACCAGGCTATTCTGGCTCATGGAATTCAAATACCCTTGGTCCTTTTTCTAACTCATTATTTAAGCAAGTTACTAGAATTGGCAGAATTATATGAAATTATCAAACTACCATTTTATGAATGGCACTATTTAGTTATAGATATTTTGATACTATTATCATTCAACTTTGAAACATTGATATTCAAGGCTCTTATACATCCATCATAGCACCTGTCACAAACATAAGAATTGAAAAAGATTATTCACAATTGCTGGTAGCTTCTTTAAAGTCTCCACTCCCCCAGAAAACTACAGGATATATTTTGTTCTATTTTCAGCTGATGACATGGGACTTGGTAAAACACTAACCATGATTTCACTTGTACTCAAGAAGAAACAAGAAGCAGAAGCAGCAAGAAAATCACAGAAAGAATCAGGTAGGTTTCTCCACTTCCTCCTTATCCTCTTTCTTTTCCTCCTCCTTGTTTTCTCCCTCTCTTATTTTTCCTCTTCTTTTTATCCTTTTTCTTCTCTTTTTGTCTATTTTCTCTCCTCCTTCTGCCTCTTTGTTTGTTCTGCTTTTCATTCTTTCCCTATTTTCTTTATTTCTTCTGCTTTCTCTTCTCTCTTATTTCCTGCCTCTCCTTCTACTTTTCTACTTCTTCTTCTTTTCCCCTTTTCTTCAGCCTCCTTCTTATTCTCCTTTGTCTTTGCTGACGTGTTTGTATCTTTCAATGTTCTTCTCCTTTTACTTGTGTTTTAGTAATGTACAGTAGTGTTTTATGATACTATATTTATTATCTGCTGTCTTTTATGCTTTCAGAAAAACCAGTGAAATCTAGTGGAAAGGATGAGGACTTTATACGATCCTCCTGCACTTTGGTGATATGTCCGGCATCCCTCATGCACCAATGGGCCAAGGAAGTCGAGCGCCGCTGCAAGCCTGATCAGCTGAATATCTATCTATACCATGGACCAAACCGTGAGAGAAGGCCAGAGAAACTAGCCAAACATGACATGATCTTTACCACTTACAACCTTGTAAGCTGCGATCTAAAATCGCTACTGAAAGATGACAAGGGAGTCGAACCAGTAAAGGTAAGAGCCAAAGATACCAGTCATCATGTTTTTGCCTAATTTCAGGCAGTGGTAACTTCCCACTTAGGTTTTTCCAGGTTTTGAGTTGTACGGCACATATGGGTTTTAAAGGGAGTAGGGCCTGTAAAAGGTAAGAGCTTCAATAGACAGTGTAAATATTGATTAAAATGTATTGTATCATAGGCAAAATATTTCTGACTATGATTTGCATTTCTAAATGCAAGCTGCTTATTAGTTGTATCAAAGTTGTCATGAAAGATTGCAATCCTTTCATTAAGTATTTTAAGTAAGATAGTAATTATATCTAAAAGTTAAATATTCAGGACAGTGAAAAACAAATGGCTGCCATGTCTCTGTTTCCAATCGAATAATCTACAGTATATTTAGAAACCTTACAGTTTATCTAAAAATTATATGTTCAGGACAGTGCACAAAAATGGGTGCAATATCTTTGTTTCGAATCGCATATTCCATTGATATGGCAAGGTAGCTTCATTTATTGAGATAGAGAAAGATTCAAACACAACATCACTTGATAAAAAGAAGAGAAAAAAAAATCTCTTAAAATATGAGATCAAGATCTTACCTCATCAGGGTTGTTATGGATAAAATATGATATAACCTTTCTTCTTTCTTTTTTTAAATAGGATGATGAAGTATCGACTGCTAGAAAAAATCAACCAGCTCTCCTGAGGATCTTTTGGGATCGCATTATCTTAGACGAAGCTCACAACATCAAGAATCATAAGAGTCAGACAGCCATTGCAATCTGTCGGCTGAGGGCCCGAGCACGATGGGCTGTGACAGGCACACCCATCCAGAACAACATCCTGGATATGTTCTCTCTCCTCAGGTATGGTTCTTCTAAAATGATTTATTAGTGTCTGAGTTTTTATATGAAATATAGATTAGAAAAGGGTGACTTAGGGAAGTATTCTTTACTTGAATTGACTTTTTGTTAAATTTAATTAGTAAAACATTGGAATTTCATCAAAATTGGATGCAAAAAAGCAAAGTTATGGAATTGTCAACTTTTTCATTATTTTGATAAAACTTTTGTATGCATTATTAGCATGGATATGCTATTTAAGTGCATTGATTTTATAGCCCCACCTTTTCTTATAATATTAAACATTTTTGTGTAATCATAGTTATATTCATTCTAAATTCGTAATCATGAAAAATTATGTCACATTAATTTGTATTCAGAACATGAAATATATTAATGCCTTATTTGTTTTCATTGTATAGATTTCTTAGATGTACTCCATTTGATGAATATCAGGTGTGGAAGAGACAGGTAGAAAATGCAGGACCAAGTAAGTACTGATAGATGGATGGATGGATGGATGGTGGATGGATGGAGGGATGGATGATAGATGGAGGGTGGATGGATGGATGGATAGATGGATGGATGGGTAGATATATGGATAGATAAATGGATGAAGGGATGGATGGATGGATGGTGGATGGATGGATGGATGGGTAGATGGATGGATGGGTAGATATATGGATAGATAAATGGATGAAGGGATGGATGGATGGATGGTGGATGGATGGATGGGTAGATAGATGGATGGATGGATGGATGGAAAAATGGTAGAGAGATGGATAGATATATTGGTAAGTGGATGGATGGATTGATTGACAGACAAAACAGAATGTAGCTTTCCTGGCTAAGAAAATAATTAAAGTTGTTTTTAATTCATACTTGGACTTTTACTTTCTTTACCTGAATTCATCCACTAGTTCTTCCTGAAAAGCATTGTAACATCATATTCTCATTGCAGTTATCCTGCACAGCTCAACTTGACTGGGTATGGATAGGTCACGTCAGATATTAAATGGCAACATAATATACAAACAAAATGTCTATATTGTCATTTAATATTTGTACTATATTATTTTAACTTATTGTAGTCATATCCTGATGAACAACAATTGCATGATAACACATATGAAACAATGGCTGGTAAATATATATGATTTTTTTTTATCAAAGAAATATCTTTGCTGCAGTGCACTTGATTCAAGATATGCATGTTTCTGTTTTATATTACAGAGGCCAAATCCGAGAGACTTCATACGCTGGTCAAGAGTTTACTTTTACGAAGAACAAAGGACCAAAAGACAAAACATGGAAATCCAATCGTGAGTAATTAGACCTGCTTTATGAAACTTGTTATCAATGGATGGTTCCTGTTATAAGCTACCAAAAACTTATCGTTCACTTTTTCTGGGAGCTAATTTTAATGTAACATTTGTTATTGATGACAATATAATGCTTGACTTCTTTGATTTGTCCTGTAGGTTTCTCTACCCCAGAAGAAAGTTCAAAGTCACTCGATATCCCTATCGGGTGAAGAGAGGAAGATTTATGACCAATTATTCACACAGTCAAGGTAATACACCCATTTGCTACTGAAACCTCTCATTCCTATATCTACATGTAGCTACACCAGAATCCACTGGAAATCATGAGTTCAATATTAGGGGAACGTTTCGTAAAGAGTGAAGTCAGTTTGCCATGGTAACTACCATGGAAACCTTGATTGTGATTGGCTGCTGAGCCGAGTCACCATGGTAGTTGCCGTAATGGCAAAGTTACAATATTCTTTATGAAATGGACCATAGACGTTCTTGCATATTTACCGTTAGACTTAATAATTCGTAGCTTTTCATGGATTTTTTCCAAACCTTATTAAAATGATCTTATATCCAGGATGAAGTTCCAAGTCATGAGACCACTGGAGAAAACATTCTCCCATAGACTTTGTACACATAACTCAGCCTGATGCAAAGGTCAAGGCTTGTAAAATGTATCCTCGAGGCCATGCTTGACCCCTTTCCTGTATTGCATACATGTTTCTCTCATATTTTTTCTATTTCTGATTAAAATTGTGGTACACTCTCACTCTTCTTTCTATCCACCTTGCCAACCCCAGATCCACCGTCAAGGCCTATATCAACTGGCACGAGGGGAAGGGGCAGGGCGGGGCAGCCCCCACCATACCAGTGCGCCCCTCCCCGGCCTCCGTCGGTGCTAATGGTGATGTAGCTAGTCAGGTGATGGATCAGGCAGCCGGAGCAGCTCCCGGAGGCAAGGTGTCCGCATCATACATCCTGGTCATATTACTTCGCTTGAGACAGTGCTGTGGTCATCTCAGTTTGCTCAAAGAGGTTAGTATATTTATTATTGGGGATTGTTTTCAACTTTTCAGTCATTTTGAAGGCATGAGGTATTTGTCATTGACAGTACAGCTTACGCAACAGCTGTGTGATAAATGGCTATTGTGAAAAAATAATAGGTAGTCTGGGAAGGATTTGAAAAGAATATACATGTACCGTAAAATGAGTTATTTTCAATTTTACTTTATATAAAAACAAGGGACATCTTGATCGGATCTAACCTTGCTCCTTTTTCTGTTGCAGCTCCCAGACCAAGAGTCTTGCGAGACGGACGGTATTGAGCTTGACCTGGTCAGCCAGATGAAGGAGATGGGTCTGGGTGAAAGTGACCCTGGGTCTGGTGAGGTCAAGCCTAAGACAACATTGTATGAACCCAGTTTCTCAAGTACAAAGGTCAGTAACAACATGGTGATAAAAAAAATGTGTTTTGCTTCCTTTTATACCGTGGCTATACTAGGTTCTACTACCAAACTGATTAACTTGACCAAGCTCAACCAAGATATTTTTGGCTAGGTCCTTGTAGCTCGGCAATCTGATCAGGGTCAATCTACCTTGACTGCGGTGAACAGATACAAACTGGCTCCCTCTGCAAATATTTTGGACATTTTCTAAATGTTTCCCTACCCCCTCATTCTATTTTTTTCAGTGCATCCACCATCCTCAACCTGACTGTTCTACTGTCCTCCATTTATTTCTTCCATGTCTTTCATTATTTTCTCTTCCTGATGACTGGTAACTAATTTTATACATTTTATAAATATCTTTTTTGTTTTGAATTAAATATTATTTGTGTAATAATTACCATAAAGCATGATTACTCTGTTCATTTTGTCAAGGTCAATATAGTCATCAATCGTCTGAAGGAGATCCGCGCTGAGGGCCCTTCCGACCGCCCCATGAAGAGCGTCCTGGTATCCCAATGGACTCAAATGCTGGATGTGGTCGCAAGCCACCTCAAGAGGGCAGGCTTTGAGTACTGGAGTATTCGTGGTGATATCCCACCCAAGAAACGGAACGAGGCATTGGAGGACTTCAATAATAACCCCAGGGGTCGTGAGGTCATGCTGGTGTCGTTGAGGGCTGGTGGAGTTGGGTTGAACCTCATCGGGGGTAATAACCTCTTCCTTCTTGATATGCACTGGTGAGAAGATGTTTTTGCTAGCTGAATCATCTTTCTTGAATCAATAATCTGTTGATTTCTTCTGTTTGTAGGATGCAGATTTGTTAGAAATTGGTAGAAAGGACTATAGGGGTCTGAAAAAGATTTAAGTCTAACTAAAATTTATACTTAAATTCCCAGTTGCAACACCGGTGTGTTGGCTCAGTTGGTAGAGCGTCCGTCTCACAACCGGGAGGTTGGGGGTTCAAACCCTGGCCGCATCAGACCAAAAGACGTTAAAAGATGGGAGTTGCTGCTACCCTGTTTGGCGTTCAACGATTAAAGGGATAGAGCCTCGTCGATCTGGCGCTGCACAGCGGCTGCCGGGCCCACGATCAATTGGGCAAAGCAAATTTTCGGAGTATTTCATTTCATTTCATGTCTATTTTCGAACAATAAATTATGGATTTATCATTTATCATGGATTTATTATTTCCAGGCTCATTAAACAAAACCAACTGGTATCCCGGAAAATCAAATGATCACATAAATGTCTTTGAGCCCATCTGTAGAGGATCCAGATGTATTTGTTAGATTGTCTCCTGCAGATTCTGTTCAGACAATATGAGTCGGTCTGCCATTATCAAAGTTTGTTTATTTTCATGTTTTTGTTTGTATAGGAATCCAGCCCTAGAGGACCAAGCCTGTGATAGGATCTATAGAGTAGGGCAAAACAGGAATGTTCACATTCACAAGTTTGTCTGCTCCGACACAATCGAGGAGAGAATTCTTCAGCTACAGAAAAAGAAAACGCAGCTTGCCCATGATGTTCTTACAGGGTAAGTGATAATGATAATAATACTCAATACTCTTCTATCGCACTTAATACATCTGGACGATGTCTATTTTAGGCAATTAAAATATATTTGGCATGGGTCATTCATAGGTCATTTTTTTCAAGTGTTTCATTACTACTGATTACCAGGGTGATAATTTTTATATATCTATGAACATAATGCAGTGATTCAGGTTTTATATAATAAAATTCAAAAGAAAAAACTAAGGATGTGATGTTTTGAGCCCACACATGGTATTTCCATAGGTATTTACATATATATTTATACAAAGTTTTATTTCAATAACTTTTTTTATTTTTCATCAAAATTTTATAAAATTCTTAGGCCCGAATTCAGGAAGGTGGTTTTTAAAAACATCAGTTGAACCCATTGTTTATTCAGATTTCCTGTATAAATTACGCTTATTTACCGTGTATGTTAAAAAATGTCCAATGCTGATGCGCATTTTTGTCACAGTGCGCCAAATTGATGCCTATTGTCATGGTTTTCCAGTCTATTTTATTCATGAGTCCACTGTTTAAAGAGTGGACTCATGAATAAAATAGCGTATCAAACCATGGCAACGGGCGTCAATTTGGTGCACTGTGACAAAAACGCACATCAGCATTGGACAATTTTTAATACATGCGGTAAGTAAGCATAATTTATACAGAAAATCTGCATAAACCATAGGCTCAACCGATGGTTTTAAAAACCACCTTTGTGAAACCGGGCCTGAGTATTCAGACCTTCAGTAACCATTTAAAATGAAAAAAAAAATTGAACCAGTGCAATACCATTTGTCAAAGCAAGAATTTATTTTCATTAATATTGTACAATTTTTTTTTTAATGCATACCTATGTAAGTCCAAAGATGATATATCTGCTGAAATTGGAATAATTATTATGATGTGCTTTTAATGCATAATTTTATTCATTCCTAGATAGTAAAACTTTTCTTCTCTCTTCTGTTTTCAATTTCTCTTTCATTTCCTTCTCTCACTCTAGGTCTAAAAGTAAGAAGGAGAAACTCAGTCTTGCTGATCTGAAATTCCTGTTTGGTGTCCAATAGCTACATGGAAAGAGTGACCCTTGACCCAGACGACCTTTAATCTGAATGACCCTTCACCCTACTAATCCTACATGACCATCAGACAAGAAAGAAATTCAAATTTCTCTTTGGGAATTTTTTTTAATGCATATTAGTTGATCGTATTTATCCACATTATCTAGATATATTATTAACAAATGTTTCATATTGAGTAAAATTCGAGACAACATGCATATGTATGAAGTATCTATTAATGAAATCTTAAGTTGAAGATCAAAGTGAAGCTTCCTTGTAAATTCTATGTGGATATTTTTTCCTATCATATGTTGTATTATGTGTTATACTTACACATACATTGTATGTGTTTTTAAGCTGAAGATTAATTTTATGAATCAACTTGTATAATGCTGAAAAAATCTATATGTATACTGCACGTAGAGGGGGTGAAGAATTCAGATCTACAGCTTATCAATAAAATCAAACTACATTTTCAGTTAACTACTGCCAGAGAGATAAATTTAAGTGATGCCAGTGGACAAATATTTTTCATTTAAGAAAATATTTTTCAGTAAAGAGGAAATATCACCCAGTAATGATAACGATTGAAATGATTTATAATGCCCCAAATTCACTTAGCTGCATATTCAATGTGTACTGTAAGAAAGAGGGAATAAGAATTATAAAGACTTAATCATGCAGAATACCTGAAAAGACTTGATTACTATCAAGAATATAGAAGAGAGGGTAGCAAATAGATGTCTTTAGGTGATGTTTGAATGTAAGAACACAAGTGCAATTTCCTCAAGTTAAGTTTATTGTGGTGGTATGTTGTTGAGACATGAATCAATGTTTTATCGTAAATATCTTGATGTTGACGATTTCATGGTTCCATGGCAATCGCTCCGGCGACAATTGCTCCGCTGTAAATTCTACACACTAATGGAATGACCAATTTCAACCCTGGATTTAACACTATACCCTATCCTAAACCTAACCCTAAAGCTAACATAACACCCTATTGGAACCCCATTGGCCCGTATTCTGAAGTCAGGTTTAACTTAGACCATGGTCTAACTCTGTGCTAAAATTATGGGAAGCCAAAAGTGTCAACATTTTTATTAAGCTGTATGTTTCTTATGTTTACTGTGCTCTTTCCTGATTCATCGATGGTGACGACAATAATCTATTTATACTTCCTAGAAAATATTGAATGATTTGAGAGTCAAATGAGCTGAAATATGAAATATCTACTGTTAGTGATTTATGTAACAATTGGCTATCCATACTTAAACCACAACTTTAAACCCGACTTCAGAATACGAGCTAATGCCTTTATCTCAGACGAAATAAAGCCCGGAGCAAATGTCGCGTCACCGATTTCATAGTCTCTAAATAAAGCCTAGGCGATTCCTGCCTGGCTTTTAAATTTGCAATTGTGACTACAAAAGTAGCTGGAAAGGCAATTTTGATTTTAAATCCTGGATATAATGTATTTTCTTCCTTTCAAAGTTCTTAGTTGCAGGATATTATGACTTCTTTCAGAGTATTTTGAGTCAGTTTTATTCATGTGACTCTCAAATTTCATTAAAATTTGATTAAAAAACTAACAAAGTTAGGCCGAGTGTTTTCCTTTGATAAAATCCCGGCAGTGTCGGTTTAATATGTGTAAGTTTAACATTTGGATGAAACAGTCATCACAAATGTGCTATATATGAGCTTCTGAACTGATCTCACCTTCTAACTTTTTCTGCGATTCATTTTATGAAAATACTATTATTCAATTTGCTATTTCCAAGAATAACAGAAACAAAGAGTAACTCCTCATTTAATATGTAAGATCATCACTTACAATATTTAGGTGGTCTGTCTATGACAGATCACCTTTTATGTTTGTCCGAATTTTCTTTCTTTATTTATTTATTTATTTATTTATTAGGTGGTCTGTCTATGACAGATCACCTCTTATGTTTGTCCGAATTTTCTTTCTTTATTTATTTTTATTTCTTATTTTTATTTCCTCCATTTCTTGTGGACAGCAAATCTCAGAAAGTTCATATTCAATAATCGTCAAAATATCACCACATATCAACATCAATAAGACCTCAATTCTGCAAGAATCTTAATGTCATGACGTCATCATGACGTCATCTAGACGCCATTTTGTAAAATCACATTATCAATCATATCTCCATTATCAATTATCAAAAATAAATCAAATTCACATGACATAAACTTCAGATCAAGGGTCATCAGGTCATGTCATCAAAGGTCACCTGAAGGTCACGACGCGCGCGTACGCGCGCGTCAAAATTTTAAAATGCTAAAAATCACTTTTTGACCAAAACAGAGTACGTTTTAGGTCATTTTAAGCATTTCAAAAAATTGCGCGCGCAAACGTATGCGCGCGCGTTTCCGCGCGTAACGCCTTGAATGCAACTCAGAAACACCGTTTTTTTTATTTCATTGCATTGATCATATAATTTTGAGCAATTTGATACCTTGATCAACCTTCTACGACCATTAATAAGGAAATTAACACCCGTTAAAGTTTGCAGCACGTGTGCGCGCGAGCTCTCACTATAGGCCATATATGGGCAAAAACATGCCTATAGAAAATCCGCTGTAGCTCTTCAGAACGCGTGGGGACCCCCAATTTTTTTTTCATATTTTGATAGAGTATGAACTAGAGATATAATTTCATGTCTCATTTGACCCTCAATTATATTATGACGTCATCAAAATGGCGTCGGAAGTCAAAAAATCCATTTTGCCTATTATGACGTCATTATAATTATGCAAATCTTGCTCTAACTCCGTGAATATCGGTCTTTTTTCACCCAATTTTTGATATGTTGTAGCTTAGTTCTTACTCTTTCTGTATAATTGCCTTTATTTTTCATTTCGATAAACAGATCATCCTCAAAAATTGCAAATAATAATGGCATGTCATTTTTACTCATTTTGCGTGTAATCTCTATGGGACATGACTTTTTCTCAAAACTAGATTCTACATTCTTCTATTTCGTAAGCCATATCTCCAATTTTTGTTGCTAGTTATCCCTGAGCTTTTAGTATGTTGTAGCTGAGATTCTAAGCTTTCGGTTGCGTTTCCTTCATTTTCCGATCAGATGTCGGGATCATGCCCGTAATTCACTTGCAAGATTGGATTTGAGATTCTGGTGTTTTGCTTACGTGTTAAGTCTATGGGAAATATTCTAGCTCAATCGGTTAGGCGTCAGACTTACTTCTCATTCCATCATGCAGGCAGGGGTTCGAGTCCGCGGGTGAACATGATTTTTTTTTTTTTTTTTTTTTTTTTAGCTATCTTGTACGAAAGACCATTAGTGCCACGGAGAAAAAAAAATACTATTTCTACTAATCTGTTATAACAGATTACGGTATTTCTACTAATCTGTTATAACAGATTACGGTATTTCTACTAATCTGTTTAAACAGATTATAATCTGTAATAACAGATTACGGTATTTCTACTAATCTGTTATAACAGATTACGATATTTCTACTAATCTGTTTAAACAGATTATAATCTGTTATAACAGATTACGGTATTTCTACTAATCTGTTATAACAGATTACGGTATTTCTACTAATCTGTTATAACAGATTACGGTATTTCTACTAATCTGTTATAACAGATTACGGTATTTCTACTAATCTGTTATAACAGATTACGATATTTCTACTAATCTGTTTAAACAGATTATAATCTGTTATAACAGATTACGGTATTTCTACTAATCTGTTATAACAGATTACGGTATTTCTACTAATCTGTTATAACAGATTACGGTATTTCTACTAATCTGTTATAACAGATTACGATATTTCTACTAATCTGTTTAAACAGATTATAATCTGTTATAACAGATTACGGTATTTCTACTAATCTGTTATAACAGATTACGGTATTTCTACTAATCTGTTATAACAGATTACGGTATTTCTACTAATCTGTTATAACAGATTATAATCTGTTTAAACAGATTAGTAGAAATATCGTAATCTGTTATAACAGATTAGTAGAAATACCGTAATCTGTTATAACAGATTAGTAGAAATACCGTAATCTGTTATAACAGATTAGTAGAAATACCGTAATCTGTTATAACAGATTAGTAGAAATACCGTAATCTGTTATAACAGATTATAATCTGTTTAAACAGATTAGTAGAAATACCGTAATCTGTTATAACAGATTAGTAGAAATAGTGTTTTTTTTTCTCCGTGGCACTAATGGTCTTTCGTAATCTTGCCCACGATCAATTATAAGAATTCTAACAAATAATAGCTAAAATATTGCAAAATAAAACAGATTATAATTACTTTTTTATATCATATCTATTTATCTGTCTGTCTATCTACCTACATGACATATCTATCTCTCTGTCTAATATATATCTTTCTGTTTGAATACGTCCCTCTCTCTCTATCTATCCATATGTCTGTCTGTCTATCTACCTACATTGTATATCTATCTGTCTGTTTATCTCTCTCTCTCTCTCTCTGTCTAATATATATGTATCTATCTGTTTAGATATGTCTATCTATCTATCCATCCATCTGCCTGTCTCTATCTATCTATCTATCTATATATCTATCTATCTATCTGTCTGTCTGTCTCTCTATCTATCTATCTATCTGTCTATCTATCTATCTATCTATCTATATGTCTGTCTCTCTATTCATCTATATGTCTGTCTCTCTATCTATCTCTGTCTCGATCTCTATCAATCTATATGTCTGTCTCTGTATCTATCTATATGTCTATCTATCTATCTATCTATATATCTATCTATATGTCTGTCTCTCTATCTATCTATATTTCTGTCTCTCTGTCTATCTATATGTTTGTCTATCTATATGTCTGTCTATCTATCCATGAAGCTATCACGAGAAGGAGAACCATCTTCCAATTTCTCTCTTAATCCTTTGTTATCGCTTCCTTCGGGCGAAGGAACGATATCTAACATCAATTGGCGAGCCGCCAGGCGAAAGTTAGAGCCCGCTTACATAACGCGATAGGACCACGCAGCATGAAGCTATTACGAGATAGCTCGTAATAGCTTCATGATATGTCTGTCTCTCTATCTATATATATGTCTGTCTATCTATCTGTCTATCTATCTATCTGTCTGTCTCTCTTTCTATCTATATGTTTATATATGTTTTATTAATATAACCACCAATCATCTCTCTATCTATCTATATATCTATATATCTATCAATCTATCTCTCTATCTATAAGTCTGTCTCTCTATCTATCTATATGTCTGTCTCTCTATCTATATGTCTGTCTCTCTATATCTATCTATATATGTCTATGTTTTATTAATATAACCACCTATAATTTATCTCTCCATCCATCACTCCATCCATCTAATATAATTATCTTTCTTGTATGTATCTGTTTGATTATGTAAATCTGTTTGTCTATCTATTTTTCAATCTAATATCTGTTTAAATATTTTTTTCCTGTTTATCTATCTATACGACAGACCACCTAATTCGTCCGCATGACGAATTAAAATCTAGTTAGGTGGTCTGTCTATGACAGATCACCTCTTATGTTTGTCCGAATTTTCTTTCTTTATTAGGTGGTCTGTCTATGACAGATCACCTATTATGTTTGTCCGAATTTTCTTTCTTTATTTATTAGGTGGTCTGTCTATGACAGATCACCTCTTATGTTTGTCCGAATTTTCTTTCTTTATTAGGTGGTCTGTCTATGACAGATCACCTCTTATGTTTGTCCGAATTTTCTTTCTTTATTTATTTATTTCTTATTTTTATTTCCTCCATTTCTTGTGGACAGCAAATCTCAGAAAGTTCATATTCAATAATCATCAAAATATCACCACATATCAACATCAATAAGACCTCAATTCTGCAAGAATCTTAATGTCATGACGTCATCATGACGTCATCTAGACGCCATTTTGTAAAATCACATTATCAATCATATCTCCATTATCAATTATCAAAAATAAATCAAATTCACATGACATAAACTTCAGATCAAGGGTCATCAGGTCATGTCATCAAAGGTCACCTGAAGGTCACGACGCGCGCGTACGCGCGCGTCAAAATTTTAAAATGCTAAAAATCGTTTTTTGACCAAAACAGAGTACGTTTTAGGTCATTTTAAGCATTTCAAAAAATTGCGCGCGCAAACGTATGCGCGCGCGTTTCCGCGCGTAACGCCTCAATGCAACTCAGAAACACCGTTTTTTTTTATTTCATTGCATTGATCATATAATTTTGAGCAATTTGATACCTTGATCAACCTTCTACGACCATTAATAAGGAAATTAACACCCGTTAAAGTTTGTAGCACGTGTGCGCGCGAGCTCTCACTATAGGCCATATATGGGCAAAAACATGCCTATAGAAAATCCGCTGTAGCTCTTCAGAACGCGTGGGGACCCCCAATTTTTTTTTCATATTTTGATAGAGTATGAACTAGAGATATAATTTCATGTCTCATTTGACCCTCAATTATAATATGACGTCATCAAAATGGCGTCGGAAGTCAAAAAATCCATTTTGCCTATTATGACGTCATTATAATTATGCAAATCTTGCTCTAACTCCGTGAATATCGGTCTATTTTCACCCAATTTTTGATATGTTGTAGCTTAGTTCTTACTCTTTCTGAGTTATTGCCTTTATTTTTCATTTCGATAAACAGATCATCCTCAAAAATTGCAAATAATAATGGCATGTCATTTTTACTCATTTTGCGTGTAATCTCTATGGGACATGACTTTTTCTCAAAACTAGATTCTACATTCTTCTATTTCGTAAGCCATATCTCCAATTTTTGTTGCTAGTTATCCCTGAGCTTTTAGTATGTTGTAGCTGAGATTCTAAGCTTTCGGTTGCGTTTCCTTCATTTTCCGATCAGATGTCGGGATCATGCCCGTAATTCACTTGCAAGATTGGATTTGAGATTCTGGTGTTTTGCTTACGTGTTAAGTCTATGGGAAATATTCTAGCTCAATCGGTTAGGCGTCAGACTTACTTCTCATTCCATCATACAGGCAGGGGTTCGAGTCCGCGGGTGAACATGATTTTTTTTTTTTTTTTTTTTTTTTTAGCTATCTTGTACGAAAGACCATTAGTGCCACGGAGAAAAAAAAACACTATTTCTACTAATCTGTTATAACAGATTACGGTATTTCTACTAATCTGTTTAAACAGATTATAATCTGTTATAACAGATTACAGTATTTCTACTAATCTGTTATAACAGATTACGGTATTTCTACTAATCTGTTATAACAGATTACGGTATTTCTACTAATCTGTTTAAACAGATTATAATCTGTTATAACAGATTACGGTATTTCTACTAATCTGTTATAACAGAATACGGTATTTCTACTAATTTGTTTAAACAGATTATAATCTGTTATAACATATTACGGTATTTCTACTAATCTGTTATAACAGATTACGGTATTTCTACTAATCTGTTATAACAGATTACGGTATTTCTACTAATCTGTTTAAACAGATTATAATCTGTTTAAACAGATTAGTAGAAATACCGTAATCTGTTATAACAGATTAGTAGAAATACCGTAATCTGTTATAACAGATTATAATCTGTTTAAACAGATTAGTAGAAATACCGTAATCTGTTATAACAGATTAGTAGAAATACCGTAATCTGTTATAACAGATTAGAAGAAATACCGTAATCTGTTATAACAGATTATAATCTGTTTAAACAGATTAGTAGAAATACCGTAATCTGTTATAACAGATTAGTAGAAATACCGTAATCTGTTATAACAGATTAGTAGAAATACCGTAATCTGTTATAACAGATTATAATCTGTTTAAACAGATTAGTAGAAATACCGTAATCTGTTATAACAGATTAGTAGAAATACCGTAATCTGTTATAACAGATTAGTAGAAATACCGTAATCTGTTATAACAGATTATAATCTGTTTAAACAGATTAGTAGAAATACCGTAATCTGTTATAACAGATTAGTAGAAATAGTGGTTTTTTTTCTCCGTGGCACTAATGGTCTTTCGTAATCTTGCCCACGATCAATTATAAGAATTCTAACAAATAATAGCTAAAATATTGCAAAATAAAACAGATTATAATTACTTTTTTATATCATATCTATTTATCTGTCTGTCTATCTACCTACATGACATATCTATCTCTCTGTCTAATATATATCTTTCTGTTTGAATACGTCCCTCTCTCTCTATCTATCCATATGTCTGTCTGTCTATCTACCTACATTGTATATCTATCTGTCTGTTTATCTCTCTCTCTCTCTCTCTGTCTAATATATATGTATATATCTGTTTAGATATGTCTATCTATCTATCCATCCATCTGCCTGTCTCTATCTATCTATCTATCTATTTATATATCTATCTATCTATCTGTCTGTCTGTCTCTCTATCTATCTATATATCTGTCTATCTATCTATCTATCTATCTTTATGTCTGTCTCTCTATTCATCTATATGTCTGTCTCTCTATCTATCTCTGTCTCGATCTCTATCAATCTATATGTCTGTCTCTGTATCTATCTATATGTCTATCTATCTATCTATCTATCTATCTATATATCTATCTATATGTCTGTCTCTCTATCTATCTATATTTCTGTCTCTCTGTCTATCTATATGTTTGTCTATCTATATGTCTGTCTATCTATCCATGAAGCTATCACGAGAAGGAGAACCATCTTCCAATTTCTCTCTTAATCCTTTGTTATCGCTTCCTTCGGGCGAAGGAACGATATCTAACATCAATTGGCGAGCTGCCAGGCGAAAGTTAGAGCCCGCTTACATAACGCGATAGGACCACGCAGCATGAAGCTATTACGAGATAGCTCGTAATAGCTTCATGATATGTCTGTCTCTCTATCTATATATATGTCTGTCTATCTATCTGTCTATCTATCTATCTGTCTGTCTCTCTTTCTATCTATATGTTTATATATGTTTTATTAATATAACCACCAATCATCTCTCTATCTATCTATATATCTATATATCTATCAATCTATCTCTCTATCTATAAGTCTGTCTCTCTATCTATCTATATGTCTGTCTCTCTATCTATATGTCTGTCTCTCTATATCTATCTTTATATGTCTATGTTTTATTAATATAACCACCTATAATTTATCTCTCCATCCATCACTCCATCCATCTAATATAATTATCTTTCTTGTATGTATCTGTTTGATTATGTAAATCTGTTTGTCTATCTATTTTTCAATCTAATATCTGTTTAAATATTTTTTTCCTGTTTATCTATCTATACGACAGACCACCTAATTCGTCCGCATGACGAATTAAAATCTAGTTTATTTATTATTAGGTGGTCTGTCTATGACAGATCACCTTTTATGTTTGTCCGAATTTTCTTTCTTTATTTATTTATTTATTTATTATTTCTTATTTTTATTTCCTCCATTTCTTGTGGACAGCAAATCTCAGAAAGTCCATATTCAATAATCATCAAAATATCACCACATATCAACATCAATAAGACCTCAATTCTGCAAGAATCTTAATGTCATGACGTCATCATGACGTCATCTAGACGCCATTTTGTAAAATCACATTATCAATCATATCTCCATTATCAATTATCAAAAATCAATCAAATTCACATGACATAAACTTCAGATCAAGGGTCATCAGGTCATGTCATCAAAGGTCACCTGAAGGTCACGACGCGCGCGTACGCGCGCGTCAAAATTTTAAAATGCTAAAAATCACTTTTTGACCAAAACAGAGTACGTTTCAGGTCATTTTAAGCATTTCAAAAAATTGCGCGCGCAAACGTATGCGCGCGCGTTTCCGCGCGTAACGCCTCAATGCAACTCAGAAACACCGTTTTTTTTTATTTCATCGCATTGATCATATAATTTTGAGCAATTTGATACCTTGATCAACCTTCTACGACCATTAATAAGGAAATTAACACCCGTTAAAGTTTGCAGCACGTGTGCGCGCGAGCTCTCACTATAGGCCATATATGGGCAAAAACATGCCTATAGAAAATCCGCTGTAGCTCTTCAGAACGCATGGGGACCCCCAATTTTTTTTTCATATTTTGATAGAGTATGAACTAGAGATATAATTTCATGTCTCATTTGACCCTCAATTATATTATGACGTCATCAAAATGGCGTCGGAATTCAAAAAATCCATTTTGCCTATTATGACGTCATTATAATTATGCAAATCTTGCTCTAACTCCGTGAATATTGGTCAATTTTCACCCAATTTTTGATATGTTGTAGCTTAGTTCTTACTCTTTCTGAATTAGTTGCCTTTATTTTTCATTTTGATAGACAAATCATCCTCAAAAATTGCAAATAATAATGGCATGTCATTTTTACTCATTTTGCGTGTAATCTCTATGGGACATGACTTTTTCTCAAAACTAGATTCTACATTCTTCTATTTCGTAAGCCATATCTCCAATTTTTGTTGCTAGTTATCCCTGAGCTTTTAGTATGTTGTAGCTGAGATTCTAAGCTTTCGGTTGCGTTTCCTTCATTTTCCGATCAGATGTCGGGATCATGCCCGTAATTCACTTGCAAGATTGGATTTGAGATTCTGGTGTTTTGCTTACGTGTTAAGTCTATGGGAAATATTCTAGCTCAATCGGTTAGGCGTCAGACTTACTTCTCATTCCATCATGCAGGCAGGGGTTCGAGTCCGCGGGTGAACATGATTTTTTTTTTTTTTTTTTTTTTTTTAGCTATCTTGCCCACGATCAATTATAAGAATTCTAACAAATAATAGCTAAAATATTGCAAAATAAAACAGATTATAATTACTTTTTAATATCATATCTATTTATCTGTCTGTCTATCTACCTACATGACATATCTATCTCTCTGTCTAATATATATCTTTCTGTTTGAATACGTCCTTCTCTCTCTATCTATCCATATGTCTGTCTGTCTATCTACCTACATTGTATATCTATCTGTCTGTTTATCTCTCTCTCTCTCTCTCTGTCTAATATATATGTATCTATCTGTTTAGATATGTCTATCTATCTATCCATCCATCTGCCTGTCTCTATCTATCTATCTATCTATATATCTATCTATCTATCTGTCTGTCTGTCTCTCTATCTATCTATATATCTGTCTATCTATCTATCTATCTATCTACATGTCTGTCTCTCTATTCATCTATATGTCTGTCTCTCTATCTATCTCTGTCTCGATCTCTATCAATCTATATGTCTGTCTCTGTATCTATCTATATGTCTATCTATCTATCTATCTATCTATCTATCTATCTCTATATCTATCTATATGTCTGTCTCTCTATCTATCTATATTTCTGTCTCTCTGTCTATCTATATGTTTGTCTATCTATATGTCTGTCTATCTATCCATGAAGCTATCACGAGAAGGAGAACCATCTTCCAATTTCTCTCTTAATCCTTTGTTATCGCTTCCTTCGGGCGAAGGAACGATATCTAACATCAATTGGCGAGCCGCCAGGCGAAAGTTAGAGCCCGCTTACATAACGCGATAGGACCACGCAGCATGAAGCTATTACGAGATAGCTCGTAATAGCTTCATGATATGTCTGTCTCTCTATCTATATATATGTCTGTCTATCTATCTGTCTATCTATCTATCTGTCTGTCTCTCTTTCTATCTATATGTTTATATATGTTTTATTAATATAACCACCAATCATCTCTCTATCTATCTATATATCTATATATCTATCAATCTATCTCTCTATCTATAAGTCTGTCTCTCTATCTATCTATATGTCTGTCTCTCTATCTATATGTCTGTCTCTCTATATCTATCTATATATGTCTATGTTTTATTAATATAACCACCTATAATTTATCTCTCCATCCATCACTCCATCCATCTAATATAATTATCTTTCTTGTATGTATCTGTTTGATTATGTAAATCTGTTTGTCTATCTATTTTTCAATCTAATATCTGTTTAAATATTTTTTTCCTGTTTATCTATCTATACGACAGACCACCTAATTCGTCCGCATGACGAATTAAAATCTAGTTTTTATTTCTTATTTTTATTTCCTCCATTTCTTGTGGACAGCAAATCTCAGAAAGTTCATATTCAATAATCATCAAAATATCACCACATATCAACATCAATAAGACCTCAATTCTGCAAGAATCTTAATGTCATGACGTCATCATGACGTCATCTAGACGCCATTTTGTAAAATCACATTATCAATCATATCTCCATTATCAATTATCAAAAATAAATCAAATTCACATGACATAAACTTCAGATCAAGGGTCATCAGGTCATGTCATCAAAGGTCACCTGAAGGTCACGACGCGCGCGTACGCGCGCGTCAAAATTTTAAAATGCTAAAAATCACTTTTTGACCAAAACAGAGTACGTTTTAGGTCATTTTAAGCATTTCAAAAAATTGCGCGCGCAAACGTATGCGCGCGCGTTTCCGCGCGTAACGCCTCAATGCAACTCAGAAACACCGTTTTTTTTTATTTCATTGCATTGATCATATAATTTTGAGCAATTTGATACCTTGATCAACCTTCTACGACCATTAATAAGGAAATTAACACCCGTTAAAGTTTGCAGCACGTGTGCGCGCGAGCTCTCACTATAGGCCATATATGGGCAAAAACATGCCTATAGAAAATCCGCTGTAGCTCTTCAGAACGCATGGGGACCCCCAATTTTTTTTTCATATTTTGATAGAGTATGAACTAGAGATATAATTTCATGTCTCATTTGACCCTCAATTATATTATAACGTCATCAAAATGGCGTCGGAATTCAAAAAATCCATTTTGCCTATTATGACGTCATTATAATTATGCAAATCTTGCTCTAACTCCGTGAATATTGGTCAATTTTCACCCAATTTTTGATATGTTGTAGCTTAGTTCTTACTTTTTCTGAATTATTGCCTTTATTTTTCATTTTGATAGACAAATCATCCTCAAAAATTGCAAATAATAATGGCATGTCATTTTTACTCATTTTGCGTGTAATCTCTATGGGACATGACTTTTTCTCAAAACTAGATTCTACATTCTTCTATTTCGTAAGCCATATCTCCAAGTTTTGTTGCTAGTTATCCCTGAGCTTTTAGTATGTTGTAGCTGATATTCTAAGCTTTCGGTTGCGTTTCCTTCATTTTCCGATCAGATGTCGGGATCATGCCCGTAATTCACTTGCAAGATTGGATTTGAGATTCTGGTGTTTTGCTTACGTGTTAAGTCTATGGGAAATATTCTAGCTCAATCGGTTAGGCGTCAGACTTACTTCTCATTCCATCATGCAGGCAGGGGTTCGAGTCCGCGGGTGAACATGATTTTTTTTTTTTTTTTTTTTTTTAGCTATCTTGTACGAAAGACCATTAGTGCCACGGAGAAAAAAAAACACTATTTCTACTAATCTGTTATAACAGATTACGGTATTTCTACTAATCTGTTTAAACAGATTATAATCTGTTATAACAGATTACGGTATTTCTACTAATCTGTTATAACAGATTACGGTATTTCTACTAATCTGTTATAACAGATTACGGTATTTCTACTAATCTGTTTAAACAGATTATAATCTGTTATAACAGATTACGGTATTTCTACTAATCTGTTATAACAGATTACGGTATTTCTACTAATCTGTTATAACAGATTACGGTATTTCTACTAATCTGTTTAAACAGATTATAATCTGTTTAAACAGATTAGTAGAAATACCGTAATCTGTTATAACAGATTATAATCTGTTTAAACAGATTAGTAGAAATACCGTAATCTGTTATAACAGATTAGTAGAAATACCGTAATCTGTTATAACAGATTATAATCTGTTTAAACAGATTAGTAGAAATACCGTAATCTGTTATAACAGATTAGTAGAAATACCGTAATCTGTTATAACAGATTATAATCTGTTTAAACAGATTAGTAGAAATACCGTAATCTGTTATAACAGATTATAATCTGTTTAAAAAGATTAGTAGAAATACCGTAATCTGTTATAACAGATTAGTAGAAATAGTGTTTTTTTTTCTCCGTGGCACTAATGGTCTTTCGTAATCTTGCCCACGATCAATTATAAGAATTCTAACAAATAATAGCTAAAATATTGCAAAATAAAACAGATTATGACTACTTTTTTATATCATATCTATTTATCTGTCTGTCTATCTACCTACATGACATATCTATCTCTCTGTCTAATATATATCTTTCTGTTTGAATACGTCCCTCTCTCTCTATCTATCCATATGTCTGTCTGTCTATCTACCTACATTGTATATCTATCTGTCTGTTTATCTCTCTCTCTCTCTGTCTAATATATATGTATCTATCTGTTTAGATATGTCTATCTATCTATCCATCCATCTGCCTGTCTCTATCTATCTATCTATCTATATATCTATCTATCTATCTGTCTGTCTGTCTCTCTATCTATCTATCTATCTGTCTATCTATCTATCTATCTATCTATCTATATGTCTGTCTCTCTATTCATCTATATGTCTGTCTCTCTATCTATCTCTGTCTCGATCTCTATCAATCTATATGTCTGTCTCTGTATCTATCTATATGTCTATCTATCTATCTATCTATCTATCTATCTATCTATCTATATATCTATCTATATGTCTGTCTCTCTATCTATCTATATCTCTGTCTCTCTGTCTATCTATATGTTTGTCTATCTATATGTCTGTCTATCTATCCATGAAGCTATCACGAGAAGGAGAACCATCTTCCAATTTCTCTCTTAATCCTTTGTTATCGCTTCCTTCGGGCGAAGGAACGATATCTAACATCAATTGGCGAGCCGCCAGGCGAAAGTTAGAGCCCGCTTACATAACGCGATAGGACCACGCAGCATGAAGCTATTACGAGATAGCTCGTAATAGCTTCATGATATGTCTGTCTCTCTATCTATATATATGTCTGTCTATCTATCTGTCTATCTATCTATCTGTCTGTCTCTCTTTCTATAGATATGTTTATATATGTTTTATTAATATAACCACCAATCATCTCTCTATCTATCTATATATCTATATATCTATCAATCTATCTCTCTATCTATAAGTCTGTCTCTCTATCTATCTATATGTCTGTCTCTCTATCTATATGTCTGTCTCTCCATATCTATCTATATATGTCTATGTTTTATTAATATAACCACCTATAATTTATCTCTCCATCCATCACTCCATCCATCTAATATAATTATCTTTCTTGTATGTATCTGTTTGATTATGTAAATCTGTTTGTCTATCTATTTTTCAATCTTATATCTGTTTAAATATTTTTTTCCTGTTTATCTATCTATACGACAGACCACCTAATTCGTCCGCATGACGAATTAAAATCTAGTTATTTATTATTAGGTGGTCTGTCTATGACAGATCACCTATTATGTTTGTCCGAATTTTCTTTATTTATTTTTATTTATTTTTATTTCTTATTTTTATTTCCTCCATTTCTTGTGGACAGCAAATCTCAGAAAGTTCATATTCAATAATCATCAAAATATCAGCACATATCAACATCAATAAGACCTCAATTCTGCAAGAATCTTAATGTCATGACGTCATCATGACGTCATCTAGACGCCATTTTGTAAAATCACATTATCAATCATATCTCCATTATCAATTATCAAAAATAAATCAAATTCACATGACATAAACTTCAGATCAAGGGTCATCAGGTCATGTCATCAAAGGTCACCTGAAGGTCACGACGCGCGCGTACGCGCGCGTCAAAATTTTAAAATGCTAAAAATCACTTTTTGACCAAAACAGAGTACGTTTTAGGTCATTTTAAGCATTTCAAAAAATTGCGCGCGCAAACGTATGCGCGCGCGTTTCCGCGCGTAACGCCTCAATGCAACTCAGAAACACCGTTTTTTTTTATTTCATTGCATTGATCATATAATTTTGAGCAATTTGATACCTTGATCAACCTTCTACGATCATTAATAAGGAAATTAACACCCGTTAAAGTTTGCAGCACGTGTGCGCGCGAGCTCTCACTATAGGCCATATATGGGCAAAAACATGCCTATAGAAAATCCGCTGTAGCTCTTCAGAACGCATGGGGACCCCCAATTTTTTTTTCATATTTTGATAGAGTATGAACTAGAGATATAATTTCATGTCTCATTTGACCCTCAATTATATTATGACGTCATCAAAATGGCGTCGGAAGTCAAAAAATCCATTTTGCCTATTATGACGTCATTATAATTATGCAAATCTTGCTCTAACTCCGTGAATATTGGTCAATTTTCACCCAATTTTTGATATGTTGTAGCTTAGTTCTTACTCTTCCTGAGTTATTGCCTTTATTTTTCATTTTGATAAACAGATCATCCTCAAAAATTGCAAATAATAAAGGCATGTCATTTTTACTCATTTTGCGTGTAATCTCTATGGGACATGACTTTTTCTCAAAACTAGATTCTACATTCTTCTATTTCGTAAGCCATATCTCCAATTTTTGTTGCTAGTTATCCCTGAGCTTTTAGTATGTTGTAGCTGAGATTCTAAGCTTTCGGTTGCGTTTCCTTCATTTTCCGATCAGATGTCGGGATCATGCCCGTAATTCACTTGCAAGATTGGATTTGAGATTCTGGTGTTTTGCTTACGTGTTAAGTCTATGGGAAATATTCTAGCTCAATCGGTTAGGCGTCAGACTTACTTCTCATTCCATCATGCAGGCAGGGGTTCGAGTCCGCGGGTGAACATGATTTTTTTTTTTTTTTTTTTTTTTTTAGCTATCTTGCCCACGATCAATTATAAGAATTCTAACAAATAATAGCTAAAATATTGCAAAATAAAACAGATTATAATTACTTTTTAATATCATATCTATTTATCTGTCTGTCTATCTACCTACATGACATATCTATCTCTCTGTCTAATATATATCTTTCTGTTTGAATACGTCCCTCTCTCTCTATCTATCCATATGTCTGTCTGTCTATCTACCTACATTGTATATCTATCTGTCTGTTTATCTCTCTCTCTCTCTCTCTGTCTAATATATATGTATCTATCTGTTTAGATATGTCTATCTATCTATCCATCCATCTGCCTGTCTCTATCTATCTATCTATCTATATATCTATCTATATATCTGTCTGTCTCTCTCTCTATCTATCTATCTATCTGTCTATCTATCTATCTATCTATCTATATGTCTGTCTCTCTATTCATCTATATGTCTGTCTCTCTATCTATCTCTGTCTCGATCTCTATCAATCTATATGTCTGTCTCTGTATCTATCTATATCTCTATCTATCTATCTATCTATCTATCTATCTATCTATCTATATATCTATCTATATGTCTGTCTCTCTATCTATCTATATTTCTGTCTCTCTGTCTATCTATATGTTTGTCTATCTATATGTCTGTCTATCTATCCATGAAGCTATCACGAGAAGGAGAACCATCTTCCAATTTCTCTCTTAATCCTTTGTTATCGCTTCCTTCGGGCGAAGGAACGATATCTAACATCAATTGGCGAGCCGCCAGGCGAAAGTTAGAGCCCGCTTACATAACGCGATAGGACCACGCAGCATGAAGCTATTACGAGATAGCTCGTAATAGCTTCATGATATGTCTGTCTCTCTATCTATATATATGTCTGTCTATCTATCTGTCTATCTATCTATCTGTCTGTCTCTCTTTCTATCTATATGTTTATATATGTTTTATTAATATAACCACCAATCATCTCTCTATCTATCTATATATCTATATATCTATCAATCTATCTCTCTATCTATAAGTCTGTCTCTCTATCTATCTATATGTCTGTCTCTCTATCTATATGTCTGTCTCTCTATATCTATCTTTATATGTCTATGTTTTATTAACATAACCACCTATAATTTATCTCTCCATCCATCACTCCATCCATCTAATATAATTATCTTTCTTGTATGTATCTGTTTGATTATGTAAATCTGTTTGTCTATCTATTTTTCAATCTAATATCTGTTTAAATATTTTTTTCCTGTTTATCTATCTATATGACAGACCACCTAATTCGTCCGCATGACGAATTAAAATCTAGTTTATTTATTAGGTGGTCTGTCTATGACAGATCACCTCTTATGTTTGTCCGAATTTTCTTTCTTTATTAGGTGGTCTGTCTATGACAGATCACCTCTTATGTTTGTCCGAATTTTCTTTCTTTATTTTTATTAGGTGGTCTGTCTATGACAGATCACCTATTATGTTTGTCCGAATTTTCTTTCTTTATTATTTATTAGGTGGTCTGTCTATGACAGATCACCTCTTATGTTTGTCCGAATTTTCTTTCTTTATTAGGTGGTCTGTCTATGACAGATCACCTCTTATGTTTGTCCGAATTTTCTTTCTTTCTTTATTTCTTATTTTTATTTCCTCCATTTCTTGTGGACAGCAAATCTCAGAAAGTTCATATTCAATAATCATCAAAATATCACCACATATCAACATCAATAAGACCTCAATTCTGCAAGAATCTTAATGTCATGACGTCATCATGACGTCATCTAGACGCCATTTTGTAAAATCACATTATCAATCATATCTCCATTATCAATTATCAAAAATCAATCAAATTCACATGACATAAACTTCAGATCAAGGGTCATCAGGTCATGTCATCAAAGGTCACCTGAAGGTCACGACGCGCGCGTACGCGCGCGTCAAAATTTTAAAATGCTAAAAATCACTTTTTGACCAAAACAGAGTACGTTTTAGGTCATTTTAAGCATTTCAAAAAATTGCGCGCGCAAACGTATGCGCGCGCGTTTCCGCGCGTAACGCCTCAATGCAACTCAGAAACACCGTTTTTTTTTATTTCATTGCATTGATCATATAATTTTGAGCAATTTGATACCTTGATCAACCTTCTACGACCATTAATAAGGAAATTAACACCCGTTAAAGTTTGCAGCACGTGTGCGCGCGAGCTCTCACTATAGGCCATATATGGGCAAAAACATGCCTATAGAAAATCCGCTGTAGCTCTTCAGAACGCGTGGGGACCCCCAATTTTTTTTTCATATTTTGATAGAGTATGAACTAGAGATATAATTTCATGTCTCATTTGACCCTCAAGTATATTATGACGTCATCAAAATGGCATCGGAATTCAAAAAATCCATTTTGCCTATTATGACGTCATTATAATTATGCAAATCTTGCTCTAACTCCGTGAATATCGGTCTATTTTCACCCAATTTTTGATATGTTGTAGCTTAGTTCTTACTCTTTCTGAGTTATTGCCTTTATTTTTCATTTTGATAATTAGATCATCCTCAAAAATTGCAAATAATAATGGCATGTCATTTTTACTCATTTTGCGTGTAATCTCTATGGGACATGACTTTTTCTCAAAACTAGATTCTACATTCTTCTATTTCGTAAGCCATATCTCCAATTTTTGTTGCTAGTTATCCCTGAGCTTTTAGTATGTTGTAGCTGAGATTCTAAGCTTTCGGTTGCGTTTCCTTCATTTTCCGATCAGATGTCGGGATCATGCCCGTAATTCACTTGCAAGATTGGATTTGACATTCTGGTGTTTTGCTTACGTGTTAAGTCTATGGGAAATATTCTAGCTCAATCGGTTAGGCGTCAGACTTACTTCTCATTCCATCATGCAGGCAGGGGTTCGAGTCCGCGGGTGAACATGATTTTTTTTTTTTTTTTTTTTTTTTTAGCTATCTTGCCCACGATCAATTATAAGAATTCTAACAAATAATAGCTAAAATATTGCAAAATAAAACAGATTATAATTACTTTTTTATATCATATCTATTTATATGTCTGTCTATCTACCTACATGACATATCTATCTCTCTGTCTAATATATATCTTTCTGTTTGAATACGTCCCTCTCTCTCTATCTATCCATATGTCTGTCTGTCTATCTACCTACATTGTATATCTATCTGTCTGTTTATCTCTCTCTCTCTCTCTCTGTCTAATATATATGTATCTATCTGTTTAGATATGTCTATCTATCTATCCATCCATCTGCCTGTCTCTATCTATCTATCTATCTATATATCTATCTATCTATCTGTCTGTCTGTCTCTCTATCTATCTATCTATCTGTCTATCTATCTATCTATCTATCTATATGTCTGTCTCTCTATTCATCTATATGTCTGTCTCTCTATCTATCTCTGTCTCGATCTCTATCAATCTATATGTCTGTCTCTGTATCTATCTATATGTCTATCTATCTATCTATCTATCTATCTATCTATCTATCTATATATCTATATATATGTCTGTCTCTCTATCTATCTATATTTCTGTCTCTCTGTCTATCTATATGTTTGTCTATCTATATGTCTGTCTATCTATCCATGAAGCTATCACGAGAAGGAGAACCATCTTCCAATTTCTCTCTTAATCCTTTGTTATCGCTTCCTTCGGGCGAAGGAACGATATCTAACATCAATTGGCGAGCCGCCAGGCGAAAGTTAGAGCCCGCTTACATAACGCGATAGGACCACGCAGCATGAAGCTATTACGAGATAGCTCGTAATAGCTTCATGATATGTCTGTCTCTCTATCTATATATATGTCTGTCTATCTATCTGCCTATCTATCTATCTGTCTGTCTCTCTTTCTATCTATATGTTTATATATGTTTTATTAATATAACCACCAATCATCTCTCTATCTATCTATATATCTATATATCTATCAATCTATCTCTCTATCTATAAGTCTGTCTCTCTATCTATCTATATGTCTGTCTCTCTATCTATATGTCTGTCTCTCTATATCTATCTATATATGTCTATGTTTTATTAATATAACCACCTATAATTTATCTCTCCATCCATCACTCCATCCATCTAATATATTTATCTTTCTTGTATGTATCTGTTTGATTATGTAAATCTGTTTGTCTATCTATTTTTCAATCTAATATCTGTTTAAATATTTTTTTCCTGTTTATCTATCTATACGACAGACCACCTAATTCGTCCGCATGACGAATTAAAATCTAGTTATTTCTTATTTTTATTTCCTCCATTTCTTGTGGACAGCAAATCTCAGAAAGTCCATATTCAATAATCATCAAAATATCACCACATATCAACATCAATAAGACCTCAATTCTGCAAGAATCTTAATGTCATGACGTCATCATGACGTCATCTAGACGCCATTTTGTAAAATCACATTATCAATCATATCTCCATTATCAATTATCAAAAATCAATCAAATTCACATGACATAAACTTCAGATCAAGGGTCATCAGGTCATGTCATCAAAAGTCACCTGAAGGTCACGACGCGCGCGTACGCGCGCGTCAAAATTTTAAAATGCTAAAAATCACTTTTTGACCAAAACAGAGTACGTTTTAGGTCATTTTAAGCATTTCAAAAAATTGCGCGCGCAAACGTATGCGCGCGCGTTTCCGCGCGTAACGCCTCAATGCAACTCAGAAACACCGTTTTTTTTTATTTCATCGCATTGATCATATAATTTTGAGCAATTTGATACCTTGATCAACCTTCTACGACCATTAATAAGGAAATTAACACCCGTTAAAGTTTGCAGCACGTGTGCGCGCGAGCTCTCACTATAGGCCATATATGGGCAAAAACATGCCTATAGAAAATCCGCTGTAGCTCTTCAGAACGCATGGGGACCCCCAATTTTTTTTTCATATTTTGATAGAGTATGAACTAGAGATATAATTTCATGTCTCATTTGACCCTCAATTATATTATGACGTCATCAAAATGGCGTCGGAATTCAAAAAATCCATTTTGCCTATTATGACGTCATTATAATTATGCAAATCTTGCTCTAACTCCGTGAATATTGGTCAATTTTCACCCAATTTTTGATATGTTGTAGCTTAGTTCTTACTCTTTCTGAGTTATTGCCTTTATTTTTCATTTTGATAGACAAATCATCCTCAAAAATTGCAAATAATAATAGCATGTCATTTTTACTCATTTTGCGTGTAATCTCTATGGGACATGACTTTTTCTCAAAACTAGATTCTACATTCTTCTATTTCGTAAGCCATATCTCCAATTTTTGTTGCTAGTTATCCCTGAGCTTTTAGTATGTTGTAGCTGAGATTCTAAGCTTTCGGTTGCGTTTCCTTCATTTTCCGATCAGATGTCGGGATCATGCCCGTAATTCACTTGCAAGATTGGATTTGAGATTCTGGTGTTTTGCTTACGTGTTAAGTCTATGGGAAATATTCTAGCTCAATCGGTTAGGCGTCAGACTTACTTCTCATTCCATCATGCAGGCAGGGGTTCGAGTCCGCGGGTGAACATGATTTTTTTTTTTTTTTTTTTTTTTTTAGCTATCTTGCCCACGATCAATTATAAGAATTCTAACAAATAATAGCTAAAATATTGCAAAATAAAACAGATTATAATTACTTTTTTATATCATATCTATTTATCTGTCTGTCTATCTACCTACATGACATATCTATCTCTCTGTCTAATATATATCTTTCTGTTTGAATACGTCCCTCTCTCTCTATCTATCCATATGTCTGTCTGTCTATCTACCTACATTGTATATCTATCTGTCTGTTTATCTCTCTCTCTCTCTCTCTGTCTAATATATATGTATCTATCTGTTTAGATATGTCTATCTATCTATCCATCCATCTGCCTGTCTCTATCTATCTATCTATCTATATATCTATCTATCTATCTGTCTGTCTGTCTCTCTATCTATCTATCTATCTGTCTATCTATCTATCTATCTATCTATATGTCTGTCTCTCTATTCATCTATATGTCTGTCTCTCTATCTATCTCTGTCTCGATCTCTATCAATCTATATGTCTGTCTCTGTATCTATCTATATGTCTATCTATCTATCTATCTATCTATCTATCTATATATCTATCTATATGTCTGTCTCTCTATCTATCTATATTTCTGTCTCTCTGTCTATCTATATGTTTGTCTATCTATATGTCTGTCTATCTATCCATGAAGCTATCACGAGAAGGAGAACCATCTTCCAATTTCTCTCTTAATCCTTTGTTATCGCTTCCTTCGGGCGAAGGAACGATATCTAACATCAATTGGCGAGCCGCCAGGCGAAAGTTAGAGCCCGCTTACATAACGCGATAGGACCACGCAGCATGAAGCTATTACGAGATAGCTCGTAATAGCTTCAAGATATGTCTGTCTCTCTATCTATATATATGTCTGTCTATCTATCTGTCTATCTATCTATCTGTCTGTCTCTCTTTCTATCTATATGTTTATATATGTTTTATTAATATAACCACCAATCATCTCTCTATCTATCTATATATCTATATATCTATCAATCTATCTCTCTATCTATAAGTCTGTCTCTCTATCTATCTATATATCTGTCTCTCTATCTATATGTCTGTCTCTCTATATCTATCTATATATGTCTATGTTTTATTAATATAACCACCTATAATTTATCTCTCCATCCATCACTCCATCCATCTAATATAATTATCTTTCTTGTATGTATCTGTTTGATTATGTAAATCTGTTTGTCTATCTATTTTTCAATCTAATATCTGTTTAAATATTTTTTTCCTGTTTATCTATCTATACGACAGACCACCTAATTCGTCCGCATGACGAATTAAAATCTAGTTTATTATTTATTTTTATTTCTTATTTTTATTTCCTCCATTTCTTGTGGACAGCAAATCTCAGAAAGTTCATATTCAATAATCATCAAAATATCACCACATATCAACATCAATAAGACCTCAATTCTGCAAGAATCTTAATGTCATGACGTCATCATGACGTCATCTAGACGCCATTTTGTAAAATCACATTATCAATCATATCTCCATTATCAATTATCAAAAATAAATCAAATTCACATGACATAAACTTCAGATCAAAGGTCATCAGGTCATGTCATCAAAGGTCACCTGAAGGTCACGACGCGCGCGTACGCGCGCGTCAAAATTTTAAAATGCAAAAAATCACTTTTTGACCAAAACAGAGTACGTTTTAGGTCATTTTAAGCATTTCAAAAAATTGCGCGCGCAAACGTATGCGCGCGCGTTTCCGCGCGTAACGCCTTGAATGCAACTCAGAAACACCGGTTTTTTTATTTCATTGCATGGATCATATAATTTTGAGCAATTTGATACCTTGATCAACCTTCTACGACCATTAATAAGGAAATTAACACCCGTTAAAGTTTGCAGCACGTGTGCGCGCGAGCTCTCACTATAGGCCATATATGGGCAAAAACATGCCTATAGAAAATCCGCTGTAGCTCTTCAGAACGCGTGGGGACCCCCAATTTTTTTTTCATATTTTGATAGAGTATGAACTAGAGATATAATTTCATGTCTCATTTGACCCTCAATTATATTATGACGTCATCAAAATGGCGTCGGAAGTCAAAAAATCCATTTTGCCTATTATGACGTCATTATAATTATGCAAATCTTGCTCTAACTCCGTGAATATCGGTCTATTTTCACCCAATTTTTGATATGTTGTAGCTTAGTTCTTACTCTTTCTGAGTTATTGCCTTTATTTTTCATTTTGATAAACAGATCATCCTCAAAAATTGCAAATAATAATGGCATGTCATTTTTACTCATTTTGCGTGTAATCTCTATGGGACATGACTTTTTCTCAAAACTAGATTCTACATTCTTCTATTTCGTAAGCCATATCTCCAATTTTTGTTGCTAGTTATCCCTGAGCTTTTAGTATGTTGTAGCTGAGATTCTAAGCTTTCGGTTGCGTTTCCTTCATTTTCCGATCAGATGTCGGGATCATGCCCGTAATTCACTTGCAAGATTGGATTTGAGATTCTGGTGTTTTGCTTACGTGTTAAGTCTATGGGAAATATTCTAGCTCAATCGGTTAGGCGTCAGACTTACTTCTCATTCCATCATGCAGGCAGGGGTTCGAGTCCGCGGGTGAACATGATTTTTTTTTTTTTTTTTTTTTTTTTAGCTATCTTGCCCACGATCAATTATAAGAATTCTAACAAATAATAGCTAAAATATTGCAAAATAAAACAGATTATAATTACTTTTTTATATCATATCTATTTATCTGTCTGTCTATCTACCTACATGACATATCTATCTCTCTTCCAAGTGTATGCATTCTGATCATGATTCCTCTTTCATCCTTCGGTCCACCTCATGTATTTTTACATGACTATAACCCGTCTCTCTCTCTCCTTCTCTATATCTATATTTTCATTAGATTTCATTATGATCATGATTTTGATCATAATCATTTCTCAGTATTTTGTTCATCAGTTAAGTTATCACTTCAGTTCAGGTCACAGTTCAATCTATCAGTTCATCAGTAATTCATTCATCAGTTTAGCTCATCAATTCAGTTCATTTCACATCAGTTCAATCTATCAGTTCATCAGTACTTCATTCATCAATTCATATCTTAATACATCATTTTACATTAACATTATATTGGATCATTGAATTGAAAATGAGCATGATCATAAAAATTGAAGACAGACCACCTAATTCGTCCTCATGACGAATTAAATTTCTAGTTATTTCTTATTTTTATTTCCTCCATTTCTTGTGGACAGCAAATCTCAGAAAGTTCATATTCAATAATCATCAAAATATCAGCACATATCAACATCATTAAGACCTCAATTCTGCAAGAATCTTAATGTCATGACGTCATCATGACGTCATCTAGACGCCATTTTGTAAAATCACATTATCAATCATATCTCCATTATCAATTATCAAAAATAAATCAAATTCACATGACATAAACTTCAGATCAAGGGTCATCAGGTCATGTCATCAAAGGTCACCTGAAGGTCACGACGCGCGCGTACGCGCGCGTCAAAATTTTAAAATGCTAAAAATCACTTTTTGACCAAAACAGAGTACGTTTTAGGTCATTTTAAGCATTTCAAAAAATTGCGCGCGCAAACGTATGCGCGCGCGTTTCCGCGCGTAACGCCTTGAATGCAACTCAGAAACACCGTTTTTTTTATTTCATTGCATTGATCATATAATTTTGAGCAATTTGATACCTTGATCAACCTAGCTACGACCATTAATAAGGAAATTAACACCCGTTAAAGTTTGCAGCACGTGTGCGCGCGAGCTCTCACTATAGGCCATATATGGGCAAAAACATGCCTATAGAAAATCCGCTGTAGCTCTTCAGAACGCGTGGGGACCCCCAATTTTTTTTTCATATTTTGATAGAGTATGAACTAGAGATATAATTTCATGTCTCATTTGACCCTCAATTATATTATGACGTCATCAAAATGGCGTCGGAAGTCAAAAAATCCATTTTGCCTATTATGACGTCATTATAATTATGCAAATCTTGCTCTAACTCCGTGAATATTGGTCAATTTTCACCCAATTTTTGATATGTTGTAGCTTAGTTCTTACTCTTTCTGAGTAATTGCCTTTATTTTTCATTTTGATAAACAGATCATCCTCAAAAATTGCAAATAATAATGGCATGTCATTTTTACTCATTTTGCGTGTAATCTCTATGGGACATGACTTTTTCTCAAAACTAGATTCTACATTCTTCTATTTCGTAAGCCATATCTCCAATTTTTGTAGCTAGTTATCCCTGAGCTTTTAGTATGTTGTAGCTGAGATTCTAAGCTTTCGGTTGCGTTTCCTTCATTTTCCGATCAGATGTCGGGATCATGCCCGTAATTAGCTTGCAAGATTGGATTTGAGATTCTGGTGTTTTGCTTACGTGTTAAGTCTATGGGAAATATTCTAGCTCAATCGGTTAGGCGTCAGACTTACTTCTCATTCCATCATGCAGGCAGGGGTTCGAGTCCGCGGGTGAACATGATTTTTTTTTTTTTTTTTTTTTTTTTAGCTATCTTGCCCACGATCAATTATAAGAATTCTAACAAATAATAGCTAAAATATTGCAAAATAAAACAGATTATAATTACTTTTTTATATCATATCTATTTATCTGTCTGTCTATCTACCTACATGACATATCTATCTCTCTGTCTAATATATATCTTTCTGTTTGAATACGTCCCTCTCTCTCTATCTATCCATATGTCTGTCTGTCTATCTACCTACATTGTATATCTATCCGTCTGTTTATCTCTCTCTCTCTCTCTCTGTCTAATATATATGTATCTATCTGTTTAGATATGTCTATCTATCTATCCATCCATCTGCCTGTCTCTATCTATCTATCTATCTATATATCTATCTATCTATCTGTCTGTCTGTCTCTCTATCTATCTATCTATCTGTCTATCTATCTATCTATCTATATGTCTGTCTCCCTATTCATCTATATGTCTGTCTCTCTATCTATCTCTGTCTCGATCTCTATCAATCTATATGTCTGTCTCTGTATCTATCTATATGTCTATCTATCTATCTATCTATCTATCTATCTATATATCTATCTATATGTCTGTCTCTCTATCTATCTATATTTCTGTCTCTCTGTCTATCTATATGTTTGTCTATCTATATGTCTGTCTATCTATCCATGAAGCTATCACGAGAAGGAGAACCATCTTCCAATTTCTCTCTTAATCCTTTGTTATCGCTTCCTTCGGGCGAAGGAACGATATCTAACATCAATTGGCGAGCCGCCAGGCGAAAGTTAGAGCCCGCTTACATAACGCGATAGGACCACGCAGCATGAAGCTATTACGAGATAGCTCGTAATAGCTTCATGATATGTCTGTCTCTCTATCTATATATATGTCTGTCTATCTATCTGTCTATCTATCTATCTGTCTGTCTCTCTTTCTATCTATATGTTTATATATGTTTTATTAATATAACCACCAATCATCTCTCTATCTATCTATATATCTATATATCTATCAATCTATCTCTCTATCTATAAGTCTGTCTCTCCATCTATATATATGTCTGTCTCTCTATCTATATGTCTGTCTCTCTATATCTATCTATATATGTCTATGTTTTATTAATATAACCACCTATAATTTATCTCTCCATCCATCACTCCATCCATCTAATATAATTATCTTTCTTGTATGTATCTGTTTGATTATGTAAATCTGTTTGTCTATCTATTTTTCAATCTAATATCTGTTTAAATATTTTTTTCCTGTTTATCTATCTATACGACAGACCACCTAATTCGTCCGCATGACGAATTAAAATCTAGTTTATTTCTTATTTTTATTTCCTCCATTTCTTGTGGACAGCAAATCTCAGAAAGTTCATATTCAATAATCATCAAAATATCACCACATATCAATATCATTAAGACCTCAATTCTGCAAGAATCTTAATGTCATGACGTCATCATGACGTCATCTAGACGCCATTTTGTAAAATCACATTATCAATCATATCTCCATTATCAATTATCAAAAATCGATCAAATTCACATGACATAAACTTCAGATCAAGGGTCATCAGGTCATGTCATCAAAGGTCACCTGTAGGTCACGACGCGCGCGTACGCGCGCGTCAAAATTTTAAAATGCTAAAAATCACTTTTTGACCAAAACAGAGTACGTTTTAGGTCATTTTAAGCATTTCAAAAAATTGCGCGCGCAAACGTATGCGCGCGCGTTTCCGCGCGTAACGCCTCAATGCAACTCAGAAACACCGTTTTTTTTTATATCATTGCATTGATCATATAATTTTGAGCAATTTGATACCTTGATCAACCTTCTACGACCATTAATAAGGAAATTAACACCCGTTAAAGTTTGCAGCACGTGTGCGCGCGAGCTCTCACTATAGGCCATATATGGGCAAAAACATGCCTATAGAAAATCCGCTGTAGCTCTTCAGAACGCATGGGGACCCCCAATTTTTTTTTCATATTTTGATAGAGTATGAACTAGAGATATAATTTCATGTCTCATTTGACCCTCAATTATATTATGACGTCATCAAAATGGCGTCGGAATTCAAAAAATCCATTTTGCCTATTATGACGTCATTATAATTATGCAAATCTTGCTCTAACTCCGTGAATATTGGTCAATTTTCACCCAATTTTTGATATGTTGTAGCTTAGTTCTTACTCTTTCTGAGTTATTGCCTTTATTTTTCATTTTGATAGACGAATCATCCTCAAAAATTGCAAATAATAATGGCATGTCATTTTTACTCATTTTGCGTGTAATCTCTATGGGACATGACTTTTTCTCAAAACTAGATTCTACATTCTTCTATTTCGTAAGCCATATCTCCAATTTTTGTTGCTAGTTATCCCTGAGCTTTTAATATGTTGTAGCTGAGATTCTAAGCTTTCGGTTGCGTTTCCTTCATTTTTCGATCAGATGTCGGGATCATGCCCGTAATTCACTTGCAAGATTGGATTTGAGATTCTGGTGTTTTGCTTACGTGTTAAGTCTATGGGAAATATTCTACCTCAATCGGTTAGGCGTCAGACTTACTTCTCATTCCATCATGCAGGCAGGGGTTCGAGTCCGCGGGTGAACATGATTTTTTTTTTTTTTTTTTTTTTTTTAGCTATCTTGCCCACGATCAATTATAAGAATTCTAACAAATAAAAGCTAAAATATTGCAAAATAACACAGATTATAATTACTTTTTTATATCATATATATTTATCTGTCTGTCTATCTACCTACATGACATATCTATCTCTCTGTCTAATATATATCTATCTGTGTTGAATATGTCCCTCTCTCTCTATCTATCCATATGTCTGTCTATCTACCTACATTGTATATCTATCTGTCTGTTTATCTCTCTCTCTCTCTCTCTGTCTAATATATATGTATCTATCTGTTTAGATATGTCTATCTATCTATCCATTCATCTGCCTGTCTCTATCTATCTATCTATCTATCTATCTGTCTGTCTGTCTGTCTGTCTCTATATCTATCTATCTATCTGTCTATCTATCTATCTATATGTCTGTCTCTCTATTCATCTATATGTCTGTCTCTCTATCTGTTTATGTCTCTCTATCAATCTATATGTCTGTCTCTGTATCTATCTATATGTCTATAGATAGATATATAGATAGATAGATAGTATCTATCTATCTATCTATATATCTATCTATATATATATCTATATGTCTGTCTCTCTATCTATCTATATTTCTGTCTCTCTGTCTATCTATATGTCTGTCTATCTATATATCTGTCTATCTATCCATGAAGCTATCACGAGAAGGAGAACCATCTTCCAATTTCTCTCTTAATCCTTTGTTATCGCGTCCTTGAGGCGAAGGAACGATATCTAACATCGATCGGCGAGCCGCGCGCCAGGCGAAAGTTAGAGCCCGCTTACATAACGCGATAGGACCACGCATGAAGCTATTACGAGATAGCTCGTAATAGCTTCATGATATGACACATTGCCAGAGATCTTCGAAAGATCCATCAAGATCTCTGAAAGACCAACTGAGACCAATGAAGGAACAATGAAAGACTAACCAAGACCCTCAGGAGAACTCTGAAAGACTGACTGAGACTACTGCATAAGTTTGAATAAACAGATAACAGCTAGTGTTCTGTACAAGCTCATTGATCCTGGACATATACTTCTGATAGTCTGCCTAAAATCTCTTCAGCCTTCTCCCTCCACAATGGTTCTTTCTTTAGTGTATTCTTGTAATCCTTGAGATTTTTGTTGTAAAATTCTGGGTGTTTACAGAGCCATTCTAGCAAATTTTCTTCTTCTCGTTCAGAAAGTGCCCATGATGCTTTTTCCTTTCATTTTTTTTTCTGGTTTGCTCTGCCCTCTGAAATATTAGAGTCCGACTCCGCCATGATTTCATCCGGGGCGTCTTCCAAATCAGGAGGCATCGGGTTATAGGCAGACCTTTTTTCCTTGTACGGCATGAGTAAGACTGATTTAAATTTGTGTGAACAGAGTGAGTTCAAATATTGAAATGCCGTTGTTTTTATAATTGCTTTGCTGAACTTCACTAGTCCCTCGGTGATCTTTCAATGGTCTTTCAATAGTCTTTCAGAGATCTTTTATGCAATAAATGATCTTTGGACGATCTCCATACATGTCTTTCATTGGTTTCTGTAGACTTATGCAGTTTTTTAAATGATCCCTCCTTGATCTCTCAGCAGTCTTTCAGCGATCTTGGCAAAAAAAATTGGAGACTGTCAAAAGATCATGGAAGGACTAATAAGACCTTTGATAGTTTATTGAGAGATCGCTGAAAGACTACTGAGAGACTACTGAAAGACCATTTTCCTGAAAGACCGCTGAAAGACTGTTTTGAACTGTTTCAAAAAGTTTTGGAGATCACTGAGACCATGAATACCACTGAAAGATTTGTCAGGAATCGTAAAAGACCTTGGAGATCATTGAAAGACCATTGAAAGATCAAGCAAATTTCATGGTCTTTCATCGGTCTTTCAGCCATCTTGCTTCAGTGGAATGGGGGTATAAGTAAAAGGTCCCCGGTTCGAGTCCGACTCCTGCAACTTTTTTTTTCTTTGTTATTCTTTTTTTCACCTTATTTCTTATGTCCATTGGAATGTATATAGGTACACATATTGCAATAAATAACCATTTTAAAGGTCATTTTCCATGTTTTTCATATAATTTCTCAGTATCAAGCCTTTTTTACGTATCTAATGCCTATACCACCATCTTTCTTGATTATGTTCATTTCCTATGTTCATTTTAATCACATGGATTATGATAGTGATCCTGATGATGCTGTTGATGACCATGCTGATAATAATGATGTTATGTATGATCATAATGATGATCGTTATGTTGCTTATCTCTGGTAATATCAAATGGTCATGAGCATATTAATGATCATGATCATCATAATAAACATATTACAGAGAGAGAGAGAGAGAGAGACAGAGAGACAGAGAGAGAGAAAGAGAGACAGACAGACAGAGAGAGAGAGAGAGGTTAAAAGAGGAAAGATTTTTCTTTCTCTGTTTCTCTTTGTTTTTAACATTACCATCATCACCATCATTACCAATTTTATCATGGTCACAAGCTGCGTTGTATTTATCATTAATCTTAGTTTATTCTGATCTGTCACTATCAATTTTTCCCGAAAATTATCATCGCCGTATCATTTTATGATATTTTGGCCATCATCAAAGGTTTGGGGCAAAAGCCTCCTACCAACCACCAATGAAGTCCGTTGAAAAAGAGAGAAAAGAAACAAATAAAAGAGGAAAATAGAAATTATAGATCATGGTCGACTTTCCTCTTTCAGCATATCTTCTGTATTTTTATCATCATCACAATCCCTTTTTTTTCATTATTGCCATGATTATCAACATATTCATCATCATAATTGTCTTTAATATGGTTCTCATTTTCCAAGTATGTTTATCAAGGTAGCACAAATATCTCAACATTCCAGCTTATCATTATGTGTGTGCGTGTGTAATTAAGTTTATACAGACGTGTATCAATCAGATATGATTATTTACGCCCGAGACCGACCTTTAACGTTAACGTCCGATAGACGTGACTAGGGCCCGAACCTCGAACATCTGCAGCAATTTATAACTTCCTCAATGTAGCTTAGATTACAGGCGCACGTCACAACGCCCATGCAATTAACTTCTGATATAAGTGGTGATGACGTCTCAAGATGGCGGTATACCACTAATCACAATGGAATTGTTCGTTGCTTTTTAAAGAAAAATTCATACTTTATGTTGTTCCATCAGTTGTAAAACAACAGTAGATTTTTTTGGAAAAGAAAGGAAAAAAAGGGGGAAAGGGGAACAGAGGATCAGGTACATGGTCTAAAATAATTGTCATCGCTGTCATTATCATGATCATCATTATAAGTGATTAAAGGCAAGGGAGCACCGCCTTTACACTTTAGTGATAAAAAAAGAAAGTACTCCTCCGCCCCCCCCCCAATAAAAGCGGGGAAAAAGGAAACGTAAAAGAGGTGCGTTAAAGGACAAGTACTTCATTTTTCCCATTTTTGACATCATTTTGTCCCTCATTGTATTAAGTCTCGACCTTCCCCACTTTTTTTTTTTTTTTAATTATCCTTGGATTTTTTCCATATTTTTTCTATTATTCAAATGATTTGCCATGATAACAATAAAATTGTTCGGATGATAATAAACAACTTTATTCAAAGTGACCCAGGACAGACTTTAATTACATTATTTACGGGTGCTAATGTCCTCCAGGTGGTCTCTTCTCTGACAAAGGTACTGATTCACAGTCAACAAATTAAAGGGTCTGAAGCATTCATGGGCAGGGATTTGCGTGGTAGACAATGAGACTGACAGGCAATGGTTCATAAACCTTTCTCTTTCAAATAAGTGCACGAGTGGTGAGGAGTCACTCAATTCTTGGAAGTCTTTTGTTTAGAGTGATGATAAACTTGACATCAAAGACTAAATTGGGGAGGGAGCTTTACATAGCTTTGACACATGTTCAATTATTTAAATTTCAAGAGTGCTTATTTAGTTCTCATGATCAAAGTTGTCAATAAAATAAAATTTCTAAATTATCATTATCATCATCATAATCATTATCATCATAATCATTATCATCATCATAATCATTATCATCATCATCACTATCACCATCATCATCATCATCATCACCATCATTATCATTATCATCACCATTATCTTCTTAATTATCAATTCAAACATCAACTGAATTTTATTACTTCATTTAATACTTCACTATTATAATCATGATTATCATTATCACAGATTATTTCCATTTCCTATGCACTTTTTTTTAGCAAAAGGATCATGATAATGATCATGATCATCATCACTATCACCATCATCATCATCATCAACATTATCATTATCATCACCATTATCATCTTAATTATTATCAATTCAAACATCAACCAAATTTTATTACTTCATTTAATACTTCACTATTATAATCATGATTATCATTATCACAGATTATTTCCATTTCCTATGCTCTTTTCTTTTAGGAAAAGGATAATGATAATGATCATGATAATGCTGTTGATGACCATGATGATAATGATGATATTCATGATAATTATTGTTATATTGCTCATCTCTGGTACATATTTAATGGTCACGAACATATTGATGATCATGATGATGATGACATCAATTATGATGACGTTTTTAATGACTATTCATGTATGCTTAAAAAAAAAAAAGAAGATAAAAAAGAAAAAGAAAAGAAAGAAAACCAATACGAGAGAGACAGAGAGAGAGAGGTTAAAAAAAGAGGAAAGATTTTCTTTCTCTCTTTCTCATCGTTTTTTAACATTACCATCATCACCATCATTCTCTATTTTATCATGGTCACAAGCTGCATTGATCTTAGTTTATTCCGATTTGTTGATTACTTTCATTCGTAACATAATCACTATCAATTTCTTCTCGAAAATTTTCATCGCCGTATCATTTTATGATATATTTGCCATTATCAAATGTTTGGGGCAAAAGCCTCCTACCAACCACCAATGAAGTCCGTTGAAAAAGAGAGAAAAGAAACAAATAAAAGAGGAAAATAGAAATGATAGATCATGGTTGACTTTCCTGTTTCAGCATATCTAATGTATTGTTATCATCATCACAATCCCTTTTTTTTTCATTATTGCCATGATTATCAACATATTCATCATCATATTGTCTTTAATCAAATAAAATTTCTAAATTGTTTCTCCTGTTTGTAGACAAGTGTTTTGATGATATTAAACATTATTATTCATTACAATACCCAGCATTTATCACCAAGGGCTGGTATCCTCCAGCTGCTCCGTTCACTAACAATTTCAGGGATAAACATGGTCAGCACATTACTCACAGGGGCTATAGCATTTACAGACACCAGACTTGTAAATTATGATCATCAACATCGCCATTATCATTACCACTACCATAATCATCATTCACCATTAAACCACAATGACCTTCTTTGCTATTATTACCTAATCTCTTTCACTGTTTTTTTTTTTTTTCAGGCTTATGGTGTGGTTATTACTTTAAGTACAATGATAAGAGGAAATAATTTCAAAATTTAAGGAAAAATTGAATTTACTGCATCACACTAAAAGAAAATACTCTTTAGTATTTTTATTTTCTATCTTTATTTGTACAATCAAAAGCCATAAAAGATAATGACAGATTTCTGAACATAAAAAAGAAAATATAAATACAATAACAATGATCAACAAATAATTCATAATAATCAAATTAAAAGGTTCACAGCATTTTAACTGTTACCCAAAGCCCTGAAGGCTTGGGCTTACATTGTTATTCCAATATCATAGGGATCCTAAATACATACACAGACTACATACATAAAGTTTCATTCATATAATGTATTATTGCAAAATACTGCATCTAAACAGAAAAGTGATGCTTAGTTTAACAATTCACTGGGAAGAGGGGGGGGGGGGGGCCTGGTGGAGTAGACCATTTTTGTTGTTTGATATTTTTTGCAAAAAGTCCATTAAGCGAAAAGCAAAAATTCATTACAGATGCATACACAATCAAAGTTACAAGATGATCTACAAAATTGTAAAAGTAAAAATGAGTATTTTTATCTATTTTTTTTTAATTTTGTGAACTTGACCTCTGACCTCATGACCTTTAAACTGATGAGATCTTCTTCACCGCCATTCCATACAGGATTCAAGTTTCAAGTGAATCCATGAAACTGTTTTTGAGTTGTAGCAAGAACAGAGTATTTATTATGTACTTGCTTGAACTTTCTGACCTTGACCTTGATCTGTTAACCCTAAATAATGAGATCATGTACCAACAGAATATGAATATTAATTTTTTTCTAACGATACATACATGCATACGCATGTGTGAAATCATTTTGAGCACCTAATGCATATATGGTCCAAGTTGAAGTTGATCTGTGAAATGGTTTTTGAGTTACTGCGAGAACAAAAATGGAATGAACAGACAGATGAACGGATGGACGAACAGACGGATAATCCAAAACATAATGCCACCGGCAACCACTTTTGATGAGCAGAGGAATAAAAATTCTTTAGCTTGCTTTAGACAATGTCAGTTACTGATGTATAAAGAGAAACTAAAATAATAACTTTCCTTTATGAATAGTGGGATGTTTTACCATTCACGCAGGTCAATTCGTAATGAAGATCTCTTTAAATATAACTGGCTTAATTTTTTGTGGTGTTAAATCAACTGTGAAAACTGACAATGTTGAGAACTCATCAACACAGTGGTTCAACACAATTTACATACAAGCTTTGCACATTGTTCCATATCAAATTCATATATGTGGTTCTCAAGTTATGCAATATTATGTAAATGACTGTCAGGCTTTAAAATGCTGTAATGATCAAAACAAATCAAATAAACTTTTCTCCCAAAATTCATAAATGTGTCATTATTTCTACTTTTACTCAGTCAAAACAATCTATGTTTTTTGGTGATTAAAATGATGTTGCCACAATTCTCATTGAAAACTAGATAAATCTCGACTGTGCACGGTCAAAATGTATGCCTCCGCCACTGCCCGACCAGAAAAATATTTCTTACTTTCTATTTCCATGAACAAAAAAACACTATAGACCTTCAATCTTCACACTTTGAAATCTAGTCAGGTAACTGTTTCTCCAAAAGGCAGACATATGAACTGAAATTTAAAATGGATGCAAATTTTCTTTTTTACATTCAATCACCATTTCACAAAAGAATCACAACAGCAAAACTGAATTTCCAATTATCTGAATACATTGGTAATAACGAAACACTCAAGTGCAGTGACAAATAAAACAGTAGTAAATGGATAATATAAAACAATACAAAAATGTAACATAAGTAACCAATTTAAGACACTTTCCTTAAAGGAGTAGTCCACCCCCAACAAAAATTGATTTCAACCAAAAGAGGACAATCTAGGAAACATTATGTCACACACTTAATACAAATTGCATGGAAAATAAGAAAGTAATGTAATTTTAAAATATTGGTTATCTTATACAAAACAGTTATAACCAAATCGTGGTCATGTCCAAATCAATGAGTTGATGATGTCACATACTCACTACTTCTTTTGCATTTTATTACATAAATCATACCAAATTTCATGTTTTTGAAAATATGATAACACAGATACACTTAATTTCTTCACAACAGGTTTTATCAATGGTTTATGAAGAATGTGAGAATAGAATCAAACTTGGTTTGTTTCCTAAGGAGGAAAAAAATGAAATATTTCATATTTTATTTAATAAAAATACAAAAGAAATAGTGACTTGATGTCATCACTTTCTAAATTGCATACAAAGCATGATGTGTATATAACTGTTTTGCTGAATACAGAAAAACTTTGAACTGACATAATGTAGTATTCTGGATTTTTGGGGGAAGTTGTCAGGACACTCCAGAACACAAGACACGATACGACGAGAGTTGTAGGTTGTGAGCGGAATTTAATTTCCCACTTGAGCACAACAGTTGTTCAGTATATAACAAATTGGAAAAGAAAAAACCTCTGCAAGCACAAAAGAGAGAAACAATAAAGAACATGAGTATAATGTTCAAAATATCATTACAGCATGAATAAAGCATTTACATGTCAAGACAGAATATAAACTCTTAATATTACGAATACACCTGTCGATCACTGAGCAGGCCACTACAATGTGTGTTTTTTTTTTTTTTAAATGATTTGCAATCATATAAGTAGATATTAGTCTGCGCTCGATAATATGCGAAAAGTAATAATATTTATAACAAGTTATTAATACAACTATCGATAATTAAATAGTCACAATTATCATAGATATTATATGTTTCTAAGCTTAAATCGACCTCTTTTGCAATAGTTTCTTTCATTGTAAAATATATGAATTCACAATTTATATAGCAAACTTTGGAAACATTCTTCCAAATATATCAATCTTTTATATATGTCAACAAATTCAAACTTTCGTAATCGATCACAAAACACCGTTAATTTTGGTAAAAAATGCTGCACGTATCAATCTTTTAAGTACGGCCATCTTGACTCACCCGACTAGGGCAGATACAGGTTAAAAACCATACCAAGGACCAAAACAATCACTTTCTAGGGTCAGATTCCGGTACCCAACACTGCAATCTAAAATAAATAATAACATACATTTGCATGAGTAACTATTCAACTATATCATAATACCTTTTAGGTTCCTATACATCTTACAGGGAAATTACAATCGATTAACTGTAAATGTTCTTAACATCATATTGACAAAAAATTAGAATTATTAATTCAAACACCGTGATCTAATGAAAAAGTTATCATTTAAGCCTTCAATGCTCGAAGGAAAAAAATCAAATTCACCAATCATTCTTATCCTAATATTATAAGATATCACTTCGAACAACACAGTCATTAAATTACAAGGAAAATTCATAACTTTTCGTACCTTCGTAGAAAACCCAGAAATCATCACAATCCAGCTAGTTCCATCAACAATGAACATTCAAACTCCTAAATAAATAAACGATACACCAATCCTTAATATATATGATTGTATAATATCAATTGATCACGTATCATTTTAAAATCTAAAATATATAACTGAACTGGCGAAAATATTAATCGATTAAAGTTAAATCGATAATTAATCGAAACCATCAGTACGAAATGATTTGACATTGCCTGACCTTGAGGCTACCATTTACCAAATCTCCCGGTTTACGAATTATTCACATTTATAAATTCTACTCATCGTCTATTTAAATACACCAGGTAAATAATTTATCGAGCGTTAAAGAAATACAACTACATAAATATAGTCCTCCAATTCCGCAATTCCAAGACAAAAAGGAAAGAGTGATACCATCTTGAATCGATAGGTACCCGATACATATATACACACATTCATTGTTACGTAACATGCCACGTAGTAGGTATCCTTGACCTAACAGAAAAATTACGATTCAATGCTCTAATTCTAGTTCATGATTTAGAGATAATATATTCCAAAACATAGATATCCTTCTCTTATAAAATAGCACATATCAATCAACATACCTCGACAGGATTGAGATCTAAATTATCTGGATCCTACAGGACTCTCTGACTGATTGCTCTCCTCACTGAGTAGCTTGACCAATGACCTCAAAACAATCGATCTCTACTGACCAAGCGGGTTTTCTTCCCGCGTAACATAATCACTTTCACAAGATCCTTCCTCTTTACTAAGTTATAACACCATTCCGTAATACAATTTCATAAAAAAGGAAGTATACTTTATCCCAAGCAATTTACATAATTATATATAATTTTCATTTCTAATAACAGTCCATATTCAATATAATAACTTTACAAAAATGGAACTATTTGTTCTGAGATGTACATTTCAATGTTGTGATAAGACAAACACTTTACACCCTCTTCGTCCAACTCTTGTAAGTAAATCTTAAAGGAAAAATCCGACCTCTTTTCAAATACTATAATAACATTCAATTTTGATGAAATTTTCAGCATAAAGCATGTTCGTTTGATTTTTCCCTTTTCGTCCAAATCCATTTGTTCTTGGGGTGGACATGGCTTTTATAAGTCTTGAATCATTGATTTACTTTTGATTTCTTTTTGTATTGCACATCTCAGTTGGGGTTTACATATGAAGCAGATTGTGAACTATAATTTAAAAAAACTGTTGAAAATCAAAATAAACAAAAATTCTGCAATGATAAGAAAGCTGAAATTGTTCAGATGATAATAAACAAATTTATAGAAAGTGACCCATCACAGAGTCCAGTTACATTTTAGACGAGCCAATGTCCTCTAAGTGGTCTTTTCTTTGACAATTTCAAGGACCTGTAGCATTTGTGGGCAGGCGATTTGTCTGGTAGCCAATGAGACTGACAGATTATGGTTGATAAACGTTTTTCTTTGAAATAAGTGCGCAAGTAGTGAGGAGTTAGTCAATCCTTGTCTTGAAGGTGTGTTCTTCATTAAAGTCTTTTGTTTAGAGTAATGATAAACTGGACGACAAATGATTAACTGGACGACAAACACTAAATATGGGTGAGAGGGGATTACATATCTGTGACACATTTTCAATTATCTAAATTTCATAAGTTATCATCATCAAATCTTGTCAATAAAACAAATTTCTAAATTGTTTTTCCTGTTTGTAGACAAGTGTTTTGATGATATTAAACATTATTATTCACCACAATACCCAGCATTTATCACCAAGGGCTGGGATCCTCCAGCTGCTCTGTTCACTAACAATTTCAGGGATAAACCTGGTCAGCACATTACTCACAGGAGCATTTACAGACACCAGGCTTGTATGGCACCGATTGGGATTGGATATAAATTTCATCAATACAAACCAATGGAGTGAAACTGCATAAATGAATGGCTTTGTACACTATGCACACTCCTACATGGTCCCAAATCATTAGATGAAAAGCGGTCTAATAACCGCAAGTCAGGCAGTAATCCCCAAGAGGAGTTATCACATTGTTGGTGTTTGGGTTCTTGTTGGTACCTGTACTTAATAGTAACATTGAGAGAACAACATTATTACACAGTGTATTACAGAAACTGCAAATGGTATGTAAAGAAAATTAAGAACTATTACACAATACACTTATATATCTTTGTCCCATAACCCCCTCCCCCTTGGACTACCTTTTTTCTGAGTCGATGTATACCATGTAGTCATTATAAATTACAAGATTTTTGTATTCATTGAAAATAAAAGCACATTCTTAGTAGAAAGTTTTCATTTCTTTCACTTCCAAACTAGATTCAAATTCTGTTTCATTTCTTTTTGATAATTGCTGTTGCAATAATAAACTGATGCTTCTTATGACACCATGTATTGTAAAATAAAATATCTTTGCAGTAGTAATTGCATTTTGAAACCAGACGAATCTTTGACTGCGCACGGTCGAAATGTACGCCTCCGCCACTGCCAGACGAGAAATATATATCCTAGTTTCTCTTTCCATAAAGTATAAAATAGTAGACCTTTGATCTTGCGACTGCAGAATCTAGTCAGATAACATATAAACTTCACTGAATCCTGTGACCTTGAGACCAAAAATCTGAACAGGTCACTGTCACTTGTATATGCACACATGAAAGAAGTTGGAAGTTGATCCTTCAAAGGGTTTAAAAGTTATCATTAGAACAATCTATTTCTTATGCATTTTATTCAATTTTATGACCTTCACTTTTGACGTTGAGACCCAAAATCTACTCAGATCATTGTCAGCTGTATATGCACACATGAACCAGTTTTGAAGTTGATCTGTTAAAGGGTTTTGGAGTTATCATGAGATCGGTCTATTTTTGATGTATTTTATTGAATTTTATGACCTTGACCTTTGACCTTGACATTCAAAAAATTTAATCAGCTCATCGTCTATTGTATATGTACACATGAGCCAAGTTTAAAGTTGATCTGTCAAAAGGTTTTAGAGTTATTACAAGAATAGTCTATTTTTTATGTATTTTATTGAATTTTATGACCTTGACCTTTGACCTTGAGACCCCAAAACTTATCAGCTCATTGTCACTTGTATATGCACACATGAGCCAAGTTTGAAATTGATCTGTCAAAGGGTTTTTGATTTTTTGTGAGAAAGGTCTATTTCTTATGTATTTTATTGAATTCTATGACCTTTGACCTTTGACCTTTGGACCCAAAAACTACTCAGCTCATCGTCACCCAGATAGGTGTCCTCGAGCCGAGTATGAAGTTGATTAGTTGACTGGTTTTTAAGTTATCGCGAGAACGAAAGTGGGACGGACGGACGGACAACCCGAAAACATAATGTCTCTGGCAGCACCTTTGGTGGGTGGAGGCATTGTCATAATGTCCTTTACATGAAATGTAATGTTTTGAACTTGATTTAAATATACTTGGTTGAATATCCTTTTTTTTAAATTAATGTATTCATAAATCCAGAGCTCTTTTGAAAATTGCCTTTATTCATAATCTATGCAGACTTTCATTTATCAAAATATGTTAAATTTTTCATTTTGCAATCATAACTATTTGATCAATACAAAATTAAATCTACACTTACCCTTTATTCTTTCCTTCTTGCTTTTCTAAGATATCAGATAAACATTCTCCTCCCTTTTGACATCTGTATCGTACGATAAATAACAGTCAAGATATTTTAATACATTAACAAACTGCATTCACAATCATATTACACTCAATATGATTTTTTTTTACATGCCTCAAAATTAATGCTTCTTGATTTAGGATGTTACTATAATGTATCTTAAGTAAACACTTCCAAAATTCAATAGAAAACGGGTACATGAGTATTTTTATTTCATTTCACGTCAACTAAAATATTACTTGAATTGCTTCATGATAACTATAATACACAGGAATGACTTCAGCTTCTAATGAGTCTAATCCCTTACTGTAAACATGATCTATTAATGTTCCACTCTCTGTTGTAGGATTCATAACATGCTGTTTGTAACCATTCATAGACATTAACTGATGTATCTTTGATGATCCTTTCATCAAATTTTCATTAAAATCACCTGTTATAATACATCTTGTGCATCTTTTATTCAGTTCATTTATCAAATCAGTCAAATTTTGACAAAAATGATTAATATCATAAGAAGGAGGTCGATATACGACTGAAACAACAAGAGAAGGAGATCTACTAATAAGAACTGCAATAAACTCCAAATTATCCACATTTATGTTTAATCTGCTCGTGTCAATTTTCTTCACATACATTCCAACGCCGCCGTGTGCTAGGTCTTTAAATTTGCCTGAATTTCCAGATTCATTGTATGAAAGACTACGTGGCTGATGGTAGAATTTATGTTCATCCATAAAAATATTTAAAATGTTGTCATCATTAATCCATGTCTCAGTCAAACAAATTATGTTTGCATTCATAAATTGTTGTTGGGAACGAAGATCTAAAAAATGTTGTCTTAATCCTTGTATATTGTGCAAAATTAAAGTGAACTTATCACTATCACTCTTTTCAGCTTCCAAATTTTCAATAAATGGTTTCATGTTATCCAATCTTTCTTTGATTTCAGGATTACAATGTATGCTTTTAGATTCAAAATTTTCTATAGTAAGGCCAGATAATGAAGAAACACGACTAAGCCCAACATATGCTTGACCAGACTCAAATGTCCTTTTCAATGATACCACAGCTTTGTCTAAGGTCAAACCTTGTACTTTATGTATTGTACATGCATAAGCAAGTTTCAATGGAAACTGTCTCCTTGAATACTTCTTACCCAAAAATTCGTTACATTTTTCAATGGAATGTATACCAACATTTTCCTTGTCAAATTTTACTCTGATGCAAACATATTTAGAATTTGTTTGGTCCATAATTATTTCACAAACATTTCCAAAGCATCCATTTGTAAGGCCTTTGCTAACATCAATGTTCTTGACCAACATGACTCTTGCATCAATGGCAATCCATAAATAACTGGGTAATTGGCTTCTACAACGTGTGACAGGTTTTTCGCGAACTGTACTTCCCTTCTTCGAGTCTCTTTCTGTGTCTTCGGCTTTCAAGCATATCACATTGGAACATTTCTTATGCAACAATTTCCTGTTCCATTCATCTACTTCCTTATTACATGAATAAATATGAAGAGCGTCTTCATTTTCTTCACCAGTTTCACAGGATTTTAGCACTGCCAGGTCTTCATCAGAAAGAATATCATCTCGTTTTTTTACTCTTAGTCTGTTCAGTAAAAGAGCAAATTTTGCATCGTCTTTTTGTCTCATAATTTCTTGAAGTTCTACTTTTTTTAAATTGTCATTCCATAACACTCCTTCAAGTGTATCTTTATATAAAGGGCTTCCAAAGACAGGAGGTAATTGATACATATCTCCAACAGCAATAACGGAAACACCAGCAAAAGCAGTCTGATCTCGTGATTGTTTTATTTGCCGTAGACGACTGTGGACATAAAACATCAATTTTTGATTTACCATGGACACTTCATCAATGATTAGAATTTGCAACTGAATTAGCTTGTTGCGAAGAATGCTTATTTTTTCTTCACTTAATGGCTGGTAAGGCATCTGTGCATTAGCTGGAATAGACAAAATACTGTGAATAGTATGACCATCTATATTATAAGCTGCTACTCCAGTGGGAGCCATTTTCAACACTGAGACATCATCAGGATTATGCATCATTCTGGCTAATATACGTGTTGATTCATAGTATATGCATTTGACTAAATGGCTTTTTCCAGTGCCAGCTCCACCTGTGATAAATACATGAAAGGGTTCAACTTGTTTTCCATTTATTTTATCGAGACACCACTGCCGTATCTTATAAAACACAATTTTCTGCTTCTCATTCATTGACCTAATGATACAATGCCTATCTTCTTTTGAAATTTTATGAGTCCTAATTTCCACTGCAAAGTTTTCTTTATTTTTGGATTCTTTTAGATCAGGCATAGCAAGTTCTTCATCCTGGTCTTCGGCATCAACATACACGTTTGGATGTTCAAGTCTCTGTACTTCACTTTCAGGACATAATAGGCCCCATGCATCTTCTGGTACACCAAAACGATCTAAATGCTCTTGTGCCAGTTCGATAGAATCTGCTTTGATTTCAAATTTTTTCATGTTATTACTGATAACTGAGCTAACCCTTTGCAAGTCATTTCCAGATAATTTTACACAACCTGTCTCATAGAACTCTTCATAACTTTTGAACCCAGGAGGCTTCAACTGCTCATCGATATAATGTGGCAAAAAAAGTTGCAATATACTCATGAAATACGTTTCAGGTGATCTGGTGGACGAGAATCGTGGATATCTTACGACTGCATCTTTGGAACGAGTTCGTCTTTGAATGTATCCCAAATTATTTCTGAGTTTAAAGATGTTTTTGTGCACTTTGCTTTTCATATGGCAAGCGGTCAATATCCTATATTGAGAACAAAAAGTTGCAAGACACATCTTTTTGAACATTGCATCTTTAGGTCGAGCTTTGTATCTCTCAATTTTGCTAGGAAACCAAATATTTTCTTCATCATCATCACAATCAGGTCTGTTTCTTATGACATTTAACGGTAAACTCATTCTTATGGGATCAGGACCAACAGATATAAATTCAACTTTCCTAGAACATTCTTTCAGTCTTAGACTGCAAACACGGAATACACTTTCTTGAGCCGATACTTCGCGGTTTTGCATGTACACTTGCCCGACTGATTTCATACTTTCTTTAGCATCTTTATTTCCATCTTTCATCTCAGAAACTGTTTGCTCTAAAAGCATTCCCATTTCTCTTTCTGCCTTTGACATGTAGGACACAATGTAAATAACACAGGCATAGGCATTTGTCACATATTGTAAGTCCATGTTAGCATTCCAACACCTCAATAAGTTAGGGTTATACTGATTTATCCATACATCGCCAGGCTTTCTTCTGATTACCACACTTTCCTGTGATGCAATCTCGTGATGTGCCTCTTCAAACTGGCTTTGTGTAATTTCAAGTTTATCAAAAAGTTCTTTAGTACTATTATATTCAGTTCCATCCGACAAGGCATTTTTAACAGAATTCAACAATTCTTTTGCATTTTCTGTAGCCTTTTTCTCAACATCTTCATTATTTTCACCCTTTTTCTTTTTGTTTGTTTTTCTATCATCTTCTCCATTTTCACCCTTTTTCTTTTTGTTTGTTTTTCTATCTTTAACTTTAATGATAAACGTCTCTTCTGAAGGTGGTCTCGGGAAATTAAATCTACAAGTCGTTCCTTTTTTTCTGCACGATTTAGAATGCGTTTTACTGTGTTGCTGTACAGAACGAACAATTTCATGCAATTCTGGATCGTCTTCCTTATCAGGCGTCACACAAGAAATATACTTATCTATAAATTGTACAACATCTTCATCTTTGTCTTTTCCTAATTGTGGGGCGTCAACCCAGAACAAAATATGGCAATGTGGACTTCCTCTTTGTTGAAACTCATATCTGTATGCAAAGTCTTGGATGTTCCCAATAGGAGCAGATGGTGATAAAATGACTTTATGAAGAAAAGTATGAAATCTTTTCTCAAACATCCTTGCTAATGTTACTGGATTTGAGTTCATCAGCTTGCATTTTTGTGCCCAATCTAAGGTACTTGACTTTCTGCTATCTCCTTGCTGTTTTAGTAATGTGTTCATAATCTCTGGCCATCTCATATCAGCACAAGAAAATGAAGCAAACCAGGTTGGTTTTCCAAGCTGTCGAACCATTGCTAGAATATCTTTTTGTGTTTTCTGCCAGTAAGGAGGTGTCCCTCGAATCTGCTTAAGAAATTTATATCCTTTGTCTGATTTTAAAACATTTTTAATTTTTTCAGGACATCTCAAATCTGAGGCAGTAATTGGTGAGGAATCATCTTTTTTGTTGCAACTTTGTCTCAATGCAATAGACACTTGTGACAAAACTTGTTGAATTTCATAGATATACTGAGCATAAAAAATAAAATCTGTATTTTGAGCAAACCTGTTGTCAACATGCATCAATCGGTTCAGCAGATAACGTCCTAATGTTATCCTCTCTTCCCTTCTATCATGGTACGTCGGCTGACCTTTGGGAAACAATATAGGAAAACATTTAGCTTCATTAGTTTGATCTTGCAGAACGGATACAGGATTTTTTCCTTCACAAGGGGCACAGCATATTATTTCATCAAAATATTGATCAAGAATTTCCTGTCCAATATCAACTGGTTGAAGACATGAATCTAGATGCAAACCATGGAAACGGTCTTCCTCGTCAGTGATGTCTTTTTTTTCATCATTGATGTCATTTTTGTTTGATTTTGTATTTGGCACGTTGGCACTCTGTCTGAAGTTTTCATCATTTTTCTTGTCCTTAGACAAAATACTGTCAATATCTTCATTCCATTTTTTCCAATAATTTTTCCAATAATTTCTTAATTGAGTCTGAGCACTCATTTCGCTTTCCTGTTCTTCTTCAGTTTCATCGTCATTTTCATTTCGTTCCATTGAATTTTTCCATCCCTCATTCACAGTGATATTTGAATAATATTTGTTATTTAGTTTTAGATAATGCAAAGCACAAAGCAGTTTTTCTTTATTTACAAATTTATACTCGTAATGACCTTTGTAAGACAATTTTCTTTTCAGTTTAACACGAATCAATTGATCTTCTGATTGTGCTCTTGGTAAAATATCTGCAGTTTCATAAGAATTTGAAGGGACACACACGACTGGACCATGAACTCCGTTTTGACCACCTTTAGGCAATGCCATCAATTTCATGAAGGGAATATTTAGTGCTATTAAATGCTGTTCCAATGTGTTTAAGTTCGCAAGTTCTTTTGGAATTTCATGTAATTGCAAGTTATTTAGGTTTGCTTCTGCAGGTACTCTGTCAGATTTCAACTTTCTATGGCAAGTAAAGCATATCCATAAAGATGATCTAGCTGAGGTTTTTACTGGACAATCTCCTCTACATTCTGAATTACAAACATGCAAATACTTTGTACTAATACAGATCTGAAACTTATAATCATCAATTACACATTTCTTGACTTGATTTTCAAAAAGAAGTTTAAAGCATACAGCACATACATATTCTGGACCATGAGATACAATTTCTCTAAATTCTTTGATTACATTGTTAAATTTACACAATTTTTCCTTTTTAGCAATAGTTCTTTTAGTATTTCGTTTTATTACACTTTCTCTAAACTTTTTGATTTTTCTATATTTCTCTTTTGACATTGCCAATTTCCTTTGTCTATATTGTCTATTTTTATATCTCCTTAAAGACATGAATTTCATGGTATTCCTTTTATTTTGTCTGAACTGCGCATCTTTTGCATACTTCTCTTTAAAAATGTGTTTCATGATATTCTTTTGTTTTTTTTTGTAGATTTCCTCATTCTGGTATCTATTTCTAATGATATTCTTTTGTTTTTGTTTGTACATTTCTTCATTCTGGTATCTATTTCTCATAATATTCCTTTGTTTTTGTCTGAACTGCTCATCTTTTGCATACTTTTCTTTAAGCATGTGTCTCATGATATTCTTTTGTTTATATCTGAACTTCAAATCTTTTGCATACTTTTCTTTAATCATGTGTCTCATGGTATTTTTCTTTTTCTGCTTGTAATTTTCTTCATTCTGATATCTGGTTTTCATAGTCTCTTTCACTTTTTGTTGGAAGTCTTTATCTGTCATATATCTTGTTTTATTTGCATTAAGTCGACGTGTTTTATATTTCAAATTAGATTGATACAGATTTTTCATGGTAGCACATTGTTTTACCTTAAAATCAGAATCAGATGTGTATTTGTAGTTTCCTTTGACCTTGTTAATTTTTTCCATTCTCCAGATAATATCTTCATGATATCTTGATTTTTTGCTCTCTTTTTTTCCTTTCTTAGGTGTATTTGCATCTTTGACACAAGCCTCTACTTTGTTTTCATATACCCTACCACGAATTTTTCTCATAAACTCCTTTTTGTATTTCATTCTTTGTGTACAACTTCTTTTACGTCTTTTCTGCATTTTCGTACTGCTTCTATCACTTTTCATGTCAGTAATATTTCTTTCATTGATATTTTCCGTTCTCTTAGAATTTCCATCTTTAAGGACAGAACTGTCTCTGTTTATGTCCTGCGATCTAAATTTCTTTGTTACTTGGCAAACATCTATGTTAGCTTCTATTTCTTGCTCCAAAGTATCCAGTTTTCGTTTTCTTGTCAGATTACAACTTCCATTTTTTTCTAAATTCTGTGGCTCATTGGCACACCGATTAAAATCATTAGCATCAGTACTTTCCATACTAATGTCTTTGTCTGCAGGGGAGCTTTTCATAGTCCATGTTGTCGATTCTGAAGCTTCTTTTATCATATTGCTTTCATCACAAAAGATTATGTCATCCACTTCATCAACTGGACTTAATAACTCGTCTTCATCAATTAATTTGTCAGAAAAAACACTTTGTTCTATTGTTCCAACATTATCACAGATATCATTCTCTACGTGTATTGCATTGTCACTCGGTAATGGATCTTGGGGCAATGAAATGCCAGGTAACTGAAAGCGACCATTCAATGTCTCATTCTTGCCGGAAATTGTTCTTGCAATAACACCTGTGATTTCATATTGCGTATATTCAGAGCAACCCAAAGTCCTTGCCAACCTCATACAATGCTTGTGAACACCTTGCCAGCTTGGACTTTCTAGTACTACACTAAAGCCATCCTCTATGAGTAAGCCTCTTGAGTTTCTTGAATGAGAATCAAATACAAAAAAAGATTCAAATGCAGATATGACAACAAAAGTGTTCCCAGAAAATGTTACAAAGCTAGCATTGACATCACTGCATAACTCTTGCTCTAGTGCTTGTTTCAGTGGCAATGAAATTGAGTCCACCAAAGTTGATTCATCTCCTTCTAGCAAACCAGGAATCGATTCACGATATTCAATCTCGAACAATTCATCATAGGCTTCCAAGAGTTTTGGTAGATCAGAAATCAATAAATATTCGTCTTGGCGTGAAACAAACTGCCTTATGTTACGATACAATTCATCCCCGTTGATCAAAATCCTATCCAAATCATCATTATTCCAATCAGCCGCATTTTTCACTTTGCTGTACAACAGAGCTGATAATGAATTAGCAACACATTGCTTTCCAGATGAACAACCAAATCTTTCATGACCTTGATTGAATCTTCCCTGTGCAACTGGTTTGACTCGTGTATCTACTGCTGTACTCACATCTTGTTTTGTTTTTGTGGTCTTTGATGAATCACTACCAAGACTCTTAACAGATTCAACTACATTGAAATGATTATTATCTGTGTATTGTAGAAAAATGCCTCTCTCAGTTGTAATAACATTTATGCTGCCAGGTTTCTTAGCAGAGTACAACTGCCAACACGGTACTTGGTCATTATAAGAATAGATATCAGTATCAATTAAGTTGGCCAATGCACTCATCTCCGTGTCCGTAGCCCAAGTTCCATCTTCCGATATTCTCTTTTCAACAACATATTCTCTGACACTTCTGAACTCACTTGTCAATGTATTCCTGAACATATCGTTAGTTTCTAATAAATGATTAACGGTAAGTCTCCGCAGAATCGCATGATGACGTTCAGTACCGGAAATTCCATACGAAATTGCACGAAAGAAACAGTTGCCATCTCTAATTATAATTTTTATGCACGAAGGAATCCCAATATTCTCGTCTTTATTAAAACTTTCATGCCAGCTCTTCTGTGCACAATTAATATTCATTTTTTTACAAATCGCTTGTTTCTCATTCATCTCGAGGGGTACAAATTTGAAAGACTTGTCTGGTCTATCGCACATTCCAAGATCTGATACAAACTCTACTTCGTCTCCTGATTCATTCGAACAGATTTCAACTTCATTTTCTTCTTCAACAATGTCTGCTTTGATATCAGATTCCAAGGAAATTTGCACATGAGAGTAATCAATACACTCATCTCCCGTATTCAAAATTGCATTGCTTGTATTTTCGTTCAGTCTTGCATCTGGAACAATTTCAATGTGACACGTTTCATCAAGTACATGCTGTGTACCAATACCCTGACATGACTCTTCACTTTTAATTGAACTACAAGGTATAACTGCAACAGTTTCAATGCTGGTGTCTGAATCTGAATCGATGTAATTCCTACGATTACGTTTGATAGGTGTATCAATGTCAATGTCGCTACCGCTTTCCTCATTCTCTTCAATATCATCCTGCAAATCGACTTGCCTTACTCCATTGGTGACATTCATGTTTTCTGCACTACCGATACTTTGTTTTCTAATTTCACCTGTTCCATTCTCATTTAATGGCATGTTTGGAGGATGACCGTCATTACTGCCTCTTGATTCTCCTTTATCTTTGCCTACTGTGATCGATTTATCAGAATTGTTTGATTGATTAGAAACTTTTTCTTTCTCTGAAGAATTTGTCACTTCATTGTGGATCATATCTGTGTTCAACTCTTTTACTTCCTTCTTTGACGATTTTGAAAAAGTGCAATCGACATCATCTACCCTTTTTTTCACTTTGATAAACTGACCTTTCTTGTTCCTTTGTTTGCCTCCTGCATGAACTCTGTACCGTCTCAAATCCTTCATCTTTCCCAGAATATTACACGTTCTTCGGTTGGAGTGCTCAGCAGAATCTGGTTTCGACAATGGAGACAACTTAGTAGTTACATTAGCATAGGATCGATTTTGCATTTTCTCAAATTCCTTACTGGCATCATTACAAAATTTCATGGAAAGCGGAGATTTCACACTGCAAGCATAAATGCTCAATAGAGTTTCTGCATAGGATTGGACACCAACATGTTTTTCTTCATTTTTCATTTTGTGGTTCTCATCATTCTCTTTTTTCTGTACTGTGTTTTTCCTCTTACGACTTCCATAAAATGTCTTGAATGCTGTGCCAATGTACGTTACACCTGGTTCCAACAATACACCATTGACTGATCTTTCCTGCCTTTTGCCCTGATCATTTCCTTGTTCTGAATTTGATTGCAACCTTTCTTCCCTTTTTCTTGCCATTAGTTTTGCTCTCTTGCATTTTACTTTCACCCAGCTATTGTCAAATTCTTCACTGAGCAAGTTTTGAGACAGATTGTCTGTTACACCATTTTCATATCTGCTACATTTCTCTGAAAGCACTGTGCTGTTTTTAACTTTAACATACCTCTTCTTTGCTCCCTTTACTCGTCTTCTCTGTTTGAAGGTTTCAATGTTCTGATCATCATTATCATCCTCATCACCATCATCATCATCTGCTGCCAAGAGAGGCTCATATCTGTTATAATGAGATGGAATACATACTCTGTCAAATATGCGATCTCCAATGTTGCTATGACCACAACACAAGCAAATCCAAATCAATGTCTGGTCGGCAAATTTGTCATTGTTCAAGTATCCCTCACAAATGACATGGAAATGGTTGGTACAAGATTCGCACGTTACATAGGTGTCACTTTCATTGATCTCATCCATGCAATGATAGCATTTACCAATATCTAAGTTGATCATCGATGTGTAACTGGAAAGCATGCTTAGAATTTCATGAACAATAGAGCTGAATTGAGTGGCAGCCATTTTCAATTTCTTTATTTGAACAGACCATAAAAAACTGTAAAATACGAATTTACACAATAACTAATTGTATTTTTAAAAAGTCCCTTGATGTTTTATTATAGCAAATATCTTAACAATAATTTTAACAATTTCACGTACAACACTTTGCACTATTTTGTAATATTATTCCCCTCAAATTAGTCTGCAATTCCCTTTTTATATTTATTTTATCAATAAAACACACTTGTATTTGGAGGATCTTTCAACTGTGTACTCCAAAATCTGTATTAAAATTTCCTCTCACAACTCTAAATTTTCTTACCAAGAACTCTGAGTACCCTGAGACAATTTCCTTTTAATCTGTTCTACGTAAAGCAGTATTATATTTGCAAGATTCTCAAACTCTCTATCCAAAATTTCGAACACTTTGTAACACTCACAATGATTTATTAAATCAAATTTAGTATCTCCAAGTCACTTGCTTTTAACAAACACTGAATATATTCCCAAGATTTCTTCTATACTTGGCCTATTACTATATAATGAAAACTATTAATTGCAACTATTGAGATCCAGTTATATTTTGTGCCTGGTTCTCCTTCAGAATTTCCTTTCTTTAATATTTGAGTACTTTTTTTCAACAATTCTGTCAGCAACAATCCTCTTTTCAACAATTTGAGAGGACTTTTCAACCTTGTTCTTATACTTCAATTTTCCAAAAATCAATCTTTTTGATAATTTATCAAGCTAACTTCTGTTATCAAATATCCTATTTCCAGGTATGCAAGTGCACTTGTATTTCTGAACCCTGTTCTTTAACCTCAATTTTCCTCACTTTTTCTCAATTATCAAGGTCACTGCTTTATACAAATATTTCAACAATCAAATATTCTACTATTCTAATTGCTCACTCTTAATTACAAATTTTCACTATCCTCACACAAATGTTATCCTCTTAATCAATCACGCTCTTGTATTCCTACAACTGTAAATATGGGAATCTGCTTCCACCTTTCAAACACACGCTTATATTTCTCAAGTTGAAGTGTGTAATATCAATATCCTAATATTGTTTGTAATCTACTCAAGCCTGTTTGTTTAATTTTCTCTCTCTCCGTCTTTTACTTAAATGTTTCTCACCAGTTTTGTAATCTATTAATCTCGTTTTTTTTTAATTATTACTCTTAATAATCAACCTCTTTGCAATTACTCAAGCCCACTTGTATTTCTAAATCGTATTCTCTTATTTCAAAGTTTCACAATTTTTTTGGTACTTTTATAGACTCACTTCTTTTATAAAATAAAAATTACTGTCGACAATAAAGTACCCTGCTTGTCTTCCAAATGCTTGCTCTTATCACTTCTTTTCAAATTTCCAATATCCTCATACAATATTTTCTTTCTTTTCTTGACCAAAATAGGACTTTACAAAACTTGATATATATTGATTTAATTTCTTTGATACTCTATTTTCAATCTAATTAACTTATATTTTCAACTATCTCTCTCTCTCTCTTGTATAACAGAAACCTCTCAATTTGTTTTGAACCAAGCTCACTTATATCTATGACACGATATGTGTCTGGATCAAATTTTCTCTGTATGTGATCAGTGAAGCTCACTGATATTCTTTTTCTAATCAAACTGGTCCTTTTCTACACAATTTTCAATCAACCAATCAAACACTTATTCTCTGTCAAATCTAATTCCAGCAAATGCTTCAGTCAATCAAATCAATTTCTTACAAACACCTAAATATATACTTTGTTCAAATGGTTCAGTCTTTTCAATTAAGTTCTATTCAAATCTGATGTTCTCAATTGTCTAAAGCTTATTTTAGGGTCTCAAGTTAATCTCAAGGTCTGAAGCTAATCTCAAGGTCTCAAGCTAATCTCAAGGTCTGAAGCTAATCTCAAGGTCTCACTGTCTTGCTATCTGTCACAACTCTTCTGGACTCACCCTAGCCTCAAATTGCTATAGTTATTGTCATGAGCTGCTAACTGATAAACTTTGTTCAAATAGTTCAGTTCTTTTCAATTAGGTTCTTTTCAAATCTGATGTTCTCAATTGTCTCAACCTTATTTTAGGGTCTCAAGTTAATCTCAAGGTCTCAAGCTAATCTCAGGGTCTCAAGCAAATCTCAAGGTCTCAAGCTAATCTCAAGGTCTCAAGCTAATCTCAAGGTCTCACTCTCTTGCTATCTGTCACAACTCTTCTTGACTCACCCTAGCCTCAAATTGCTAAAGTTATTGTCATGAACTGCTAACTGATAGACTTTGTTCAAATAGTTCAATTCTTTTCAATTAGGTTCTTTTCAAATCTGATGTTCTCAATTGTCTCAAGCTTATTTTAGGGTCTCAAGTTAATCTCAAGGTCTCAAGCTAATCTCAGGGTCTCAAGCAAATCTCAAGGTCTCAAGCTAATCTCAAGGTCTCACTGTCTTGCTATCTGTCACAACTCTTCTGGACTCACCCTAGCCTCAAATTGCTAAAGTTATTGTCATGAGCTGCTAACTGATAGACTTTGTTCAAATGGTTCAGTTCTTTTCAGTTCTTAGGTTCGTGTTCTTGTTGGTTCTTGTTCTTTTTGGTTCGTTCTTTTAGTTCATTCGTTTTTCTTATTTTAAAATTCTTTCTAGTTCAGTTGCTTTGAAAGGAGTTCTATTGAAATTCTAGATGGAGTTCTCAATGACTGTTTTTTCTCAAAACCTTTTAGTGTAAAGGTTTGAGAATGGAGATGAAATCTAATTCCAGCAAATGCTTCAGTCAATCAAATCAATTTCTTACAAACACCTAAATATATACTTTGTTCAAATGGTTCAGTCTTTTCAATTAGGTTCTTTTCAAATCTGATGTTCTCAATTGTCTCAAGCTTATTTTAGGGTCTCAAATTAATCTCAAGGTCTCAAGCTAATCTCAGGGTCTCAAGCAAATCTCAAGGTCTCAAGCTAATCTCAAGGTCTCACTGTCTTGCTATCTGTCACAACTCTTCTGGACTCACCCTAGCCTCAAATTGCTAAAGTTATTGTCATGAGCTGCTAACTGATAGACTTTGTTCAAATGGTTCAGTTCTTTTCAGTTCTTAGGTTCGTGTTCTTGTTGGTTCTTGTTCTTTTCAATTAGGTTCTTTTCAAATCTGATGTTCTCAATTGTCTCAAGCTTATTTTAGGGTCTCAAGTTAATCTCAAGGTCTCAAGCTAATCTCAGGGTCTCACTGTCTTGCTATCTGTCACAACTCTTCTGGACTCACCCTAGCCTCAAATTGCTAAAGTTATTGTCATGAGCTGCTAACTGATAGACTTTGTTCAAATGGTTCAGTTCTTTTCAGTTCTTAGGTTCGTGTTCTTGTTGGTTCTTGTTCTTTTTGGTTCGTTCTTTTAGTTCTTTCTAGTTCAGTTGCTTTGAAAGGAGTTCTATTGAAATTCTAGATGGAGTTCTCAATGACTGTTTTTTCTCAAAACCTTTTAGTGTAAAGGTTTGAGAATGGAGATGAAATGGTATGATATGAGTGAAGATGATATTGATTTAACAAATAACAGAAACAACACAAATACGATACAAAAGAAAAAAATAGTACGCAATTAAAATTAAAACTCAGTTTATAGGACATGATGAACAGTTACAAATGGATGTGATATTAAATCTCTTGTGCCTACAAATAATAGAACAAATGGACATGTGACATTATCACAAATTTGCTCACTGCATATCTATAAAAATAAGCATATAACTGTTTAACCAAACAAATCAAAGCTTTAAATCATCATTAATCATCTGATTTTAATGATTTTTCTCATCTCGATTTTAACCCACTTATGAAATCATATTATTTTTCCCCTAGAGTACCCCATGATAACATTATCATTTTTCATCCGATTTTCATGATATTTCTCATCTCAATTTTATTCCTTCAAATTAAATCATATTATTTTTACCCTAAAGTACTCGTTTAACCTGATGAAATTACCTGCTTACGATCTGCAACTGCAAATTTCTGGAAATCAGTTAGTAACCTGGGGAAAAAAGGAGAAAACCAGAAAAATCAAGCAATTACACTTCACATTTATTCCAACTAGAAAGATTCTTAATCTTAACTACTTAGAATTAAATTTACGTTTCTGCCGTCACACAATTAAGTACATTGTAGATAATTTCTCTGCATTTTCAGATTTCTCTTCATTTTATCAAATTGAAAAAAAAATCATCAGTCCCCCATCAATCCTTATAAAATTATATGTACAGAGTACATTCACAACATTTTAAAATTTGATGATCTTTAATGGAAATTATAAATTTCCAATCTGATTACTATGAAATCAATTAATAGTACATATCAAAATATATGCCAAAAAACATTTTTTCTTCAACGTACTTTTTAATCAGTCATGCAAAAATTCTTACAATGCATTAAATATAATGATGTTGATCAACATGATCATTCTTAACACTAAAAGCAAAAATTTATTTCTCAAGTGGTTAATAAAACAACAGTTTGTCTATTACATTGTGTATTAATATTAAAATGACTGAATAATGAAAAAGAATACTAATTAGTACATACTATTTATTTGATTTTTAAAAAGGGTCCACAAAGAATCAATGTCGCTTTGCGAATCAATGCTCTATACCATTCATATACACTTAACAAATAACTAACACCCAAAATTTTATACTTACGGCTCAATGCACTTGGCCAATATCACTGCCTTTCACTTCAAAGGTACTACCTGTCTATATAGAAAGAAAAAAGAAAAAAAAATTGGACACTGACCAGTAACCAAAATATTTATTCACAAAGAAACCCTAATCTTGCATGCTACTCTCAATTTGAATGTGTGCAGAACATTTGTCACAAAAAACGTGTGCCAATGGTATACAACCTTCAAATTTTTTCCACAAGAAATATGCTGTACACATACAGATCAAGAATGGATTCTCTACACTTATCTCTACCTTTCGCACCGTGTAACCACCTTTTATGTACTGAAACTTACCAGTACACAACATAGTAAAAATAGAATCTTAAAAATGTAATTCTTGTAACCAAAAAATCTTGTTTGTGTTTTTTATTATTATCTTGGCTGTCAGCTTCTTTTTTAGTCACAGGAACACTCGAATCTTGAATTCTGACCACATTCTTCCAAGGCCCTCTACAATATCGAATTGTAAAATCCAAGTAAATACACTACTGGGCCTCACAAAAAATATGCTCAAAATTAAAAGATGTCAGCAATCTGGTGAATAAAAAACAACACAACAGCCAAAATACAAATGAAAGACAGATCATTTGTGATTATTTTTCTCTTTTATTTATTACAATAATACTATTTTAAAGAATTTTTTTTTCGTATTGGTTATGTGCTGCCTTCTTTTTGTACACAGAGTCAAACAGCACAAGCTTGTATCACAACCTTGTGCATTGGACGTATGGTGTGCTGCATATATTCTCTACAAACATGCCGCATAAGACAGATACAGGCATGCAGGGTAATTCATAAGCACTACAGGTGCAGTAAACTATTTAACCATTGCAGAATGCAAGCACTCGTACAATGCAAGGAGTAACCTTGTGCTGCTTTACCACCCTGTCTGTACAAAAATTAGACAGCTCATAAACAATTCTAAAAAAAAAAATCTTAAAAATATGATTCCTGTAACCAAAAGATAAAAAAATAATAATAAGTAATGAATGATCTATCTTCCATTAGTATCTTGTCTATTAGGCCTATGTTGTTTTTTATTCACCACAGTGCTGAGATCTTTAATTTTGTGGATATTTCTGTGAGGCTCTCTAGGATTTTGACTTGGTATTTATGATTCCTCAGAGGGCGTTGCAAGAATCTGCTCAGAATTAAAGATTTGAATACTCTTGTGAATAAAAAACCTGTTAGCCAAGATAATAATAAAAGTCACATAATTCATGAGTGGGATATTTTTTTTGTTACAAAAATGTATGACCCCTAATTTACCAGATGACTGGCTTGCAATCCAAAACACTCCAACCTTTTTTGTTTGTAGCCTATAGGCCTACCATAACCTGATCTCAATTTATCACAGAAATAAGAAAAGGTATCAGAAAATAAATTACTATTAATCACTTAGCCTATAACCTTTTGACCTCATGGCTGTTGTATTGTTTTTTTATTCACCAGATTGCTCAGATCTTTAATTTTGAGCACATTTTTGTGTGGCCCTCTAGTGTATTGACTTGCTTTTTACAATAAGAATTAATTTTATTACACGTATAGAGCGCCTTGCAACATATATGCCAAAATGCCCCGTGTCTCTGCAGTCCAGTGCCCATGTGTGTGCATATATGCGTATCTGGGCGATTTTACTCAAACAAAACTTGCAATGAACTCAAAACATTCCATCTTCAAATACGAGATAGATATTCATTGAAATCCGAGTAAAAATATTGAAGAAATGTTAAATTTCAGACACTTTATACACAAGCCTGAAATGCAATCTTCCTCAACAAAAATCTACAAAGTGTGTCCAAAGTGAATAAGAATGCAGACATGGGCAGTATTGCCTCTTCAATCTCAAAATGACAAGACTGCAATTTCTTGTACAAATTGACATATTTGCCCTAATTTTTGACGAGATTTTATCCTAAGAATACAAGGAATAATATGAAATAATAATATGAAATAATATGATTGTCACACTACTTCCGCGATGAGCTACGGCAGGTGAATCAAAGACTGCAACAGCTTTTTGTTCTAAAGTCTTCTAATATCGGATTTCTTGAATGGATATGATGGACCTAGCCCTAGGCCTAGGTAATCAACTGATTTTAGAAATTTCGATGAATTTTGCCAATTTTTTCCCTTTTGGTCATTCTTTTACCCCCTGTAATCGATTCTTGTCATTCCCGTGGATACTGCGTTAATTCCCACACGCGTACCATTTGTAATGCGCAATGTGGTCGGTTTAAAAAAAGGTGGTCGATATGTGGTGGACCTAGGTACCATACATCAGCGCGAGTGCTGGTTACAATAATCACATTCTCAAAACTCTTTTTTTTTTTTTCTAATTAGGCCTATGGAGTATGGGCTAGGCCTATGTCATATGTACTGGTAAGCCTACTGCAAACTTTCAATACACAAAAAGTGATTGCACAGTACATATGAGTGCACTTGGTAAGCATGTGGTTTTAAAAGCACAGACAGAGCCCTGCTATGCTACATAGATTCTCCACACAGCTTAACTTTACTACCTGTGGCTCCATGCATGCTCCGTGTAGCTCCAACAGTGTTGTTGGCAACACAGGCAAAATAGTTCAACAGCACCTAGTTAGGTCATGAGGCTCACCCTGACCCAACATCTTTGAAACAACACATTAATAAGGGCGAAAAGAAACTTACCAAATTTTTGAATTATCAAAACTCACAATATCAACACAACCTAAGGTGATAACAACCAATATTTCTGAATTTCGGAAAAACTTTGATACACTTCCAACTTTCACTAACGTTAAGGCCCGTTTACACCGCATCCGGCACGGCGACCGTGCACGGCATTCCGGCACGGCATACGGCACGCCGTGCTGTTTTCCAGTTTCCACTGCCCCACGGCACGGCAATAAAGCCGTGCACGGATCCCGTCCAGCAGGCAAAAACCGTCCAATGTACCCATGAAAACCCAAGGCAAAGAAGCCTGCTTCAGGCGTGGCAAGAAGTAATTTTTAAGGATTTTCGTGTATCTATGTCCCATGTATAAATTAATCTTGTCTTGAATTCCACCAAGAAGCATCAATCTGACGGACTGCTCATTGGACAGACACAAATATTCTTTGTTATTCACTCATATCTATACGGGAATTGATCGTTCTATTTAAATGTAATTGAATTTTGTCATGATTAATCTTTTTATTTTACACTTTGCTTTCCATACTTCACTTCCCATTTCTATGCCATTGTCACCTGTTCATCTCATTCCTTAGTTTATCTCATTCCTTACTCCTTAGTTTATATATCAGATTCTAATGCCATTACAACTCCACATGTTTCTATTGTCTTCTCATTTATATTCAGAACATTCTTCTTCATTCATGACCTCGTGCTCATTGGTTCACCTTTCACCCTTAGTTCTTCCACTTTTCTTGATTCTTCTATCCTCTCTGTTTCTATTAGTTAAATTGGTTATACGAAATTATTTCTGAACATATTTGAATACGGTATATTATTTGTTTAAAGGTCAAATCCACCCAAGAAAACTGTTAATTTGAATAAATAGAAAAAAGTCAAACTAGCATGATTCATGCAGAATCGGATATAAAAAGTTATGACATTTTAAAGTTTCGCTTATTTTCACAAAAGAGTGATATGCACACCTCAGTGATATGTAAATGAGACAGTTGATGTCCCTTACTATTTCTTTTTTTTTTATTGTTTGAAAAATACAATATTTCATTTATTTGACAATAATGACCAACTTGACTAAACCAATGCTAATTCTACATGTTCAGGGAGGAATTAATTGTTGTTTCTCTTGACAATGAGAAGAAAATTACATTTCATATTTCATATAAATAAAATACAAAATAAATAGTGAGCGAATGACGTTATCAGTCTCCTCATTTGCATACCGATCAGGATGTGTATATAACTGTTTTGTGAAAATTAAGCGAAACTTTAAAATGTCATAACTTTCTTATTTTACATCTGAATTTGATGATATTTTCAGTGTTATGCTTGTTGGATATTTCTCTTTTATTCAAATCAACTTTTTTGTTGGGGTGGACTTGTTTTTTAAAAGCAATGCCAAGTGAGGTCTGGCCCAATAAATAAGAGCAACACTGGACTTCATTTTGTCGACATCTTTATTTTGAGTTTAGTTCAGCTCCAAATATATTTTAGGTTCTTCAGCAATCTACATTATATTTGTTGTTGAAAAAAAAGTGATGCTCATTAATTTATTACAGAAAAAAATAATACGAGATATATAAACAACAAAAAATGCATGGGGCGTCAAAAAATTTCTTGAAGATGAATGTATTCTTTTTATTTCACAATCAACTTTCTTTTGTCAGTATTCTTCATGTCCAGGGGCCCATTTCAAAAGTACTTTAACATTATGGCAACTACCATGGAAACCACAATTATAATTGGATGTTGCGCCATATTAAAGACAAAGTTATGATAGTTGTACCTCTCTATGAAACAGGCAACAGGAGTGTCATTGCCATTCTGTTTAGAGATGAAATTTTGTTTCTAACATTTTGTCATATTTCAAACAATCCTAGATCTCTGTTTCCAAAATAAAACATTAGTCCAGAAACGTTCCGTCCAGTACCCATCATTTTTATTTTCACAGTAACTGGTTTCATGTGTTGATATTTGATAGTGCATTACTAGTGATCATGTTAATACATGTATTTGCATGAACCAAATTTCTGTGATGTGCAAAATGCTCAACTTCTCTTATCTGTGAACAAATCCTGATTTTAAATTCAAGTATAATTTAAGAAATAAATATATTTTTAATAAATGGTGAACATGCTCAGACGATATTTTCCAGATCTACAAAAGAGGAAGATCATAATCCTTCACAATCGTAATTTCTGCAAATTGAGACTGACTTGCAACTGTAACAATGGGAGATGTACATTGGCGGTGGAAGCCAAAAAATAAAAAAAAGGTTATCAACTAAAAATTTAGGGGGGGGGGACCTGTCCCCGCTTCCGCTGCCTATGGAGATGTCAAAGTGAAAAATTCAAGTGGAAATTAGAATAACACATTTAATGGTGTCGTTGTTTATAATACGATATCAGTCATTAAAGTTGTAGATTTCCTGCAAATGATTTATTTCATATGGATTTATCATAAGTAATTCAGATGTAATCATATATACACCGCTTTTAATTTGTTGGTGATGCTGCATGTCTGACATTGCATCTTTTATGTTACAATCGAAAGAGTATTGAGTGATGTCAGAGCATAGAGCTATTAGCTCCATGGTCAGAGGGAATAAGATATCAGCTCTCTTTTTAGCGGTGGAGCATAGCAAGTTAGAGCATTTTCCGTTAACTTTTTTTTTAATCTACGAAACATATTTGGATTCTTAAATTGTGAGATGTTTATAACATCAATAAGAATCGACTTGGAGTTAGATGACACAAAAACTTTAATTCCTATAGTAGTATGTTCAATGTTCAGACGACCGAAATTTAACCTCATAGCAATGGAGCTGGCATTGAGGTAACTTTTACAGTGTGGGACAATGGGGGACAAGCTGGAGAAAAATTTATCTACAGTTATGTTGTCACCATGACTATCAGTGCTTTGAAAATACTGCAACATTGTGTCCTCGATTTGAAGTGAAGTTGGGACTTGAAGACTGGACTGATGTTGCGGACGTGCCTGAGGATGATGACGAGGAAGACTGACCCACGTTGTGGACAGATGTCACCCACCATTCTCCTGCTCAGTTTCTTCCTGCTTGGTACAGGCTTCTCCTGGTGTGTCCACATCAAACACAGGATCCAAGATTGAACTTGTTCTGCTGACAGAAAAATCATATGTTCAAATTTATTTCATATGTTTTACTCATAATAATGAATACTAAAAAAATCGACTCTCATGTACCAAGTCGATACAGTTTGTCTGTTCTTTACTTCATTAATATTCGAAACATCTTAAGTTTTATTTTATTATATTATATTTTTTAAGGGTAATTCTCTGAAGGCAAATGGCTCTCACTTCAAGGAAATGCAACACCCATTAACCTGTACTATTTTACACAGGTAGTCAAGTACAAATATGATAAATCATATTGAATGAAAATGTGGATGTATAATTACAGGAAACGGGTTAATGTAAACATGAGAGAATGAGCCAATCATCAATGTATAATTCAAAATGATTTGTATAGTTTGTATGAGAGCGCTCATATCCACCCTGCAGAGTGCACAAAGTGCAAATTAATACCATAGCTGTTGCCCGACCGTTTCCTGTCAGAACCCAGAAACTAAACCTGGGTTAAGTGAAGCACAATATCAGAATTCATATTTATAAAATACATTTCTTTGCATGAATTCAAATTGATATACACATATTCTCTCTTCCCTGGGATAAGAAAACAAAATATTGAATATCTTACTCTCGATTATGTATGTGGGGAAGTAGGAATTCCATTGCCTCACTGTACTTGTATTTACGTGCTGCATTTGAGGGAGCTCCGTCACCACTCTTCCTCTCCATTTCTGTCGTTTTTTAGGAAGTTGTCCCTCAACTCGCTACGTCACCTTAAAATAATGAAAAAACAACACGAAATCTAATTCCTATAACCTCTGAAAATTTTCATTTCTGTTTATGACTCATTTCAAGCCCTACCCACCCCCCCCCCCGAAATATTTCAATGTGAAATTGGACAACATGCTTTTGATAGTAAACAATTTTGCCTCCATTTTTTTTGCTTGTAAAAGTGACGTGATATTTATATTACGTATTTGTGAGGAGGGGTTGGTATATATTTTTTGGTCCACATCACAAAGCAAGGTCTCTTTCTGCATTTACATACCCTTGCTCTTGTGTCTCATTTAATTTGTTATTTTTTTTAAACACCAGACTATTTTACACATGTGCAAACAATTTCAAAAATGGCCATAATGACCAAAACTTACCATTGGTATTCATTGAATTACAACAACCAGAAGTTAGCTACAGTTGTTAGATTGTGAACTTGATTTGCTTTCAAACATCCACATACAAATATAACTCTTTTACATTGTTCAATATTTTTCTTCAAATTGATAGTGAAAAAATCGTGAAGTTTGAAAAAAATTAATATGACGTAAAATTATACCAACCTGAGATTACAAGCTGACGCCCAATGTCATGTCATACATCATTTTTTTACTTCTGTATCCTTGAACAGCTCCAATCTCTTGTCATACAGGAATGGATTTTCCTACACTTCTAGGATAAGGGCTTCCTCCATGTTGGTTATCTGTCATGCAACACATTCCATATAAATTTTGTTAGCAAATAATAATAATAAAGGTTTAAAGAATTGCAAAAGCGATTAGTGAAAGGCCAGTGCCCAATCAGCAATTTCTTACATTTACATTGTAACTGGCAGGCTTGCTGATCAGGGTCCAATTTTTATAATGCACAAATAGAAATTCTCCTAATTGAAATGATTTTGCTTACCGGTAGTTGTAGAGAAAAGTGATCGTCTAGAAATTCCTTCAAGAGCTTGAAATAATTATTTTTTATCATTTGAAAAGTACATGTAAACATAGGGTCATGTTAAGAAAAAAAAAGATAGAGGCACAATTTTTTGCCTCCATGAGAGCCTATAAGCTAAGCCATATAATGTTTTTTTTTAGGGATGAAATGTTTGTTGAATAAAATGTCAGCAAATTATGTCTTCTCTGTATAGTATACGTACCCAATCACTTCAGCCCCCCCCCCCCCCAAAAAAAAAAAAAAAAAAAAAAAAAAAATAAGAAATAAACCAATGAAAAAAGAATGAAATTACACAAATAAAGCAATCAATTTTTGGAACAGAAATGTGCAGATTTAAAAGTTATGCCAGCACACAAAGGACATATTTCATATTGAAAAGGGGTCACTTTTGTTCTGGGGGATTTCTATTTCGGGCAAACCAGTGCCAACCCAAACCCCTTCCCATCGCCCCACGATTGAGCTGCCCCTGAATAAAGGAAAGTGCGCTCATTTTAAAATCCTTTACATAATAACAGACTGACAATTTTTGACAAACTAGAAACAATAACTTTTTTTAATGCAAGTTCTCTCCAAAATTATAGTAGCCTAAATTTAGTGACTAGGCCTAGACTCTATATTTCAATGAAAACAATGTCTAACGTTAATTAGCTAAGCCTAAGTATGACGTCATATGGGGAGGATTTAGAGTCTAGGTTTTTACATTATTTATTCGTAGGCCTAGGCTTTTCCAGAGAGTTTGTGGGAAATAACTAAGTTAGCCTTACTCCTTAGCCTTCCACCATTTGTTTCGATCTAGAACAGATCGACCAGAGGGTCCCACAAAAATATGGTCAAACTGAGCAATCGGTCTAACTTCTTTCAGTTCAGGCTACCCAAGTTTCACCACTCCAGATCCCCTCTTATTAATTCCTTGCCACCCTCCTATCTGCCACTCTTGCTGCTGACAAAACGACTCAGTGCCTAGCTCTCATCTATTATAGACCCTACTACTAAAACTAAAGTACTACTACTACTACTAGGCTAGGCTAGTCTATATCTTAATATAAATAATTCATCCCGGAATTCATCATATTCGTTCAGAGGTCTAACTTACATGTACTAGTGTTACTAACGTTAGACCTATGTGTAGACTCTAGACTACTGAGGCCTTACGTTAGACCAACAACGTACAGGTCTAACTTTTGTTAACGTTAGTTATAGGTCTAACTAACGTTAGATCTAACTATAACTTAGTAACGTTAGGCCTAATGTTACTGTTAGTTAGACTCTACTAAGTGATTAAGTCTAAATTAAAGATAAATGCCAGTTGTGGTAACGATTTCAAAATGAGTTCGTACAGTCTACAGAATCCAATGAAATGACCACCAAAGTGTCTGTTTGTATAAATAAAAAATATGTGCCAAAGGATTCCGGAAGAAATTGTGTAATTGCTGAGAAATTAGCAAATAAGCACGGGATTTGGGTCAAGCGTCGGGCCGACATTCAAAGCAATAATTTTTAATAGTACAGGTACACTGTCCCACGTGCGCTTATCTGTGTTGGTGATCTTCAGTATGAACATTTTTCAGCGTAGATTTCAAGATTTCACAAAGTTCAGTTCATGTAACTGTACCAGATCTAGATCCTCGATTATATAGTGACAATTAAGCTCGGTTTTACACACTTTCTCGTGAAATCAGTGTTTCCTGCAACTACTTTCATTTATCTTTAGGCCAAGTCCTAACTTTTTTAGTATTAAAATATTAGTAGGCCTAGGCCTAGGCCTAATTACGTTAATTAGGCCAGTCTAATTGATTATCGAGTCTAACATTAGGTATATAACGTTAGATCTAGATGTAACTTAGGCTAGGATAAACATCTAGCCTATCTAAATTAGATAGGAGCCTATATCTTGTTAGAACTTAGACTAGAGTTAGACCGAGTCTAAGCCTAGCCCTAAGGCTAAGCCTAAGCTAACTTACGTTAGATCTTCGGACGTTAGATCATAACGTTAGGCCCTATCCCAGGCCGGCCTTATATTATTTGGCCTTATTTTCTTGTGCTCTACTTTCTGGGGCTCGGTTCTACAGTATGCGAAATGACACTTGTTCTTAATTAGTTGCTTACCAGACCAAGAATTGCAAGATCAAGTCCTCCTTCATGCAGTCACCTCTCTTCAGCTCAACAGGTAATACACGTAGACCTACGTGTATGTGCGATTTTGCATTTAACACGTAAACTCCCATAGACTATCACCGCAGGCGATTTGTCGCTTGATCAGAAAATATGTGGGCAATGACGTAATTTATCTGGACTTTGATTGGCCAGAAGTGAAAAAACCGTGTGCCGTGCTCTGAAAATGGCTTGCTGATCGATCTGCAAATCCGGCAAATTACGCCGTGTTGTACAATACGGCACGGCACCGTTGAAGTGGAAACAGTTTCATAGGATTTAGTGGGGATCGATTTTTTTTGCCGTGCCGGATTGCCGTGGTGCCGTGCACGGTCGCCGTGCCGGATGCGGTGTAAACGGGCCTTTACGTTGGGAGTAACAAGTTGCACATATCATGCAAACACGCACGGCCGGAACGGTCACAGTCGTCGTATCAAAGTATCGATCACCAAAGTATCGATCATCATCGATGACCAAATAAAAAGCAACCAAAGAACTATAACTAGATGTCACCAAATATTTCCATATCAATAATATTTCTTCTTCTGTTTTTATTTGGAAAATATTATTACTGCCCATTTTCCCGAATTTTATCTGTCTGTTGCCAATAATGTGACGACTGGATTATCATAACTTTAACATTAATTTTTGTATAGATGTTAATATTAGGTAGTCAGTATATGAGAACAGAATTATTCAACAAAACTTTGCTGACAAAAAAAATAGCCATTTAGAGACTCAAGGGGAAAAAAAAGATTTTGGTTTCATTTTTAATACTTAAACTTTTTATCTGAAATACCTCAACTTCAACTTTTATCAAAAATTAGTTTATATGACCTCAACTCAATTATCTGTGACAAAAAAATCTTATGCTAATTATAGCTGTTTATTTTGTACCAAGATGATTCTGAAGGTAAAATTGGCCAGTGTTATATTTGCAAGTATCATAAGGCAAAACATATAAGCCTATCTATTTTTTCACACTTTTCGAATTTCATTTCATTTCAAATAGCAATTTACAATATCACTTTTCTCCATTGTAATATTCCAATAAAACATACTTTCACCTGTGAATTGCCCCCCCCCCCCCTTCCGATTAGTCACTTTCATCACATTAACGCATAAAATCCGATATTTTTTTCAAGAATATTTTCTATGTTGAACATATCATAATGAAATAAATTTTAATTATTTCATTGTTGCATTCAAGAAGATCATCCACAAAGACATCAAGTGTTTCTTTCAATTATGATCATTAACTCCATCACCATCACCACCACCACCATATTTCCATCATCTTTGTGAACATCCTCCCTTTACATTACAAATCACACAAATTCATACCAAATTGCCCAGCTTGACACTGACATTATAACATCTCAAGGTAATGCTAAGCCACTTAATTACAATTGCAACTGTTAGTAAAGGTGCCATGGCCAACTGGCCTACAGAAATGTGAGGATCAAAATTCTCATCTCCAGCACGGTATTTAGTTATGCCATTGAGCAAGGCATTTTAACCACATTGCTGTTTTATTCTACATAAAATAATCAAAAATGCTATATGCACTATGGAAACAAAGGAAGGTATGGGAGGGGGGGGGGATAAGACTGTTCTTTGCTTTTCACATTTCGAAAAGATTTCCAATAAGAAATTTCTCCACAGGTATACGGGCACACAGCCGTGCATACAGGGGGGGGGGGGAGAAGGTTCAAGGCCCAGTTGACCCCTCTCCCCTGCAAAAAAATTGATAATTTTTTCCTTTTTATTATGCTGCTTGTCAGATTTCAAAAAGGAATAACCTTTTTTTTCTTCTATACATCTATTTCCTATAGAGACAAAAAGGGTAAACCTGAATCAGTTTTACCTTCTTTCCAACATTTCACCTCCACAAATAAGATTTAAAAACCTCAACACAAATGGACAAATCAAGCAACAAGATAACCCTTTCGATATATTTCACAAACATCAACCTACAAAAAAAACAAAAACAAAAAAAAAAATCCTCAACACCATTTTCTCTACTCACCTACACATTACCATTATCATCAACCTATAATGATATCAATAAAATCATCACTATTATCACTCATATGACTTTCACCATCATTTCATCATTATCAAAATAAAAACCACTCAATACAATTATCATTAACATTCCCAATAAAATCTTCTCTTCATTATTATTACCTTTACACCATCAACAATTTCTTCATCCGATCACAATTTTCTTTTACAAAATTCTTTCTTATCCAATATGGCATTACATTTCATATGACAAATTTAAAGCATAACATCGACAACCAGGAAAAGACGTTACATTCTCAACAAATCATTACAAAATGCCACCATACTAATACAAACACAAACGTATCTCCAAAACTTACATGCAAACATACATTGCACAAGGTAAAAGGTGCACTTACCATCTTTACACGTAAAATGAATAAAACCTGTAGAGAGTCCTCCAAATATGAATGTGTCCAATAATATTCCATATTCCCAGTAACCAAACAAAATCACCACACATATCACAAAAACTAACTTGGCTATAAGCACAAGCCACATTCTAATTTTTCGCTGACCAATAATCAAGACAACAAAAGAGATAATATTGTTCTCCACAGATGAATATTGCAATAGAAATACTTGAGATGTTCAAGATGAACACTTCCTCCACATGAAATCATACAAACAAAATGTTTCACGAAAATAACATTCCAAAATTCATATATTGTCACAAAAAAACCCCAAACAACTGTAAGAAATGACGAAGAAGAGAAAAGTTGTTTTCAACTTTCTTCTGATGGAACATAGTGATTAAGGAGAATACAGACAAATTTACGAAATGTGCAGTGAATCACAGATAAATGTGCTCTCTCATTTCTTGGCATATTTATGACCAGAAAGTCGACTCATATTCAAGGAGACTGTCTGACCTCTTGGACACATGAAGGACGGTCAAATTTCGAAAATGCATCAGTCTCCACTTATAACAGAGAATAAAATGAAACCGTACACTACATAGAAAATACGTATTGTCCATATGAAAAATTATATTTCGGAATTAAAATGAAAGACCTAAACATAGAACTTCTGAATGTCCATTTCTCTTTCCTAACAAATGTGTCTCACTACAGGCTGATAAAAAGAATAAGAGATGCTAGTGGTTTTAAAGTTTACCAAGTATTCACTTAAAAGGTTCAATATTCTCAGAGGTATATATAAAATTGCTTCCAAAACAACACACTCAAAATGTGTGCCTTCGCCACTCCCACACCAGTGGGGCATTTCATCAAACAATTAGTCAGTCATGTTCACCGACTAATGTTATAAGCTACTGGAAATCCTTGCATCTGATTGGCTGAAAGCAAATTAGTCGGTGAAAATCACCGACTAAATGTTTCATGAAACGCCCCCCAGAAATATATTGACTGATCAATATTCTCTTTCTATGGGCGCTCAGGTTTTTTTACAAATCTGATCAAGGGATCATTGTCAACTTTTGCCCCAACATTAAATTTCAAATTACCCGTTTTCCGTCTACATCCAAACCCTACGACTTTCTAGCAAGCTTACCTGTTCACCATTAGACGCCCACAATCCACGTTCTTTATACGTCGATATTGCAAATGCTTAAAGACGAAGTCCAGGCTAAAAATGACTTCATTTAAAAAAAAAAAATGTTTAAAAAAAAAGACAAAAATACTGGTCAAAGTTTGACGAAAATCTGTCAAATAATACCTAAGTTATGGATATTTCACATTTCCGAATTGTGACATCACATGCAAACAGTTCCTCCATAGGTCATGTAATAAATAATCTATAAATTCGATTTTTTTTTTCATGATCCATGACAAAAACATATATTTCCTCCTCAAAAAGTAGTAAGAAATTATATTTCTGATGATATATCAAATGCTCACAAAAAATAATTTGAATTTTCTGAGAAAATGGCATGTTACTTATTTTTTACCATATAACATGTAGAAGAGTTGCTCGCATGTGACGTCACAAAATAAAAACTTGAAATATTCATAACTTTTCTATTATTCAACGGATTTTCGTGCAACCATTACCAAAATTTTTCGTTATTTTTTCTACATTCTTTTACAATCAACTTATTTTCAGCCTTGACTTCCCCTTTAAATATTGTGTGTCCACTTCTAGACTGTATTATTGAATAATATTCCACTGTTTTTTTTTTTTTTTTTTTTTTTTTTCTTTTTTTTTTTCGAGCGTACAGATCAGTGGAGTCCCGCGATTAGCGGTCTTCCACTATGACTGTATAGTATGCGAATCAGTGGGCGTGTGAATGTAGGGGATCTGAGAAGCGGACAATTAAAATCGGCCAATATCTCTGGACTAAACTGTTGTACCAAGCTTGCCTGTTCACCACTAGAGGGCCGCAATCCATGTTCTTTTTAAGGCCATACCCCATGCATCATTCTCGATTATCATCTCCATTTTCTATGCTCCTTTTTTAGCAAAAGGATCATAATAATGACATGATTATGCTACTGATGACCATCATGATAATTAGGTGGTCTGTCTATGACAGATCACCTATTATGTTTGTCCGAATTTTCTTTCTTTATTATTTATTAGGTGGTCTGTCTATGACAGATCACCTATTATGTTTGTCCGAATTTTCTTTCTTTATTATTTTTATTTCTTATTTTTATTTCCTCCATTTCTTGTGGACAGCAAATCTCAGAAAGTTCATATTCAATAATCATCAAAATATCACCACATATCAACATCATTAAGACCTCAATTCTGCAAGAATCTTAATGTCATGACGTCATCATGACGTCATCTAGACGCCATTTTGTAAAATCACATTATCAATCATATCTCCATTATCAATTATCAAAAATAAATCAAATTTACATGACATAAACTTCAGATCAAGGGTCATCAGGTCACGTCATCAAAGGTCACCTGAAGGTCACGACGCGCGCGTACGCGCGCGTCAAAATTTTAAAATGCTCAAAATCACTTTTTGACCAAAACAGAGTACGTTTTAGGTCATTTTAAGCATTTCAAAAAATTGCGCGCGCAAACGTATGCGCGCGCGTTTCCGCGCGTAACGCCTCAATGCAACTCAGAAACACCGTTTTTTTTTATTTCATTGCATTGATCATATAATTTTGAGCAATTTGATACCTTGATCAACCTTCTACGACCATTAATAAGGAAATTAACACCCGTTAAAGTTTGCAGCACGTGTGCGCGCGAGCTCTCACTATAGGCCATATATGGGCAAAAACATGCCTATAGAAAATCCGCTGTAGCTCTTCAGAACGCATGGGGACCCCCAATTTTTTTTTCATATTTTGATAGAGTATGAACTACAGATATAATTTCATGTCTCATTTGACCCTCAAGTATATTATGACGTCATCAAAATGGCGTCGGAAGTCAAAAAATCCATTTTGCCTATTATGACGTCATTATAATTATGCAAATCTTGCTCTAACTCCGTGAATATTGGTCAATTTTCACCCAATTTTTGATATGTTGTAGCTTAGTTCTTACTCTTTCTGAGTTATTGCCTTTATTTTTCATTTTGATAAACAGATCATCCTCAAAAATTGCAAATAATAATGGCATGTCATTTTTACTCATTTTGCGTGTAATCTCTATGGGACATGACTTTTTCTCAAAACTAGATTCTACATTCTTCTATTTCGTAAGCCATATCTCCAATTTTTGTTGCTGGTTATCCCTGAGCTTTTAGTATGTTGTAGCTGAGATTCTAAGCTTTCGGTTGCGTTTCCTTCATTTTCCGATCAGATGTCGGGATCATGCCCGTAATTCACTTGCAAGATTGGATTTGAGATTCTGGTGTTTTGCTTACGTGTTAAGTCTATGGGAAATATTCTAGCTCAATCGGTTAGGCGTCAGACTTACTTCTCATTCCATCATGCAGGCAGGGGTTCGAGTCCGCGGGTGAACATGATTTTTTTTTTTTTTTTTTTTTTTTTAGCTATCTTGCCCACGATCAATTATAAGAATTCTAACAAATAATAGCTAAAATATTGCAAAATAAAACAGATTATAATTACTTTTTTATATCATATCTATTTATCTGTCTGTCTATCTACCTACATGACATATCTATCTCTCTGTCTAATATATATCTTTCTGTTTGAATACGTCCCTCTCTCTCTATCTATCCATATGTCTGTCTGTCTATCTACCTACATTGTATATCTATCTGTCTGTTTATCTCTCTCTCTCTCTCTCTGTCTAATATATATGTATCTATCTGTTTAGATATGTCTATCTATCTATCCATCCATCTGCCTGTCTCTATCTATCTATCTATCTATCTATATATCTATCTATCTATCTGTCTGTCTGTCTCTCTATCTATCTATCTATCTATCTGTCTATCTATCTATCTATCTATATGTCTGTCTCTCTATTCATCTATATGTCTGTCTCTCTATCTATCTCTGTCTCGATCTCTATCAATCTATATGTCTGTCTCTGTATCTATCTATATGTCTATCTATCTATCTATCTATCTATCTATCTATCTATCTATATATCTATCTATATGTCTGTCTCTCTATCTATCTATATTTCTGTCTCTCTGTCTATCTATATGTTTGTCTATCTATATGTCTGTCTATCTATCCATGAAGCTATCACGAGAAGGAGAACCATCTTCCAATTTCTCTCTTAATCCTTTGTTATCGCTTCCTTCGGGCGAAGGAACGATATCTAACATCAATTGGCGAGCCGCCAGGCGAAAGTTAGAGCCCGCTTACATAACGCGATAGGACCACGCAGCATGAAGCTATTACGAGATAGCTCGTAATAGCTTCATGATATGTCTGTCTCTCTATCTATATATATGTCTGTCTGTCTATCTATCTGTCTATCTATCTTTCTGTCTGTCTCTCTTTCTATCTATATGTTTATATATGTTTTATTAATATAACCACCAATCATCTCTCTATCTATCTATATATCTATATATCTATCAATCTATCTCTCTATCTATAAGTCTGTCTCTCTATCTATCTATATGTCTGTCTCTCTATCTATATGTCTGTCTCTCTATATCTATCTTTATATGTCTATGTTTTATTAATATAACCACCTATAATTTATCTCTCCATCCATCACTCCATCCATCTAATATAATTATCTTTCTTGTATGTATCTGTTTGATTATGTAAATCTGTTTGTCTATCTATTTTTCAATCTAATATCTGTTTAAATATTTTTTTCCTGTTTATCTATCTATACGACAGACCACCTAATTCGTCCGCATGACGAATTAAAATCTAGTTTTTATTTATTAGGTGGTCTGTCTATGACAGATCACCTCTTATGTTTGTCCGAATTTTCTTTCTTTATTTTTATTTCTTATTTTTATTTCCTCCATTTCTTGTGGACAGCAAATCTCAGAAAGTTCATATTCAATAATCATCAAAATATCACCACATATCGACATCAATAAGACCTCAATTCTGCAAGAATCTTAATGTCATGACGTCATCATGACGTCATCTAGACGCCATTTTGTAAAATCACATTATCAATCATATCTCCATTATCAATTATCAAAAATAAATCAAATTCACATGACATAAACTTCAGATCAAGGGTCATCAGGTCATGTCATCAAAGGTCACCTGAAGGTCACGACGCGCGCGTACGCGCGTGTCAAAATTTTAAAATGCTAAAAATCACTTTTTGACCAAAACAGAGTACGTTTTAGGTCATTTTAAGCATTTCAAAAAATTGCGCGCGCAAACGTATGCGCGCGCGTTTCCGCGCGTAACGCCTTGAATGCAACTCAGAAACACCGTTTTTTTTATTTCATTGCATTGATCATATAATTTTGAGCAATTTGATACCTTGATCAACCTTCTACGACCATTAATAAGGAAATTAACACCCGTTAAAGTTTGCAGCACGTGTGCGCGCGAGCTCTCACTATAGGCCATATATGGGCAAAAACATGCCTATAGAAAATCCGCTGTAGCTCTTCAGAACGCATGGGGACCCCCAATTTTTTTTTCATATTTTGATAGAGTATGAACTAGAGATATAATTTCATGTCTCATTTGACCCTCAAGTATATTATGACGTCATCAAAATGGCGTCGGAATTAAAAAAATCCATTTTGCCTATTATGACGTCATTATAATTATGCAAATCTTGCTCTAACTCCGTGAATATTGGTCAATTTTCACCCAATTTTTGATATGTTGTAGCTTAGTTCTTACTCTTTCTGAGTTATTACCTTTATTTTTCATTTTGATAGACAAATCATCCTCAAAAATTGCAAATAATAATGGCATGTCATTTTTACTCATTTTGCGTGTAATCTCTATGGGACATGACTTTTTCTCAAAACTAGATTCTACATTCTTCTATTTCGTAAGCCATATCTCCAATTTTTGTTGCTAGTTATCCCTGAGCTTTTAGTATGTTGTAGCTGAGATTCTAAGCTTTCGGTTGCGTTTCCTTCATTTTCCGATCAGATGTCGGGATCATGCCCGTAATTCACTTGCAAGATTGGATTTGAGATTCTGGTGTTTTGCTTACGTGTTAAGTCTATGGGAAATATTCTAGCTCAATCGGTTAGGCGTCAGACTTACTTCTCATTCCATCATGCAGGCAGGGGTTCGAGTCCGCGGGTGAACATGATTTTTTTTTTTTTTTTTTTTTTTTAGCTATCTTGCCCACGATCAATTATAAGAATTCTAACAAATAATAGCTAAAATATTGCAAAATAAAACAGATTATAATTACTTTTTTATATCATATCTATTTATCTGTCTGTCTATCTACCTACATGACATATCTATCTCTCTGTCTAATATATATCTTTCTGTTTGAATACGTCCCTCTCTCTCTATCTATCCATATGTCTGTCTGTCTATCTACCTATATTGTATATCTATCTGTCTGTTTATCTCTCTCTCTCTCTCTCTGTCTAATATATATGTATCTATCTGTTTAGATATGTCTATCTATCTATCCATCCATCTGCCTGTCTCTATCTATCTATCTATCTATATATCTATCTATCTATCTGTCTGTCTGTCTCTCTATCTATCTATCTATCTGTCTATCTATCTATCTATCTATCTATCTATCTATATGTCTGTCTCTCTATTCATCTATATGTCTGTCTCTCTATCTATCTCTGTCTCGATCTCTATCAATCTATATGTCTGTCTCTGTATCTATCTATATGTCTATCTATCTATCTATCTATCTATCTATCTATATATATATCTATATGTCTGTCTCTCTATCTATCTATATTTCTGTCTCTCTGTCTATCTATATGTTTGTCTATCTATATGTCTGTCTCTCTATTCATCTATATGTCTGTCTCTCTATCTATCTCTGTCTCGATCTCTATCAATCTATATGTCTGTCTCTGTATCTATCTATATGTCTATCTATCTATCTATCTATCTAATCTATCTATCTATCTATATATCTATCTATATGTCTGTCTCTCTATCTATCTATATTTCTGTCTCTCTGTCTATCTATATGTTTGTCTATCTATATGTCTGTCTATCTATCCATGAAGCTATCACGAGAAGGAGAACCATCTTCCAATTTCTCTCTTAATCCTTTGTTATCGCTTCCTTCGGGCGAAGGAACGATATCTAACATCAATTGGCGAGCCGCCAGGCGAAAGTTAGAGCCCGCTTACATAACGCGATAGGACCACGCAGCATGAAGCTATTACGAGATAGCTCGTAATAGCTTCATGATATGTCTGTCTCTCTATCTATATATATGTCTGTCTATCTATCTGTCTATCTATCTATCTGTCTGTCTCTCTTTCTATCTATATGTTTATATATGTTTTATTAATATAACCACCAATCATCTCTCTATCTATCTATATATCTATATATCTATCAATCTATCTCTCTATCTATAAGTCTGTCTCTCTATCTATCTATATGTCTGTCTCTCTATCTATATGTCTGTCTCTCTATATCTATCTTTATATGTCTATGTTTTATTAATATAACCACCTATAATTTATCTCTCCATCCATCACTCCATCCATCTAATATAATTATCTTTCTTGTATGTATCTGTTTGATTATGTAAATCTGTTTGTCTATCTATTTTTCAATCTAATATCTGTTTAAATATTTTTTTCCTGTTTATCTATCTATACGACAGACCACCTAATTCGTCCGCATGACGAATTAAAATCTAGTTTTTATTTCCTCCATTTCTTGTGGACAGCAAATCTCAGAAAGTTCATATTCAATAATCATCAAAATATCACCACATATCAACATCAATAAGACCTCAATTCTGCAAGAATCTTAATGTCATGACGTCATCATGACGTCATCTAGACGCCATTTTGTAAAATCACATTATCAATCATATCTCCATTATCAATTATCAAAAATAAATCAAATTCACATGACATAAACTTCAGATCAAGGGTCATCAGGTCATGTCATCAAAAGTCACCTGAAGGTCACGACGCGCGCGTACGCGCGCGTCAAAATTTTAAAATGCTAAAAATCACTTTTTGACCAAAACAGAGTACGTTTTAGGTCATTTTAAGCATTTCAAAAAATTGCGCGCGCAAACGTATGCGCGCGCGTTTCCGCGCGTAACGCCTTGAATGCAACTCAGAAACACCGTTTTTTTATTTCATTGCATTGATCATATAATTTTGAGCAATTTGATACCTTGATCAACCTTCTACGACCATTAATAAGGAAATTAACACCCGTTAAAGTTTCCAGCACGTGTGCGCGCGAGCTCTCACTATAGGCCATATATGGGCAAAAACATGCCTATAGAAAATCCGCTGTAGCTCTTCAGAATGCATGGGGACCCCCAATTTTTTTTTCATATTTTGATAGAGTATGAACTAGAGATATAATTTCATGTCTCATTTGACCCTCAATTATATTATGACGTCATCAAAATGGCGTCGGAATTCAAAAAATCCATTTTGCCTATTATGACGTCATTATAATTATGCAAATCTTGCTCTAACTCCGTGAATATTGGTCAATTTTCACCCAATTTTTGATATGTTGTAGCTTAGTTCTTACTCTTTCTGAGTTATTGCCTTTATTTTTCATTTTGATAGACAGATCATCCTCAAAAATTGCAAATAATAATGGCATGTCATTTTTACTCATTTTGCGTGTAATCTCTATGGGACATGACTTTTTCTCAAAACTAGATTCTACATTCTTCTATTTCGTAAGCCATATCTCCAATTTTTGTTGCTAGTTATCCCTGAGCTTTTAGTATGTTGTAGCTGAGATTCTAAGCTTTCGGTTGCGTTTCCTTCATTTTCCGATCAGATGTCGGGATCATGCCCGTAATTCACTTGCAAGATTGGATTTGAGATTCTGGTGTTTTGCTTACGTGTTAAGTCTATGGGAAATATTCTAGCTCAATCGGTTAGGCGTCAGACTTACTTCTCATTCCATCATGCAGGCAGGGGTTCGAGTCCGCGGGTGAACATGATTTTTTTTTTTTAATTTTTTTTTTCAGCTATCTTGCCCACGATCAATTATAAGAATTCTAACAAATAATAGCTAAAATATTGCAAAATAAAACAGATTATAATTACTTTTTTATATCATATCTATTTATCTGTCTGTCTATCTACCTACATGACATATCTATCTCTCTGTCTAATATATATCTTTCTGTTTGAATACGTCCCTCTCTCTCTATCTATCCATATGTCTGTCTGTCTATCTACCTACATTGTATATCTATCTGTCTGTTTATCTCTCTCTCTCTCTCTCTGTCTAATATATATGTATCTATCTGTTTAGATATGTCTATCTATCTATCCATCCATCTGCCTGTCTCTATCTATCTATCTATCTATATATCTATCTATCTATCTGTCTGTCTGTCTCTCTATCTATCTATCTATCTGTCTATCTATCTATCTATCTATCTATATGTCTGTCTCTCTATTCATCTATATGTCTGTCTCTCTATCTATCTCTGTCTCGATCTCTATCAATCTATATGTCTGTCTCTGTATCTATCTATATGTCTATCTATCTATCTATCTATCTATCTATCTATATATCTATCTATATGTCTGTCTCTCTATCTATCTATATTTCTGTCTCTCTGTCTATCTATATGTTTGTCTATCTATATGTCTGTCTATCTATCCATGAAGCTATCACGAGAAGGAGAACCATCTTCCAATTTCTCTCTTAATCCTTTGTTATCGCTTCCTTCGGGCGAAGGAACGATATCTAACATCAATTGGCGAGCCGCCAGGCGAAAGTTAGAGCCCGCTTACATAACGCGATAGGACCACACAGCATGAAGCTATTACGAGATAGCTCGTAATAGCTTCATGATATGTCTGTCTCTCTATCTATATATATGTCTGTCTATCTATCTGTCTATCTATCTATCTGTCTGTCTCTCTTTCTATCTATATGTTTATATATGTTTTATTAATATAATCACCAATCATCTCTCTATCTATCTATATATCTATATATCTATCAATCTATCTCTCTATCTATAAGTCTGTCTCTCTATCTATCTATATGTCTGTCTCTCTATCTATATGTCTGTCTCTCTATATCTATCTATATATGTCTATGTTTTATTAATATAACCACCTATAATTTATCTCTCCATCCATCACTCCATCCATCTAATATAATTAGGTGGTCTGTCTATGACAGATCACCTCTTATGTTTGTCCGAATTTTCTTTCTTTATTAGGTGGTCTGTCTATGACAGATCACCTCTTATGTTTGTCCGAATTTTCTTTCTTTATTTTTATTAGGTGGTCTGTCTATGACAGATCACCTCTTATGTTTGTCCGAATTTTCTTTCTTTATTATTTATTAGGTGGTCTGTCTATGACAGATCACCTCTTATGTTTGTCCGAATTTTCTTTCTTTATTTATTTATTTCTTATTTTTATTTCCTCCATTTCTTGTGGACAGCAAATCTCAGAAAGTTCATATTCAATAATCATCAAAATATCACCACATATCAACATCAATAAGACCTCAATTCTGCAAGAATCTTAATGTCATGACGTCATCATGACGTCATCTAGACGCCATTTTGTAAAATCACATTATCAATCATATCTCCATTATCAATTATTAAAAATAAATCAAATTCACATGACATAAACTTCAGATCAAGGGTCATCAGGTCATGTCATCAAAGGTCACCTGAAGGTCACGACGCGCGCGTACGCGCGCGTCAAAATTTTAAAATGCTAAAAATCACTTTTTGACCAAAACAGAGTACGTTTTAGGTCATTTTAAGCATTTCAAAAAATTGCGCGCGCAAACGTATGCGCGCGCGTTTCCGCGCGTAACGCCTCAATGCAACTCAGAAACACCGTTTTTTTTTATTTCATTGCATTGATCATATAATTTTGAGCAATTTGATACCTTGATCAACCTTCTACGACCATTAATAAGGAAATTAACACCCGTTAAAGTTTGCAGCACGTGTGCGCGCGAGCTCTCACTATAGGCCATATATGGGCAAAAACATGCCTATAGAAAATCCGCTGTAGCTCTTCAGAACGCATGGGGACCCCCAATTTTTTTTAAATATTTTGATAGAGTATGAACTAGAGATATAATTTCATGTCTCATTTGACCCTCAAGTATATTATGACGTCATCAAAATGGCGTCGGAATTCAAAAAATCCATTTTGCCTATTATGACGTCATTATAATTATGCAAATCTTGCTCTAACTCCGTGAATATTGGTCAATTTTCACCCAATTTTTGATATGTTGTAGCTTAGTTCTTACTCTTTCTGAGTTATTGCCTTTATTTTTCATTTTGATAGACAAATCATCCTCAAAAATTGCAAATAATAATGGCATGTCATTTTTACTCATTTTGCGTGTAATCTCTATGGGACATGACTTTTTCTCAAAACTAGATTCTACATTCTTCTATTTCGTAAGCCATATCTCCAATTTTTGTTGCTAGTTATCCCTGAGCTTTTAGTATGTTGTAGCTGAGATTCTAAGCTTTCGGTTGCGTTTCCTTCATTTTCCGATCAGATGTCGGGATCATGCCCGTAATTCACTTGCAAGATTGGATTTGAGATTCTGGTGTTTTGCTTACGTGTTAAGTCTATGGGAAATATTCTAGCTCAATCGGTTAGGCGTCAGACTTACTTCTCATTCCATCATGCAGGCAGGGGTTCGAGTCCGCGGGTGAACATGATTTTTTTTTTTTTTTTTTTTTTTTTTAGCTATCTTGTACGAAAGACCATTAGTGCCACGGAGAAAAAAAAACACTATTTCTACTACTCTGTTATAACAGATTACGGTATTTCTACTAATCTGTTTAAACAGATTATAATCTGTTATAACAGATTACGGTATTTCTACTAATCTGTTATAACAGATTACGGTATTTCTACTAATCTGTTATAACAGATTACGGTATTTCTACTAATCTGTTTAAACAGATTATAATCTGTTTAAACAGATTAGTAGAAATACCGTAATCTGTTATAACAGATTAGTAGAAATACCGTAATCTGTTATAACAGATTAGTAGAAATACCGTAATCTGTTATAACAGATTATAATCTGTTTAAACAGATTAGTATAAATACCGTAATCTGTTATAACAGATTAGTAGAAATACCGTAATCTGTTATAACAGATTATAATCTGTTTAAACAGATTAGTAGAAATACCGTAATCTGTTATAACAGATTTTTCCAATCTGTTATAACAGATTAGTATAAATACCGTAATCTGTTATAACAGATTAGTAGAAATACCGTAATCTGTTATAACAGATTATAATCTGTTTAAACAGATTAGTAGAAATACCGTAATCTGTTATAACAGATTAGTAGAAATACCGTAATCTGTTATAACAGATTAGTAAAATACCGTAATCTGTTATAACAGATTATAATCTGTTTAAACAGATTAGTAGAAATACCGTAATCTGTTATAACAGATTAGTAGATATAGTGTTTTTTTTCTCCGTGGCACTAATGGTCTTTCGTAATCTTGCCTACGATCAATTATAAGAATTCTAACAAATAATAGCTAAAATATTGCAAAATAAAACAGATTATAATTACTTTTTTATATCATATCTATTTATCTGTCTGTCTATCTACCTACATGACATATCTATCTCTCTGTCTAATATATATCTTTCTGTTTGAATACGTCCCTCTCTCTCTATCTATCCATATGTCTGTCTGTCTATCTACCTACATTGTATATCTATTCTGTCTGTTTATCTCTCTCTCTCTCTCTCTGTCTAATATATATGTATCTATCTGTTTAGATATGTCTATCTATCTATCCATCCATCTGCCTGTCTCTATCTATCTATCTATCTATCTATATATCTATCTATCTATCTGTCTGTCTGTCTCTCTATCTATCTATCTATCTATATGTCTGTCTCTCTATTCATCTATATGTCTGTCTCTCTATCTATCTCTGTCTCGATCTCTATCAATCTATATGTCTGTCTCTGTATCTATCTATATGTCTATCTATCTATCTATCTATCTATCTATCTATCTATATATCTATCTATATGTCTGTCTCTCTATCTATCTATATTTCTGTCTCTCTGTCTATCTATATGTTTGTCTATCTATATGTCTGTCTATCTATCCATGAAGCTATCACGAGAAGGAGAACCATCTTCCAATTTCTCTCTTAATCCTTTGTTATCGCTTCCTTCGGGCGAAGGAACGATATCTAACATCAATTGGCGAGCCGCCAGGCGAAAGTTAGAGCCCGCTTACATAACGCGATAGGACCACGCAGCATGAAGCTATTACGAGATAGCTCGTAATAGCTTCATGATATGTCTGTCTCTCTATCTATATATATGTCTGTCTATCTATCTGTCTATCTATCTATCTGTCTGTCTCTCTTTCTATCTATATGTTTATATATGTTTTATTAATATAACCACCAATCATCTCTCTATCTATCTATATATCTATATATCTATCAATCTATCTCTCTATCTATAAGTCTGTCTCTCTATCTATCTATATGTCTGTCTCTCTATCTATATGTCTGTCTCTCTATATCTATCTATATATGTCTATGTTTTATTAATATAACCACCTATAATTTATCTCTCCATCCATCACTCCATCCATCTAATATAATTATCTTTCTTGTATGTATCTGTTTGATTATGTAAATCTGTTTGTCTATCTATTTTTCAATCTAATATCTGTTTAAATATTTTTTTCCTGTTTATCTATCTATACGACAGACCACCTAATTCGTCCGCATGACGAATTAAAATCTAGTTTATTTCTTATTTTTATTTCCTCCATTTCTTGTGGACAGCAAATCTCAGAAAGTTCATATTCAATAATCATCAAAATATCAGCACATATCAACATCAATAAGACCTCAATTCTGCAAGAATCTTAATGTCATGACGTCATCATGACGTCATCTAGACGCCATTTTGTAAAATCACATTATCAATCATATCTCCATTATCAATTATCAAAAATAAATCAAATTCACATGACATAAACTTCAGATCAAGGGTCATCAGGTCATGTCATCAAAGGTCACCTGAAGGTCACGACGCGCGCGTACGCGCGCGTCAAAATTTTAAAATGCTAAAAATCACTTTTTGACCAAAACAGAGTACGTTTTAGGTCATTTTAAGCATTTCAAAAAATTGCGCGCGCAAACGTATGCGCGCGCGTTTCCGCGCGTAACGCCTTGAATGCAACTCAGAAACACCGTTTTTTTTATTTCATTGCATTGATCATATAATTTTGAGCAATTTGATACCTTGATCAACCTTCTACGACCATTAATAAGGAAATTAACACCCGTTAAAGTTTGCAGCACGTGTGCGCGCGAGCTCTCACTATAGGCCATATATGGGCAAAAACATGCCTTTAGAAAATCCGCTGTAGCTCTTCAGAACGCGTGGGGACCCCCAATTTTTTTTTCATATTTTGATAGAGTATGAACTAGAGATATAATTTCATGTCTCATTTGACCCTCAATTATATTATGACGTCATCAAAATGGCGTCGGAAGTCAAAAAATCCATTTTGCCTATTATGACGTCATTATAATTATGCAAATCTTGCTCTAACTCCGTGAATATCGGTCTATTTTCACCCAATTTTTGATATGTTGTAGCTTAGTTCTTACTCTTTCTGAGTTATTGCCTTTATTTTTCATTTCGATAAACAGATCATCCTCAAAAATTGCAAATAATAATGGCATGTCATTTTTACTCATTTTGCGTGTAATCTCTATGGGACATGACTTTTTCTCAAAACTAGATTCTACATTCTTCTATTTCGTAAGCCATATCTCCAATTTTTGTTGCTAGTTATCCCTGAGCTTTTAGTATGTAGTAGCTGAGATTCTAAGCTTTCGGTTGCATTTCCTTCATTTTCCGATCAGATGTCGGGATCATGCCCGTAATTCACTTGCAAGATTGGATTTGAGATTCTGGTGTTTTGCTTACGTGTTAAGTCTACGGGAAATATTCTAGCTCAATCGGTTAGGCGTCAGACTTACTTCTCATTCCATCATGCAGGCAGGGGTTCGAGTCCGCGGGTGAACATGATTTTTTTTTTTTTTTTTTTTTTTTTAGCTATCTTGCCCACGATCAATTATAAGAATTCTAACAAATAATAGCTAAAATATTGCAAAATAAAACAGATTATAATTACTTTTTTATATCATATCTATTTATCTGTCTGTCTATCTACCTACATGACATATCTATCTCTCTGTCTAATATATATCTTTCTGTTTGAATACGTCCCTCTCTCTCTATCTATCCATATGTCTGTCTGTCTATCTACCTACATTGTATATCTATCTGTCTGTTTATCTCTCTCTCTCTCTCTCTGTCTAATATATATGTATCTATCTGTTTAGATATGTCTATCTATCTATCCATCCATCTGCCTGTCTCTATCTATCTATCTATCTATCTATATATCTATCTATCTATCTGTCTGTCTGTCTCTCTATCTATCTATCTATCTGTCTATCTATCTATCTATCTATCTATATGTCTGTCTCTCTATTCATCTATATGTCTGTCTCTCTATCTATCTCTGTCTCGATCTCTATCAATCTATATGTCTGTCTCTGTATCTATCTATATGTCTATCTATCTATCTATCTATCTATCTATCTATCTATATATCTATCTATATGTCTGTCTCTCTATCTATCTATATTTCTGTCTCTCTGTCTATCTATATGTTTGTCTATCTATATGTCTGTCTATCTATCCATGAAGCTATCACGAGAAGGAGAACCATCTTCCAATTTCTCTCTTAATCCTTTGTTATCGCTTCCTTCGGGCGAAGGAACGATATCTAACATCAATTGGCGAGCCGCCAGGCGAAAGTTAGAGCCCGCTTACATAACGCGATAGGACCACGCAGCATGAAGCTATTACGAGATAGCTCGTAATAGCTTCATGATATGTCTGTCTCTCTATCTATATATATGTCTGTCTATCTATCTGTCTATCTATCTATCTGTCTGTCTCTCTTTCTATCTATATGTTTATATATGTTTTATTAATATAACCACCAATCATCTCTCTATCTATCTATATATCTATATATCTATCAATCTATCTCTCTATCTATAAGTCTGTCTCTCTATCTATCTATATGTCTGTCTCTCTATCTATATGTCTGTCTCTCTATATCTATCTATATATGTCTATGTTTTATTAATATAACCACCTATAATTTATCTCTCCATCCATCACTCCATCCATCTAATATAATTATCTTTCTTGTATGTATCTGTTTGATTATGTAAATCTGTTTGTCTATCTATTTTTCAATCTAATATCTGTTTAAATATTTTTTTCCTGTTTATCTATCTATACGACAGACCACCTAATTCGTCCGCATGACGAATTAAAATCTAGTTTTTATTTCTTATTTTTATTTCCTCCATTTCTTGTGGACAGCAAATCTCAGAAAGTTCATATTCAATAATCATCAAAATATCACCACATATCAACATCAATAAGACCTCAATTCTGCAAGAATCTTAATGTCATGACGTCATCATGACGTCATCTAGACGCCATTTTGTAAAATCACATTATCAATCATATCTCCATTATCAATTATCAAAAATAAATCAAATTCACATGACATAAACTTCAGATCAAGGGTCATCAGGTCATGTCATCAAAGGTCACCTGAAGGTCATGACGCGCGCGTACGCGCGCGTCAAAATTTTAAAATGCTAAAAATTACTTTTTGACCAAAACAGAGTACGTTTTAGGTCATTTTAAGCATTTCAAAAAATTGCGCGCGCAAACGTATGCGCGCGCGTTTCCGCGCGTAACGCCTTGAATGCAACTCAGAAACACCGTTTTTTTTATTTCATTGCATTGATCATATAATTTTGAGCAATTTGATACCTTGATCAACCTTCTACGACCATTAATAAGGAAATTAACACCCGTTAAAGTTTGCAGCACGTGTGCGCGCGAGCTCTCACTATAGGCCATATATGGGCAAAAACATGCCTATAGAAAATCCGCTGTAGCTCTTCAGAACGCATGGGGACCCCCAATTTTTTTTTCATATTTTGATAGAGTATGAACTAGAGATATAATTTCATGTCTCATTTGACCCTCAATTATATTATGACGTCATCAAAATGGCGTCGGAATTCAAAAAATCCATTTTGCCTATTATGACGTCATTATAATTATGCAAATCTTGCTCTAACTCCGTGAATATTGGTCAATTTTCACCCAATTTTTGATATGTTGTAGCTTAGTTCTTACTCTTTCTGAGTTATTGCCTTTATTTTTCATTTTGATAAACAGATCATCCTCAAAAATTGCAAATAATAATGGCATGTCATTTTTACTCATTTTGCGTGTAATCTCTATGGGACATGACTTTTTCTCAAAACTAGATTCTACATTCTTCTATTTCGTAAGCCATATCTCCAATTTTTGTTGGTAGTTATCCCTGAGCTTTTAGTATGTTGTAGCTGAGATTCTAAGCTTTCGGTTGCGTTTCCTTCATTTTCCGATCAGATGTCGGGATCATGCCCGTAATTCACTTGCAAGATTGGATTTGAGATTCTCGTGTTTTGCTTACGTGTTAAGTCTATGGGAAATATTCTAGCTCAATCGGTTAGGCGTCAGACTTACTTGTCATTCCATCATGCAGGCAGGGGTTCGAGTCCGCGGGTGAACATGATTTTTTTTTTTTTTTTTTTTTTTTTAGCTATCTTGCCCACGATCAATTATAAGAATTCTAACAAATAATAGCTAAAATATTGCAAAATAAAACAGATTATAATTACTTTTTTATATCATATCTATTTATCTGTCTGTCTATCTACCTACATGACATATCTATCTCTCTGTCTAATATATATCTTTCTGTTTGAATACGTCCCTCTCTCTCTATCTATCCATATGTCTGTCTGTCTATCTACCTACATTGTATATCTATCTGTCTGTTTATCTCTCTCTCTCTCTCTCTGTCTAATATATATGTATCTATCTGTTTAGATATGTCTATCTATCTATCCATCCATCTGCCTGTCTCTATCTATCTATCTATCTATATATCTATCTATCTATCTGTCTGTCTGTCTCTCTATCTATCTATCTATCTGTCTATCTATCTATCTATCTATCTATATGTCTGTCTCTCTATTCATCTATATGTCTGTCTCTCTATCTATCTCTGTCTCGATCTCTATCAATCTATATGTCTGTCTCTGTATCTATCTATATGTCTATCTATCTATCTATCTATCTATCTATCTATATATCTATCTATATGTCTGTCCCTCTATCTATCTATATTTCTGTCTCTCTGTCTATCTATATGTTTGTCTATCTATATGTCTGTCTATCTATCCATGAAGCTATCACGAGAAGGAGAACCATCTTCCAATTTCTCTCTTAATCCTTTGTTATCGCTTCCTTCGGGCGAAGGAACGATATCTAACATCAATTGGCGAGCCGCCAGGCGAAAGTTAGAGCCCGCTTACATAACGCGATAGGACCACGCAGCATGAAGCTATTACGAGATAGCTCGTAATAGCTTCATGATATGTCTGTCTCTCTATCTATATATATGTCTGTCTATCTATCTGTCTATCTATCTATCTGTCTGTCTCTCTTTCTATCTATATGTTTATATATGTTTTATTAATATAACCACCAATCATCTCTCTATCTATCTATATATCTATATATCTATCAATCTATCTCTCTATCTATAAGTCTGTCTCTCTATCTATCTATATGTCTGTCTCTCTATCTATATGTCTGTCTCTCTATATCTATCTATATATGTCTATGTTTTATTAATATAACCACCTATAATTTATCTCTCCATCCATCACTCCATCCATCTAATATAATTATCTTTCTTGTATGTATCTGTTTGATTATGTAAATCTGTTTGTCTATCTATTTTTCAATCTAATATCTGTTTAAATATTTTTTTCCTGTTTATCTATCTATACGACAGACCACCTAATTCGTCCGCATGACGAATTAAAATCTAGTTATTTATTTATTTTTATTTCTTATTTTTATTTCCTCCATTTCTTGTGGACAGCAAATCTCAGAAAGTTCATATTCAATAATCATCAAAATATCAGCACATATCAACATCAATAAGACCTCAATTCTGCAAGAATCTTAATGTCATGACGTCATCATGACGTCATCTAGACGCCATTTTGTAAAATCACATTATCAATCATATCTCCATTATCAATTATCAAAAATAAATCAAATTCACATGACATAAACTTCAGATCAAGGGTCATCAGGTCATGTCATCAAAGGTCACCTGAAGGTCACGACGCGCGCGTACGCGCGCGTCAAAATTTTAAAATGCTAAAAATCACTTTTTGACCAAAACAGAGTACGTTTTAGGTCATTTTAAGCATTTCAAAAAATTGCGCGCGCAAACGTATGCGCGCGCGTTTCCGCGCGTAACGCCTTGAATGCAACTCAGAAACACCGTTTTTTTTATTTCATTGCATTGATCATATAATTTTGAGCAATTTGATACCTTGATCAACCTTCTACGACCATTAATAAGGAAATTAACACCCGTTAAAGTTTGCAGCACGTGTGCGCGCGAGCTCTCACTATAGGCCATATATGGGCAAAAACATGCCTATAGAAAATCCGCTGTAGCTCTTCAGAACGCATGGGGACCCCCAATTTTTTTTTCATATTTTGATAGAGTATGAACTAGAGATATAATTTCATGTCTCATTTGACCCTCAATTATATTATGACGTCATCAAAATGGCGTCGGAATTCAAAAAATCCATTTTGCCTATTATAACGTCATTATAATTATGCAAATCTTGCTCTAACTCCGTGAATATTGGTCAATTTTCACCCAATTTTTGATATGTTGTAGCTTAGTTCTTACTCTTTCTGAGTTATTGCCTTTATTTTTCATTTTGATCGACAAATCATCCTCAAAAATTGCAAATAATAATGGCATGTCATTTTTACTCATTTTGCGTGTAATCTCTATGGGACATGACTTTTTCTCAAAACTAGATTCTACATTCTTCTATTTCGTAAGCCATATCTCCAATTTTTGTTGCTAGTTATCCCTGAGCTTTTAGTATGTTGTAGCTGAGATTCTAAGCTTTCGGTTGCGTTTCCTTCATTTTCCGATCAGATGTCGGGATCATGCCCGTAATTCACTTGCAAGATTGGATTTGAGATTCTGGTGTTTTGCTTACGTGTTAAGTCTATGGGAAATATTCTAGCTCAATCGGTTAGGCGTCAGACTTACTTCTCATTCCATCATGCAGGCAGGGGTTCGAGTCCGCGGGTGAACATGATTTTTTTTTTTTTTTTTTTTTTTTTAGCTATCTTGCCCACGATCAATTATAAGAATTCTAACAAATAATAGCTAAAATATTGCAAAATAAAACAGATTATAATTACTTTTTTATAACATATCTATTTATCTGTCTGTCTATCTACCTACATGACATATCTATCTCTCTGTCTAATATATATCTTTCTGTTTGAATACGTCCCTCTCTCTCTATCTATCCATATGTCTGTCTGTCTATCTACCTACATTGTATATCTATCTGTCTGTTTATCTCTCTCTCTCTCTCTCTGTCTAATATATATGTATCTATCTGTTTAGATATGTCTATCTATCTATCCATCCATCTGCCTGTCTCTATCTATCTATCTATCTATATATCTATCTATCTATCTGTCTGTCTGTCTCTCTATCTATCTATCTATCTGTCTATCTATCTATCTATCTATCTATATGTCTGTCTCTCTATCTATCTCTGTCTCGATCTCTATCAATCTATATGTCTGTCTCTGTATCTATCTATATGTCTATCTATCTATCTATCTATCTATCTATATATCTATCTATATGTCTGTCTCTCTATCTATCTATATTTCTGTCTCTCTGTCTATCTATATGTCTGTCTATCTATCCATGAAGCTATCACGAGAAGGAGAACCATCTTCCAATTTCTCTCTTAATCCTTTGTTATCGCTTCCTTCGGGCGAAGGAACGATATCTAACATCAATTGGCGAGCCGCCAGGCGAAAGTTAGAGCCCGCTTACATAACGCGATAGGACCACGCAGCATGAAGCTATTACGAGATAGCTCGTAATAGCTTCATGATATGTCTGTCTCTCTATCTATATATATGTCTGTCTATCTATCTGTCTATCTATCTATCTGTCTGTCTCTCTTTCTATCTATATGTTTATATATGTTTTATTAATATAACCACCAATCATCTCTCTATCTATCTATATATCTATATATCTATCAATCTATCTCTCTATCTATAAGTCTGTCTCTCTATCTATCTATATGTCTGTCTCTCTATCTATATGTCTGTCTCTCTATATCTATCTATATATGTCTATGTTTTATTAATATAACCACCTATAATTTATCTCTCCATCCATCACTCCATCCATCTAATATAATTATCTTTCTTGTATGTATCTGTTTGATTATGTAAATCTGTTTGTCTATCTATTTTTCAATCTAATATCTGTTTAAATATTTTTTTCCTGTTTATCTATCTATACGACAGACCACCTAATTCGTCCGCATGACGAATTAAAATCTAGTTATGATAATATTCATGATTATGATTGACAAGTTGACTGACAGACCACCTAATTCGTCCCAATGACGAATTAAATATCTAGTTAGGTGGTCTGTCTATGACAGATCACCTCTTATGTTTGTCCGAATTTTCTTTCTTTATTAGGTGGTCTGTCTATGACAGATCACCTCTTATGTTTGTCCGAATTTTCTTTCTTTATTTATTAGGTGGTCTGTCTATGACAGATCACCTCTTATGTTTGTCCGAATTTTCTTTCTTTCTTTATTTCTTATTTTTATTTCCTCCATTTCTTGTGGACAGCAAATCTCAGAAAGTTCATGTTCAATAATCATCAAAATATCACCACATATTAACATCAATAAGACCTCAATTCTGCAAGAATCTTAATGTCATGACGTCATCATGACGTCATCTAGACGCCATTTTGTAAAATCACATTATCAATCATATCTCCATTATCAATTATCAAAAATAAATCAAATTCACATGACATAAACTTCAGATCAAGGGTCATCAGGTCATGTCATCAAAGGTCACCTGAAGGTCACGACGCGCGCGTACGCGCGCGTCAAAATTTTAAAATGCTAAAAATCACTTTTTGACCAAAACAGAGTACGTTTTAGGTCATTTTAAGCATTTCAAAAAATTGCGCGCGCAAACGTATGCGCGCGCGTTTCCGCGCGTAACGCCTTGAATGCAACTCAGAAACACCGTTTTTTTTATTTCATTGCATTGATCATATAATTTTGAGCAATTTGATACCTTGATCAACCTTCTACGACCATTAATAAGGAAATTAACACCCGTTAAAGTTTGCAGCACGTGTGCGCGCGAGCTCTCACTATAGGCCATATATGGGCAAAAACATGCCTATAGAAAATCCGCTGTAGCTCTTCAGAACGCGTGGGGACCCCCAATTTTTTTTTCATATTTTGATAGAGTATGAACTAGAGATATAATTTCATGTCTCATTTGACCCTCAATTATATTATGACGTCATCAAAATGGCGTCGGAATTCAAAAAATCCATTTTGCCTATTATGACGTCATTATAATTATGCAAATCTTGCTCTAACTCCGTGAATATTGGTCAATTTTCACCCAATTTTTGATATGTTGTAGCTTAGTTCTTACTCTTTCTGAGTTATTGCCTTAATTTTTCATTTTGATAAACAGATCATCCTCAAAAATTGCAAATAATAATGGCATGTCATTTTTACTCATTTTGCGTGTAATCTCTATGGGACATGACTTTTTCTCAAAACTAGATTCTACATTCTTCTATTTCGTAAGCCATATCTCCAATTTTTGTTGCTAGTTATCCCTGAGCTTTTAGTATGTTGTAGCTGAGATTCTAAGCTTTCGGTTGCGTTTCCTTCATTTTCCGATCAGATGTCGGGATCATGCCCGTAATTCACTTGCAAGATTGGATTTGAGATTCTGGTGTTTTGCTTACGTGTTAAGTCTATGGGAAATATTCTAGCTCAATCGGTTAGGCGTCAGACTTACTTCTCATTCAATCATGCAGGCAGGGGTTCGAGTCCGCGGGTGAACATGATTTTTTTTTTTTTTTTTTTTTTTTTTAGCTATCTTGCCCACGATCAATTATAAGAATTTTAACAAATAATAGCTAAAATATTGCAAAATAAAACAGATTATAATTACTTTTTTATATCATATCTATTTATCTGTCTGTCTATCTACCTACATGACATATCTATCTCTCTGTCTAATATATATCTTTCTGTTTGAATACGTCCCTCTCTCTCTATCTATCCATATGTCTGTCTGTCAATCTACCTACATTGTATATCTATCTGTCTGTTTATCTCTCTCTCTCTCTCTCTGTCTAATATATATGTATCTATCTGTTTAGATATGTCTATCTATCTATCCATCCATCTGCCTGTCTCTATCTATCTATCTATATATCTATCTATCTATCTGTCTGTCTGTCTCTCTATCTATCTATCTGTCTATCTATCTATCTATCTATCTATATGTCTGTCTCTCTATTCATCTATATGTCTGTCTCTCTATCTATCTCTGTCTCGATCTCTATCAATCTATATGTCTGTCTCTGTATCTATCTATATGTCTATCTATCTATCTATCTATCTATCTATCTATCTATCTATCTATATACTGTATCTATCTATATGTCTGTCTCTCTATCTATCTATATTTCTGTCTCTCTGTCTATCTATATGTTTGTCTATCTATATGTCTGTCTATCTATCCATGAAGCTATCACGAGAAGGAGAACCATCTTCCAATTTCTCTCTTAATCCTTTGTTATCGCTTCCTTCGGGCGAAGGAACGATATCTAACATCAATTGGCGAGCCGCCAGGCGAAAGTTAGAGCCCGCTTACATAACGCGATAGGACCACGCAGCATGAAGCTATTACGAGATAGCTCGTAATAGCTTCATGATATGTCTGTCTCTCTATCTATATATATGTCTGTCTATCTATCTGTCTATCTATCTATCTGTCTGTCTCTCTTTCTATCTATATGTTTATATATGTTTTATTAATATAACCACCAATCATCTCTCTATCTATCTATATATCTATATATCTATCAATCTATCTCTCTATCTATAAGTCTGTCTCTCTATCTATCTATATGTCTGTCTCTCTATCTATATGTCTGTCTCTCCATATCTATCTATATATGTCTATGTTTTATTAATATAACCACCTATAATTTATCTCTCCATCCATCACTCCATCCATCTAATATAATTATCTTTCTTGTATGAATTGAATTGAATTGAATTTATTGGAACTTCACTGTATGTATCTGTTTGATTATGTAAATCTGTTTGTCTATCTATTTTTCAATCTAATATCTGTTTAAATATTTTTTTCCTGTTTATCTATCTATACGACAGACCACCTAATTCGTCCGCATGACGAATTAAAATCTAGTTTATTTTTATTTCTTATTTTTATTTCCTCCATTTCTTGTGGACAGCAAATCTCAGAAAGTTCATATTCAATAATCATCAAAATATCACCACATATCAACATCAATAAGACCTCAATTCTGCAAGAATCTTAATGTCATGACGTCATCATGACGTCATCTAGACGCCATTTTGTAAAATCACATTATCAATCATATCTCCATTATCAATTATCAAAAATAAATCAAATTCACATGACATAAACTTCAGATCAAGGGTCATCAGGTCATGTCATCAAAGGTCACCTGAAGGTCACGACGCGCGCGTACGCGCGCGTCAAAATTTTAAAATGCTAAAAATCACTTTTTGACCAAAACAGAGTACGTTTTAGGTCATTTTAAGCATTTCAAAAAATTGCGCGCGCAAACGTATGCGCGCGCGTTTCCGCGCGTAACGCCTTGAATGCAACTCAGAAACACCGTTTTTTTTATTTCATTGCATTGATCATATAATTTTGAGCAATTTGATACCTTGATCAACCTTCTACGACCATTAATAAGGAAATTAACACCCGTTAAAGTTTGCAGCACGTGTGCGCGCGAGCTCTCACTATAGGCCATATATGGGCAAAAACATGCCTATAGAAAATCCGCTGTAGCTCTTCAGAACGCATGGGGACCCCCAATTTTTTTTTCATATTTTGATAGAGTATGAACTAGAGATATAATTTCATGTCTCATTTGACCCTCAAGTATATTATGACGTCATCAAAATGGCGTCGGAATTCAAAAAATCCATTTTGCCTATTATGACGTCATTATAATTATGCAAATCTTGCTCTAACTCCGTGAATATTGGTCAATTTTCACCCAATTTTTGATATGTTGTAGCTTAGTTCTTACTCTTTCTGAATTATTGCCTTTATTTTTCATTTTGATAGACAAATCATCCTCAAAAATTGCAAATAATAATGGCATGTCATTTTTACTCATTTTGCGTGTAATCTCTATGGGACATGACTTTTTCTCAAAACTAGATTCTACATTCTTCTATTTCGTAAGCCATATCTCCAATTTTTGTTGCTAGTTATCCCTGAGCTTTTAGTATGTTGTAGCTGAGATTCTAAGCTTTCGGTTGCGTTTCCTTCATTTTCCGATCAGATGTCGGGATCATGCCCGTAATTCACTTGCAAGATTGGATTTGAGATTCTGGTGTTTTGCTTACGTGTTAAGTCTATGGGAAATATTCTAGCTCAATCGGTTAGGCGTCAGACTTACTTCTCATTCCATCATGCAGGCAGGGGTTCGAGTCCGCGGGTGAACATGATTTTTTTTATTTTTTTTTATTTTTTAGCTATCTTGTACGAAAGACCATTAGTGCCACGGAGAAAAAAAAACACTATTTCTACTAATCTGTTATAACAGATTACGGTATTTCTACTAATCTGTTTAAACAGATTATAATCTGTTATAACAGATTACGGTATTTCTACTAATCTGTTATAACAGATTACGGTATTTCTACTAATCTGTTATAACAGATTATAATCTGTTTAAACAGATTAGTAGAAATACCGTAACTGTTATAACAGTTTAGTAGAAATACCGTAATCTGTTATAACAGATTATAATCTGTTTAAACAGATTAGTAGAAATACCGTAATCTGTTATAACAGATTAGTAGAAATACCGTAATCTGTTATAACAGATTATAATCTGTTTAAACAGATTAGTAGAAATACCGTAATCTGTTATAACAGATTAGTAGAAATACCGTAATCTGTTATAACAGATTATAATCTGTTTAAACAGATTAGTAGAAATACTGTAATCTGTTATAACAGATTAGTAGAAATACTGTAATCTGTTATAACAGATTAGTAGAAATACCGTAATCTGTTATAACAGATTAGTAGAAATACCGTAATCTGTTATAACAGATTATAATCTGTTTAAACAGATTAGTAGAAATACCGTAATCTGTTATAACAGATTAGTAGAAATAGTGTTTTTTTTTCTCCGTGGCACTAATGGTCTTTCGTAATCTTGCCCACGATCAATTATAAGAATTCTAACAAATAATAGCTAAAATATTGCAAAATAAAACAGATTATAATTACTTTTTTATATCATATCTATTTATCTGTCTGTCTATCTACCTACATGACATATCTATCTCTCTGTCTAATATATATCTTTCTGTTTCAATACGTCCCTCTCTCTCTATCTATCCATATGTCTGTCTGTCTATCTACCTACATTGTATATCTATCTGTCTGTTTATCTCTCTCTCTCTCTCTCTGTCTAATATATATGTATATATCTGTTTAGATATGTCTATCTATCTATCCATCCATCTGCCTGTATCTATCTATCTATCTATCTATGTATCTATCTATCTATCTGTCTGTCTGTCTCTCTATCTATCTATCTATCTGTCTATCTATCTATCTATCTATCTATCTATCTATCTATCTATCTATCTATATGTCTGTCTCTCTATTCATCTATATGTCTGTCTCTCTATCTATCTCTGTCTCGATCTCTATCAATCTATATGTCTGTCTCTGTATCTATCTATATGTCTATCTATCTATCTATCTATCTATCTATCTATCTATCTATATATCTATCTATATGTCTGTCTCTCTATCTATCTATATTTCTGTCTCTCTGTCTATCTATATGTTTGTCTATCTATATGTCTGTCTATATATCCATGAAGCTATCACGAGAAGGAGAACCATCTTCCAATTTCTCTCTTAATCCTTTGTTATCGCTTCCTTCGGGCGAAGGAACGATATCTAACATCAATTGGCGAGCCGCCAGGCGAAAGTTAGAGCCCGCTTACATAACGCGATAGGACCACGCAGCATGAAGCTATTACGAGATAGCTCGTAATAGCTTCATGATATGTCTGTCTCTCTATCTATAAATATGTCTGTCTATCTATCTGTCTATCTATCTATCTGTCTGTCTCTCTTTCTATCTATATGTTTATATATGTTTTATTAATATAACCACCAATCATCTCTCTATCTATCTATATATCTATATATCTATCAATCTATCTCTCTATCTCTAAGTCTGTCTCTCTATCTATCTATATGTCTGTCTCTCTATCTATATGTCTGTCTCTCTATATCTATCTTTATATGTCTATGTTTTATTAATATAACCACCTATAATTTATCTCTCCATCCATCACTCCATCCATCTAATATAATTATCTTTCTTGTATGTATCTGTTTGATTATGTAAATCTGTTTGTCTATCTATTTTTCAATCTAATATCTGTTTAAATATTTTTTTCCTGTTTATCTATCTATACGACAGACCACCTAATTCGTCCGCATGACGAATTAAAATCTAGTTAGGTGGTCTGTCTATGACAGATCACCTATTATGTTTGTCCGAATTTTCTTTCTTTATTATTTATTATTTATTATTTCTTATTTTTATTTCCTCCATTTCTTGTGGACAGCAAATCTCAGAAAGTTCATATTCAATAATCATCAAAATATCAGCACATATCAACATCAATAAGACCTCAATTCTGCAAGAATCTTAATGTCATGACGTCATCATGACGTCATCTAGACGCCATTTTGTAAAATCACATTATCAATCATATCTCCATTATCAAATATCAAAAATAAATCAAATTCACATGACATAAACTTCAGATCAAGGGTCATCAGGTCATGTCATCAAAGGTCACCTGAAGGTCACGACGCGCGCGTACGCGCGCGTCAAAATTTTAAAATGCTAAAAATCACTTTTTGACCAAAACAGAGTACGTTTTAGGTCATTTTAAGCATTTCAAAAAATTGCGCGCGCAAACGTATGCGCGCGCGTTTCCGCGCGTAACGCCTCAATGCAACTCAGAAACACCGTTTTTTTTTATTTCATTGCATTGATCATATAATTTTGAGCAATTTGATACCTTGATCAACCTTCTACGACCATTAATAAGGAAATTAACACCCGTTAAAGTTTGCAGCACGTGTGCGCGCGAGCTCTCACTATAGGCCATATATGGGCAAAAACATGCCTATAGAAAAATCCGCTGTAGCTCTTCAGAACGCATGGGGACCCCCAATTTTTTTTTCATATTTTGATAGAGTATGAACTAGAGATATAATTTCATGTCTCATTTGACCCTCAATTATATTATGACGTCATCAAAATGGCGTCGGAATTCAAAAAATCCATTTTGCCTATTATGACGTCATTATAATTATGCAAATCTTGCTCTAACTCCGTGAATATTGGTCAATTTTCACCCAATTTTTGATATGTTGTAGCTTAGTTCTTACTCTTTCTGAGTAATTGCCTTTATTTTTCATTTTGATAGACAAATCATCCTCAAAAATTGCAAATAATAATGGCATGTCATTTTTACTCATTTTGCGTGTAATCTCTATGGGACATGACTTTTTCTCAAAACTAGATTCTACATTCTTCTATTTCGTAAGCCATATCTCCAATTTTTGTTGCTAGTTATCCCTGAGCTTTTAGTATGTTGTAGCTGAGATTCTAAGCTTTCGGTTGCGTTTCCTTCATTTTCCGATCAGATGTCGGGATCATGCCCGTAATTCACTTGCAAGATTGGATTTGAGATTCTGGTGTTTTGCTTACGTGTTAAGTCTATGGGAAATATTCTAGCTCAATCGGTTAGGCGTCAGACTTACTTCTCATTCCATCATGCAGGCAGGGGTTCGAGTCCGCGGGTGAACATGATTTTTTTTTTTTTTTTTTTTTTTTTAGCTATCTTGCCCACGATCAATTATAAGAATTCTAACAAATAATAGCTAAAATATTGCAAAATAAAACAGATTATAATTACTTTTTTATATCATATCTATTTATCTGTCTGTCTATCTACCTACATGACATATCTATCTCTCTGTCTAATATATATCTTTCTGTTTGAATACGTCCCTCTCTCTCTATCTATCCATATGTCTGTCTGTCTATCTACCTACATTGTATATCTATCTGTCTGTTTATCTCTCTCTCTCTCTCTCTGTCTAATATATATGTATCTATCTGTTTAGATATGTCTATCTATCTATCCATCCATCTGCCTGTCTCTATCTATCTATCTATCTATATATCTATCTATCTATCTGTCTGTCTGTCTCTCTATCTATCTATCTATCTGTCTATCTATCTATCTATCTATCTATATGTCTGTCTCTCTATTCATCTATATGTCTGTCTCTCTATCTATCTCTGTCTCGATCTCTATCAATCTATATGTCTGTCTCTGTATCTATCTATATGTCTATCTATCTATCTATCTATCTATATATCTATCTATATGTCTGTCTCTCTATCTATCTATATTTCTGTCTCTCTGTCTATCTATATGTTTGTCTATCTATATGTCTGTCTATCTATCCATGAAGCTATCACGAGAAGGAGAACCATCTTCCAATTTCTCTCTTAATCCTTTGTTATCGCTTCCTTCGGGCGAAGGAACGATATCTAACATCAATTGGCGAGCCGCCAGGCGAAAGTTAGAGCCCGCTTACATAACGCGATAGGACCACGCAGCATGAAGCTATTACGAGATAGCTCGTAATAGCTTCATGATATGTCTGTCTCTCTATCTATATATATGTCTGTCTATCTATCTGTCTATCTATCTATCTGTCTGTCTCTCTTTCTATCTATATGTTTATATATGTTTTATTAATATAACCACCAATCATCTCTCTATCTATCTATATATCTATATATCTATCAATCTATCTCTCTATCTATAAGTCTGTCTCTCTATCTATCTATATGTCTGTCTCTCTATCTATATGTCTGTCTCTCTATATCTATCTTTATATGTCTATGTTTTATTAATATAACCACCTATAATTTATCTCTCCATCCATCACTCCATCCATCTAATATAATTATCTTTCTTGTATGTATCTGTTTGATTATGTAAATCTGTTTGTCTATCTATTTTTCAATCTAATATCTGTTTAAATATATCCATATGTCTGTCTGTCTATCTACCTACATTGTATATCTATCTGTCTGTTTATCTCTCTCTCTCTCTCTCTGTCTAATATATATGTATCTATCTGTTTAGATATGTCTATCTATCTATCCATCCATCTGCCTGTCTCTATCTATCTATCTATCTATCTATATATCTATCTATCTATCTGTCTGTCTGTCTCTCTATCTATCTATCTATCTATCTGTCTATCTATCTATCTATCTATCTATATGTCTGTCTCTCTATTCATCTATATGTCTGTCTCTCTATCTATCTCTGTCTCGATCTCTATCAATCTATATGTCTGTCTCTGTATCTATCTATCTATCTATCTATCTATCTATCTATCTATCTATCTATATATCTATCTATATGTCTGTCTCTCTATCTATCTATATTTCTGTCTCTCTGTCTATCTATATGTTTGTCTATCTATATGTCTGTCTATCTATCCATGAAGCTATCACGAGAAGGAGAACCATCTTCCAATTTCTCTCTTAATCCTTTGTTATCGCTTCCTTCGGGCGAAGGAACGATATCTAACATCAATTGGCGAGCCGCCAGGCGAAAGTTAGAGCCCGCTTACATAACGCGATAGGACCACGCAGCATGAAGCTATTACGAGATAGCTCGTAATAGCTTCATGATATGTCTGTCTCTCTATCTATATATATGTCTGTCTATCTATCTGTCTATCTATCTATCTGTCTGTCTCTCTTTCTATCTATATGTTTATATATGTTTTATTAATATAACCACCAATCATCTCTCTATCTATCTATATATCTATATATCTATCAATCTATCTCTCTATCTATAAGTCTGTCTCTCTATCTATCTATATGTCTGTCTCTCTATCTATATGTCTGTCTCTCTATATCTATCTATATATGTCTATGTTTTATTAATATAACCACCTATAATTTATCTCTCCATCCATCACTCCATCCATCTAATATAATTATCTTTCTTGTATGTATCTGTTTGATTATGTAAATCTGTTTGTCTATCTATTTTTCAATCTAATATCTGTTTAAATATTTTTTTCCTGTTTATCTATCTATACGACAGACCACCTAATTCGTCCGCATGACGAATTAAAATCTAGTTTATTTTTATTTCTTATTTTTATTTCCTCCATTTCTTGTGGACAGCAAATCTCAGAAAGTTCATATTCAATAATCATCAAAATATCACCACATATCAACATCAATAAGACCTCAATTCTGCAAGAATCTTAATGTCATGACGTCATCATGACGTCATCTAGACGCCATTTTGTAAAATCACATTATCAATCATATCTCCATTATCAATTATCAAAAATAAATCAAATTCACATGACATAAACTTCAGATCAAGGGTCATCAGGTCATGTCATCAAAGGTCACCTGAAGGTCACGACGCGCGCGTACGCGCGCGTCAAAATTTTAAAATGCTAAAAATCACTTTTTGACCAAAACAGAGTACGTTTTAGGTCATTTTAAGCATTTCAAAAAATTGCGCGCGCAAACGTATGCGCGCGCGTTTCCGCGCGTAACGCCTTGAATGCAACTCAGAAACACCGTTTTTTTTATTTCATTGCATTGATCATATAATTTTGAGCAATTTGATACCTTGATCAACCTTCTACGACCATTAATAAGGAAATTAACACCCGTTAAAGTTTGCAGCACGTGTGCGCGCGAGCTCTCACTATAGGCCATATATGGGCAAAAACATGCCTATAGAAAATCCGCTGTAGCTCTTCAGAACGCATGGGGACCCCCAATTTTTTTTTCATATTTTGATAGAGTATGAACTAGAGATATAATTTCATGTCTCATTTGACCCTCAAGTATATTATGACGTCATCAAAATGGCGTCGGAATTCAAAAAATCCATTTTGCCTATTATGACGTCATTATAATTATGCAAATCTTGCTCTAACTCCGTGAATATTGGTCAATTTTCACCCAATTTTTGATATGTTGTAGCTTAGTTCTTACTCTTTCTGAATTATTGCCTTTATTTTTCATTTTGATAGACAAATCATCCTCAAAAATTGCAAATAATAATGGCATGTCATTTTTACTCATTTTGCGTGTAATCTCTATGGGACATGACTTTTTCTCAAAACTAGATTCTACATTCTTCTATTTCGTAAGCCATATCTCCAATTTTTGTTGCTAGTTATCCCTGAGCTTTTAGTATGTTGTAGCTGAGATTCTAAGCTTTCGGTTGCGTTTCCTTCATTTTCCGATCAGATGTCGGGATCATGCCCGTAATTCACTTGCAAGATTGGATTTGAGATTCTGGTGTTTTGCTTACGTGTTAAGTCTATGGGAAATATTCTAGCTCAATCGGTTAGGCGTCAGACTTACTTCTCATTCCATCATGCAGGCAGGGGTTCGAGTCCGCGGGTGAACATGATTTTTTTTATTTTTTTTTATTTTTTAGCTATCTTGTACGAAAGACCATTAGTGCCACGGAGAAAAAAAAACACTATTTCTACTAATCTGTTATAACAGATTACGGTATTTCTACTAATCTGTTTAAACAGATTATAATCTGTTATAACAGATTACGGTATTTCTACTAATCTGTTATAACAGATTACGGTATTTCTACTAATCTGTTATAACAGATTATAATCTGTTTAAACAGATTAGTAGAAATACCGTAACTGTTATAACAGTTTAGTAGAAATACCGTAATCTGTTATAACAGATTATAATCTGTTTAAACAGATTAGTAGAAATACCGTAATCTGTTATAACAGATTAGTAGAAATACCGTAATCTGTTATAACAGATTATAATCTGTTTAAACAGATTAGTAGAAATACCGTAATCTGTTATAACAGATTAGTAGAAATACCGTAATCTGTTATAACAGATTATAATCTGTTTAAACAGATTAGTAGAAATACTGTAATCTGTTATAACAGATTAGTAGAAATACTGTAATCTGTTATAACAGATTAGTAGAAATACCGTAATCTGTTATAACAGATTAGTAGAAATACCGTAATCTGTTATAACAGATTATAATCTGTTTAAACAGATTAGTAGAAATACCGTAATCTGTTATAACAGATTAGTAGAAATAGTGTTTTTTTTTCTCCGTGGCACTAATGGTCTTTCGTAATCTTGCCCACGATCAATTATAAGAATTCTAACAAATAATAGCTAAAATATTGCAAAATAAAACAGATTATAATTACTTTTTTATATCATATCTATTTATCTGTCTGTCTATCTACCTACATGACATATCTATCTCTCTGTCTAATATATATCTTTCTGTTTCAATACGTCCCTCTCTCTCTATCTATCCATATGTCTGTCTGTCTATCTACCTACATTGTATATCTATCTGTCTGTTTATCTCTCTCTCTCTCTCTCTGTCTAATATATATGTATATATCTGTTTAGATATGTCTATCTATCTATCCATCCATCTGCCTGTATCTATCTATCTATCTATCTATGTATCTATCTATCTATCTGTCTGTCTGTCTCTCTATCTATCTATCTATCTGTCTATCTATCTATCTATCTATCTATCTATCTATCTATCTATCTATATGTCTGTCTCTCTATTCATCTATATGTCTGTCTCTCTATCTATCTCTGTCTCGATCTCTATCAATCTATATGTCTGTCTCTGTATCTATCTATATGTCTATCTATCTATCTATCTATCTATCTATCTATCTATATATCTATCTATATGTCTGTCTCTCTATCTATCTATATTTCTGTCTCTCTGTCTATCTATATGTTTGTCTATCTATATGTCTGTCTATATATCCATGAAGCTATCACGAGAAGGAGAACCATCTTCCAATTTCTCTCTTAATCCTTTGTTATCGCTTCCTTCGGGCGAAGGAACGATATCTAACATCAATTGGCGAGCCGCCAGGCGAAAGTTAGAGCCCGCTTACATAACGCGATAGGACCACGCAGCATGAAGCTATTACGAGATAGCTCGTAATAGCTTCATGATATGTCTGTCTCTCTATCTATAAATATGTCTGTCTATCTATCTGTCTATCTATCTATCTGTCTGTCTCTCTTTCTATCTATATGTTTATATATGTTTTATTAATATAACCACCAATCATCTCTCTATCTATCTATATATCTATATATCTATCAATCTATCTCTCTATCTCTAAGTCTGTCTCTCTATCTATCTATATGTCTGTCTCTCTATCTATATGTCTGTCTCTCTATATCTATCTTTATATGTCTATGTTTTATTAATATAACCACCTATAATTTATCTCTCCATCCATCACTCCATCCATCTAATATAATTATCTTTCTTGTATGTATCTGTTTGATTATGTAAATCTGTTTGTCTATCTATTTTTCAATCTAATATCTGTTTAAATATTTTTTTCCTGTTTATCTATCTATACGACAGACCACCTAATTCGTCCGCATGACGAATTAAAATCTAGTTTATTTTTATTTCTTATTTTTATTTCCTCCATTTCTTGTGGACAGCAAATCTCAGAAAGTTCATATTCAATAATCATCAAAATATCACCACATATCAACATCAATAAGACCTCAATTCTGCAAGAATCTTAATGTCATGACGTCATCATGACGTCATCTAGACGCCATTTTGTAAAATCACATTATCAATCATATCTCCATTATCAATTATCAAAAATCAATCAAATTCACATGACATAAACTTCAGATCTAAGGTCATCAGGTCATGTCATCAAAGGTCACCTGAAGGTCATGACGCGCGCGTACGCGCGCGTCAAAATTTTAAAATGCTAAAAATCACTTTTTGACCAAAACAGAGTACGTTTTAGGTCATTTTAAGCATTTCAAAAAATTGCGCGCGCAAACGTATGCGCGCGCGTTTCCGCGCGTAACGCCTCAATGCAACTCAGAAACACCGTTTTTTTTTATTTCATTGCATTGATCATATAATTTTGAGCAATTTGATACCTTGATCAACCTTCTACGACCATTAATAAGGAAATTAACACCCGTTAAAGTTTGCAGCACGTGTGCGCGCGAGCTCTCACTATAGGCCATATATGGGCAAAAACATGCCTATAGAAAATCCGCTGTAGCTCTTCAGAACGCATGGGGACCCCCAATTTTTTTTTCATATTTTGATAGAGTATGAACTAGAGATATAATTTCATGTCTCATTTGACCCTCAAGTATATTATGACGTCATCAAAATGGCGTCGGAATTCAAAAAATCCATTTTGCCTATTATGACGTCATTATAATTATGCAAATCTTGCTCTAACTCCGTGAATATTGGTCAATTTTCACCCAATTTTCGATATGTTGTAGCTTAGTTCTTACTCTTCCTGAGTTATTGCCTTTATTTTTCATTTTGATAGACAAATCATCCTCAAAAATTGCAAATAATAATGGCATGTCATTTTTACTCATTTTGCGTGTAATCTCTATGGGACATGACTTTTTCTCAAAACTAGATTCTACATTCTTCTATTTCGTAAGCCATATCTCCAATTTTTGTTGCTAGTTATCCCTGAGCTTTTAGTATGTTGGAGCTGAGATTCTAAGCTTTCGGTTGCGTTTCCTTCATTTTCCGATCAGATGTCGGGATCATGCCCGTAATTCACTTGCAAGATTGGATTTGAGATTCTGGTGTTTTGCTTACGTGTTAAGTCTATGGGAAATATTCTAGCTCAATCGGTTAGGCGTCAGACTTACTTCTCATTCCATCATGCAGGCAGGGGTTCGAGTCCGCGGGTGAACATGATTTTTTTTTTTTTTTTTTTTTTTTTTAGCTATCTTGCCCACGATCAATTATAAGAATTCTAACAAATAATAGCTAAAATATTGCAAAATAAAACAGATTATAATTACTTTTTTATATCATATCTATTTATCTGTCTGTCTATCTACCTACATGACATATCTATCTCTCTGTCTAATATATATCTTTCTGTTTGAATACGTCCCTCTCTCTCTATCTATCCATATGTCTGTCTGTCTATCTACCTACATTGTATATCTATCTGTCTGTTTATCTCTCACTCTCTCTCTCTGTCTAATATATATGTATCTATCTGTTTAGATATGTCTATCTATCTATCCATCCATCTGCCTGTCTTTATCTATCTATCTATCTATATATCTATCTATCTATCTGTCTGTCTGTCTCTCTATCTATCTATCTATCTGTCTATCTATCTATCTATCTATCTATCTATATGTCTGTCTCTCTATTCATCTATATGTCTGTCTCTCTATCTATCTCTGTCTCGATCTCTATCAATCTATATGTCTGTCTCTGTATCTATCTATATGTCTATCTATCTATCTATCTATCTATCTATATATCTATCTATATGTCTGTCTCTCTATCTATCTATATTTCTGTCTCTCTGTCTATCTATATGTTTGTCTATCTATATGTCTGTCTATCTATCAATGAAGCTATCACGAGAAGGAGAACCATCTTCCAATTTCTCTCTTAATCCTTTGTTATCGCTTCCTTCGGGCGAAGGAACGATATCTAACATCAATTGGCGAGCCGCCAGGCGAAAGTTAGAGCCCGCTTGCATAACGCGATAGGACCACGCAGCATGAAGCTATTACGAGATAGCTCGTAATAGCTTCATGATATGTCTGTCTCTCTATCTATATATATGTCTGTCTATCTATCTGTCTATCTATCTATCTGTCTGTCTCTCTTTCTATCTATATGTTTATATATGTTTTATTAATATAACCACCAATCATCTCTCTATCTATCTATATATCTATATATCTATCAATCTATCTCTCTATCTATAAGTCTGTCTCTCTATCTATCTATATGTCTGTCTCTCTATCTATATGTCTGTCTCTCTATATCTATCTTTATATGTCTATGTTTTATTAATATAACCACCTATAATTTATCTCTCCATCCATCACTCCATCCATCTAATATAATTATCTTTCTTGTATGTATCTGTTTGATTATGTAAATCTGTTTGTCTATCTATTTTTCAATCTAATATCTGTTTAAATATTTTTTTCCTGTTTATCTATCTATACGACAGACCACCTAATTCGTCCGCATGACGAATTAAAATCTAGTTTTTATTTATTTCTTATTTTTATTTCCTCCATTTCTTGTGGACAGCAAATCTCAGAAAGTTCATATTCAATAATCATCAAAATATCAGCACATATCAACATCAATAAGACCTCAATTCTGCAAGAATCTTAATGTCATGACGTCATCATGACGTCATCTAGACGCCATTTTGTAAAATCACATTATCAATCATATCTCCATTATCAATCATAAAAAATAAATCAAATTCACATGACATAAACTTCAGATCAAGGGTCATCAGGTCATGTCATCAAAGGTCACCTGAAGGTCACGACGAGCGCGCGTACGCGCGCGTCAAAATTTTAAAATGCTAAAAATCACTTTTTGACCAAAACAGAGTACGTTTTAGGTCATTTTAAGCATTTCAAAAAATTGCGCGCGCAAACGTATGCGCGCGCGTTTTCGCGCGTAACGCCTTGAATGCAACTCAGAAACACCGTTTTTTTTATTTCATTGCATTGATCATATAATTTTGAGCAATTTGATACCTTGATCAACCTTCTACGACCATTAATAAGGAAATTAACACCCGTTAAAGTTTCCAGCACGTGTGCGCGCGAGCTCTCACTATAGGCCATATATGGGCAAAAAACATGCCTATAGAAAATCCGCTGTAGCTCTTCAGAACGCATGGGGACCCCCAATTTTTTTTTCATATTTTGATAGAGTATGAACTAGAGATATAATTTCATGTCTCATTTGACCCTCAATTATATTATGACGTCATCAAAATGGCGTCGGAATTCAAAAAATCCATTTTGCCTATTATGACGTCATTATAATTATGCAAATCTTGCTCTAACTCCGTGAATATTGGTCAATTTTCACCCAATTTTTGATATGTTGTAGCTTAGTTCTTACTCTTTCTGAATTATTGCCTTTATTTTTCATTTTGATAGACAAATCATCCTCAAAAATTGCAAATAATAATGGCATGTCATTTTTACTCATTTTGCGTGTAATCTCTATGGGACATGACTTTTTCTCAAAACTAGATTCTACATTCTTCTATTTCGTAAGCCATATCTCCAATTTTTGTTGCTAGTTATCCCTGAGCTTTTAGTATGTTGTAGCTGAGATTCTAAGCTTTCGGTTGCGTTTCCTTCATTTTCCGATCAGATGTCGGGATCATGCCCGTAATTCACTTGCAAGATTGGATTTGAGATTCTGGTGTTTTGCTTACGTGTGAAGTCTATGGGAAATATTCTAGCTCAATCGGTTAGGCGTCAGACTTACTTCTCATTCCATCATGCAGGCAGGGGTTCGAGTCCGCGGGTGAACATGATTTTTTTTTTTTTTTTTTTTTTTTTAGCTATCTTGCCCACGATCAATTATAAGAATTCTAACAAATAATAGCTAAAATATTGCAAAATAAAACAGATTATAATTACTTTTTAATATCATATCTATTCATCTGTCTGTCTATCTACCTACATGACATATCTATCTCTCTGTCTAATATATATCTTTCTGTTTGAATACGTCCCTCTCTCTCTATCTATCCATATGTCTGTCTGTCTATCTACCTACATTGTATATCTATCTGTCTGTTTATCTCTCTCTCTCTCTCTCTGTCTAATATATATGTATCTATCTGTTTAGATATGTCTATCTATCTATCCATCCATCTGCCTGTCTCTATCTATCTATCTATCTATATATCTATCTATCTATCTGTCTGTCTGTCTCTCTATCTATCTATCTATCTGTCTATCTATCTATCTATCTATCTATATGTCTGTCTCTCTATTCATCTATATGTCTGTCTCTCTATCTATCTCTGTCTCGATCTCTATCAATCTATATGTCTGTCTCTGTATCTATCTATATGTCTATCTATCTATCTATCTATCTATCTATCTATCTATATATCTATCTATATGTCTGTCTCTCTATCTATCTATATTTCTGTCTCTCTGTCTATCTATATGTTTGTCTATCTATATGTCTGTCTATCTATCCATGAAGCTATCACGAGAAGGAGAACCATCTTCCAATTTCTCTCTTAATCCTTTGTTATCGCTTCCTTCGGGCGAAGGAACGATATCTAACATCAAGTGGCGAGCCGCCAGGCGAAAGTTAGAGCCCGCTTACATAACGCGATAGGACCACGCAGCATGAAGCTATTACGAGATAGCTCGTAATAGCTTCATGATATGTCTGTCTCTCTATCTATATATATGTCTGTCTGTCTATCTGTCTATCTATCTATCTGTCTGTCTCTCTTTCTATCTATATGTTTATATATGTTTTATTAATATAACCACCAATCATCTCTCTATCTATCTATATATCTATATATCTATCAATCTATCTCTCTATCTATAAGTCTGTCTCTCTATCTATCTATATGTCTGTCTCTCTATCTATATGTCTGTCTCTCTATATCTATCTATATATGTCTGTTTTATTAATATAACCACCTATAATTTATCTCTCCATCCATCACTCCATCCATCTAATATAATTATCTTTCTTGTATGTATCTGTTTGATTATGTAAATCTGTTTGTCTATCTATTTTTCAATCTAATATCTGTTTAAATATTTTTTTCCTGTTTATCTATCTATACGACAGACCACCTAATTCGTCCGCATGACGAATTAAAATCTAGTTTATTTTTATTTCTTATTTTTATTTCCTCCATTTCTTGTGGACAGCAAATCTCAGAAAGTTCATATTCAATAATCATCAAAATATCACCACATATCAACATCAATAAGACCTCAATTCTGCAAGAATCGTAATGTCATGACGTCATCATGACGTCATCTAGACGCCATTTTGTAAAATCACATTATCAATCATATCTCCATTATCAATTATCAAAAATAAATCAAATTCACATGACATAAACTTCAGATCAAGGGTCATCAGGTCATGTCATCAAAGGTCACCTGAAGGTCACGACGCGCGCGTACGCGCGCGTCAAAATTTTAAAATGCTCAAAATCACTTTTTGACCAAAACAGAGTACGTTTTAGGTCATTTTAAGCATTTCAAAAAATTGCGCGCGCAAACGTATGCGCGCGCGTTTCCGCGCGTAACGCCTTGAATGCAAGTCAGAAACACCGTTTTTTTTATTTCATTGCATTGATCATATAATTTTGAGCAATTTGATACCTTGATCAACCTTCTACGACCATTAATAAGGAAATTAACACCCGTTAAAGTTTGCAGCACGTGTGCGCGCGAGCTCTCACTATAGGCCATATATGGGCAAAAACATGCCTATAGAAAATCCGCTGTAGCTCTTCAGAACGCATGGGGACCCCCAATTTTTTTTTCATATTTTGATAGAGTATGAACTAGAGATATAATTTCATGTCTCATTTGACCCTCAAGTATATTATGACGTCATCAAAATGGCGTCGGAATTCAAAAAATCCATTTTGCCTATTATGACGTCATTATAATTATGCAAATCTTGCTCTAACTCCGTGAATATTGGTCAATTTTCACCCAATTTTTGATATGTTGTAGCTTAGTTCTTACTCTTTCTGAGTTATTGCCTTTATTTTTCATTTTGATAGACAAATCATCCTCAAAAATTGCAAATAATAATGGCATGTCATTTTTACTCATTTTGCGTGTAATCTCTATGGGACATGACTTTTTCTCAAAACTAGATTCTACATTCTTCTATTTCGTAAGCCATATCTCCAATTTTTGTTGCTAGTTATCCCTGAGCTTTTAGTATGTTGTAGCTGAGATTCTAAGCTTTCGGTTGCGTTTCCTTCATTTTCCGATCAGATGTCGGGATCATGCCCGTAATTCACTTGCAAGATTGGATTTGAGATTCTGGTGTTTTGCTTACGTGTTAAGTCTATGGGAAATATTCTAGCTCAATCGGTTAGGCGTCAGACTTACTTCTCATTCCATCATGCAGGCAGGGGTTCGAGTCCGACTCCTGCAACTTTTTTTTTCTTTGTTATTCTTTTTTTCACCTTATTTCTTATGTCCATTGGAATGTATATAGGTACACATATTGCAATAAATAACCATTTTAAAGGTCATTTTCCATGTTTTTCATATAATTTCTCAGTATCAAGCCTTTTTTACGTATCTAATGCCTATACCACCATCTTTCTTGATTATGTTCATTTCCTATGTTCATTTTAATCACATGGATTATGATAGTGATCCTGATGATGCTGTTGATGACCATGCTGATAATAATGATGTTATGTATGATCATAATGATGATCGTTATGTTGCTTATCTCTGGTAATATCAAATGGTCATGAGCATATTAATGATCATGATCATCATAATAAACATATTACAGAGAGAGAGAGAGAGAGAGACAGAGAGACAGAGAGAGAGAAAGAGAGACAGACAGACAGAGAGAGAGAGAGAGAGGTTAAAAGAGGAAAGATTTTTCTTTCTCTGTTTCTCTTTGTTTTTAACATTACCATCATCACCATCATTACCAATTTTATCATGGTCACAAGCTGCGTTGTATTTATCATTAATCTTAGTTTATTCTGATCTGTCACTATCAATTTTTCCCGAAAATTATCATCGCCGTATCATTTTATGATATTTTTGCCATCATCAAAGGTTTGGGGCAAAAGCCTCCTACCAACCACCAATGAAGTCCGTTGAAAAAGAGAGAAAAGAAACAAATAAAAGAGGAAAATAGAAATGATAGATCATGGTCGACTTTCCTCTTTCAGCATATCTTCTGTATTTTTATCATCATCACAATCCCTTTTTTCATTATTGCCATGATTATCAACATATTCATCATCATAATTGTCTTTAATATGGTTCTCATTTTCCAAGTATGTTTATCAAGGTAGCACAAATATCTCAACATTCCAGCTTATCATTATGTGTGTGCGTGTGTAATTAAGTTTATACAGACGTGTATCAATCAGATATGATTATTTACGCCCGAGACCGACCTTTAACGTCAACGTCCGATAGACGTGACTAGGGCCCGAACCTCGAACATCTGCAGCAATTTATAACTTCCTCAATGTAGCTTAGATTACAGGCGCACGTCACAACGCCCATGCAATTAACTTCTGATATAAGTGGTGATGACGTCTCAAGATGGCGGTATACCACTAATCACAATGGAATTGTTCGTTGCTTTTTAAAGAAAAATTCATACTTTATGTTGTTCCATCAGTTGTAAAACAACAGTAGATTTTTTTTGGAAAAGAAAGGAAAAAAAGGGGGAAAGGGGAACAGAGGATCAGGTACATGGTCTAAAATAATTGTCATCGCTGTCATTATCATGATCATCATTATAAGTGATTAAAGGCAAGGGAGCACCGCCTTTACACTTTAGTGATAAAAAAAGAAAGTACTCCTCCGCCCCCCCCCCCCAATAAAAGCGGGGAAAAAGGAAACGTAAAAGAGGTGCGTTAAAGGACAAGTACTTCATTTTTCCCATTTTTGACATCATTTTGTCCCTCATTGTATTAAGTCTCGACCTTCCCCACTTTTTTTTTTTTTTTAATTATCCTTGGATTTTTTCCATATTTTTTCTATTATTCAAATGATTTGCCATGATAACAATAAAATTGTTCGGATGATAATAAACAACTTTATTCAAAGTGACCCAGGACAGACTTTAATTACATTATTTACGGGTGCTAATGTCCTCCAGGTGGTCTCTTCTCTGACAAAGGTACTGATTCACAGTCAACAAATTAAAGGGTCTGAAGCATTCATGGGCAGGGATTTGCGTGGTAGACAATGAGACTGACAGGCAATGGTTCATAAACCTTTCTCTTTCAAATAAGTGCACGAGTGGTGAGGAGTCACTCAATTCTTGGAAGTCTTTTGTTTAGAGTGATGATAAACTTGACATCAAAGACTAAATTGGGGAGGGAGCTTTACATAGCTTTGACACATGTTCAATTATTTAAATTTCAAGAGTGCTTATTTAGTTCTCATGATCAAAGTTGTCAATAAAATAAAATTTCTAAATTATCATTATCATCATCATAATCATTATCATCATAATCATTATCATCATCATAATCATTATCATCATCATCACTATCACCATCATCATCATCATCATCATCACCATCATTATCATTATCATCACCATTATCTTCTTAATTATCAATTCAAACATCAACTGAATTTTATTACTTCATTTAATACTTCACTATTATAATCATGATTATCATTATCACAGATTATTTCCATTTCCTATGCTCTTTTCTTTTAGGAAAAGGATAATGATAATGATCATGATAATGCTGTTGATGACCATGATGATAATGATGATATTCATGATCATTATTGTTATATTGCTCATCTCTGGTACATATTTAATGGTCACGAACATATTGATGATCATGATGATGATGACATCAATTATGATGACGTTTTTAATGACTATTCATGTATGCTTAAAAAAAAAAAAGAAGATAAAAAAGAAAAAGAAAAGAAAGAAAACCAATACGAGAGAGACAGAGAGAGAGAGGTTAAAAAAAGAGGAAAGATTTTCTTTCTCTCTTTCTCATCGTTTTTTAACATTACCATCATCACCATCATTCTCTATTATGACATGATTATGCTACTGATGACCATCATGATAATTATGATAATATTCATGATTATGATTGACAAGTTGACTGACAGACCACCTAATTCGTCCCAATGACGAATTAAATATCTAGTTTCTTATTTTTATTTCCTCCATTTCTTGTGGACAGCAAATCTCAGAAAGTTCATATTCAATAATCATCAAAATATCAGCACATATCAACATCAATAAGACCTCAATTCTGCAAGAATCTTAATGTCATGACGTCATCATGACGTCATCTAGACGCCATTTTGTAAAATCACATTATCAATCATATCTCCATTATCAATTATCAAAAATAAATCAAATTCACATGACATAAACTTCAGATCAAGGGTCATCAGGTCATGTCATCAAAGGTCACCTGAAGGTCACAACGCGCGCGTACGCGCGCGTCAAAATTTTAAAATGCAAAAAATCACTTTTTGACCAAAACAGAGTACGTTTTAGGTCATTTTAAGCATTTCAAAAAATTGCGCGCGCAAACGTATGCGCGCGCGTTTCCGCGCGTAACGCCTTGAATGCAACTCAGAAACACCGTTTTTTTTATTTCATTGCATTGATCATATAATTTTGAGCAATTTGATACCTTGATCAACCTTCTACGACCATTAATAAGGAAATTAACACCCGTTAAAGTTTGCAGCACGTGTGCGCGCGAGCTCTCACTATAGGCCATATATGGGCAAAAACATGCCTATAGAAAATCCGCTGTAGCTCTTCAGAACGCATGGGGACCCCCAATTTTTTTTTCATATTTTGATAGAGTATGAACTAGAGATATAATTTCATGTCTCATTTGACCCTCAAGTATATTATGACGTCATCAAAATGGCGTCGGAATTCAAAAAATCCATTTTGCCTATTATGACGTCATTATAATTATGCAAATCTTGCTCTAACTCCGTGAATATTGGTCAATTTTCACCCAATTTTTGATATGTTGTAGCTTAGTTCTTACTCTTTCTGAGTTATTGCCTTTATTTTTCATTTTGATAGACAAATCATCCTCAAAAATTGCAAATAATAATGGCATGTCATTTTTACTCATTTTGCGTGTAATCTCTATGGGACATGACTTTTTCTCAAAACTAGATTCTACATTCTTCTATTTCGTAAGCCATATCTCCAATTTTTGTTGCTAGTTATCCCTGAGCTTTTAGTATGTTGTAGCTGAGATTCTAAGCTTTCGGTTGCGTTTCCTTCATTTTCCGATCAGATGTCGGGATCATGCCCGTAATTCACTTGCAAGATTGGATTTGAGATTCTGGTGTTTTGCTTACGTGTTAAGTCTATGGGAAATATTCTAGCTCAATCGGTTAGGCGTCAGACTTACTTCTCATTCCATCATGCAGGCAGGGGTTCGAGTCCGCGGGTGAACATGATTTTTTTTTTTTTTTTTTTTTTTTTAGCTATCTTGCCCACGATCAATTATAAGAATTCTAACAATTAATAGCTAAAATATTGCAAAATAAAACAGATTATAATTACTTTTTTATATCATATCTATTTATCTGTCTGTCTATCTACCTACATGACATATCTATCTCTCTGTCTAATATATATCTTTCTGTTTGAATACGTCCCTCTCTCTCTATCTATCCATATGTCTGTCTGTCTATCTACCTACATTGTATATCTATCTGTCTGTTTATCTCTCTCTCTCTCTCTCTGTCTAATATATATGTATCTATCTGTTTAGATATGTCTATCTATCTATCCATCCATCTGCCTGTCTCTATCTATCTATCTATCTATATATCTATCTATCTATCTGTCTGTCTGTCTCTCTATCTATCTATCTATCTGTCTATCTATCTATCTATCTATCTATATGTCTGTCTCTCTATTCATCTATATGTCTGTCTCTCTATCTATCTCTGTCTCGATCTCTATCAATCTATATGTCTGTCTCTGTATCTATCTATATGTCTATCTATCTATCTATCTATCTATCTATCTATCTATCTATATATCTATCTATATGTCTGTCTCTCTATCTGTTTATGTCTCTCTATCAATCTATATGTCTGTCTCTGTATCTATCTATATGTCTATAGATAGATATATAGATAGATAGATAGTATCTATCTATCTATCTATATATCTATCTATATATCTATCTATATGTCTGTCTCTCTATATCTATCTATATATGTCTATGTTTTATTAATATAACCACCTATAATTTATCTCTCCATCCATCACTCCATCCATCTAATATAATTATCTTTCTTGTATGTATCTGTTTGATTATGTAAATCTGTTTGTCTATCTATTTTTCAATCTAATATCTGTTTAAATATTTTTTTCCTGTTTATCTATCTATACGACAGACCACCTAATTCGTCCGCATGACGAATTAAAATCTAGTTTTTATTTCTTATTTTTATTTCCTCCATTTCTTGTGGACAGCAAATCTCAGAAAGTTCATATTCAATAATCATCAAAATATCAGCACATATCAACATCAATAAGACCTCAATTCTGCAAGAATCTTAATGTCATGACGTCATCATGACGTCATCTAGACGCCATTTTGTAAAATCACATTATCAATCATATCTCCATTATCAATTATCAAAAATAAATCAAATTCACATGACATAAACTTCAGATCAAGGGTCATCAGGTCATGTCATCAAAGGTCACCTGAAGGTCACGACGCGCGCGTACGCGCGCGTCAAAATTTTAAAATGCTCAAAATCACTTTTTGACCAAAACAGAGTACGTTTTAGGTCATTTTAAGCATTTCAAAAAATTGCGCGCGCAAACGTATGCGCGCGCGTTTCCGCGCGTAACGCCTCAATGCGACTCAGAAACACCGTTTTTTTTTATTTCATTGCATTGATCATATAATTTTGAGCAATTTGATACCTTGATCAACCGTCTACGACCATTAATAAGGAAATTAACACCCGTTAAAGTTTGCAGCACGTGTGCGCGCGAGCTCTCACTATAGGCCATATATGGGCAAAAACATGCCTATAGAAAATCCGCTGTAGCTCTTCAGAACGCATGGGGACCCCCAATTTTTTTTTCATATTTTGATAGAGTATGAACTAGAGATATAATTTCATGTCTCATTTGACCCTCAAGTATATTATGACGTCATCAAAATGGCGTCGGAATTCAAAAAATCCATTTTGCCTATTATGACGTCATTATAATTATGCAAATCTTGCTCTAACTCCGTGAATATTGGTTAATTTTCACCCAATTTTTGATATGTTGTAGCTTAGTTCTTACTCTTTCTGAATTATTGCCTTTATTTTTCATTTTGATAGACAAATCATCCTCAAAAATTGCAAATAATAATGGCATGTCATTTTTACTCATTTTGCGTGTAATCTCTATGGGAAATGACTTTTTCTCAAAACTGGATTTTACATTCCTCTATTTCGCGAGCCATATCTCCATTTCTGTTAGTCAGTTTTCTCTGAGCTTGGAGTATGTTGTAGCTGAGATTGTAAGCTATCGCAAGTGTGGTCTCCATTTTCCGATCAGATGCCGAGATCATGCCCGTATTTCGCTTTCAAAATTGGATTTGAGATTCTCGTGTTTTGCTTACGTGTAAAGTCTATGGGAAATATTCTAGCTCAATCGGTTAGGCGTCAGACTTGCTTCTCATTCCATCATGCGGGCAGGGGTTCGAGTCCGCGGGTGAACATGATTTTTTTTTTTTTTTTTTTTTTTTAGCTATCTTGCCCACGATCAATTATAAGAATTCTAACAAATAATAGCTAAAATATTGCAAAATAAAACAGATTATAATTACTTTTTTATATCATATCTATTTATCTGTCTGTCTATCTACCTACATGACATATCTATCTCTCTGTCTAATATATATCTTTCTGTTTGAATACGTCCCTCTCTCTCTATCTATCCATATGTCTGTCTGTCTATCTACCTACATTGTATATCTATCTGTCTGTTTATCTCTCTCTCTCTCTCTCTGTCTAATATATATGTATCTATCTGTTTAGATATGTCTATCTATCTATCCATCCATCTGCCTGTCTCTATCTATCTATCTATCTATATATCTATCTATCTATCTGTCTGTCTGTCTCTCTATCTATCTATCTATCTGTCTATCTATCTATCTATCTATATGTCTGTCTCTCTATTCATCTATATGTCTGTCTCTCTATCTATCTCTGTCTCGATCTCTATCAATCTATATGTCTGTCTCTGTATCTATCTATATGTCTATCTATCTATCTATCTATCTATCTATCTATCTATCTATCTATATATCTATCTATATGTCTGTCTCTCTATCTATCTATATTTCTGTCTCTCTGTCTATCTATATGTTTGTCTATCTATATGTCTGTCTATCTATCCATGAAGCTATCACGAGAAGGAGAACCATCTTCCAATTTCTCTCTTAATCCTTTGTTATCGCTTCCTTCGGGCGAAGGAACGATATCTAACATCAATTGGCGAGCCGCCAGGCGAAAGTTAGAGCCCGCTTACATAACGCGATAGGACCACGCAGCATGAAGCTATTACGAGATAGCTCGTAATAGCTTCATGATATGTCTGTCTCTCTATCTATATATATGTCTGTCTATCTATCTGTCTATCTATCTATCTGTCTGTCTCTCTTTCTATCTATATGTTTATATATGTTTTATTAATATAACCACCAATCATCTCTCTATCTATCTATATATCTATATATCTATCAATCTATCTCTCTATCTATAAGTCTGTCTCTCTATCTATCTATATGTCTGTCTCTCTATCTATATGTCTGTCTCTCTATATCTATCTTTATATGTCTATGTTTTATTAATATAACCACCTATAATTTATCTCTCCATCCATCACTCCATCCATCTAATATAATTAGGTGGTCTGTCTATGACAGATCACCTCTTATGTTTGTCCGAATTTTCTTTCTTTATTAGGTGGTCTGTCTATGACAGATCACCTCTTATGTTTGTCCGAATTTTCTTTCTTTATTTTTATTTATTTCTTATTTTTATTTCCTCCATTTCTTGTGGACAGCAAATCTCAGAAAGTTCATATTCAATAATCATCAAAATATCACCACATATCAACATCATTAAGACCTCAATTCTGCAAGAATCTTAATGTCATGACGTCATCATGACGTCATCTAGACGCCATTTTGTAAAATCACATTATCAATCATATCTCCATTATCAATTATCAAAAATCGATCAAATTCACATGACATAAACTTCAGATCAAGGGTCATCAGGTCATGTCATCAAAGGTCATCTGTAGGTCACGACGCGCGCGTCAAAATTTTAAAATGCTAAAAATCACTTTTTGACCAAAACAGAGTACGTTTTAGGTCATTTTAAGCATTTCAAAAAATTGCGCGCGCAAACGTATGCGCGCGCGTTTCCGCGCGTAACGCCTCAATGCAACTCAGAAACACCGTTTTTTTTTATATCATTGCATTGATCATATAATTTTGAGCAATTTGATACCTTGATCAACCTTCTACGACCATTAATAAGGAAATTAACACCCGTTAAAGTTTGCAGCACGTGTGCGCGCGAGCTCTCACTATAGGCCATATATGGGCAAAAACATGCCTATAGAAAATCCGCTGTAGCTCTTCAGAACGCATGGGGACCCCCAATTTTTTTTTCATATTTTGATAGAGTATGAACTAGAGATATAATTTCATGTCTCATTTGACCCTCAAGTATATTATGACGTCATCAAAATGGCGTCGGAATTCAAAAAATCAATTTTGCCTATTATGACGTCATTATAATTATGCAAATCTTGCTCTAACTCCGTAAATATTGGTCAATTTTCACCCAATTTTTGATATGTTGTAGCTTAGTTCTTACTCTTTCTGAGTTATTGCCTTTATTTTTCATTTTGATAGACAAATCATCCTCAAAAATTGCAAATAATAATGGCATGTCATTTTTACTCATTTTGCGTGTAATCTCTATGGGACATGACTTTTTCTCAAAACTAGATTCTACATTCTTCTATTTCGTAAGCCATATCTCCAATTTTTGTTGCTAGTTATCCCTGAGCTTTTAGTATGTTGTAGCTGAGATTCTAAGCTTTCGGTTGCGTTTCCTTCATTTTCCGATCAGATGTCGGGATCATGCCCGTAATTCACTTGCAAGATTGGATTTGAGATTCTGGTGTTTTGCTTACGTGTTAAGTCTATGGGAAATATTCTAGCTCAATCGGTTAGGCGTCAGACTTACTTCTCATTCCATCATGCAGGCAGGGGTTCGAGTCCGCGGGTGAACATGATTTTTTTTTTTTTTTTTTTTTTTTTAGCTATCTTGCCCACGATCAATTATAAGAATTCTAACAAATAAAAGCTAAAATATTGCAAAATAACACAGATTATAATTACTTTTTTATATCATATCTATTTATCTGTCTGTCTATCTACCTACATGACATATCTATCTCTCTGTCTAATATATATCTTTCTGTTTGAATACGTCCCTCTCTATCTATCCATATGTCTGTCTGTCTATCTACCTACATTGTATATCTATCTGTCTGTTTATCTCTCTCTCTCTCTCTCTGTCTAATATATATGTATCTATCTGTTTAGATATGTCTATCTATCTATCCATCCATCTGCCTGTCTCTATCTATCTATCTATCTATATATCTATCTATCTATCTGTCTGTCTGTCTCTCTATCTATCTATCTATCTGTCTATCTATCTATCTATCTATCTATATGTCTGTCTCTCTATTCATCTATATGTCTGTCTCTCTATCTATCTCTGTCTCGATCTCTATCAATCTATATGTCTGTCTCTGTATCTATCTATATGTCTATCTATCTATCTATCTATCTATCTATCTATCTATCTATCTATATATCTATCTATATGTCTGTCTCTCTATCTATCTATATTTCTGTCTCTCTGTCTATCTATATGTTTGTCTATCTATATGTCTGTCTATCTATCCATGAAGCTATCACGAGAAGGAGAACCATCTTCCAATTTCTCTCTTAATCCTTTGTTATCGCTTCCTTCGGGCGAAGGAACGATATCTAACATCAATTGGCGAGCCGCCAGGCGAAAGTTAGAGCCCGCTTACATAACGCGATAGGACCACGCAGCATGAAGCTATTACGAGATAGCTCGTAATAGCTTCATGATATGTCTGTCTCTCTATCTATATATATGTCTGTCTATCTATCTGTCTATCTATCTATCTGTCTGTCTCTCTTTCTATCTATATGTTTATATATGTTTTATTAATATAACCACCAATCATCTCTCTATCTATCTATATATCTATATATCTATCAATCTATCTCTCTATCTATAAGTCTGTCTCTCTATCTATCTATATGTCTGTCTCTCTATCTATATGTCTGTCTCTCTATATCTATCTATATATGTCTATGTTTTATTAATATAACCACCTATAATTTATCTCTCCATCCATCACTCCATCCATCTAATATAATTATCTTTCTTGTATGTATCTGTTTGATTATGTAAATCTGTTTGTCTATCTATTTTTCAATCTAATATCTGTTTAAATATTTTTTTCCTGTTTATCTATCTATACGACAGACCACCTAATTCGTCCGCATGACGAATTAAAATCTAGTTATTTCTTATTTTTATTTCCTCCATTTCTTGTGGACAGCAAATCTCAGAAAGTTGATATTCAATAATCATCAAAATATCACCACATATCAACATCATTAAGACCTCAATTCTGCAAGAATCTTAATGTCATGACGTCATCATGACGTCATCTAGACGCCATTTTGTAAAATCACATTATCAATCATATCTCCATTATCAATTATCAAAAAAAAATCAAATTCACATGACATAAACTTCAGATCAAGGGTCATCAGGTCATGTCATCAAAGGTCACCTGAAGGTCACGACGCGCGCGTACGCGCGCGTCAAAATTTTAAAATGCTAAAAATCACTTTTTGACCAAAAGAGAGTACGTTTTAGGTCATTTTAAGCATTTTAAAAAATTGCGCGCGCAAACGTATGCGCGCGCGTTTCCGCGCGTAACGCCTTGAATGCAACTCAGAAACACCGTTTTTTTTATTTCATTGCATTGATCATATAATTTTGAGCAATTTGATACCTTGATCAACCTTCTACGACCATTAATAAGGAAATTAACACCCGTTAAAGTTTGCAGCACGTGTGCGCGCGAGCTCTCACTATAGGCCATATATGGGCAAAAACATGCCTATAGAAAATCCGCTGTAGCTCTTCAGAACGCGTGGGGACCCCCAATTTTTTTTTCATATTTTGATAGAGTATGAACTAGAGATATAATTTCATGTCTCATTTGACCCTCAATTATATTATGACGTCATCAAAATGGCGTCGGAAGTCAAAAAATCCATTTTGCCTATTATGACGTCATTATAATTATGCAAATCTTGCTCTAACTCCGTGAATATTGGTCAATTTTCACCCAATTTTTGATATGTTGTAGCTTAGTTCTTACTCTTTCTGAGTTATTGCCTTTATTTTTCATTTCGATAAACAGATCATCCTCAAAAATTGCAAATAATAATGGCATGTCATTTTTACTCATTTTGCGTGTAATCTCTATGGGACATGACTTTTTCTCAAAACTAGATTCTACATTCTTCTATTTCGTAAGCCATATCTCCAATTTTTGTTGCTAGTTATCCCTGAGCTTTTAGTATGTTGTAGCTGAGATTCTAAGCTTTCGGTTGCGTTTCCTTCATTTTCCGATCAGATGTCGGGATCATGCCCGTAATTCACTTGCAAGATTGGATTTGAGATTCTGGTGTTTTGCTTACGTGTTAAGTCTATGGGAAATATTCTAGCTCAATCGGTTAGGCGTCAGACTTACTTCTCATTCCATCATGCAGGCAGGGGTTCGAGTCCGCGGGTGAACATGATTTTTTTTTTTTTTTTTTTTTTTTAGCTATCTTGCCCACGATCAATTATAAGAATTCTAACAAATAATAGCTAAAATATTGCAAAATAAAACAGATTATAATTACTTTTTTATATCATATCTATTTATCTGTCTGTCTATCTACCTACATGACATATCTATCTCTCTGTCTAATATATATCTTTCTGTTTGAATACGTCCCTCTCTCTCTATCTATCCATATGTCTGTCTGTCTATCTACCTACATTGTATATCTATCTGTCTGTTTATCTCTCTCTCTCTCTCTCTGTCTAATATATATGTATCTATCTGTTTAGATATGTCTATCTATCTATCCATCCATCTGCCTGTCTCTATCTATCTATCTATCTATATATCTATCTATCTATCTGTCTGTCTGTCTCTCTATCTATCTATCTATCTGTCTATCTATCTATCTATCTATATGTCTGTCTCTCTATTCATCTATATGTCTGTCTCTCTATCTATCTCTGTCTCGATCTCTATCAATCTATATGTCTGTCTCTGTATCTATCTATATGTCTATCTATCTATCTATCTATCTATCTATCTATCTATCTATATATCTATCTATATGTCTGTCTCTCTATCTATCTATATTTCTGTCTCTCTGTCTATCTATATGTTTGTCTATCTATATGTCTGTCTATCTATCCATGAAGCTATCACGAGAAGGAGAACCATCTTCCAATTTCTCTCTTAATCCTTTGTTATCGCTTCCTTCGGGCGAAGGAACGATATCTAACATCAATTGGCGAGCCGCCAGGCGAAAGTTAGAGCCCGCTTACATAACGCGATAGGACCACGCAGCATGAAGCTATTACGAGATAGCTCGTAATAGCTTCATGATATGTCTGTCTCTCTATCTATATATATGTCTGTCTATCTATCTGTCTATCTATCTATCTGTCTGTCTCTCTTTCTATCTATATGTTTATATATGTTTTATTAATATAACCACCAATCATCTCTCTATCTATCTATATATCTATATATCTATCAATCTATCTCTCTATCTATAAGTCTGTCTCTCTATTTATCTATATGTCTGTCTCTCTATCTATATGTCTGTCTCTCTATATCTATCTATATATGTCTATGTTTTATTAATATAACCACCTATAATTTATCTCTCCATCCATCACTCCATCCATCTAATATAATTATCTTTCTTGTATGTATCTGTTTGATTATGTAAATCTGTTTGTCTATCTATTTTTCAATCTAATATCTGTTTAAATATTTTTTTCCTGTTTATCTATCTATACGACAGACCACCTAATTCGTCCGCATGACGAATTAAAATCTAGTTTTTATTTATTTCTTATTTTTATTTCCTCCATTTCTTGTGGACAGCAAATCTCAGAAAGTTCATATTCAATAATCATCAAAATATCAGCACATATCAACATCAATAAGACCTCAATTCTGCAAGAATCTTAATGTCATGACGTCATCATGACGTCATCTAGACGCCATTTTGTAAAATCACATTATCAATCATATCTCCATTATCAATCATAAAAAATAAATCAAATTCACATGACATAAACTTCAGATCAAGGGTCATCAGGTCATGTCATCAAAGGTCACCTGAAGGTCACGACGAGCGCGCGTACGCGCGCGTCAAAATTTTAAAATGCTAAAAATCACTTTTTGACCAAAACAGAGTACGTTTTAGGTCATTTTAAGCATTTCAAAAAATTGCGCGCGCAAACGTATGCGCGCGCGTTTTCGCGCGTAACGCCTTGAATGCAACTCAGAAACACCGTTTTTTTTATTTCATTGCATTGATCATATAATTTTGAGCAATTTGATACCTTGATCAACCTTCTACGACCATTAATAAGGAAATTAACACCCGTTAAAGTTTCCAGCACGTGTGCGCGCGAGCTCTCACTATAGGCCATATATGGGCAAAAACATGCCTATAGAAAATCCGCTGTAGCTCTTCAGAACGCATGGGGACCCCCAATTTTTTTTTCATATTTTGATAGAGTATGAACTAGAGATATAATTTCATGTCTCATTTGACCCTCAATTATATTATGACGTCATCAAAATGGCGTCGGAATTCAAAAAATCCATTTTGCCTATTATGACGTCATTATAATTATGCAAATCTTGCTCTAACTCCGTGAATATTGGTCAATTTTCACCCAATTTTTGATATGTTGTAGCTTAGTTCTTACTCTTTCTGAATTATTGCCTTTATTTTTCATTTTGATAGACAAATCATCCTCAAAAATTGCAAATAATAATGGCATGTCATTTTTACTCATTTTGCGTGTAATCTCTATGGGACATGACTTTTTCTCAAAACTAGATTCTACATTCTTCTATTTCGTAAGCCATATCTCCAATTTTTGTTGCTAGTTATCCCTGAGCTTTTAGTATGTTGTAGCTGAGATTCTAAGCTTTCGGTTGCGTTTCCTTCATTTTCCGATCAGATGTCGGGATCATGCCCGTAATTCACTTGCAAGATTGGATTTGAGATTCTGGTGTTTTGCTTACGTGTGAAGTCTATGGGAAATATTCTAGCTCAATCGGTTAGGCGTCAGACTTACTTCTCATTCCATCATGCAGGCAGGGGTTCGAGTCCGCGGGTGAACATGATTTTTTTTTTTTTTTTTTTTTTTTTAGCTATCTTGCCCACGATCAATTATAAGAATTCTAACAAATAATAGCTAAAATATTGCAAAATAAAACAGATTATAATTACTTTTTAATATCATATCTATTCATCTGTCTGTCTATCTACCTACATGACATATCTATCTCTCTGTCTAATATATATCTTTCTGTTTGAATACGTCCCTCTCTCTCTATCTATCCATATGTCTGTCTGTCTATCTACCTACATTGTATATCTATCTGTCTGTTTATCTCTCTCTCTCTCTCTCTGTCTAATATATATGTATCTATCTGTTTAGATATGTCTATCTATCTATCCATCCATCTGCCTGTCTCTATCTATCTATCTATCTATATATCTATCTATCTATCTGTCTGTCTGTCTCTCTATCTATCTATCTATCTGTCTATCTATCTATCTATCTATCTATATGTCTGTCTCTCTATTCATCTATATGTCTGTCTCTCTATCTATCTCTGTCTCGATCTCTATCAATCTATATGTCTGTCTCTGTATCTATCTATATGTCTATCTATCTATCTATCTATCTATCTATCTATCTATATATCTATCTATATGTCTGTCTCTCTATCTATCTATATTTCTGTCTCTCTGTCTATCTATATGTTTGTCTATCTATATGTCTGTCTATCTATCCATGAAGCTATCACGAGAAGGAGAACCATCTTCCAATTTCTCTCTTAATCCTTTGTTATCGCTTCCTTCGGGCGAAGGAACGATATCTAACATCAAGTGGCGAGCCGCCAGGCGAAAGTTAGAGCCCGCTTACATAACGCGATAGGACCACGCAGCATGAAGCTATTACGAGATAGCTCGTAATAGCTTCATGATATGTCTGTCTCTCTATCTATATATATGTCTGTCTGTCTATCTGTCTATCTATCTATCTGTCTGTCTCTCTTTCTATCTATATGTTTATATATGTTTTATTAATATAACCACCAATCATCTCTCTATCTATCTATATATCTATATATCTATCAATCTATCTCTCTATCTATAAGTCTGTCTCTCTATCTATCTATATGTCTGTCTCTCTATCTATATGTCTGTCTCTCTATATCTATCTATATATGTCTGTTTTATTAATATAACCACCTATAATTTATCTCTCCATCCATCACTCCATCCATCTAATATAATTATCTTTCTTGTATGTATCTGTTTGATTATGTAAATCTGTTTGTCTATCTATTTTTCAATCTAATATCTGTTTAAATATTTTTTTCCTGTTTATCTATCTATACGACAGACCACCTAATTCGTCCGCATGACGAATTAAAATCTAGTTAGGTGGTCTGTCTATGACAGATCACCTCTTATGTTTGTCCGAATTTTCTTTCTTTATTTATTATTAGGTGGTCTGTCTATGACAGATCACCTTTTATGTTTGTCCGAATTTTCTTTCTTTATTTATTTTTATTTATTTTTATTTATTTTTATTTCTTATTTTTATTTCCTCCATTTCTTGTGGACAGCAAATCTCAGAAAGTTTATATTCAATAATCATCAAAATATCACCACATATCAACATCAATAAGACCTCAATTCTGCAAGAATCTTAATGTCATGACGTCATCATGACGTCATCTAGACGCCATTTTGTAAAATCACATTATCAATCATATCTCCATTATCAATTATCAAAAATAAATCAAATTCACATGACATAAACTTCAGATCAAGGGTCATCAGGTCATGTCATCAAAGGTCACCTGAAGGTCACGACGCGCGCGTACGCGCGCGTCAAAATTTTAAAATGCTAAAAATCACTTTTTGACCAAAACAGAGTACGTTTTAGGTCATTTTAAGCATTTCAAAAAATTGCGCGCGCAAACGTATGCGCGCGCGTTTCCGCGCGTAACGCCTCAATGCAACTCAGAAACACCGTTTTTTTTTATTTCATTGCATTGATCATATAATTTTGAGCAATTTGATACCTTGATCAACCTTCTACGACCATTAATAAGGAAATTAACACCCGTTAAAGTTTGCAGCACGTGTGCGCGCGAGCTCTCACTATAGGCCATATATGGGCAAAAACATGCCTATAGAAAATCCGCTGTAGCTCTTCAGAACGCATGGGGACCCCCAATTTTTTTTTCCTATTTTGATAGAGTATGAACTAGAGATATAATTTCATGTCTCATTTGACCCTCAATTATATTATGACGTCATCAAAATGGCGTCGGAATTCAAAAAATCCATTTTGCCTATTATGACGTCATTATAATTATGCAAATCTTACTCTAACTCCGTGAATATTGGTCAATTTTCACCCAATTTTTGATATGTTGTAGCTTAGTTCTTACTCTTTCTGATTTATTGCCTTTTTATTTCATTTTGATAGACAAATCATCCTCAAAAATTGCAAATAATAATGGCATGTCATTTTTACTCATTTTGCGTGTAATCTCTATGGGACATGACTTTTTCTCAAAACTAGATTCTACATTCTTCTATTTCGTAAGCCATATCTCCAATTTTTGTTGCTAGTTATCCCTGAGCTTTTAGTATGTTGTAGCTGAGATTCTAAGCTTTCGGTTGCGTTTCCTTCATTTTCCGATCAGATGTCGGGATCATGCCCGTAATTCACTTGCAAGATTGGATTTGAGATTCTGGTGTTTTGCTTACGTGTTAAGTCTATGGGAAATATTCTAGCTCAATCGGTTAGGCGTCAGACTTACTTCTCATTCCATCATGCAGGCAGGGGTTCGAGTCCGCGGGTGAACATGATTTTTTTTTTTTTTTTTTTTTTTTTAGCTATCTTGCCCACGATCAATTATAAGAATTCTAACAAATAATAGCTAAAATATTGCAAAATAAAACAGATTATAATTACTTTTTTATATCATATCTATTTATCTGTCTGTCTATCTACCTACATGACATATCTATCTCTCTTCCAAGTGTATGCATTCTGATCATGATTCCTCTTTCATCCTTCGGTCCACCTCATGTATTTTTACATGACTATAACCCGTCTCTCTCTCTCCTTCTCTATATCTATATTTTCATTAGATTTCATTATGATCATGATTTTGATCATAATCATTTCTCAGTATTTTGTTCATCAGTTAAGTTATCACTTCAGTTCAGGTCACAGTTCAATCTATCAGTTCATCAGTAATTCATTCATCAGTTTAGCTCATCAATTCAGTTCATTTCACATCAGTTCAATCTATCAGTTCATCAGTACTTCATTCATCAATTCATATCTTAATACATCATTTTACATTAACATTATATTGGATCATTGAATTGAAAATGAGCATGATCATAAAAATTGAAGACAGACCACCTAATTCGTCCTCATGACGAATTAAATTTCTAGTTTTTATTTATTTCTTATTTTTATTTCCTCCATTTCTTGTGGACAGCAAATCTCAGAAAGTTCATATTCAATAATCATCAAAATATCACCACATATCAACATCTATAAGACCTCAATTCTGCAAGAATCTTAATGTCATGACGTCATCATGACGTCATCTAGACGCCATTTTGTAAAATCACATTATCAATCATATCTCCATTATCAATTATCAAAAATAAATCAAATTCACATGACATAAACTTCAGATCAAGGGTCATCAGGTCATGTCATCAAAGGTCACCTGAAGGTCACGACGCGCGCGTACGCGCGCGTCAAAATTTTAAAATGCTAAAAATCACTTTTTGACCAAAACAGAGTACGTTTTAGGTCATTTTAAGCATTTCAAAAAATTGCGCGCGCAAACGTATGCGCGCGCGTTTCCGCGCGTAACGCCTTGAATGCAACTCAGAAACACCGTTTTTTTTATTTTATTGCATTGATCATATAATTTTGAGCAATTTGATACCTTGATCAACCTTCTACGACCATTAATAAGGAAATTAACACCCGTTAAAGTTTGCAGCACGTGTGCGCGCGAGCTCTCACTATAGGCCATATATGGGCAAAAACATGCCTATAGAAAATCCGCTGTAGCTCTTCAGAACGCGTGGGGACCCCCAATTTTTTTTTCATATTTTGATAGAGTATGAACTAGAGATATAATTTCATGTCTCATTTGACCCTCAATTATATTATGACGTCATCAAAATGGCGTCGGAATTCAAAAAATCCATTTTGCCTATTATGACGTCATTATAATTATGCAAATCTTGCTCTAACTCCGTGAATATTGGTCAATTTTCACCCAATTTTTGATATGTTGTAGCTTAGTTCTTACTCTTTCTGAGTTATTGCCTTTATTTTTCATTTTGATAAACAGATCATCCTCAAAAATTGCAAATAATAATGGCATGTCATTTGTACTCATTTTGCGTGTAATCTCTATGGGACATGACTTTTTCTCAAAACTAGATTCTACATTCTTCTATTTCGTAAGCCATATCTCCAATTTTTGTTGCTAGTTATCCCTGAGCTTTTAGTATGTTGTAGCTGAGATTCTAAGCTTTCGGTTGCGTTTCCTTAATTTTCCGATCAGATGTCGGGATCATGCCCGTAATTCACTTGCAAGATTGGATTTCAGATTCTGGTGTTTTGCTTACGTGTTAAGTCTATGGGAAATATTCTAGCTCAATCGGTTAGGCGTCAGACTTACTTCTCATTCCATCATGCAGGCAGGGGTTCGAGTCCGCGGGTGAACATGATTTTTTTTTTTTTTTTTTTTTTTTTAGCTATCTTGCCCACGATCAATTATAAGAATTCTAACAAATAATAGCTAAAATATTGCAAAATAAAACAGATTATAATTACTTTTTTATATCATATCTATTTATCTGTCTGTCTATCTACCTACATGACATATCTATCTCTCTGTCTAATATATATCTTTCTGTTTGAATACGTCCCTCTCTCTCTATCTATCCATATGTCTGTCTGTCTATCTACCTACATTGTATATCTATCTGTCTGTTTATCTCTCTCTCTCTCTCTCTGTCTAATATATATGTATCTATCTGTTTAGATATGTCTATCTATCTATCCATCCATCTGCCTGTCTCTATCTATCTATCTATCTATCTATATATCTATCTATCTATCTGTCTGTCTGTCTCTCTATCTATCTATCTATCTGTCTATCTATCTATCTATCTATCTATCTATATGTCTGTCTCTCTATTCATCTATATGTCTGTCTCTCTATCTATCTCTGTCTCGATCTCTATCAATCTATATGTCTGTCTCTTTATCTATCTATATGTCTATCTATCTATCTATCTATCTATCTATCTATCTATCTATATATCTATCTATATGTCTGTCTCTCTATCTATCTATATTTCTGTCTCTCTGTCTATCTATATGTTTGTCTATCTATATGTCTGTCTATCTATCCATGAAGCTATCACGAGAAGGAGAACCATCTTCCAATTTCTCTCTTAATCCTTTGTTATCGCTTCCTTCGGGCGAAGGAACGATATCTAACATCAATTGGCGAGCCGCCAGGCGAAAGTTAGAGCCCGCTTACATAACGCGATAGGACCACGCAGCATGAAGCTATTACGAGATAGCTCGTAATAGCTTCATGATATGTCTGTCTCTCTATCTATATATATGTCTGTCTATCTATCTGTCTATCTATCTATCTGTCTGTCTCTCTTTCTATCTATATGTTTATATATGTTTTATTAATATAACCACCAATCATCTCTCTATCTATCTATATATCTATATATCTATCAATCTATCTCTCTATCTATAAGTCTGTCTCTCTATCTATCTATCTATATGTCTGTCTCTCTATCTATATGTCTGTCTCTCTATATCTATCTTTATATGTCTATGTTTTATTAATATAACCACCTATAATTTATCTCTCCATCCATCACTCCATCCATCTAATATAATTATCTTTCTTGTATGTATCTGTTTGATTATGTAAATCTGTTTGTCTATCTATTTTTCAATCTAATATCTGTTTAAATATTTTTTTCCTGTTTATCTATCTATACGACAGACCACCTAATTCGTCCGCATGACGAATTAAAATCTAGTTTATTTTTATTTCTTATTTTTATTTCCTCCATTTCTTGTGGACAGCAAATCTCAGAAAGTTCATATTCAATAATCATCAAAATATCACCACATATCAACATCAATAAGACCTCAATTCTGCAAGAATCTTAATGTCATGACGTCATCATGACGTCATCTAGACGCCATTTTGTAAAATCACATTATCAATCATATCTCCATTATCAATTATCAAAAATAAATCAAATTCACATGACATAAACTTCAGATCAAAGGTCATCAGGTCATGTCATCAAAGGTCACCTGAAGGTCACGACGCGCGCGTACGCGCGCGTCAAAATTTTAAAATGCTAAAAATCACTTTTTGACCAAAACAGAGTACGTTTTAGGTCATTTTAAGCATTTCAAAAAATTGCGCGCGCAAACGTATGCGCGCGCGTTTCCGCGCGTAACGCCTTGAATGCAACTCAGAAACACCGTTTTTTTTATTTCATTGCATTGATCATATAATTTTGAGCAATTTGATACCTTGATCAACCTTCTACGACCATTAATAAGGAAATTAACACCCGTTAAAGTTTGCAGCACGTGTGCGCGCGAGCTCTCACTATAGGCCATATATGGGCAAAAACATGCCTATAGAAAATCCGCTGTAGCTCTTCAAAACGCGTGGGGACCCCCAATTTTTTTTTCATATTTTGATAGAGTATGAACTAGAGATATAATTTCATGTCTCATTTGACCCTCAATTATATTATGACGTCATCAAAATGGCATCGAAAGTCAAAAAATCCATTTTGCCTATTATGACGTCATTATAATTATGCAAATCTTGCTCTAACTCCGTGAATATCGGTCTATTTTCACCCAATTTTTGATATGTTGTAGCTTAGTTCTTACTCTTTCTGAGTTATTGCCTTTATTTTTCATTTTGATAATTAGATCATCCTCAAAAATTGCAAATAATAATGGCATGTCATTTTTACTCATTTTGCGTGTAATCTCTATGGGACATGACTTTTTCTCAAAACTAGATTCTACATTCTTCTATTTCGTAAGCCATATCTCCAATTTTTGTTGCTAGTTATCCCTGAGCTTTTAGTATGTTGTAGCTGAGATTCTAAGCTTTCGGTTGCGTTTCCTTCATTTTCCAATCAGATGTCGGGATCATGCCCGTAATTCACTTGCAAGATTGGATTTGACATTCTGGTGTTTTGCTTACGTGTTAAGTCTATGGGAAATATTCTAGCTCAATCGGTTAGGCGTCAGACTTACTTCTCATTCCATCATGCAGGCAGGGGTTCGAGTCCGCGGGTGAACATGATTTTTTTTTTTTTTTTTTTTTTATAGCTATCTTGCCCACGATCAATTATAAGAATTCTAACAAATAATAGCTAAAATAGTGCAAAATAAAACAGATTATAATTACTTTTTTATATCATATCTATTTATCTGTCTGTCTATCTACCTACATGACATATCTATCTCTCTGTCTAATATATATCTTTCTGTTTGAATACGTCCCTCTCTCTCTATCTATCCATATGTCTGTCTGTCTATCTACCTACATTGTATATCTATCTGTCTGTTTATCTCTCTCTCTCTCTCTCTGTCTAATATATATGTATCTATCTGTTTAGATATGTCTATCTATCTATCCATCCATCTGCCTGTCTCTATCTATCTATCTATCTATATATCTATCTATCTATCTGTCTGTCTGTCTCTCTATCTATCTATCTATCTGTCTATCTATCTATCTATCTATCTATCTATATGTCTGTCTCTCTATTCATCTATATGTCTGTCTCTCTATCTATCTCTGTCTCGATCTCTATCAATCTATATGTCTGTCTCTGTATCTATCTATATGTCTATCTATCTATCTATCTATCTATCTATCTATATATCTATCTATATGTCTGTCTCTCTATCTATCTATATTTCTGTCTCTCTGTCTATCTATATGTTTGTCTATCTATATGTCTGTCTATCTATCCATGAAGCTATCACGAGAAGGAGAACCATCTTCCAATTTCTCTCTTAATCCTTTGTTATCGCTTCCTTCGGGCGAAGGAACGATATCTAACATCAATTGGCGAGCCGCCAGGCGAAAGTTAGAGCCCGCTTACATAACGCGATAGGACCACGCAGCATGAAGCTATTACGAGATAGCTCGTAATAGCTTCATGATATGTCTGTCTCTCTATCTATATATATGTCTGTCTATCTATCTGTCTATCTATCTATCTGTCTGTCTCTCTTTCTATCTATATGTTTATATATGTTTTATTAATATAACCACTAATCATCTCTCTATCTATCTATATATCTATATATCTATCAATCTATCTCTCTATCTATAAGTCTGTCTCTCTATCTATCTATATGTCTGTCTCTCTATCTATATGTCTGTCTCTCTATATCTATCTATATATGTCTATGTTTTATTAATATAACCACCTATAATTTATCTCTCCATCCATCACTCCATCCATCTAATATAATTATCTTTCTTGTATGTATCTGTTTGATTATGTAAATCTGTTTGTCTATCTATTTTTCAATCTAATATCTGTTTAAATATTTTTTTCCTGTTTATCTATCTATACGACAGACCACCTAATTCGTCCGCATGACGAATTAAATATCTAGTTAGGTGGTCTGTCTATGACAGATCACCTCTTATGTTTGTCCGAATTTTCTTTCTTTATTATTTATTATTTATTTCTTATTTTTATTTCCTCCATTTCTTGTGGACAGCAAATCTCAGAAAGTTCATATTCAATAATCATCAAAATATCCGCACATATCAACATCAATAAGACCTCAATTCTGCAAGAATCTTAATGTCATGACGTCATCATGACGTCATCTAGACGCCATTTTGTAAAATCACATTATCAATCATATCTCCATTATCAATTATCAAAAATAAATCAAATTCACATGACATAAACTTCAGATCAAGGGTCATCAGGTCATGTCATCAAAGGTCACCTGAAGGTCACGAGGCGCGCGTACGCGCGCGTCAAAATTTTAAAATGCTCAAAATCACTTTTTGACCAAAACAGAGTACGTTTTAGGTCATTTTAAGCATTTCAAAAAATTGCGCGCGCAAACGTATGCGCGCGCGTTTCCGCGCGTAACGCCTTGAATGCAACTCAGAAACACCGTTTTTTTTATTTCATTGCATTGATCATATAATTTTGAGCAATTTGATACCTTGATCAACCTTCTACGACCATTAATAAGGAAATTAACACCCGTTAAAGTTTGCAGCACGTGTGCGTGCGAGCTCTCACTATAGGCCATATATGGGCAAAAACATGCCTATAGAAAATCCGCTGTAGCTCTTCAGAACGCATGGGGACCCCCAATTTTTTTTTCATATTTTGATAGAGTATGAACTAGAGATATAATTTCATGTCTCATTTGACCCTCAATTATATTATGACGTCATCAAAATGGCGTCGGAATTCAAAAAATCCATTTTGCCTATTATGACGTCATTATAATTATGCAAATCTTGCTCTAACTCCGTGAATATCGGTCTATTTTCACCCAATTTTTGATATGTTGTAGCTTAGTTCTTACTCTTTCTGAGGTATTGCCTTTATTTTTCATTTTGATAAACAGATCATCCTCAAAAATTGCAAATAATAATGGCATGTCATTTTTACTCATTTTGCGTGTAATCTCTATGGGACATGACTTTTTCTCAAAACTAGATTCTACATTCTTCTATTTCGTAAGCCATATCTCCAATTTTTGTTGCTAGTTATCCCTGAGCTTTTAGTATGTTGTAGCTGAGATTCTAAGCTTTCGGTTGCGTTTCCTTCATTTTCCGATCAGATGTCGGGATCATGCCCGTAATTCACTTGCAAGATTGGATTTGAGATTCTGGTGTTTTGCTTACGTGTTAAGTCTATGGGAAATATTCTAGCTCAATCGGTTAGGCGTCAGACTTACTTCTCATTCCATCATGCAGGCAGGGGTTCGAGTCCGCGGGTGAACATGATTTTTTTTTTTTTTTTTTTTTTTTTTAGCTATCTTGCCCACGATCAATTATAAGAATTCTAACAAATAATAGCTAAAATATTGCAAAATAAAACAGATTATAATTACTTTTTTATATCATATCTATTTATCTGTCTGTCTATCTACCTACATGACATATCTATCTCTCTGTCTAATATATATCTTTCTGTTTGAATACGTCCCTCTCTCTCTATCTATCCATATGTCTGTCTGTCTATCTACCTACATTGTATATCTATCTGTCTGTTTATCTCTCTCTCTCTCTCTCTGTCTAATATATATGTATCTATCTGTTTAGATATGTCTATCTATCTATCCATCCATCTGCCTGTCTCTATCTATCTATCTATCTATCTATATATCTATCTATCTATCTGTCTGTCTGTCTCTCTATCTATCTATCTATCTATCTGTCTATCTATCTATCTATCTATCTATATGTCTGTCTCTCTATTCATCTATATGTCTGTCTCTCTATCTATCTCTGTCTCGATCTCTATCAATCTATATGTCTGTCTCTGTATCTATCTATATGTCTATCTATCTATCTATCTATCTATCTATCTATATATCTATCTATATGTCTGTCTCTCTATCTATCTATATTTCTGTCTCTCTGTCTATCTATATGTTTGTCTATCTATATGTCTGTCTATCTATCCATGAAGCTATCACGAGAAGGAGAACCATCTTCCAATTTCTCTCTTAATCCTTTGTTATCGCTTCCTTCGGGCGAAGGAACGATATCTAACATCAATTGGCGAGCCGCCAGGCGAAAGTTAGAGCCCGCTTACATAACGCGATAGGACCACGCAGCATGAAGCTATTACGAGATAGCTCGTAATAGCTTCATGATATGTCTGTCTCTCTATCTATATATATGTCTGTCTATCTATCTGTCTATCTATCTATCTGTCTGTCTCTCTTTCTATCTATATGTTTATATATGTTTTATTAATATAACCACCAATCATCTCTCTATCTATCTATATATCTATATATCTATCAATCTATCTCTCTATCTATAAGTCTGTCTCTCTATCTATCTATATGTCTGTCTCTCTATCTATATGTCTGTCTCTCTATATCTATCTTTATATTTCTATGTTTTATTAATATAACCACCTATAATTTATCTCTCCATCCATCACTCCATCCATCTAATATAATTATCTTTCTTGTATGTATCTGTTTGATTATGTAAATCTGTTTGTCTATCTATTTTTCAATCTAATATCTGTTTAAATATTTTTTTCCTGTTTATCTATCTATACGACAGACCACCTAATTCGTCCGCATGACGAATTAAAATCTAGTTTATTAGGTGGTCTGTCTATGACAGATCACCTATTATGTTTGTCCGAATTTTCTTTCTTTATTTATTTTTATTTCTTATTTTTATTTCCTCCATTTCTTGTGGACAGCAAATCTCAGAAAGTTCATATTCAATAATCATCAAAATATCACCAGATATCAACATCAATAAGACCTCAATTCTGCAAGAATCTTAATGTCATGACGTCATCATGACGTCATCTAGACGCCATTTTGTAAAATCACATTATCAATCATATCTCCATTATCAATTATCAAAAAAAAATCAAATTCACATGACATAAACTTCAGATCAAGGGTCATCAGGTCATGTCATCAAAGGTCACCTGAAGGTCACGACGCGCGCGTACGCGCGCGTCAAAATTTTAAAATGCTAAAAATCACTTTTTGACCAAAACAGAGTACGTTTTAGGTCATTTTAAGCATTTCAAAAAATTGCGCGCGCAAACGTATGCGCGCGCGTTTCCGCGCGTAACGCCTTGAATGCAACTCAGAAACACCGTTTTTTTTATTTCATTGCATTGATCATATAATTTTGAGCAATTTGATACCTTGATCAACCTTCTACGACCATTAATAAGGAAATTAACACCCGTTAAAGTTTGCAGCACGTGTGCGCGCGAGCTCTCACTATAGGCCATATATGGGCAAAAACATGCCTATAGAAAATCCGCTGTAGCTCTTCAGAACGCGTGGGGACCCCCAATTTTTTTTTCATATTTTGATAGAGTATGAACTAGAGATATAATTTCATGTCTCATTTGACCCTCAATTATATTATGACGTCATCATAATGGCGTCGGAATTCAAAAAATCCATTTTGCCTATTATGACGTCATTATAATTATGCAAATCTTGCTCTAACTCCGTGAATATCGGTCTATTTTCACCCAATTTTTGATATGTTGTAGCTTAGTTCTTACTCTTTCTGAGTTATTGCCTTTATTTTTCATTTTGATAAACAGATCATCCTCAAAAATTGCAAATAATAATGGCATGTCATTTTTACTCATTTTGCCTGTAATCTCTATGGGACATGACTTTTTCTCAAAACTAGATTCTACATTCTTCTATTTCGTAAGCCATATCTCCAATTTTTGTTGCTAGTTATCCCTGAGCTTTTAGTATGTTGTAGCTGAGATTCTAAGCTTTCGGTTGCGTTTCCTTCATTTTCCGATCAGATGTCGGGATCATGCCCGTAATTCACTTGCAAGATTGGATTTGAGATTCTGGTGTTTTGCTTACGTGTTAAGTCTATGGGAAATATTCTAGCTCAATCGGTTAGGCGTCAGACTTACTTCTCATTCCATCATGCAGGCAGGGGTTCGAGTCCGCGGGTGAACATGATTTTTTTTTTTTTTTTTTTTTTTTTTAGCTATCTTGCCCACGATCAATTATAAGAATTCTAACAAATAATAGCTAAAATATTGCAAAATAAAACAGATTATAATTACTTTTTTATATCATATCTATTTATCTGTCTGTCTATCTACCTACATGACATATCTATCTCTCTGTCTAATATATATATTTCTGTTTGAATACGTCCCTCTCTCTCTATCTATCCATATGTCTGTCTGTCTATCTACCTACATTGTATATCTATCTGTCTGTTTATCTCTCTCTCTCTCTCTGTCTAATATATATGTATCTATCTGTTTAGATATGTCTATCTATCTATCCATCCATCTGCCTGTCTCTATCTATCTATCTATCTATATATCTATCTATCTATCTGTCTGTCTGTCTCTCTATCTATCTATCTATCTGTCTATCTATCTATCTATCTATCTATATGTCTGTCTCTCTATTCATCTATATGTCTGTCTCTCTATCTATCTCTGTCTCGATCTCTATCAATCTATATGTCTGTCTCTGTATCTATCTATATGTCTATCTATCTATCTATCTATCTATCTATCTATCTATCTATATATCTATCTATATGTCTGTCTCTCTATCTATCTATATTTCTGTCTCTCTGTCTATCTATATGTTTGTCTATCTATATGTCTGTCTATCTATCCATGAAGCTATCACGAGAAGGAGAACCATCTTCCAATTTCTCTCTTAATCCTTTGTTATCGCTTCCTTCGGGCGAAGGAACGATATCTAACATCAATTGGCGAGCCGCCAGGCGAAAGTTAGAGCCCGCTTACATAACGCGATAGGACCACGCAGCATGAAGCTATTACGAGATAGCTCGTAATAGCTTCATGATATGTCTGTCTCTCTATCTATATATATGTCTGTCTATCTATCTGTCTATCTATCTATCTGTCTGTCTCTCTTTCTATCTATATGTTTATATATGTTTTATTAATATAACCACCAATCATCTCTCTATCTATCTATATATCTATATATCTATATATCTATCAATCTATCTCTCTATCTATAAGTCTGTCTCTCTATCTATCTATATGTCTGTCTCTCTATCTATATGTCTGTCTCTCTATATCTATCTATATATGTCTATGTTTTATTAATATAACCACCTATAATTTATCTCTCCATCCATCACTCCATCCATCTAATATAATTATCTTTCTTGTATGTATCTGTTTGATTATGTAAATCTGTTTGTCTATCTATTTTTCAATCTAATATCTGTTTAAATATTTTTTTCCTGTTTATCTATCTATACGACAGACCACCTAATTCGTCCGCATGACGAATTAAAATCTAGTTTTTATTTCTTATTTTTATTTCCTCCATTTCTTGTGGACAGCAAATCTCAGAAAGTTCATATTCAATAATCATCAAAATATCACCACATATCAACATCAATAAGACCTCAATTCTGCAAGAATCGTAATGTCATGACGTCATCATGACGTCATCTAGACGCCATTTTGTAAAATCACATTATCAATCATATCTCCATTATCAATTATCAAAAATAAATCAAATTCACATGACATAAACTTCAGATCAAGGGTCATCAGGTCATGTCATCAAAGGTCACCTGAAGGTCACGACGCGCGCGTACGCGCGCGTCAAAATTTTAAAATGCTAAAAATCACTTTTTGACCAAAACAGAGTACGTTTCAGGTCATTTTAAGCATTTCAAAAAATTGCGCGCGCAAACGTATGCGCGCGCGTTTCCGCGCGTAACGCCTTGAATGCAACTCAGAAACACCGTTTTTTTTATTTCATTGCATTGATCATATAATTTTGAGCAATTTGATACCTTGATCAACCTTCTACGACCATTAATAAGGAAATTAACACCCGTTAAAGTTTGCAGCACGTGTGCGCGCGAGCTCTCACTATAGGCCATATATGGGCAAAAACATGCCTATAGAAAATCCGCTGTAGCTCTTCAGAACGCATGGGGACCCCCAATTTTTTTTTCATATTTTGATAGAGTATGAACTAGAGATATAATTTCATGTCTCATTTGACCCTCAAGTATATTATGACGTCATCAAAATGGCGTCGGAATTCAAAAAATCCATTTTGCCTATTATGACGTCATTATAATTATGCAAATCTTGCTCTAACTCCGTGAATATTGGTCAATTTTCACCCAATTTTTGATATGTTGTAGCTTAGTTCTTACTCTTTCTGAGTTATTGCCTTTATTTTTCATTTTGATAGACAAATCATCCTCAAAAATTGCAAATAATAATGGCATGTCATTTTTACTCATTTTGCGTGTAATCTCTATGGGACATGACTTTTTCTCAAAACTAGATTCTACATTCTTCTATTTCGTAAGCCATATCTCCAATTTTTGTTGCTAGTTATCCCTGAGCTTTTAGTATGTTGTAGCTGAGATTCTAAGCTTTCGGTTGCGTTTCCTTCATTTTCCGATCAGATGTCGGGATCATGCCCGTAATTCACTTGCAAGATTGGATTTGAGATTCTGGTGTTTTGCTTACGTGTTAAGTCTATGGGAAATATTCTAGCTCAATCGGTTAGGCGTCAGACTTACTTCTCATTCCATCATGCAGGCAGGGGTTCGAGTCCGACTCCTGCAACTTTTTTTTTCTTTGTTATTCTTTTTTTCACCTTATTTCTTATGTCCATTGGAATGTATATAGGTACACATATTGCAATAAATAACCATTTTAAAGGTCATTTTCCATGTTTTTCATATAATTTCTCAGTATCAAGCCTTTTTTACGTATCTAATGCCTATACCACCATCTTTCTTGATTATGTTCATTTCCTATGTTCATTTTAATCACATGGATTATGATAGTGATCCTGATGATGCTGTTGATGACCATGCTGATAATAATGATGTTATGTATGATCATAATGATGATCGTTATGTTGCTTATCTCTGGTAATATCAAATGGTCATGAGCATATTAATGATCATGATCATCATAATAAACATATTACAGAGAGAGAGAGAGAGAGAGACAGAGAGACAGAGAGAGAGAAAGAGAGACAGACAGACAGAGAGAGAGAGAGAGAGGTTAAAAGAGGAAAGATTTTTCTTTCTCTGTTTCTCTTTGTTTTTAACATTACCATCATCACCATCATTACCAATTTTATCATGGTCACAAGCTGCGTTGTATTTATCATTAATCTTAGTTTATTCTGATCTGTCACTATCAATTTTTCCCGAAAATTATCATCGCCGTATCATTTTATGATATTTTTGCCATCATCAAAGGTTTGGGGCAAAAGCCTCCTACCAACCACCAATGAAGTCCGTTGAAAAAGAGAGAAAAGAAACAAATAAAAGAGGAAAATAGAAATGATAGATCATGGTCGACTTTCCTCTTTCAGCATATCTTCTGTATTTTTATCATCATCACAATCCCTTTTTTCATTATTGCCATGATTATCAACATATTCATCATCATAATTGTCTTTAATATGGTTCTCATTTTCCAAGTATGTTTATCAAGGTAGCACAAATATCTCAACATTCCAGCTTATCATTATGTGTGTGCGTGTGTAATTAAGTTTATACAGACGTGTATCAATCAGATATGATTATTTACGCCCGAGACCGACCTTTAACGTCAACGTCCGATAGACGTGACTAGGGCCCGAACCTCGAACATCTGCAGCAATTTATAACTTCCTCAATGTAGCTTAGATTACAGGCGCACGTCACAACGCCCATGCAATTAACTTCTGATATAAGTGGTGATGACGTCTCAAGATGGCGGTATACCACTAATCACAATGGAATTGTTCGTTGCTTTTTAAAGAAAAATTCATACTTTATGTTGTTCCATCAGTTGTAAAACAACAGTAGATTTTTTTTGGAAAAGAAAGGAAAAAAAGGGGGAAAGGGGAACAGAGGATCAGGTACATGGTCTAAAATAATTGTCATCGCTGTCATTATCATGATCATCATTATAAGTGATTAAAGGCAAGGGAGCACCGCCTTTACACTTTAGTGATAAAAAAAGAAAGTACTCCTCCGCCCCCCCCCCCCCCAATAAAAGCGGGGAAAAAGGAAACGTAAAAGAGGTGCGTTAAAGGACAAGTACTTCATTTTTCCCATTTTTGACATCATTTTGTCCCTCATTGTATTAAGTCTCGACCTTCCCCACTTTTTTTTTTTTTTTAATTATCCTTGGATTTTTTCCATATTTTTTCTATTATTCAAATGATTTGCCATGATAACAATAAAATTGTTCGGATGATAATAAACAACTTTATTCAAAGTGACCCAGGACAGACTTTAATTACATTATTTACGGGTGCTAATGTCCTCCAGGTGGTCTCTTCTCTGACAAAGGTACTGATTCACAGTCAACAAATTAAAGGGTCTGAAGCATTCATGGGCAGGGATTTGCGTGGTAGACAATGAGACTGACAGGCAATGGTTCATAAACCTTTCTCTTTCAAATAAGTGCACGAGTGGTGAGGAGTCACTCAATTCTTGGAAGTCTTTTGTTTAGAGTGATGATAAACTTGACATCAAAGACTAAATTGGGGAGGGAGCTTTACATAGCTTTGACACATGTTCAATTATTTAAATTTCAAGAGTGCTTATTTAGTTCTCATGATCAAAGTTGTCAATAAAATAAAATTTCTAAATTATCATTATCATCATCATAATCATTATCATCATAATCATTATCATCATCATAATCATTATCATCATCATCACTATCACCATCATCATCATCATCATCATCACCATCATTATCATTATCATCACCATTATCTTCTTAATTATCAATTCAAACATCAACTGAATTTTATTACTTCATTTAATACTTCACTATTATAATCATGATTATCATTATCACAGATTATTTCCATTTCCTATGCACTTTTTTTTAGCAAAAGGATCATGATAATGATCATGATCATCATCACTATCACCATCATCATCATCATCAACATTATCATTATCATCACCATTATCATCTTAATTATTATCAATTCAAACATCAACCAAATTTTATTACTTCATTTAATACTTCACTATTATAATCATGATTATCATTATCACAGATTATTTCCATTTCCTATGCTCTTTTCTTTTAGGAAAAGGATAATGATAATGATCATGATAATGCTGTTGATGACCATGATGATAATGATGATATTCATGATCATTATTGTTATATTGCTCATCTCTGGTACATATTTAATGGTCACGAACATATTGATGATCATGATGATGATGACATCAATTATGATGACGTTTTTAATGACTATTCATGTATGCTTAAAAAAAAAAAAGAAGATAAAAAAGAAAAAGAAAAGAAAGAAAACCAATACGAGAGAGACAGAGAGAGAGAGGTTAAAAAAAGAGGAAAGATTTTCTTTCTCTCTTTCTCATCGTTTTTTAACATTACCATCATCACCATCATTCTCTATTATGACATGATTATGCTACTGATGACCATCATGATAATTATGATAATATTCATGATTATGATTGACAAGTTGACTGACAGACCACCTAATTCGTCCCAATGACGAATTAAATATCTAGTTTCTTATTTTTATTTCCTCCATTTCTTGTGGACAGCAAATCTCAGAAAGTTCATATTCAATAATCATCAAAATATCAGCACATATCAACATCAATAAGACCTCAATTCTGCAAGAATCTTAATGTCATGACGTCATCATGACGTCATCTAGACGCCATTTTGTAAAATCACATTATCAATCATATCTCCATTATCAATTATCAAAAATAAATCAAATTCACATGACATAAACTTCAGATCAAGGGTCATCAGGTCATGTCATCAAAGGTCACCTGAAGGTCACAACGCGCGCGTACGCGCGCGTCAAAATTTTAAAATGCAAAAAATCACTTTTTGACCAAAACAGAGTACGTTTTAGGTCATTTTAAGCATTTCAAAAAATTGCGCGCGCAAACGTATGCGCGCGCGTTTCCGCGCGTAACGCCTTGAATGCAACTCAGAAACACCGTTTTTTTTATTTCATTGCATTGATCATATAATTTTGAGCAATTTGATACCTTGATCAACCTTCTACGACCATTAATAAGGAAATTAACACCCGTTAAAGTTTGCAGCACGTGTGCGCGCGAGCTCTCACTATAGGCCATATATGGGCAAAAACATGCCTATAGAAAATCCGCTGTAGCTCTTCAGAACGCATGGGGACCCCCAATTTTTTTTTCATATTTTGATAGAGTATGAACTAGAGATATAATTTCATGTCTCATTTGACCCTCAAGTATATTATGACGTCATCAAAATGGCGTCGGAATTCAAAAAATCCATTTTGCCTATTATGACGTCATTATAATTATGCAAATCTTGCTCTAACTCCGTGAATATTGGTCAATTTTCACCCAATTTTTGATATGTTGTAGCTTAGTTCTTACTCTTTCTGAGTTATTGCCTTTATTTTTCATTTTGATAGACAAATCATCCTCAAAAATTGCAAATAATAATGGCATGTCATTTTTACTCATTTTGCGTGTAATCTCTATGGGACATGACTTTTTCTCAAAACTAGATTCTACATTCTTCTATTTCGTAAGCCATATCTCCAATTTTTGTTGCTAGTTATCCCTGAGCTTTTAGTATGTTGTAGCTGAGATTCTAAGCTTTCGGTTGCGTTTCCTTCATTTTCCGATCAGATGTCGGGATCATGCCCGTAATTCACTTGCAAGATTGGATTTGAGATTCTGGTGTTTTGCTTACGTGTTAAGTCTATGGGAAATATTCTAGCTCAATCGGTTAGGCGTCAGACTTACTTCTCATTCCATCATGCAGGCAGGGGTTCGAGTCCGACTCCTGCAACTTTTTTTTTCTTTGTTATTCTTTTTTTCACCTTATTTCTTATGTCCATTGGAATGTATATAGGTACACATATTGCAATAAATAACCATTTTAAAGGTCATTTTCCATGTTTTTCATATAATTTCTCAGTATCAAGCCTTTTTTACGTATCTAATGCCTATACCACCATCTTTCTTGATTATGTTCATTTCCTATGTTCATTTTAATCACATGGATTATGATAGTGATCCTGATGATGCTGTTGATGACCATGCTGATAATAATGATGTTATGTATGATCATAATGATGATCGTTATGTTGCTTATCTCTGGTAATATCAAATGGTCATGAGCATATTAATGATCATGATCATCATAATAAACATATTACAGAGAGAGAGAGAGAGAGAGACAGAGAGAGAGAAAGAGAGACAGACAGACAGAGAGGGAGAGAGAGGTTAAAAGAGGAAAGATTTTTCTTTCTCTGTTTCTCTTTGTTTTTAACATTACCATCATCACCATCATTACCAATTTTATCATGGTCACAAGCTGCGTTGTATTTATCATTAATCTTAGTTTATTCTGATCTGTCACTATCAATTTTTCCCGAAAATTATCATCGCCGTATCATTTTATGATATTTTTGCCATCATCAAAGGTTTGGGGCAAAAGCCTCCTACCAACCACCAATGAAGTCCGTTGAAAAAGAGAGAAAAGAAACAAATAAAAGAGGAAAATAGAAATGATAGATCATGGTCGACTTTCCTCTTTCAGGATATCTTCTGTATTTTTATCATCATCACAATCCCTTTTTTCATTATTGCCATGATTATCAACATATTCATCATCATAATTGTCTTTAATATGGTTCTCATTTTCCAAGTATGTTTATCAAGGTAGCACAAATATCTCAACATTCCAGCTTATCATTATGTGTGTGCGTGTGTAATTAAGTTTATACAGACGTGTATCAATCAGATATGATTATTTACGCCCGAGACCGACCTTTAACGTCAACGTCCGATAGACGTGACTAGGGCCCGAACCTCGAACATCTGCAGCAATTTATAACTTCCTCAATGTAGCTTAGATTACAGGCGCACGTCACAACGCCCATGCAATTAACTTCTGATATAAGTGGTGATGACGTCTCAAGATGGCGGTATACCACTAATCACAATGGAATTGTTCGTTGCTTTTTAAAGAAAAACTCATACTTTATGTTGTTCCATCAGTTGTAAAACAACAGTAGATTTTTTTTGGAAAAGAAAGGAAAAAAAGGGGGAAAGGGGAACAGAGGATCAGGTACATGGTCTAAAATAATTGTCATCGCTGTCATTATCATGATCATCATTATAAGTGATTAAAGGCAAGGGAGCACCGCCTTTACACTTTAGTGATAAAAAAAGAAAGTACTCCTCCGCCCCCCCCCCAATAAAAGCGGGGAAAAAGGAAACGTAAAAGAGGTGCGTTAAAGGACAAGTACTTCATTTTTCCCATTTTTGACATCATTTTGTCCCTCATTGTATTAAGTCTCGACCTTCCCCACTTTTTTTTTTTTTTAATTATCCTTGGATTTTTTCCATATTTTTTCTATTATTCAAATGATTTGCCATGATAACAATAAAATTGTTCGGATGATAATAAACAACTTTATTCAAAGTGACCCAGGACAGACTTTAATTACATTATTTACGGGTGCTAATGTCCTCCAGGTGGTCTGTTCTCTGACAAAGGTACTGATTCACAGTCAACAAATTAAAGGGTCTGAAGCATTCATGGGCAGGGATTTGCGTGGTAGACAATGAGACTGACAGGCAATGGTTCATAAACCTTTCTCTTTCAAATAAGTGCACGAGTGGTGAGGAGTCACTCAATTCTTGGAAGTCTTTTGTTTAGAGTGATGATAAACTTGACATCAAAGACTAAATTGGGGAGGGAGCTTTACATAGCTTTGACACATGTTCAATTATTTAAATTTCAAGAGTGCTTATTTAGTTCTCATGATCAAAGTTGTCAATAAAATAAAATTTCTAAATTATCATTATCATCATCATAATCATTATCATCATAATCATTATCATCATCATAATCATTATCATCATCATCACTATCACCATCATCATCATCATCATCACCATCATTATCATTATCATCACCATTATCTTCTTAATTATCAATTCAAACATCAACTGAATTTTATTACTTCATTTAATACTTCACTATTATAATCATGATTATCATTATCACAGATTATTTCCATTTCCTATGCACTTTTTTTAGCAAAAGGATCATGATAATGATCATGATCATCATCACTATCACCATCATCATCATCATCAACATTATCATTATCATCACCAATATCATCTTAATTATTATCAATTCAAACATCAACCAAATTTTATTACTTCATTTAATACTTCACTATTATAATCATGATTATCATTATCACAGATTATTTCCATTTCCTATGCTCTTTTCTTTTAGGAAAAGGATAATGATAATGATCATGATAATGCTGTTGATGACCATGATGATAATGATGATATTCATGATCATTATTGTTATATTGCTCATCTCTGGTACATATTTAATGGTCACGAACATATTGATGATCATGATGATGATGACATCAATTATGATGACGTTTTTAATGACTATTCATGTATGCTTAAAAAAAAAAAAGAAGATAAAAAAGAAAAAGAAAAGAAAGAAAACCAATACGAGAGAGACAGAGAGAGAGAGGTTAAAAAAAGAGGAAAGATTTTCTTTCTCTCTTTCTCATCGTTTTTTAACATTACCATCATCACCATCATTCTCTATTTTATCATGGTCACAAGCTGCATTGATCTTAGTTTATTCCGATTTGTTGATTACTTTCATTCGTAACATAATCACTATCAATTTCTTCTCGAAAATTTTCATCGCCGTATCATTTTATGATATATTTGCCATTATCAAATGTTTGGGGCAAAAGCCTCCTACCAACCACCAATGAAGTCCGTTGAAAAAGAGAGAAAAGAAACAAATAAAAGAGGAAAATAGAAATGATAGATCATGGTTGACTTTCCTGTTTCAGCATATCTAATGTATTGTTATCATCATCACAATCCCTTTTTTTTTCATTATTGCCATGATTATCAACATATTCATCATCATATTGTCTTTAATCAAATAAAATTTCTAAATTGTTTTTCCTGTTTGTAGACAAGTGTTTTGATGATATTAAACATTATTATTCATTACAATACCCAGCATTTATCACCAAGGGCTGGTATCCTCCAGCTGCTCCGTTCACTAACAATTTCAGGGATAAACATGGTCAGCACATTACTCACAGGGGCTATAGCATTTACAGACACCAGACTTGTAAATTATGATCATCAACATCGCCATTATCATTACCACTACCATAATCATCATTCACCATTAAACCACCATGACCTTCTTTGCTATTATTACCTAATCTCTTTCACTGTTTTTTTTTTTTCAGGCTTATGGTGTGGTTATTACTTTAAGTACAATGATAAGAGGAAATAATTTCAAAATTTAAGGAAAAATTGAATTTACTGCATCACACTAAAAGAAAATACTCTTTAGTATTTTTATTTTCTATCTTTATTTGTACAATCAAAAGCCATAAAAGATAATGACAGATTTCTGAACATAAAAAAGAAAATATAAATACAATAACAATGATCAACAAATAATTCATAATAATCAAAATAAAAGGTTCACAGCATTTTAACTGTTACCCAAAGCCCTCAAGGCTTGGGCTTACATTGTTATTCCAATATCATAGGGATCCTAAATACATACACAGACTACATACATAAAGTTTCATTCATATAATGTATTATTGCAAAATACTGCATCTAAACAGAAAAGTGATGCTTAGTTTAACAATTCACTGGGAAGAGGGGGGGGGGGGCCTGGTGGAGGTAGACCATTTTTGTTGTTTGATATTTTTTGCAAAAAGTCCATTAAGCGAAAAGCAAAAATTCATTACAGATGCATACACAATCAAAGTTACAAGATCATCTACAAAATTGTAAAAGTAAAAATGAGTATTTTTATCTATTTTTTTTTAATTTTGTGAACTTGACCTCTGACCTCATGACCTTTAAACTGATGAGATCTTCTTCACCGCCATTCCATACAGGATTCAAGTTTCAAGTGAATCCATGAAACTGTTTTTGAGTTGTAGCAAGAACAGAGTATTTATTATGTACTTGCTTGAACTTTCTGACCTTGACCTTGATCTGTTAACCCTAAATAATGAGATCATGTACCAACAGAATATGAATATTAATTTTTTTCTAACGATACATACATGCATACGCATGTGTGAAATCATTTTGAGCACCTAATGCATATATGGTCCAAGTTGAAGTTGATCTGTGAAATGGTTTTTGAGTTACTGCGAGAACAAAAATGGAATGAACAGACAGATGAACGGATGGACGAACAGACGGATAATCCAAAACATAATGCCACCGGCAACCACTTTTGATGAGCAGAGGAATAAAAATTATTTAGCTTGCTTTAGACAATGTCAGTTACTGATGTATAAAGAGAAACTAAAATAATAACTTTCCTTTATGAATAGTGGGATGTTTTACCATTCACGCAGGTCAATTCGTAATGAAGATCTCTTTAAATATAACTGGCTTAATTTTTTGTGGTGTTAAATCAACTGTGAAAACTGACAATGTTGAGAACTCATCAACACAGTGGTTCAACACAATTTACATACAAGCTTTGCACATTGTTCCATATCAAATTCATATATGTGGTTCTCAAGTTATGCAATATTATGTAAATGACTGTCAGGCTTTAAAATGCTGTAATGATCAAAACAAATCAAATAAACTTTTCTCCCAAAATTCATAAATGTGTCATTATTTCTACTTTTACTCAGTCAAAACAATCTATGTTTTTTGGTGATTAAAATGATGTTGCCACAATTCTCATTGAAAACTAGATAAATCTCGACTGTGCACGGTCAAAATGTATGCCTCCGCCACTGCCCGACCAGAAAAATATTTCTTACTTTCTATTTCCATGAACAAAAAAACACTATAGACCTTCAATCTTCACACTTTGAAATCTAGTCAGGTAACTGTTTCTCCAAAAGGGAGACATATGAACTGAAATCTAAAATGGATGCAAATTTTCTTTTTTACATTCAATCACCATTTCACAAAAGAATCACAACAGCAAAACTGAATTTCCAATTATCTGAATACATTGGTAATCACGAAACACTCAAGTGCAGTGACAAATAAAACAGTAGTAAATGGATAATATAAAACAATACAAAAATGTAACATAAGTAACCAATTTAAGACACTTTCCTTAAAGGAGTAGTCCACCCCCAACAAAAATTGATTTGAACCAAAAGAGGACAATCTAGGAAACATTATGTCACACACTTAATACAAATTGCATGGAAAATAAGAAAGTAATGTAATTTTAAAATATTGGTTATCTTATACAAAACAGTTATAACCAAATCGTGGTCATGTCCAAATCAATGAGTTGATGATGTCACATACTCACTACTTCTTTTGCATTTTATTACATAAATCATACCAAATTTCATGTTTTTGAAAATATGATAACACAGATACACTTAATTTCTTCACAACAGGTTTTATCAATGGTTTATGAAGAATGTGAGAATAGAATCAAACTTGGTTTGTTTCCTAAGGAGGAAAAAAATGAAATATTTCATATTTTATTTAATAAAAATACAAAAGAAATAGTGACTTGATGTCATCACTTTCTAAATTGCATACAAAGCATGATGTGTATATAACTGTTTTGCTGAATACAGAAAAACTTTGAACTGACATAACATTCAATTTTGATGAAATTTTCAGCATAAAGCATGTTCGTTTGATTTTTCCCTTTTCGTCCAAATCCATTTGTTCTTGGGGTGGACATGGTTTTTATAAGTCTTGAATCATTGATTTACTTTTGATTTCTTTTTGTATTGCACATCTCAGTTGGGGTTTACGTATGAAGCAGATTGTGAACTATAATTTAAAAAACTGTTGAAAATCAAAATAAACAAAAATTCTGCAATGATAAGAAAGCTGAAATTGTTCAGATGATAATAAACAAATTTATAGAAAGTGACCCATCACAGAGTCCAGTTACATTTTAGACGAGCCAATGTCCTCTAAGTGGTCTTTTCTTTGACAATTTCAAGGACCTGTAGCATTTGTGGGCAGGCGATTTGTCTGGTAGCCAATGAGACTGACAGATTATGGTTGATAAACGTTTTTCTTTGAAATAAGTGCGCAAGTAGTGAGGAGTTAGTCAATCCTTGTCTTGAAGGTGTGTTCTTCATTAAAGTCTTTTGTTTAGAGTAATGATAAACTGGACGACAAATGATTAACTGGACGACAAACACTAAATATGGGTGAGAGGGGATTACATATCTGTGACACATTTTCAATTATCTAAATTTCATAAGTTATCATCATCAAATCTTGTCAATAAAACAAATTTCTAAATTGTTTTTCCTGTTTGTAGACAAGTGTTTTGATGATATTAAACATTATTATTCACCACAATACCCAGCATTTATCACCAAGGGCTGGGATCCTCCAGCTGCTCCGTTCACTAACAATTTCAGGGATAAACCTGGTCAGCACATTACTCACAGGAGCATTTACAGACACCAGGCTTGTATGGCACCGATTGGGATTGGATATAAATTTCATCAATACAAACCAATGGAGTGAAACTGCATAAATGAATGGCTTTGTACACTATGCACACTCCTACATGGTCCCAAATCATTAGATGAAAAGCGGTCTAATAACCGCAAGTCAGGCAGTAATCCCCAAGAGGAGTTATCACATTGTTGGTGTTTGGGTTCTTGTTGGTACCTGTACTTAATAGTAACATTGAGAGAACAACATTATTACACAGTGTATTACAGAAACTGCAAATGGTATGTAAAGAAAATTAAGAACTATTACACAATACACTTATATATCTTTGTCCCATAACCCCCTCCCCCTTGGACTACCTTTTTTCTGAGTCGATGTATACCATGTAGTCATTATAAATTACAAGATTTCTGTATTCATTGAAAATAAAAGCACATTCTTAGTAGAAAGTTTTCATTTCTTTCACTTCCAAACTAGATTCAAATTCTGTTTCATTTCTTTTTGATAATTGCTGTTGCAATAATAAACTGATGCTTCTTATGACACCATGTATTGTAAAATAAAATATCTTTGCAGTAGTAATTGCATTTTGAAACCAGACGAATCTTTGACTGCGCACGGTCGAAATGTACGCCTCCGCCACTGCCAGACGAGAAATATATATCCTAGTTTCTCTTTCCATAAAGTATAAAATAGTAGACCTTTGATCTTGCGACTGCAGAATCTAGTCAGATAACATATAAACTTCACTGAATCCTGTGACCTTGAGACCAAAAATCTGAACAGATCACTGTCACTTGTATATGCACACATGAAAAAAGTTGGAAGTTGATCCTTCAAAGGGTTTAAAAGTTATCATTAGAACAATCTATTTCTTATGCATTTTATTGAATTTTATGACCTTCACCTTTGACCTTGAGACCCAAAATCTACTCAGATCATTGTCAGCTGTATATGCACACATGAGCCAGTTTTGAAGTTGATCTGTTAAAGGGTTTTGGAGTTATCATGAGATCGGTCTATTTTTGATGTATTTTATTGAATTTTATGACCTTGACCTTTGACCTTGACATTCAAAAAATTTAATCAGCTCATCGTCTATTGTATATGTACACATGAGCCAAGTTTAAAGTTGATCTGTCAAAAGGTTTTAGAGTTATTACAAGAATAGTCTATTTTTTATGTATTTTATTGAATTTTATGACCTTGACCTTTGACCTTGAGACCCCAAAACTTATCAGCTCATTGTCACTTGTATATGCACACATGAGCCAAGTTTGAAATTGATCTGTCAAAGGGTTTTTGATTTTTTGTGAGAAAGGTCTATTTCTTATGTATTTTATTGAATTCTATGACCTTTGACCTTTGACCTTTGGACCCAAAAACTACTCAGCTCATCGTCACCCAGATAGGTGTCCTCGAGCCGAGTATGAAGTTGATTAGTTGACTGGTTTTTAAGTTATCGCGAGAACGAAAGTGGGACGGACGGACGGACAACCCGAAAACATAATGTCTCTGGCAGCACCTTTGGTGGGTGGAGGCATTGTCATAATGTCCTTTACATGAAATGTAATGTTTTGAACTTGATTTAAATATACTTGGTTGAATATCCTTTTTTTTTAAATTAATGTATTCATAAATGCAGAGCTCTTTTGAAAATTGCCTTTATTCATAATCTATGCAGACTTTCATTTATCAAAATATGTTAAATTTTTCATTTTGCAATCGTAACTATTTGATCAATACAAAATTAAATCTACACTTACCCTTTATTCTTTCCTTCTTGCTTTTCTAAGATATCAGATAAACATTCTCCTCCCTTTTGACATCTGTATCGTACGATAAATAACAGTCAAGATATTTTAATACATTAACAAACTGCATTCACAATCATATTACACTCAATATGATTTTTTTTTACATGCCTCAAAATTAATGCTTCTTGATTTAGGATGTTACTATAATGTATCTTAAGTAAACACTTCCAAAATTCAATAGAAAACGGGTACATGAGTATTTTTATTTCATTTCATGTCAACTAAAATATTACTTGAATTGCTTCATGATAACTATAATACACAGGAATGACTTCAGCTTCTAATGAGTCTAATCCCTTACTGTAAACATGATCTATTAATGTTCCACTCTCTGTTGTAGGATTCATAACATGCTGTTTGTAACCATTCATAGACATTAACTGATGTATCTTTGATGATCCTTTCATCAAATTTTCATTAAAATCACCTGTTATAATACATCTTGTGCATCTTTTATTCAGTTCATTTATCAAATCAGTCAAATTTTGACAAAAATGATTAATATCATAAGAAGGAGGTCGATATACGACTGAAACAACAAGAGAAGGAGATCTACTAATAAGAACTGCAATAAACTCCAAATTATCCACATTTATGTTTAATCTGCTCGTGTCAATTTTCTTCACATACATTCCAACGCCGCCGTGTGCTAGGTCTTTAAATTTGCCTGAATTTCCAGATTCATTGTATGAAAGACTACGTGGCTGATGGTAGAATTTATGTTCATCCATAAAAATATTTAAAATGTTGTCATCATTAATCCATGTCTCAGTCAAACAAATTATGTTTGCATTCATAAATTGTTGTTGGGAACGAAGATCTAAAAAATGTTGTCTTAATCCTTGTATATTGTGCAAAATTAAAGTGAACTTATCGCTCTCACTCTTTTCAGCTTCCAAATTTTCAATAAATGGTTTCATGTTATCCAATCTTTCTTTGATTTCAGGATTACAATGTATGCTTTTAGATTCAAAATTTTCTATAGTAAGGCCAGATAATGAAGAAACACGACTAAGCCCAACATATGCTTGACCAGACTCAAATGTCCTTTTCAATGATACCACAGCTTTGTCTAAGGTCAAACCTTGTACTTTATGTATTGTACATGCATAAGCAAGTTTCAATGGAAACTGTCTCCTTGAATACTTCTTACCCAGAAATTCGTTACATTTTTCAATGGAATGTATACCAACATTTTCCTTGTCAAATTTTACTCTGATGCAAACATATTTAGAATTTGTTTGGTCCATAATTATTTCACAAACATTTCCAAAGCATCCATTTGTAAGGCCTTTGCTAACATCAATGTTCTTGACCAACATGACTCTTGCATCGATGGCAATCCATAAATAACTGGGTAATTGGCTTCTACAACGTGTGACAGGTTTTTCGCGAACTGTACTTCCCTTCTTCGAGTCTCTTTCTGTGTCTTCGGCTTTCAAGCATATCACATTGGAACATTTCTTATGCAACAATTTCCTGTTCCATTCATCTACTTCCTTATTACATGAATAAATATGAAGAGCGTCTTCATTTTCTTCACCAGTTTCACAGGATTTTAGCACTGCCAGGTCTTCATCAGAAAGAATATCATCTCGTTTTTTTACTCTTAATCTGTTCAGTAAAAGAGCAAATTTTGCATCGTCTTTTTGTCTCATAATTTCTTGAAGTTCTACTTTTTTAAAATTGTCATTCCATAACACTCCTTCAAGTGTATCTTTATATAAAGGGCTTCCAAAGACAGGAGGTAATTGATACATATCTCCAACAGCAATAACGGAAACACCAGCAAAAGCAGTCTGATCTCGTGATTGTTTTATTTGCCGTAGACGACTGTGGACATAAAACATCAATTTTTGATTTACCATGGACACTTCATCAATGATTAGAATTTGCAACTGAATTAGCTTGTTGCGAAGAATGCTTATTTTTTCTTCACTTAATGGCTGGTAAGGCATCTGTGCATTAGGTGGAATAGACAAAATACTGTGAATAGTATGACCATCTATATTATAAGCTGCTACTCCAGTGGGAGCCATTTTCAACACTGAGACATCATCAGGATTATGCATCATTCTGGCTAATATACGTGTTGATTCATAGTATATGCATTTGACTAAATGGCTTTTTCCAGTGCCAGCTCCACCTGTGATAAATACATGAAAGGGTTCAACTTGTTTTCCATTTATTTTATCGAGACACCACTGCCGTATCTTATAAAACACAATTTTCTGCTTCTCATTCATTGACCTAATGATACAATGCCTATCTTCTTTTGAAATTTTATGAGTCCTAATTTCCACTGCAAAGTTTTCTTTATTTTTGGATTCTTTTAGATCAGGCATAGCAAGTTCTTCATCCTGGTCTTCGGCATCAACATACACGTTTGGATGTTCAAGTCTCTGTACTTCACTTTCAGGACATAATAGGCCCCATGCATCTTCTGGTACACCAAAACGATCTAAATGCTCTTGTGCCAGTTCGATAGAATCTGCTTTGATTTCAAATTTTTTCATGTTATTACTGATAACTGAGCTAACCCTTTGCAAGTCATTTCCAGATAATTTTACACAACCTGTCTCATAGAACTCTTCATAACTTTTGAACCCAGGAGGCTTCAACTGCTCATCGATATAATGTGGCAAAAAAAGTTGCAATATACTCATGAAATACGTTTCAGGTGATCTGGTGGACGAGAATCGTGGATATCTTACGACTGCATCTTTGGAACGAGTTCGTCTTTGAATGTATCCCAAATTATTTCTGAGTTTAAAGATGTTTTTGTGCACTTTGCTTTTCATATGGCAAGCGGTCAATATCCTATATTGAGAACAAAAAGTTGCAAGACACATCTTTTTGAACATTGCATCTTTAGGTCGAGCTTTGTATCTCTCAATTTTGCTAGGAAACCAAATATTTTCTTCATCATCATCACAATCAGGTCTGTTTCTTATGACATTTAACGGTAAACTCATTCTTATGGGATCAGGACCAACAGATATAAATTCAACTTTCCTAGAACATTCTTTCAGTCTTAGACTGCAAACACGGAATACACTTTCTTGAGCCGATACTTCGCGGTTGTGCATGTACACTTGCCCGACTGATTTCATACTTTCTTTAGCATCTTTATTTCCATCTTTCATCTCAGAAACTGTTTGCTCTAAAAGCATTCCCATTTCTCTTTCTGCCTTTGACATGTAGGACACAATGTAAATAACACAGGCATAGGCATTTGTCACATATTGTAAGTCCATGTTAGCATTCCAACACCTCAATAAGTTAGGGTTATACTGATTTATCCATACATCGCCAGGCTTTCTTCTGATTACCACACTTTCCTGTGATGCAATCTCGTGATGTGCCTCTTCAAACTGGCTTTGTGTAATTTCAAGTTTATCAAAAAGTTCTTTAGTACTATTATATTCAGTTCCATCCGACAAGGCATTTTTAACAGAATTCAACAATTCTTTTGCATTTTCTGTAGCCTTTTTCTCAGCATCTTCATTATTTTCACCCTTTTTCTTTTTGTTTGTTTTTCTATCATCTTCTCCATTTTCACCCTTTTTCTTTTTGTTTGTTTTTCTATCTTTAACTTTAATGATAAACGTCTCTTCTGAAGGTGGTCTCGGGAAATTAAATCTACAAGTCGTTCCTTTTTTTCTGCACGATTTAGAATGCGTTTTACTGTGTTGCTGTACAGAACAAACAATTTCATGCAATTCTGGATCGTCTTCCTTATCAGGCGTCACACAAGAAATATACTTATCTATAAATTGTACAACATCTTCATCTTTGTCTTTTCCTAATTGTGGGGCGTCAACCCAGAACAAAATATGGCAATGTGGACTTCCTCTTTGTTGAAACTCATATCTGTATGCAAAGTCTTGGATGTTCCCAATAGGAGCAGATGGTGATAAAATGACTTTATGAAGAAAAGTATGAAATCTTTTCTCAAACATCCTTGCTAATGTTACTGGATTTGAGTTCATCAGCTTGCATTTTTGTGCCCAATCTAAGGTACTTGACTTTCTGCTATCTCCTTGCTGTTTTAGTAATGTGTTCATAATCTCTGGCCATCTCATATCAGCACAAGAAAATGAAGCAAACCAGGTTGGTTTTCCAAGCTGTCGAACCATTGCTAGAATATCTTTTTGTGTTTTCTGCCAGTAAGGAGGTGTCCCTCGAATCTGCTTAAGAAATTTATATCCTTTGTCTGATTTTAAAACATTTTTAATTTTTTCAGGACATCTCAAATCTGAGGCAGTAATTGGTGAGGAATCATCTTTTTTGTTGCAACTTTGTCTCAATGCAATAGACACTTGTGACAAAACTTGTTGAATTTCATAGATATACTGAGCATAAAAAATAAAATCTGTATTTTGAGCAAACCTGTTGTCAACATGCATCAATCGGTTCAGCAGATAACGTCCTAATGTTATCCTCTCTTCCCTTCTATCATGGTACGTCGGCTGACCTTTGGGAAACAATATAGGAAAACATTTAGCTTCATTAGTTTCATCTTGCAGAACGGATACAGGATTTTTTCCTTCACAAGGGGCACAGCATATTATTTCATCAAAATATTGATCAAGAATTTCCTGTCCAATATCAACTGGTTGAAGACATGAATCTAGATGCAAACCATGGAAACGGTCTTCCTCGTCAGTGATGTCTTTTTTTTCATCATTGATGTCATTTTTGTTTGATTTTGTATTTGGCACGTTGGCACTCTGTCTGAAGTTTTCATCATTTTTCTTGTCCTTAGACAAAATACTGTCAATATCTTCATTCCATTTTTTCCAATAATTTTTCCAATAATTTCTTAATTGAGTCTGAGCACTCATTTCGCTTTCCTGTTCTTCTTCAGTTTCATCATCATTTTCATTTTGTTCCATTGAATTTTTCCATCCCTCATTCACAGTGATATTTGAATAATATTTGTTATTTAGTTTTAGATAATGCAAAGCACAAAGCAGTTTTTCTTTATTTACAAATTTATACTCGTAATGACCTTTGTAAGACAATTTTCTTTTCAGTTTAACACGAATCAATTGATCTTCTGATTGTGCTCTTGGTAAAATATCTGCAGTTTCATAAGAATTTGAAGGGACACACACGACTGGACCATGAACTCCGTTTTGACCACCTTTAGGCAATGCCATCAATTTCATGAAGGGAATATTTAGTGCTATTAAATGCTGTTCCAATGTGTTTAAGTTCGCAAGTTCTTTTGGAATTTCATGTAATTGCAAGTTATTTAGGTTTGCTTCTGCAGGTACTCTGTCAGATTTCAACTTTCTATGGCAAGTAAAGCATATCCATAAAGATGATCTAGCTGAGGTTTTTACTGGACAATCTCCTCTACATTCTGAATTACAAACATGCAAATACTTTGTACTAATACAGATCTGAAACTTATAATCATCAATTACACATTTCTTGACTTGATTTTCAAAAAGAAGTTTAAAGCATACAGCACATACATATTCTGGACCATGAGATACAATTTCTCTAAATTCTTTGATTACATTGTTAAATTTACACAATTTTTCCTTTTTAGCAATAGTTCTTTTAGTATTTCGTTTTATTACACTTTCTCTAAACTTTTTGATTTTTCTATATTTCTCTTTTGACATTGCCAATTTCCTTTGTCTATATTGTCTATTTTTATATCTCCTTAAAGACATGAATTTCATGGTATTCCTTTTATTTTGTCTGAACTGCGCATCTTTTGCATACTTTTCTTTAAGCATGTGTTTCATGGTATTCTTTTGTTTTTGTCTGAACTGCTCATCTTTTGCATACTTTTCTTTAAGCATGTGTCTCATGATATTCTTTTGTTTATATCTGAACTTCAAATCTTTTGCATACTTTTCTTTAATCATGTGTCTCATGGTATTTTTCTTTTTCTGCTTGTAATTTTCTTCATTCTGATATCTGGTTTTCATAGTCTCTTTCACTTTTTGTTGGAAGTCTTTATCTGTCATATATCTTGTTTTATTTGCATTAAGTCGACGTGTTTTATATTTCAAATTAGATTGATACAGATTTTTCATGGTAGCACATTGTTTTACCTTAAAATCAGAATCAGATGTGTATTTGTAGTTTCCTTTGACCATGTTAATTTTTTCCATTCTCCAGATAATATCTTCATGATATCTTGATTTTTTGCTCTCTTTTTTTCCTTTCTTAGGTGTATTTGCATCTTTGACACAAGCCTCTACTTTGTTTTCATATACCCTACCACGAATTTTTCTCATAAACTCCTTTTTGTATTTCATTCTTTGTGTACAACTTCTTTTACGTCTTTTCTGCATTTTCGTACTGCTTCTATCACTTTTCATGTCAGTAATATTTCTTTCATTGATATTTTCCGTTCTCTTAGAATTTCCATCTTTAAGGACAGAACTGTCTCTGTTTATGTCCTGCGATCTAAATTTCTTTGTTACTTGGCAAACATCTATGTTAGCTTCTATTTCTTGCTCCAAAGTATCCAGTTTTCGTTTTCTTGTCAGATTACAACTTCCATTTTTTTCTAAATTCTGTGGCTCATTGGCACACCGATTAAAATCATTAGCATCAGTACTTTCCATACTAATGTCTTTGTCTGCAGGGGAGCTTTTCATAGTCCATGTTGTCGATTCTGTAGCTTCTTTTATCATATTGCTTTCATCACAAAAGATTATGTTATCCACTTCATCAACTGGACTTAATAACTCGTCTTCATCAATTAATTTGTCAGAAAAAACACTTTGTTCTATTGTTCCAACATTATCACAGATATCATTTTCTACGTGTATTGCATTGTCACTCAGTAATGGATCTTGGGGCAATGAAATGCCAGGTAACTGAAAGCGACCATTCAATGTCTCATTCTTGCCGGAAATTGTTCTTGCAATAACACCTGTGATTTCATATTGCGTATATTCAGAGCAACCCAAAGTCCTTGCCAACCTCATACAATGCTTGTGAACACCTTGCCAGCTTGGACTTTCTAGTACTACACTAAAGCCATCCTCTATGAGTAAGCCTCTTGAGTTTCTTGAATGAGAATCAAATACAAAAAAAGATTCAAATGCAGATATGACAACAAAAGTGTTCCCAGAAAATGTTACAAAGCTAGCATTGACATCACTGCATAACTCTTGCTCTAGTGCTTGTTTCAGTGGCAATGAAATTGAGTCCACCAAAGTTGATTCATCTCCTTCTAGCAAACCAGGAATCGATTCACGATATTCAATCTCGAACAATTCATCATAGGCTTCCAAGAGTTTTGGTAGATCAGAAATCAATAAATATTCGTCTTGGCGTGAAACAAACTGCCTTATGTTACGATACAATTCATCCCCGTTGATCAAAATCCTATCCAAATCATCATTATTCCAATCAGCCGCATTTTTCACTTTGCTGTACAACAGAGCTGATAATGAATTAGCAACACATTGCTTTCCAGATGAACAACCAAATCTTTCATGACCTTGATTGAATCTTCCCTGTGCAACTGGTTTGACTCGTGTATCTACTGCTGTACTCACATCTTGTTTTGTTTTTGTGGTCTTTGATGAATCACTACCAAGACTCTTAACAGATTCAACTACATTAAAATGATTATTATCTGTGTATTGTAGAAAAATGCCTCTCTCAGTTGTAATAACATTTATGCTGCCAGGTTTCTTAGCAGAGTACAACTGCCAACACGGTACTTGGTCATTATAAGAATAGATATCAGTATCAATTAAGTTGGCCAATGCACTCATCTCCGTGTCCGTAGCCCAAGTTCCATCTTCCGATATTCTCTTTTCAACAACATATTCTCTGACACTTCTGAACTCACTTCTCAATGTATTCCTAAACATATCGTTAGTTTCTAATAAATGATTAACGGTAAGTCTCCGCAGAATCGCATGATGACGTTCAGTACCGGAAATTCCATACGAAATTGCACGAAAGAAACAGTTGCCATCTCTAATTATAATTTTTATGCACGAAGGAATCCCAATATTCTCGTCTTTATTAAAACTTTCATGCCAGCTCTTCTGTGCACAATTAATATTCATTTTTTTACAAATCGCTTGTTTCTCATTCATCTCGAGGGGTACAAATTTGAAAGACTTGTCTGGTCTATCGCACATTCCAAGATCTGATACAAACTCTACTTCGTCTCCTGATTCATTCGAACAGATTTCAACTTCATTTTCTTCTTCAACAATGTCTGCTTTGATATCAGATTCCAAGGAAATTTGCACATGAGAGTAATCAATACACTCATCTCCCGTATTCAAAATTGCATTGCTTGTATTTTCGTTCAGTCTTGCATCTGGAACAATTTCAATGTGACACGTTTCATCAAGTACATGCTGTGTACCAATACCCTGACATGACTCTTCACTTTTAATTGAACTACAAGGTATAACTGCAACAGTTTCAATGCTGGTGTCTGAATCTGAATCGATGTAATTCCTACGATTACGTTTGATAGGTGTATCAATGTCAATGTCTCTACCGCTTTCCTCATTCTCTTCAATAACATCCTGCAAATCGACTTGCCTTACTCCATTGGTGACATTCATGTTTTCTGCACTACCGATACTTTGTTTTCTAATTTCACCTGTTCCATTCTCATTTAATGGCATGTTTGGAGGATGACCGTCATTACTGCCTCTTGATTCTCCTTTATCTTTGCCTACTGTGATCGATTTATCAGAATTGTTTGATTGATTAGAAACTTTTTCTTTCTCTGAAGAATTTGTCACTTCATTGTGGATCATATCTGTGTTCAACTCTTTTACTTCCTTCTTTGACGATTTTGAAAAAGTGCAATCGACATCATCTACCCTTTTTTTCACTTTGATAAACTGACCTTTCTTGTTCCTTTGTTTGCCTCCTGCATGAACTCTGTACCGTCTCAAATCCTTCATCTTTCCCAGAATATTACACGTTCTTCGGTTGGAGTGCTCAGCAGAATCTGGTTTCGACAATGGAGACAACTTAGTAGTTACATTAGCATAGGATCGATTTTGCATTTTCTCAAATTCCTTACTGGCATCATTACAAAATTTCATGGAAAGCGGAGATTTCACACTGCAAGCATAAATGCTCAATAGAGTTTCTGCATAGGATTGGACACCAACATGTTTTTCTTCATTTTTCATTTTGTGGTTCTCATCATTCTCTTTTTTCTGTACTGTGTTTTTCCTCTTACGACTTCCATAAAATGTCTTGAATGCTGTGCCAATGTACGTTACACCTGGTTCCAACAATACACCATTGACTGATCTTTCCTGCCTTTTGCCCTGATCATTTCCTTGTTCTGAATTTGATTGCAACCTTTCTTCCCTTTTTCTTGCCATTAGTTTTGCTCTCTTGCATTTTACTTTCACCCAGCTATTGTCAAATTCTTCACTGAGCAAGTTTTGAGACAGATTGTCTGTTACACCATTTTCATATCTGCTACATTTCTCTGAAAGCACTGTGCTGTTTTTAACTTTAACATACCTCTTCTTTGCTCCCTTTACTCGTCTTCTCTGTTTGAAGGTTTCAATGTTCTGATCATCATTATCATCCTCATCACCATCATCATCATCTGCTGCCAAGAGAGGCTCATATCTGTTATAATGAGATGGAATACATACTCTGTCAAATATGCGATCTCCAATGTTGCTATGACCACAACACAAGCAAATCCAAATCAATGTCTGGTCGGCAAATTTGTCATTGTTCAAGTATCCCTCACAAATGACATGGAAATGGTTGGTACAAGATTCGCACGTTACATAGGTGTCACTTTCATTGATCTCATCCATGCAATGATAGCATTTACCAATATCTAAGTTGATCATCGATGTGTAACTGGAAAGCATGCTTAGAATTTCATGAACAATAGAGCTGAATTGAGTGGCAGCCATTTTCAATTTCTTTATTTCAACAGACCATAAAAAACTGTAAAATACGAATTTACACAATAACTAATTGTATTTTTAAAAAGTCCCTTGATGTTTTATTATAGCAAATATCTTAACAATAATTTCAACAATTTCACGTACAACACTTTGCACTATTTTGTAATATTATTCCCCTCAAATTAGTCTGCAATTCCCTTTTTATATTTATTTTATCAATAAAACACACTTGTATTTGGAGGATCTTTCAACTGTGTACTCCAAAATCTGTATTAAAATTTCCTCTCACAACTCTAAATTTTCTTACCAAGAACTCTGAGTACCCTGAGACAATTTCCTTTTAATCTGTTCTACGTAAAGCAGTATTATATTTGCAAGATTCTCAAACTCTCTATCCAAAATTTCGAATACTTTGTAACACTCACAATGATTTATTAAATCAAATTTAGTATCTCCAAGTCACTTGCTTTTAACAAACACTGAATATATTCCCAAGATTTCTTCTATACTTGGCCTATTACTATATAATGAAAACTATTAATTGCAACTATTGAGATCCACTTATATTTTGTGCCTGGTTCTCCTTCAGAATTTCCTTTCTTTAATATTTGAGTACTTTTTTTCAACAATTCTGTCAGCAACAATCCTCTTTTCAACAATTTGAGAGGACTTTTCAACCTTGTTCTTATACTTCAATTTTCCAAAAATCAATCTTTTTGATAATTTATCAAGCTAACTTCTGTTATCAAATATCCTATTTCCAGGTATGCAAGTGCACTTGTATTTCTCAACCCTGTTCTTTAACCTCAATTTTCCTCACTTTTTCTCAATTATCAAGGTCACTGCTTTATACAAATATTTCAACAATCAAATATTCTACTATTCTAATTGCTCACTCTTAATTACAAATTTTCACTATCCTCACACAAATGTTATCCTCTTAATCAATCACGCTCTTGTATTCCTACAACTGTAAATATGGGAAGCTGCTTCCACCTTTCAAACACACGCTTATATTTCTCAAGTTGAAGTGTGTAATATCAATATCCTAATATTGTTTGTAATCTACTCAAGCCTGTTTGTTTAATTTTCTCTCTCTCCGTCTTTTACTTAAATGTTTCTCACCAGTTTTGTAATCTATTAATCTCGTTTTTTTTTAATTATTACTCTTAATAATCAACCTCTTTGCAATTACTCAAGCCCACTTGTATTTCTAAATCGTATTCTCTTATTTCAAAGTTTCACAATTTTTTGGGTACTTTTATAGACTCACTTCTTTTATAAAATAAAAATTACTGTCGACAATAAAGTACCCTGCTTGTCTTCCAAATGCTTGCTCTTATCACTTCTTTTCAAATTTCCAATATCCTCATACAATATTTTCTTTCTTTTCTTGACCAAAATAGGACTTTACAAAACTTGATATATATTGATTTAATTTCTTTGATACTCTATTTTCAATCTAATTAACTTATATTTTCAACTATCTCTCTCTCTCTCTTGTATAACAGAAACCTCTCAATTTGTTTTGAACCAAGCTCACTTATATCTATGACACGATATGTGTCTGGATCAAATTTTCTCTGTATGTGATCAGTGAAGCTCACTGATATTCTTTTTCTAATCAAACTGGTCCTTTTCTACACAATTTTCAATCAACCAATCAAACACTTATTCTCTGTCAAATCTAATTCCAGCAAATGCTTCAGTCAATCAAATCAATTTCTTACAAACACCTAAATATATACTTTGTTCAAATGGTTCAGTCTTTTCAATTAAGTTCTATTCAAATCTGATGTTCTCAATTGTCTAAAGCTTATTTTAGGGTCTCAAGTTAATCTCAAGGTCTGAAGCTAATCTCAAGGTCTCAAGCTAATCTCAAGGTCTGAAGCTAATCTCAAGGTCTCACTGTCTTGCTATCTGTCACAACTCTTCTGGACTCACCCTAGCCTCAAATTGCTATAGTTATTGTCATGAGCTGCTAACTGATAAACTTTGTTCAAATAGTTCAGTTCTTTTCAATTAGGTTCTTTTCAAATCTGATGTTCTCAATTGTCTCAACCTTATTTTAGGGTCTCAAGTTAATCTCAAGGTCTCAAGCTAATCTCAGGGTCTCAAGCAAATCTCAAGGTCTCAAGCTAATCTCAAGGTCTCAAGCTAATCTCAAGGTCTCACTGTCTTGCTATCTGTCACAACTCTTCTTGACTCACCCTAGCCTCAAATTGCTAAAGTTATTGTCATGAACTGCTAACTGATAGACTTTGTTCAAATAGTTCAATTCTTTTCAATTAGGTTCTTTTCAAATCTGATGTTCTCAATTGTCTCAAGCTTATTTTAGGGTCTCAAGTTAATCTCAAGGTCTCAAGCTAATCTCAGGGTCTCAAGCAAATCTCAAGGTCTCAAGCTAATCTCAAGGTCTCACTGTCTTGCTATCTGTCACAACTCTTCTGGACTCACCCTAGCCTCAAATTGCTAAAGTTATTGTCATGAGCTGCTAACTGATAGACTTTGTTCAAATGGTTCAGTTCTTTTCAGTTCTTAGGTTCGTGTTCTTGTTGGTTCTTGTTCTTTTTGGTTCGTTCTTTTAGTTCATTCGTTTTTCTTATTTTAAAATTCTTTCTAGTTCAGTTGCTTTGAAAGGAGTTCTATTGAAATTCTAGATGGAGTTCTCAATGACTGTTTTTTCTCAAAACCTTTTAGTGTAAAGGTTTGAGAATGGAGATGAAATCTAATTCCAGCAAATGCTTCAGTCAATCAAATCAATTTCTTACAAACACCTAAATATATACTTTGTTCAAATGGTTCAGTCTTTTCAATTAGGTTCTTTTCAAATCTGATGTTCTCAATTGTCTCAAGCTTATTTTAGGGTCTCAAGTTAATCTCAAGGTCTCAAGCTAATCTCAGGGTCTCAAGCAAATCTCAAGGTCTCAAGCTAATCTCAAGGTCTCACTGTCTTGCTATCTGTCACAACTCTTCTGGACTCACCCTAGCCTCAAATTGCTAAAGTTATTGTCATGAGCTGCTAACTGATAGACTTTGTTCAAATGGTTCAGTTCTTTTCAGTTCTTAGGTTCGTGTTCTTGTTGGTTCTTGTTCTTTTCAATTAGGTTCTTTTCAAATCTGATGTTCTCAATTGTCTCAAGCTTATTTTAGGGTCTCAAGTTAATCTCAAGGTCTCAAGCTAATCTCAGGGTCTCACTGTCTTGCTATCTGTCACAACTCTTCTGGACTCACCCTAGCCTCAAATTGCTAAAGTTATTGTCATGAGCTGCTAACTGATAGACTTTGTTCAAATGGTTCAGTTCTTTTCAGTTCTTAGGTTCGTGTTCTTGTTGGTTCTTGTTCTTTTTGGTTCGTTCTTTTAGTTCTTTCTAGTTCAGTTGCTTTGAAAGGAGTTCTATTGAAATTCTAGATGGAGTTCTCAATGACTGTTTTTTCTCAAAACCTTTTAGTGTAAAGGTTTGAGAATGGAGATGAAATGGTATGATATGAGTGAAGATGATATTGATTTAACAAATAACAGAAACAACACAAATACGATACAAAAGAAAAAAATAGTACGCAATTAAAATTAAAACTCAGTTTATAGGACATGATGAACAGTTACAAATGGATGTGATATTAAATCTCTTGTGCCTACAAATAATAGAACAAATGGACATGTGACATTATCACAAATTTGCTCACTGCATATCTATAAAAATAAGCATATAACTGTTTAACCAAACAAATCAAAGCTTTAAATCATCATTAATCATCTGATTTTAATGATTTTTCTCATCTCGATTTTAACCCACTTATGAAATCATATTATTTTTCCCCTAGAGTACCCCATGATAACATTATCATTTTTCATCCGATTTTCATGATTTTTCTCATCTCAATTTTATTCCTTCAAATTAAATCATATTATTTTTACCCTAAAGTACTCGTTTAACCTGATGAAATTACCTGCTTACGATCTGCAACTGCAAATTTCTGGAAATCAGTTAGTAACCTGGGGAAAAAAGGAGAAAACCAGAAAAATCAAGCAATTACACTTCACATTTATTCCAACTAGAAAGATTCTTAATCTTAACTACTTAGAATTAAATTTACGTTTCTGCCGTCACACAATTAAGTACATTGTAGATAATTTCTCTGCATTTTCAGATTTCTCTTCATTTTATCAAATTGAAAAAAAAATCATCAGTCCCCCATCAATCCTTATAAAATTATATGTACAGAGTACATTCACAACATTTTAAAATTTGATGATCTTTAATGGAAATTATAAATTTCCAATCGGATTACTATGAAATCAATTAATAGTACATATCAAAATATATGCCAAAAAACATTTTTTCTTCAACGTACTTTTTAATCAGTCATGCAAAAATTCTTACAATGCATTAAATATAATGATGTTGATCAACATGATCATTCTTAACACTAAAAGCAAAAATTTATTTCTCAAGTGGTTAATAAAACAACAGTTTGTCTATTACATTGTGTATTAATATTAAAATGACTGAATAATGAAAAAGAATACTAATTAGTACATACTATTTATTTGATTTTTAAAAAGGGTCCACAAAGAATCAATGTCGCTTTGCGAATCAATGCTCTATACCATTCATATACACTTAACAAATAACTAACACCCAAAATTTTATACTTACGGCTCAATGCACTTGGCCAATATCACTGCCTTTCACTTCAAAGGTACTACCTGTCTATATAGAAAGAAAAAAGAAAAAAAAATTGGACACTGACCAGTAACCAAAATATTTATTCACAAAGAAACCCTAATCTTGCATGCTACTCTCAATTTGAATGTGTGCAGAACATTTGTCACAAAAAACGTGTGCCAATGGTATACAACCTTCAAATTTTTTCCACAAGAAATATGCTGTACACATACAGATCAAGAATGGATTCTCTACACTTATCTCTACCTTTCGCACAGTGTAACCACCTTTTATGTACTGAAACTTACCAGTACACAACATAGTAAAAATAGAATCTTAAAAATGTAATTCTTGTAACCAAAAAATCTTGTTTGTGTTTTTTATTATTATCTTGGCTGTCAGCTTCTTTTTTAGTCACAGGAACACTCGAATCTTGAATTCTGACCACATTCTTCCAAGGCCCTCTACAATATCGAATTGTAAAATCCAAGTAAATACACTACTGGGCCTCACAAAAAATATGCTCAAAATTAAAAGATGTCAGCAATCTGGTGAATAAAAAACAACACAACAGCCAAAATACAAATGAAAGACAGATCATTTGTGATTATTTTTCTCTTTTATTTATTACAATAATACTATTTTAAAGAATTTTTTTTCGTATTGGTTATGTGCTGCCTTCTTTTTGTACACAGAGTCAAACAGCACAAGCTTGTATCACAACCTTGTGCATTGGACGTATGGTGTGCTGCATATATTCTCTACAAACATGCCGCATAAGACAGATACAGGCATGCAGGGTAATTCATAAGCACTACAGGTGCAGTAAACTATTTAACCATTGCAGAATGCAAGCACTCGTACAATGCAAGGAGTAACCTTGTGCTGCTTTACCACCCTGTCTGTACAAAAATTAGACAGCTCATAAACAATTCTAAAAAAAATAAATCTTAAAAATATGATTCCTGTAACCAAAAGATAAAAAAATAATAATAAGTAATGAATGATCTATCTTCCATTAGTATCTTGTCTATTAGGCCTATGTTGTTTTTTATTCACCACAGTGCTGAGATCTTTAATTTTGTGGATATTTCTGTGAGGCTCTCTAGGATTTTGACTTGGTATTTATGATTCCTCAGAGAGCGTTGCAAGAATCTGCTCAGAATTAAAGATTTGAATACTCTTGTGAATAAAAAACCTGTTAGCCAAGATAATAATAAAAGTCACATAATTCATGAGTGGGATATTTTTTTTGTTACAAAAATGTATGACCCCTAATTTACCAGATGACTGGCTTGCAATCCAAAACACTCCAACCTTTTTTGTTTGTAGCCTATAGGCCTACCATAACCTGATCTCAATTTATCACAGAAATAAGAAAAAGTATCAGAAAATAAATTACTATTAATCACTTAGCCTATAACCTTTTGACCTCATGGCTGTTGTATAGTTTTTTTATTCACCAGATTGCTCAGATCTTTAATTTTGAGCACATTTTTGTGTGGCCCTCTAGTGTATTGACTTGCTTTTTACAATAACAATTAATTTTATTACACTTATAGAGCGCCTTGCAACATATATGGCAAAATGCCCCGTGTCTCTGCAGTCCAGTGCCCATGTGTGTGCATATATGCGTATCTGGGCGATTTTACTCAAACAAAACTTGCAATGAACTCAAAACATTCCATCTTCAAATACGAGATAGATATTCATTGAAATCCGAGTAAAAATATTGAAGAAATGTTAAATTTCAGACACTTTATACACAAGCCTGAAATGCAATCTTCCTCAACAAAAATCTACAAAGTGTGTGCAAAGTGAATAAGAATGCAGACATGGGCAGTATTGCCTCTTCAATCTCAAAATGACAAGACTGCAATTTCTTGTACAAATTGACATATTTGCCCTAATTTTTGACGAGATTTTATCCTAAGAATACAAGGAATAATATGAAATAATAATATGAAATAATATGATTGTCACACTACTTCCGCGATGAGCTACGGCAGGTGAATCAAAGACTGCAACAGCTTTTTGTTCTAAAGTCTTCTAATATCGGATTTCTTGAATGGATATGATGGACCTAGGCCTAGGTGTAATCAACTGATTTTAGAAATTTCGATGAATTTTGCCAATTTTTTCCCTTTTGGTCATTCTTTTACCCCCTGTAATCGATTCTTGTCATTCCCATGGATACTGCGTTAATTCCCACACGCGTACCATTTGTAATGCGCAATGTGGTCGGTTTAAAAAAAGGTGGTCGATATGTGGTGGACCTAGGTACCATACATCAGCGCGAGTGCTGGTTACAATAATCACATTCTCAAAACTCTTTTTTTTTTTCTAATTAGGCCTATGGGCTATGTCATATGTACTGGTAAGCCTACTGCAAACTTTCAATACACAAAAAGTGATTGCACAGTACATATGAGTGCACTTGGTAAGCATGTGGTTTTAAAAGCACAGACAGAGCCCTGCTATGCTACATAGATTCTCCACACAGCTTAACTTTACTACCTGTGGCTCCATGCATGCTCCATGTAGCTCCAACAGTGTTGTTGGCAACACAGGCAAAATAGTTCAACAAGACAACAGCACCTAGGTCATGAGGCTCACCCTGACCCAACATCTTTGTAACAACACATTAATAAGGGCGAAAAGAAACTTACCAAATTTTTGAATTATCAAAACTCACAATATCAACACAACCTAAGGTGATAACAACCAATATTTCTGAATTTCGGAAAAACTTTGATACACTTCCAACTTTCACTAACGTTACGTTAGGAGAAACAAGTTGCACATATCATGCAAACACGCGCGCACGGCCGGAACGGTCACAGTCGTCGTATCAAAGTATCGATCACCAAAGTATCGATCATCATCGATGACCAAATAAAAAGCAACCAAAGAACTATAACTAGATGTCACCAAATATTTCCATATCAATAATATTTCTTCTTCTGTTTTTATTTGGAAAATATTATTACTGCCCATTTTTCCCGAATTTTATCTGTCTGTTGCCAATAATGTGACGACTGGATTATCCGGGGATTATCATAACTTTAACATTAATTTTTGTATAGATGTTAATATTAGGTAGTCAGTATATGAGAACAGAATTATTCAAGAAAACTTTGCTGACAAAAAAAATAGCCATTAAGAGACTCAAGGGGAAAAAAAAGATTTTGGTTTCATTTTTAATACTTAAACTTTTTATCTGAAATACCTCAACTTCAACTTTTATCAAAAATTAGTTTATATGACCTCAACTCAATTATCTGTGACAAAAAAATCTTATGCTAATTATAGCTGTTTATTTTGTACATGTACCAAGATGATTCTGAAGGTAAAATTGGCCAGTGTTATATTTGCAAGTATCATAAGGCAAAACATATAAGCCTATCTATTTTTTCACACTTTTCGAATTTCATTTCATTTCAAATAGCAATTTACAATATCACTTTTCTCCATTGTAATATTCCAATAAAACATACTTTCACCTGTGAATTGCCCCCCCCCTTCCGATTAGTCACTTTCATCACATTAACGCATAAAATCCGATATTTTTTTGAAGAATATTTTCTATGTTGAACATATCATAATGAAATAAATTTTAATTATTTCATTGTTGCATTCAAGAAGATCATCCACAAAGACATCAAGTGTTTCTTTCAATTATGACTCCATCACCATCACCACCACCACCATATTTCCATCATCTTTGTGAACATCCTCCCTTTACATTACAAATCACACAAATTCATACCAAATTGCCCAGCTTGACACTGACATTATAAAATCTCAAGGTAATGCTAAGCCACTTAATTACAATTGCAACTGTTAGTAAAGGTGCCATGGCCAACTGGCCTACAGAAATGTGAGGATCAAAATTCTCATCTCCAGCACGGTATTTAGTTATGCCATTGAGCAAGGCATTTTAACCACATTGCTGTTTTATTCTACATAAAATAATCAAAAATGCTATATGCACTATGGAAACAAAGGAAGGTATGGGAGGGGGGGGGAAGACTGTTCTTTGCTTTTCACATTTCGAAAAGATTTCCAATAAGAAATTTCTCCACAGGTATACGGGCACACAGCCGTGCATACAGGGGGGGGGGGGGGAAGGTTCAAGGCCCAGTTGACCCCTCTCCCCTGCAAAAAAATTGATAATTTTTTCCTTTTTATTATGCTGCTTGTCAGATTTCAAAAAGGAATAACCTTTTTTTTCTTCTATACATCTATTTCCTATAGAGACAAAAAGGGTAAACCTGAATCAGTTTTACCTTCTTTCCAACATTTCACCTCCACAAATAAGATTTAAAAACCTCAACACAAATGGACAAATCAAGCAACAAGATAACCCTTTCGATATATTTCACAAACATCAACCTACAAAAAAAACAAAAAAAAAAAAAAAATCCTCAACACCATTTTCTCTACTCACCTACACATTACCATTATCATCAACCTATAATGATATCAATAAAATCATCACTATTATCACTCATATGACTTTCACCATCATTTCATCATTATCAAAATAAAAACCACTCAATACAATTATCATTAACATTCCCAATAAAATCTTCTCTTCATTATTATTACCTTTACACCATCAACAATTTCTTCATCCGATCACAATTTTCTTTTACAAAATTCTTTCTTATCCAATATGGCATTACATTTCATATGACAAATTTAAAGCATAACATCGACAACCAGGAAAAGACGTTACATTCTCAACAAATCATTACAAAATGCCACCATACTAATACAAACACAAACGTATCTCCAAAACTTACATGCAAACATACATTGCACAAGGTAAAAGGTGCACTTACCATCTTTACACGTAAAATGAATAAAACCTGTAGAGAGTCCTCCAAATATGAATGTGTCCAATAATATTCCATATTCCCAGTAACCAAACAAAATCACCACACATATCACAAAAACTAACTTGGCTATAAGCACAAGCCACATTCTAATTTTTCGCTGACCAATAATCAAGACAACAAAAGAGATAATATTGTTCTCCACAGATGAATATTGCAATAGAAATACTTGAGATGTTCAAGATGAACACTTCCTCCACATGAAATCATACAAACAAAATGTTTCACGAAAATAACATTCCAAAATTCATATATTGTCACAAAAAAACCCCAAACAACTGTAAGAAATGACGAAGAAGAGAGAAGTTGTTTTCAACTTTCTTCTGATGGAACATAGTGATTAAGGAGAATACAGACAAATTCACGAAATGTGCAGTGAATCACAGATAAATGTGCTCTCTCATTTCTTGGCATATTTATGACCAGAAAGTCGACTCATATTCAAGGAGACTGTCTGACCTCTTGGACACATGAAGGACGGTCAAATTTCGAAAATGCATCAGTCTCCACTTATAACAGAGAATAAAATGAAACCGTACACTACATAGAAAATACGTATTGTCCATATGAAAAATTATATTTCGGAATTAAAATGAAAGACCTAAACATAGAACTTCTGAATGTCCATTTCTCTTTCCTAACAAATGTGTCTCACTACAGGCTGATAAAAAGAATAAGAGATGCTAGTGGTTTTAAAGTTTACCAAGTATTCACTTAAAAGGTTCAATATTCTCAGAGGTATATATAAAATTGCTTCCGAAACAACACACTCAAAATGTGTGCCTTCGCCACTCCCACACCAGTGGGGCATTTCATCAAACAATTAGTCAGTCATGTTCACCGACTAATGTTATAAGCTACTGGAAATCCTTGCATCTGATTGGCTGAAAGCAAATTAGTCGGTGAAAATCACCGACTAAATGTTTCATGAAACGCCCCCCAGAAATATATTGACTGATCAATATTCTCTTTCTATGGGCGCTCATGTTTTTTTACAAATCTGATCAAGGGATCATTGTCAACTTTTGCCCCAACATTAAATTTCAAATTACCCGTTTTCCGTCTACATCCAAACCCTACGACTTTCTAGCAAGCTTACCTGTTCACCATTAGACGCCCACAATCCACGTTCTTTATACGTCGATATTGCAAATGCTTAAAGACGAAGTCCAGGCTAAAAATGACTTCATTTAAAAAAAAAAATGTTTAAAAAAAAAGACAAAAATACTGGTCAAAGTTTGACGAAAATCTGTCAAATAATACCTAAGTTATGGATATTTCACATTTCCGAATTGTGACATCACATGCAAACAGTTCCTCCATAGGTCATGTAATAAATAATCTATAAATTCGATTTTTTTTTTCATGATCCATGACAAAAACATATATTTCCTCCTCAAAAAGTAGTAAGAAATTATATTTCTGATGATATATCAAATGCTCACAAAAAATAATTTGAATTTTCTGAGAAAATGGCATGTTACTTATTTTTTACCATATAACATGTAGAAGAGTTGCTCGCATGTGACGTCACAAAATCAAAACTTGAAATATTCATAACTTTTCTATTATTCAACGGATTTTCGTGCAACCATTACCAAAATTTTTCGTTATTTTTTCTACATTCTTTTACAATCAACTTATTTTCAGCCTTGACTTCCCCTTTAAATATTGTGTGTCCACTTCTAGACTGTATTATTGAATAATATTCCACTGTTTTTTTTTTTTTTTTTTTTTTTTTTTTTTTTTTTTTTTTCGAGCGTACAGATCAGTGGAGTCCCGCGATTAGCGGTCTTCCACTGTGACTGTATAGTATGCGAATCAGTGGGCGTGTGAATGTAGGGGATCTGAGAAGCGGACAATTAAAATCGGCCAATATCTCTGGACTAAACTGTTGTACCAAGCTTGCCTGTTCACCACTAGAGGGCCGCAATCCATGTTCTTTTTAAGGCCATACCCCATGCATCATTCTCGATTATCATCTCCATTTTCTATGCTCCTTTTTTAGCAAAAGGATCATAATAATGACATGATTATGCTACTGATGACCATCATGATAATTATGATAATATTCATGATTATGATTGACAAGTTGACTGACAGACCACCTAATTCGTCCCAATGACGAATTAAATATCTAGTTTATTAGGTGGTCTGTCTATGACAGATCACCTCTTATGTTTGTCCGAATTTTCTTTCTTTATTATTTATTAGGTGGTCTGTCTATGACAGATCACCTCTTATGTTTGTCCGAATTTTCTTTCTTTCTTTATTTCTTATTTTTATTTCCTCCATTTCTTGTGGACAGCAAATCTCAGAAAGTTCATATTCAATAATCATCAAAATATCAGCACATATCAACATCAATAAGACCTCAATTCTGCAAGAATCTTAATGTCATGACGTCATCATGACGTCATCTAGACGCCATTTTGTAAAATCACATTATCAATCATATCTCCATTATCAATTATCAAAAATAAATCAAATTCACATGACATAAACTTCAGATCAAGCGTCATCAGGTCATGTCATCAAAGGTCACCTGAAGGTCACGACGCGCGCGTACGCGCGCGTCAAAATTTTAAAATGGTAAAAATCACTTTTTGACCAAAACAGAGTACGTTTTAGGTCATTTTAAGCATTTCAAAAAATTGCGCGCGCAAACGTATGCGCGCGCGTTTCCGCGCGTAACGCCTTGAATGCAACTCAGAAACACCGTTTTTTTTATTTCATTGCATTGATCATATAATTTTGAGCAATTTGATACCTTGATCAACCTTCTACGACCATTAATAAGGAAATTAACACCCGTTAAAGTTTGCACCACGTGTGCGCGCGAGCTCTCACTATAGGCCATATATGGGCAAAAACATGCCTATAGAAAATCCGCTGTAGCTCTTCAGAACGCATGGGGACCCCCAATTTTTTTTTCATATTTTGATAGAGTATGAACTAGAGATATAATTTCATGTCTCATTTGACCCTCAAGTATATTATGACGTCATCAAAATGGCGTCGGAATTCAAAAAATCCATTTTGCCTATTATGACGTCATTATAATTATGCAAATCTTGCTCTAACTCCGTGAATATTGGTCAATTTTCACCCAATTTTTGATATGTTGTAGCTTAGTTCTTACTCTTTCTGAGTTATTGCCTTTATTTTTCATTTTGATAGACGAATCATCCTCAAAAATTGCAAATAATAATGGCATGTCATTTTTACTCATTTTGCGTGTAATCTCTATGGGACATGACTTTTTCTCAAAACTAGATTCTACATTCTTCTATTTCGTAAGCCATATCTCCAATTTTTGTTGCTAGTTATCCCTGAGCTTTTAGTATGTTGTAGCTGAGATTCTAAGCTTTCGGTTGCGTATCCTTCATTTTCCGATCAGATGTCGGGATCATGCCCGTAATTCACTTGCAAGATTGGATTTGAGATTCTGGTGTTTTGCTTACGTGTTAAGTCTATGGGAAATATTCTAGCTCAATCGGTTAGGCGTCAGACTTACTTCTCATTCCATCATGCAGGCAGGGGTTCGAGTCCGCGGGTGAACATGATTTTTTTTTTTTTTTTTTTTTTTTTAGCTATCTTGCCCACGATCAATTATAAGAATTCTAACAAATAATAGCTAAAATATTGCAAAATAAAACAGATTATAATTACTTTTTTATATCATATCTATTTATCTGTCTGTCTATCTACCTACATGACATATCTATCTCTCTGTCTAATATATATCTTTCTGTTTGAATACGTCCCTCTCTCTCTATCTATCCATATGTCTGTCTGTCTATCTACCTACATTGTATATCTATCTGTCTGTTTATCTCTCTCTCTCTCTCTCTGTCTAATATATATGTATCTATCTGTTTAGATATGTCTATCTATCTATCCATCCATCTGCCTGTCTCTATCTATCTATCTATCTATATATCTATCTATCTATCTGTCTGTCTGTCTCTCTATCTATCTATCTATCTGTCTATCTATCTATCTATCTATCTATATGTCTGTCTCTATTCATCTATATGTCTGTCTCTCTATCTATCTCTGTCTCGATCTCTATCAATCTATATGTCTGTCTCTGTATCTATCTATATGTCTATCTATCTATATATCTATCTATCTATCTATCTATATATCTATCTATATGTCTGTCTCTCTATCTATCTATATTTCTGTCTCTCTGTCTATCTATATGTTTGTCTATCTATATGTCTGTCTATCTATCCATGAAGCTATCACGAGAAGGAGAACCATCTTCCAATTTCTCTCTTAATCCTTTGTTATCGCTTCCTTCGGGCGAAGGAACGATATCTAACATCAATTGGCGAGCCGCCAGGCGAAAGTTAGAGCCCGCTTACATAACGCGATAGGACCACGCAGCATGAAGCTATTACGAGATAGCTCGTAATAGCTTCATGATATGTCTGTCTCTCTATCTATATATATGTCTGTCTATCTATCTGTCTATCTATCTATCTGTCTGTCTCTCTTTCTATCTATATGTTTATATATGTTTTATTAATATAACCACCAATCACCTCTCTATCTATCTATATATCTATATATCTATCAATCTATCTCTCTATCTATAAGTCTGTCTCTCTATCTATCTATATGTCTGTCTCTCTATCTATATGTCTGTCTCTCTATATCTATCTTTATATGTCTATGTTTTATTAATATAACCACCTATAATTTATCTCTCCATCCATCACTCCATCCATCTAATATAATTATCTTTCTTGTATGTATCTGTTTGATTATGTAAATCTGTTTGTCTATCTATTTTTCAATCTAATATCTGTTTAAATATTTTTTTCCTGTTTATCTATCTATACGACAGACCACCTAATTCGTCCGCATGACGAATTAAAATCTAGTTTATTTTTATTTCTTATTTTTATTTCCTCCATTTCTTGTGGACAGCAAATCTCAGAAAGTTCATATTCAATAATCAGCAAAATATCACCACATATTAACATCAATAAGACCTCAATTCTGCAAGAATCTTAATGTCATGACGTCATCATGACGTCATCTAGACGCCATTTTGTAAAATCACATTATCAATCATATCTCCATTATCAATTATCAAAAAAAAATCAAATTCACATGACATAAACTTCAGATCAAGGGTCATCAGGTCATGTCATCAAAGGTCACCTGAAGGTCACGACGCGCGCGTACGCGCGCGTCAAAATTTTAAAATGCTAAAAATCACTTTTTGACCAAAACAGAGTACGTTTTAGGTCATTTTAAGCATTTCAAAAAATTGCGCGCGCAAACGTATGCGCGCGCGTTTCCGCGCGTAACGCCTTGAATGCAACTCAGAAACACCGTTTTTTTTATTTCATTGCATTGATCATATAATTTTGAGCAATTTGATACCTTGATCAACCTTCTACGACCATTAATAAGGAAATTAACACCCGTTAAAGTTTGCAGCACGTGTGCGCGCGAGCTCTCACTATAGGCCATATATGGGCAAAAACATGCCTATAGAAAATCCGCTGTAGCTCTTCAGAACGCATGGGGACCCCCAATTTTTTTTTCATATTTTGATAGAGTATGAACTAGAGATATAATTTCATGTCTCATTTGACCCTCAAGTATATTATGACGTCATCAAAATGGCGTCGGAATTCAAAAAATCCATTTTGCCTATTATGACGTCATTATAATTATGCAAATCTTGCTCTAACTCCGTGAATATTGGTCAATTTTCACCCAATTTTTGATATGTTGTAGCTTAGTTCTTACTCTTTCTGAGTTATTGCCTTTATTTTTCATTTTGATAGACAAATCATCCTCAAAAATTGCAAATAATAATGGCATGTCATTTTTACTCATTTTGCGTGTAATCTCTATGGGACATGACTTTTTTTCAAAACTAGATTCTACATTCTTCTATTTCGTAAGCCATATCTCCAATTTTTGTTGCTAGTTATCCCTGAGCTTTTAGTATGTTGTAGCTGAGATTCTAAGCTTTCGGTTGCGTTTCCTTCATTTTCCGATCAGATGTCGGGATCATGCCCGTAATTCACTTGCAAGATTGGATTTGAGATTCTGGTGTTTTGCTTACGTGTTAAGTCTATGGGAAATATTCTAGCTCAATCGGTTAGGCGTCAGACTTACTTTTCATTCCATCATGCAGGCAGGGGTTCGAGTCCGCGGGTGAACATGATTTTTTTTTTTTTTTTTTTTTTTAGCTATCTTGCCCACGATCAATTATAAGAATTCTAACAAATAATAGCTAAAATATTGCAAAATAAAACAGATTATAATTACTTTTTTATATCATATCTATTTATCTGTCTGTCTATCTACCTACATGACATATCTATCTCTCTGTCTAATATATATCTTTCTGTTTGAATACGTCCCTCTCTCTCTATCTATCCATATGTCTGTCTGTCTATCTACCTACATTGTATATCTATCTGTCTGTTTATCTCTCTCTCTCTCTCTCTGTCTAATATATATGTATCTATCTGTTTAGATATGTCTATCTATCTATCCATCCATCTGCCTGTCTCTATCTATCTATCTATCTATATATCTATCTATCTATCTGTCTGTCTGTCTCTCTATCTATCTATCTATCTGTCTATCTATCTATCTATCTATCTATATGTCTGTCTCTCTATTCATCTATATGTCTGTCTCTCTATCTATCTCTGTCTCGATCTCTATCAATCTATATGTCTGTCTCTGTATCTATCTATATGTCTATCTATCTATCTATCTATCTATCTATCAATCTATCTATCTATATATCTATCTATATGTCTGTCTCTCTATCTATCTATATTTCTGTCTCTCTGTCTATCTATATGTTTGTCTATCTATATGTCTGTCTATCTATCCATGAAGCTATCACGAGAAGGAGAACCATCTTCCAATTTCTCTCTTAATCCTTTGTTATCGCTTCCTTCGGGCGAAGGAACGATATCTAACATCAATTGGCGAGCCGCCAGGCGAAAGTTAGAGCCCGCTTACATAACGCGATAGGACCACGCAGCATGAAGATTACGAGATAGCTCGTAATAGCTTCATGATATGTCTGTCTCTCTATCTATATATATGTCTGTCTATCTATCTGTCTATCTATCTATCTGTCTGTCTCTCTTTCTATCTATATGTTTATATATGTTTTATTAATATAACCACCAATCATCTCTCTATCTATCTATATATCTATATATCTATCAATCTATCTCTCTATCTATAAGTCTGTCTCTCTATCTATCTATATGTCTGTCTCTCTATCTATATGTCTGTCTCTCTATATCTATCTATATATGTCTATGTTTTATTAATATAACCACCTATAATTTATCTCTCCATCCATCACTCCATCCATCTAATATAATTATCTTTCTTGTATGTATCTGTTTGATTATGTAAATCTGTTTGTCTATCTATTTTTCAATCTAATATCTGTTTAAATATTTTTTTCCTGTTTATCTATCTATACGACAGACCACCTAATTCGTCCGCATGACGAATTAAAATCTAGTTAGGTGGTCTGTCTATGACAGATCACCTCTTATGTTTGTCCGAATTTTCTTTCTTTATTTTTATTTCTTATTTTTATTTCCTCCATTTCTTGTGGACAGCAAATCTCAGAAAGTTCATATTCAATAATCATCAAAATATCACCACATATCAACATCAATAAGACCTCAATTCTGCAAGAATCTTAATGTCATGACGTCATCATGACGTCATCTAGACGCCATTTTGTAAAATCACATTATCAATCATATCTCCATTATCAATTATCAAAAATAAATCAAATTCACATGACATAAACTTCAGATCAAGGGTCATCAGGTCATATCATCAAAGGTCACCTGAAGGTCACGACGCGCGCGTACGCGCGCGTCAAAATTTTAAAATGCTAAAAATCACTTTTTGACCAAAACAGAGTACGTTTCAGGTCATTTTAAGCATTTCAAAAAATTGCGCGCGCAAACGTATGCGCGCGCGTTTCCGCGCGTAACGCCTTGAATGCAACTCAGAAACACCGTTTTTTTTATTTCATTGCATTGATCATATAATTTTGAGCAATTTGATACCTTGATCAACCTTCTACGACCATTAATAAGGAAATTAACACCCGTTAAAGTTTGCAGCACGTGTGCGCGCGAGCTCTCACTATAGGCCATATATGGGCAAAAACATGCCTATAGAAAATCCGCTGTAGCTCTTCAGAACGCGTGGGGACCCCCAATTTTTTTTTCATATTTTGATAGAGTATGAACTAGAGATATAATTTCATGTCTCATTTGACCCTCAATTATATTATGACGTCATCAAAATGGCGTCGGAAGTCAAAAAATCCATTTTGCCTATTATGACGTCATTATAATTATGCAAATCTTGCTCTAACTCCGTGAATATCGGTCTATTTTCACCCAATTTTTGATATGTTGTAGCTTAGTTCTTACTCTTTCTGAGTTATTGCCTTTATTTTTCATTTTGATAAACAGATCATCCTCAAAAATTGCAAATAATAATGGCATGTCATTTTTACTCATTTTGCGTGTAATCTCTATGGGACATGACTTTTTCTCAAAACTAGATTCTACATTCTTCTATTTCGTAAGCCATATCTCCAATTTTTGTTGCTAGTTATCCCTGAGCTTTTAGTATGTTGTAGCTGAGATTCTAAGCTTTCGGTTGCGTTTCCTTCATTTTCCGATCAGATGTCGGGATCATGCCCGTAATTCACTTGCAAGATTGGATTTGAGATTCTGGTGTTTTGCTTACGTGTTAAGTCTATGGGAAATATTCTAGCTCAATCGGTTAGGCGTCAGACTTACTTCTCATTCAATCATGCAGGCAGGGGTTCGAGTCCGCGGGTGAACATGATTTTTTTTTTTTTTTTTTTTTTTTTAGCTATCTTGCCCACGATCAATTATAAGAATTCTAACAAATAATAGCTAAAATATTGCAAAATAAAACAGATTATAATTACTTTTTTATATCATATCTATTTATCTGTCTGTCTATCTACCTACATGACATATCTATCTCTCTGTCTAATATATATCTTTCTGTTTGAATACGTCCCTCTCTCTCTATCTATCCATATGTCTGTCTGTCTATCTACCTACATTGTATATCTATCTGTCTGTTTATCTCTCTCTCTCTCTCTCTGTCTAATATATATGTATCTATCTGTTTAGATATGTCTATCTATCTATCCATCCATCTGCCTGTCTCTATCTATCTATCTATCTATCTATCTATATATCTATCTATCTATCTGTCTGTCTGTCTCTCTATCTATCTATCTATCTGTCTATCTATCTATCTATCTATCTATATGTCTGTCTCTCTATTCATCTATATGTCTGTCTCTCTATCTATCTCTGTCTCGATCTCTATCAATCTATATGTCTGTCTCTGTATCTATCTATATGTCTATCTATCTATCTATCTATCTATATATCTATCTATATGTCTGTCTCTCTATCTATCTATATTTCTGTCTCTCTGTCTATCTATATGTTTGTCTATCTATATGTCTGTCTATCTATCCATGAAGCTATCACGAGAAGGAGAACCATCTTCCAATTTCTCTCTTAATCCTTTGTTATCGCTTCCTTCGGGCGAAGGAACGATATCTAACATCAATTGGCGAGCCGCCAGGCGAAAGTTAGAGCCCGCTTACATAACGCGATAGGACCACGCAGCATGAAGCTATTACGAGATAGCTCGTAATAGCTTCATGATATGTCTGTCTCTCTATCTATATATATGTCTGTCTATCTATCTGTCTATCTATCTATCTGTCTGTCTCTCTTTCTATCTATATGTTTATATATGTTTTATTAATATAACCACCAATCATCTCTCTATCTATCTATATATCTATCAATCTATCTCTCTATCTATAAGTCTGTCTCTCTATCTATCTATATGTCTGTCTCTCTATCTATATGTCTGTCTCTCTATATCTATCTATATATGTTTATGTTTTATTAATATAACCACCTATAATTGATCTCTCCATCCATCACTCCATCCATCTAATATAATTATCTTTCTTGTATGTATCTGTTTGATTATGTAAATCTGTTTGTCTATCTATTTTTCAATCTAATATCTGTTTAAATATTTTTTTCCTGTTTATCTATCTATACGACAGACCACCTAATTCGTCCGCATGACGAATTAAAATCTAGTTATTTCTTATTTTTATTTCCTCCATTTCTTGTGGACAGCAAATCTCAGAAAGTTGATATTCAATAATCATCAAAATATCACCACATATCAACATCATTAAGACCTCAATTCTGCAAGAATCTTAATGTCATGACGTCATCATGACGTCATCTAGACGCCATTTTGTAAAATCACATTATCAATCATATCTCCATTATCAATTATCAAAAAAAAATCAAATTCACATGACATAAACTTCAGATCAAGGGTCATCAGGTCATGTCATCAAAGATCACCTGAAGGTCACGACGCGCGCGTACGCGCGCGTCAAAATTTTAAAATGCTAAAAATCACTTTTTGACCAAAAGAGAGTACGTTTTAGGTCATTTTAAGCATTTCAAAAAGTTGCGCGCGCAAACGTATGCGCGCGCGTTTCCGCGCGTAACGCCTTGAATGCAACTCAGAAACACCGTTTTTTTTATTTCATTGCATTGATCATATAATTTTGAGCAATTTGATACCTTGATCAACCTTCTACGACCATTAATAAGGAAATTAACACCCGTTAAAGTTTGCAGCACGTGTGCGCGCGAGCTCTCACTATAGGCCATATATGGGCAAAAACATGCCTATAGAAAATCCGCTGTAGCTCTTCAGAACGCGTGGGGACCCCCAATTTTTTTTTCATATTTTGATAGAGTATGAACTAGAGATATAATTTCATGTCTCATTTGACCCTCAATTATATTATGACGTCATCAAAATGGCGTCGGAAGTCAAAAAATCCATTTTGCCTATTATGACGTCATTATAATTATGCAAATCTTGCTCTAACTCCGTGAATATTGGTCAATTTTCACCCAATTTTTGATATGTTGTAGCTTAGTTCTTACTCTTTCTGAGTTATTGCCTTTATTTTTCATTTCGATAAACAGATCATCCTCAAAAATTGCAAATAATAATGGCATGTCATTTTTACTCATTTTGCGTGTAATCTCTATGGGACATGACTTTTTCTCAAAACTAGATTCTACATTCTTCTATTTCGTAAGCCATATCTCCAATTTTTGTTGCTAGTTATCCCTGAGCTTTTAGTATGTTGTAGCTGAGATTCTAAGCTTTCGGTTGCGTTTCCTTCATTTTCCGATCAGATGTCGGGATCATGCCCGTAATTCACTTGCAAGATTGGATTTGAGATTCTGGTGTTTTGCTTACGTGTTAAGTCTATGGGAAATATTCTAGCTCAATCGGTTAGGCGTCAGACTTACTTCTCATTCCATCATGCAGGCAGGGGTTCGAGTCCGACTCCTGCAACTTTTTTTTTCTTTGTTATTCTTTTTTTCACCTTATTTCTTATGTCCATTGGAATGTATATAGGTACACATATTGCAATAAATAACCATTTTAAAGGTCATTTTCCATGTTTTTCATATAATTTCTCAGTATCAAGCCTTTTTTACGTATCTAATGCCTATACCACCATCTTTCTTGATTATGTTCATTTCCTATGTTCATTTTAATCACATGGATTATGATAGTGATCCTGATGATGCTGTTGATGACCATGCTGATAATAATGATGTTATGTATGATCATAATGATGATCGTTATGTTGCTTATCTCTGGTAATATCAAATGGTCATGAGCATATTAATGATCATGATCATCATACATAATAAACATATTACAAAGAGAGAGAGAGAGAGAGACAGAGAGACAGAGAGAGAGAAAGAGAGACAGACAGACAGAGAGAGAGAGAGAGGTTAAAAGAGGAAAGATTTTTCTTTCTCTGTTTCTCTTTGTTTTTAACATTACCATCATCACCATCATTACCAATTTTATCATGGTCACAAGCTGCGTTGTATTTATCATTAATCTTAGTTTATTCTGATCTGTCACTATCAATTTTTCCCGAAAATTATCATCGCCGTATCATTTTATGATATTTTTGCCATCATCAAAGGTTTGGGGCAAAAGCCTCCTACCAACCACCAATGAAGTCCGTTGAAAAAGAGAGAAAAGAAACAAATAAAAGAGGAAAATAGAAATGATAGATCATGGTCGACTTTCCTCTTTCAGCATATCTTCTGTATTTTTATCATCATCACAATCCCTTTTTTCATTATTGCCATGATTATCAACATATTCATCATCATAATTGTCTTTAATATGGTTCTCATTTTCCAAGTATGTTTATCAAGGTAGCACAAATATCTCAACATTCCAGCTTATCATTATGTGTGTGCGTGTGTAATTAAGTTTATACAGACGTGTATCAATCAGATATGATTATTTACGCCCGAGACCGACCTTTAACGTCAACGTCCGATAGACGTGACTAGGGCCCGAACCTCGAACATCTGCAGCAATTTATAACTTCCTCAATGTAGCTTAGATTACAGGCGCACGTCACAACGCCCATGCAATTAACTTCTGATATAAGTGGTGATGACGTCTCAAGATGGCGGTATACCACTAATCACAATGGAATTCATGCTCCTTTTTAATGAAATATGTTATGAAAGTGATCATGATGATCTTGTTGATGACGCTGATGGTGATAATGACGATTGTTATGTTGCTAATCTCTGGTACATATTTAATGATCTTTTCTAATTCTTTTTTATCTGTTATCTATGCTAAATCTTCATCTTAAGGATCATGATGAAGATCATGATCAATTCTATTGCTAATTTTGTCTACACTGCTTCATTTGATCACTTCATTTCTCGCACATTTCATCTGTTCATCAACATCACCATAGTCGTGATGCAAATCTCTGATTGTATTGACGATGTTCATAGTGTTAATTTTTCAGTACTGCAGTGCATTAGGTAATTTTTATTGCTACATGTATTTTATTACATCATTTCTTCAATTCGTATTACTTTTGCATTGCATCTTCTCATTTAACTGATAGATTTCCTTTCATTTCTGTCATTAAACACTTCATTATTATTATCCTGTGTTATTATCAGTATCATATCTTTATCACAATAATCATCATGATTGAGCAATTAATAATAATCATTATGATCAAGCAATTCATTTTAGTAGTGACATCATTACTCCTTCCAATGTTCCTTCAAGATGATCATGATCAGAATCATAAGAATTTCGATTTCATATGTATTCTTGGTCAACAAATGACTGACAGACCACCTAATTCGTCCTTACGACGAATTAAATTTCTAGTTAGGTGGTCTGTCTATGACAGATCACCTCTTATGTTTGTCCGAATTTTCTTTCTTTATTTATTTATTTATTATTTCTTATTTTTATTTCCTCCATTTCTTGTGGACAGCAAATCTCAGAAAGTTGATATTCAATAATCATCAAAATATCACCACATATCAACATCATTAAGACCTCAATTCTGCAAGAATCTTAATGTCATGACGTCATCATGACGTCATCTAGACGCCATTTTGTAAAATCACATTATCAATCATATCTCCATTATCAATTATCAAAAATAAATCAAATTCACATGACATAAACTTCAGATCAAGGGTCATCAGGTCATGTCATCAAAGGTCACCTGAAGGTCACGACGCGCGCGTACGCGCGCGTCAAAATTTTAAAATGCTCAAAATCACTTTTTGACCAAAACAGAGTACGTTTTAGGTCATTTTAAGCATTTCAAAAAATTGCGCGCACAAACGTATGCGCGCGCGTTTCCGCGCGTAACGCCTTGAATGCAAGTCAGAAACACCGTTTTTTTTATTTCATTGCATTGATCATATAATTTTGAGCAATTTGATACCTTGATCAACCTTCTACGACCATTAATAAGGAAATTAACACCCGTTAAAGTTTGCAGCACGTGTGCGCGCGAGCTCTCACTATAGGCCATATATGGGCAAAAACATGCCTATAGAAAATCCGCTGTAGCTCTTCAGAACGCATGGGGACCCCCAATTTTTTTTTCATATTTTGATAGAGTATGAACTAGAGATATAATTTCATGTCTCATTTGACCCTCAAGTATATTATGACGTCATCAAAATGGCGTCGGAATTCAAAAAATCCATTTTGCCTATTATGACGTCATTATAATTATGCAAATCTTGCTCTAACTCCGTGAATATCGGTCTATTTTCACCCAATTTTTGATATGTTGTAGCTTAGTTCTTACTCTTTCTGAGTTATTGCCTTTATTTTTCATTTTGATAAACAGATCATCCTCAAAAATTGCAAATAATAATGGCATGTCATTTTTACTCATTTTGCGTGTAATCTCTATGGGACATGACTTTTTCTCAAAACTAGATTCTACATTCTTCTATTTCGTAAGCCATATCTCCAATTTTTGTTGCTAGTTATCCCTGAGCTTTTAGTATGTTGTAGCTGAGATTCTAAGCTTTCGGTTGCGTTTCCTTCATTTTCCGATCAGATGTCGGGATCATGCCCGTAATTCACTTGCAAGATTGGATTTGAGATTCTGGTGTTTTGCTTACGTGTTAAGTCTATGGGAAATATTCTAGCTCAATCGGTTAGGCGTCAGACTTACTTCTCATTCCATCATGCAGGCAGGGGTTCGAGTCCGCGGGTGAACATGATTTTTTTTTTTATTTTTTTTTTTTTAGCTATCTTGCCCACGATCAATTATAAGAATTCTAACAAATAATAGCTAAAATATTGCAAAATAAAACAGATTATAATTACTTTTTTATATCATATCTATTTATCTGTCTGTCTATCTACCTACATGACATATCTATCTCTCTGTCTAATATATATCTTTCTGTTTGAATACGTCCCTCTCTCTCTATCTATCCATATGTCTGTCTGTCTATCTACCTACATTGTATATCTATCTGTCTGTTTATCTCTCTCTCTCTCTCTCTGTCTAATATATATGTATCTATCTGTTTAGATATGTCTATCTATCTATCCATCCATCTGCCTGTCTCTATCTATCTATCTATCTATATATCTATCTATCTATCTGTCTGTCTGTCTCTCTATCTATCTATCTATCTATCTGTCTATCTATCTATCTATCTATCTATATGTCTGTCTCTCTATTCATCTATATGTCTGTCTCTCTATCTATCTCTGTCTCGATCTCTATCAATCTATATGTCTGTCTCTGTATCTATCTATATGTCTATCTATCTATCTATCTATCTATCTATCTATCTATATATCTATCTATATGTCTGTCTCTCTATCTATCTATATTTCTGTCTCTCTGTCTATCTATATGTTTGTCTATCTATATGTCTGTCTATCTATCCATGAAGCTATCACGAGAAGGAGAACCATCTTCCAATTTCTCTCTTAATCCTTTGTTATCGCTTCCTTCGGGCGAAGGAACGATATCTAACATCAATTGGCGAGCCGCCAGGCGAAAGTTAGAGCCCGCTTACATAACGCGATAGGACCACGCAGCATGAAGCTATTACGAGATAGCTCGTAATAGCTTCATGATATGTCTGTCTCTCTATCTATATATATGTCTGTCTATCTATCTGTCTGTCTATCTATCTGTCTGTCTCTCTTTCTATCTATATGTTTATATTAATATAACCACCAATCATCTCTCTATCTATCTATATATCTATATATCTATCAATCTATCTCTCTATCTATAAGTCTGTCTCTCTATCTATCTATATGTCTGTCTCTCTATCTATATGTCTGTCTCTCTATATCTATCTTTATATGTCTATGTTTTATTAATATAACCACCTATAATTTATCTCTCCATCCATCACTCCATCCATCTAATATAATTATCTTTCTTGTATGTATCTGTTTGATTATGTAAATCTGTTTGTCTATCTATTTTTCAATCTAATATCTGTTTAAATATTTTTTTCCTGTTTATCTATCTATACGACAGACCACCTAATTCGTCCGCATGACGAATTAAAATCTAGTTAGGTGGTCTGTCTATGACAGATCACCTCTTATGTTTGTCCGAATTTTCTTTCTTTATTTATTATTAGGTGGTCTGTCTATGACAGATCACCTATTATGTTTGTCCGAATTTTCTTTCTTTATTTATTTTTAGGTGGTCTGTCTATGACAGATCACCTCTTATGTTTGTCCGAATTTTCTTTCTTTATTTTTATTTCTTATTTTTATTTCCTCCATTTCTTGTGGACAGCAAATCTCAGAAAGTTCATATTCAATAATCATCAAAATATCACCACATATCAACATCAATAAGACCTCAATTCTGCAAGAATCTTAATGTCATGACGTCATCATGACGTCATCTAGACGCCATTTTGTAAAATCACATTATCAATCATATCTCCATTATCAATTATCAAAAATAAATCAAATTCACATGACATAAACTTCAGATCAAGAATCATCAGGTCATGTCATCAAAGGACACCTGAAGGTCACGACGCGCGCGTACGCGCGCGTCAAAATTTTAAAATGCTGAAAATCACTTTTTGACCAAAACAGAGTACGTTTTAGGTCATTTTAAGCATTTCAAAAAATTGCGCGCGCAAACGTATGCGCGCGCGTTTCCGCGCGTAACGCCTTGAATGCAACTCAGAAACACCGTTTTTTTTATTTCATTGCATTGATCATATAATTTTGAGCAATTTGATACCTTGATCAACCTTCTACGACCATTAATAAGGAAATTAACACCCGTTAAAGTTTGCAGCACGTGTGCGCGCGAGCTCTCACTATAGGCCATATATGGGCAAAAACATGCCTATAGAAAATCCGCTGTAGCTCTTCAGAACGCATGGGGACCCCCAATTTTTTTTTCATATTTTGATAGAGTATGAACTAGAGATATAATTTCATGTCTCATTTGACCCTCAAGTATATTATGACGTCATCAAAATGGCGTCGGAATTCAAAAAATCCATTTTGCCTATTATGACGTCATTATAATTATGCAAATCTTGCTCTAACTCCGTGAATATTGGTCAATTTTCACCCAATTTTTGATATGTTGTAGCTTAGTTCTTACTCTTTCTGAGTTATTGCCTTTATTTTTCATTTTGATAGACAAATCATCCTCAAAAATTGCAAATAATAATGGCATGTCATTTTTACTCATTTTGCGTGTAATCTCTATGGGAAATGACTTTTTCTCAAAACTGGATTTTACATTCCTCTATTTCGCGAGCCATATCTCCATTTCTGTTAGTCAGTTTTCTCTGAGCTTGGAGTATGTTGTAGCTGAGATTGTAAGCTATCGCAAGTGTGGTCTCCATTTTCCGATCAGATGTCGGGATCATGCCCGTATTTCGCTTTCAAAATTGGATTTGAGATTCTCGTGTTTTGCTTACGTGTAAAGTCTATGGGAAATATTCTAGCTCAATCGGTTAGGCGTCAGACTTACTTCTCATTCCATCATGCAGGCAGGGGTTCGAGTCCGCGGGTGAACATGATTTTTTTTTTTTTTTTTTTTTTTTTAGCTATCTTGCCCACGATCAATTATAAGAATTCTAACAAATAATAGCTAAAATATTGCAAAATAAAACAGATTATAATTACTTTTTTATATCATATCTATTTATCTGTCTGTCTATCTACCTACATGACATATCTATCTCTCTGTCTAATATATATCTTTCTGTTTGAATACGTCCCTCTCTCTCTATCTATCCATATGTCTGTCTGTCTATCTACCTACATTGTATATCTATCTGTCTGTTTATCTCTCTCTCTCTCTCTCTGTCTAATATATATGTATCTATCTGTTTAGATATGTCTATCTATCTATCCATCCATCTGCCTGTCTCTATCTATCTATCTATCTATCTATATATCTATCTATCTATCTGTCTGTCTGTCTCTCTATCTATCTATCTATCTGTCTATCTATCTATCTATCTATCTATCTATATGTCTGTCTCTCTATTCATCTATATGTCTGTCTCTCTATCTATCTCTGTCTCGATCTCTATCAATCTATATGTCTGTCTCTGTATCTATCTATATGTCTATCTATCTATCTATCTATCTATCTATCTATCTATATATCTATCTATATGTCTGTCTCTCTATCTATCTATATTTCTGTCTCTCTGTCTATCTATATGTTTGTCTATCTATATGTCTGTCTATCTATCCATGAAGCTATCACGAGAAGGAGAACCATCTTCCAATTTCTCTCTTAATCCTTTGTTATCGCTTCCTTCGGGCGAAGGAACGATATCTAACATCAATTGGCGAGCCGCCAGGCGAAAGTTAGAGCCCGCTTACATAACGCGATAGGACCACGCAGCATGAAGCTATTACGAGATAGCTCGTAATAGCTTCATGATATGTCTGTCTCTCTATCTATATATATGTCTGTCTATCTATCTGTCTATCTATCTATCTGTCTGTCTCTCTTTCTATCTATATGTTTATATATGTTTTATTAATATAACCACCAATCATCTCTCTATCTATCTATATATCTATATATCTATCAATCTATCTCTCTATCTATAAGTCTGTCTCTCTATCTATCTATATGTCTGTCTCTCTATCTATATGTCTGTCTCTCTATATCTATCTATATATGTCTATGTTTTATTAATATAACCACCTATAATTTATCTCTCCATCCATCACTCCATCCATCTAATATAATTATCTTTCTTGTATGTATCTGTTTGATTATGTAAATCTGTTTGTCTATCTATTTTTCAATCTAGTATCTGTTTAAATATTTTTTTCCTGTTTATCTATCTATACGACAGACCACCTAATTCGTCCGCATGACGAATTAAAATCTAGTTTATTTCTTATTTTTATTTCCTCCATTTCTTGTGGACAGCAAATCTCGGAAAGTTCATATTCAATAATCATCAAAATATCACCACATATCAACATCAATAAGACCTCAATTCTGCAAGAATCTTAATGTCATGACGTCATCATGACGTCATCTAGACGCCATTTTGTAAAATCACATTATCAATCATATCTCCATTATCAATTATCAAAAATAAATCAAATTCACATGACATGAATTTCAGATCAAGGGTCATCAGGTCATGTCATCAAAGGTCACCTGAAGGTCACGACGCGCGCGTACGCGCGCGTCAAAATTTTAAAATGCTAAAAATCACTTTTTGACCAAAACAGAGTACGTTTTAGGTCATTTTAAGCATTTCAAAAAATTGCGCGCGCAAACGTATGCGCGCGCGTTTCCGCGCGTAACGCCTTGAATGTAACTCAGAAACACCGTTTTTTTTATTTCATTGCATTGATCATATAATTTTGAGCAATTTGATACCTTGATCAACCTTCTACGACCATTAATAAGGAAATTAACACCCGTTAAAGTTTGCAGCACGTGTGCGCGCGAGCTCTCACTATAGGCCATATATGGGCAAAAACATGCCTATAGAAAATCCGCTGTAGCTCTTCAGAACGCATGGGGACCCCCAATTTTTTTTTCATATTTTGATAGAGTATGAACTAGAGATATAATTTCATGTCTCATTTGACCCTCAAATATATTATGACGTCATCAAAATGGCGTCGGAATTCAAAAAATCCATTTTGCCTATTATGACGTCATTATAATTATGCAAATCTTGCTCTAACTCCGTGAATATTGGTCAATTTTCACCCAATTTTGGATATGTTGTAGCTTAGTTATTACTCTTCCTGAGTTATTGCCTTTATTTTTCATTTTGATAGACAAATCATCCTCAAAAATTGCAAATAATAATGGCATGTCATTTTTACTCATTTTGCGTGTAATCTCTATGGGACATGACTTTTTCTCAAAACTAGATTCTACATTCTTCTATTTCGTAAGCCATATCTCCAATTTTTGTTGCTAGTTATCCCTGAGCTTTTAGTATGTTGTAGCTGAGATTCTAAGCTTTCGGTTGCGTTTCCTTCATTTTCCGATCAGATGTCGGGATCATGCCCGTAATTCACTTGCAAGATTGGATTTGAGATTCTGGTGTTTTGCTTACGTGTTAAGTCTATGGGAAATATTCTAGCTCAATCGGTTAGGCGTCAGACTTACTTCTCATTCCATCATGCAGGCAGGGGTTCGAGTCCGCGGGTGAACATGATTTTTTTTTTTTTTTTTTTTTTTTAGCTATCTTGCCCACGATCAATTATAAGAATTCTAACAAATAATAGCTAAAATATTGCAAAATAAAACAGATTATAATTACTTTTTTATATCATATCTATTTATCTGTCTGTCTATCTACCTACATGACATATCTATCTCTCTGTCTAATATATATCTTTCTGTTTGAATACGTCCCTCTCTCTCTATCTATCCATATGTCTGTCTGTCTATCTACCTACATTGTATATCTATCTGTCTGTTTATCTCTCTCTCTCTCTCTCTGTCTAATATATATGTATCTATCTGTTTAGATATGTCTATCTATCTATCCATCCATCTGCCTGTCTCTATCTATCTATCTATCTATATATCTATCTATCTATCTGTCTGTCTGTCTCTCTATCTATCTATCTATCTGTCTATCTATCTATCTATCTATCTATCTATCTATATGTCTGTCTCTCTATTCATCTATATGTCTGTCTCTCTATCTATCTCTGTCTCGATCTCTATCAATCTATATGTCTGTCTCTGTATCTATCTATATGTCTATCTATCTATCTATCTATCTATCTATCTATCTATATATCTCTCTATATGTCTGTCTCTCTATCTATCTATATTTCTGTCTCTCTGTCTATCTATATGTTTGTCTATCTATATGTCTGTCTATCTATCCATGAAGCTATCACGAGAAGGAGAACCATCTTCCAATTTCTCTCTTAATCCTTTGTTATCGCTTCCTTCGGGCGAAGGAACGATATCTAACATCAATTGGCGAGCCGCCAGGCGAAAGTTAGAGCCCGCTTACATAACGCGATAGGACCACGCAGCATGAAGCTATTACGAGATAGCTCGTAATAGCTTCATGATATGTCTGTCTCTCTATCTATATATATGTCTGTCTATCTATCTGTCTATCTATCTATCTGTCTGTCTCTCTTTCTATCTATATGTTTATATATGTTTTATTAATATAACCACCAATCATCTCTCTATCTATCTATATATCTATCAATCTATCTCTCTATCTATAAGTCTGTCTCTCTATCTATCTATATGTCTGTCTCTCTATCTATATGTCTGTCTCTCTATATCTATCTATATATGTCTATGTTTTATTAATATAACCACCTATAATTTATCTCTCCATCCATCACTCCATCCATCTAATATAATTATCTTTCTTGTATGTATCTGTTTGATTATGTAAATCTGTTTGTCTATCTATTTTTCAATCTAATATCTGTTTAAATATTTTTTTCCTGTTTATCTATCTATACGACAGACCACCTAATTCGTCCGCATGACGAATTAAAATCTAGTTATTTCTTATTTTTATTTCCTCCATTTCTTGTGGACAGCAAATCTCAGAAAGTTCATATTCAATAATCATCAAAATATCAGCACATATCAACATCAATAAGACCTCAATTCTGCAAGAATCTTAATGTCATGACGTCATCATGACGTCATCTAGACGCCATTTTGTAAAATCACATTATCAATCATATCTCCATTATCAATTATCAAAAATAAATCAAATTCACATGACATAAACTTCAGATCAAGGGTCATCAGGTCATGTCATCAAAGGTCACCTGAAGGTCACGACGCGCGCGTACGCGCGCGTCAAAATTTTTAAATGCTAAAAATCACTTTTTGACCAAAACAGAGTACGTTTTAGGTCATTTTAAGCATTTCAAAAAATTGCGCGCGCAAACGTATGCGCGCGCGTTTCCGCGCGTAACGCCTTGAATGCAACTCAGAAACACCGTTTTTTTTATTTCATTGCATTGATTATATAATTTTGAGCAATTTGATACCTTGATCAACCTTCTACGACCATTAATAAGGAAATTAACACCCGTTAAAGTTTGCAGCACGTGTGCGCGCGAGCTCTCACTATAGGCCATATATGGGCAAAAACATGCCTATAGAAAATCCGCTGTAGCTCTTCAGAACGCGTGGGGACCCCCAATTTTTTTTTCATATTTTGATAGAGTATGAACTAGAGATATAATTTCATGTCTCATTTGACCCTCAATTATATTATGACGTCATCAAAATGGCGTCGGAAGTCAAAAAATCCATTTTGCCTATTATGACGTCATTATAATTATGCAAATCTTGCTCTAACTCCGTGAATATCGGTCTATTTTCACCCAATTTTTGATATGTTGTAGCTTAGTTCTTACTCTTTCTGTATAATTGCCTTTATTTTTCATTTCGATAAACAGATCATCCTCAAAAATTGCAAATAATAATGGCATGTCATTTTTACTCATTTTGCGTGTAATCTCTATGGGACATGACTTTTTCTCAAAACTAGATTCTACATTCTTCTATTTCGTAAGCCATATCTCCAATTTGTGTTGCTAGTTATCCCTGAGCTTTTAGTATGTTGTAGCTGAGATTCTAAGCTTTCGGTTGCGTTTCCTTCATTTTCCGATCAGATGTCGGGATCATGCCCGTAATTCACTTGCAAGATTGGATTTGAGATTCTGGTGTTTTGCTTACGTGTTAAGTCTATGGGAAATATTCTAGCTCAATCGGTTAGGCGTCAGACTTACTTCTCATTCCATCATGCAGGCAGGGGTTCGAGTCCGCGGGTGAACATGATTTTTTTTTTATTTTTTTTTTTTTTAGCTATCTTGTACGAAAGACCATTAGTGCCACGGAGAAAAAAAAATACTATTTCTACTAATCTGTTATAACAGATTACGGTATTTCTACTAATCTGTTATAACAGATTACGGTATTTCTACTAATCTGTTTAAACAGATTATAATCTGTAATAACAGATTACGGTATTTCTACTAATCTGTTATAACAGATTACGATATTTCTACTAATCTGTTTAAACAGATTATAATCTGTTATAACAGATTACGGTATTTCTACTAATCTGTTATAACAGATTACGGTATTTCTACTAATCTGTTATAACAGATTACGGTATTTCTACTAATCTGTTATAACAGATTACGGTATTTCTACTAATCTGTTATAACAGATTACGATATTTCTACTAATCTGTTTAAACAGATTATAATCTGTTATAACAGATTACGGTATTTCTACTAATCTGTTATAACAGATTACGGTATTTCTACTAATCTGTTATAACAGATTACGGTATTTCTACTAATCTGTTATAACAGATTACGATATTTCTACTAATCTGTTTAAACAGATTATAATCTGTTATAACAGATTACGGTATTTCTACTAATCTGTTATAACAGATTACGGTATTTCTACTAATCTGTTATAACAGATTACGGTATTTCTACTAATCTGTTATAACAGATTATAATCTGTTTAAACAGATTAGTAGAAATATCGTAATCTGTTATAATAGCTAAAAGAAATACCGTAATCTGTTATAACAGATTAGTAGAAATACCGTAATCTGTTATAACAGATTAGTAGAAATACCGTAATCTGTTATAACAGATTAGTAGAAATACCGTAATCTGTTATAACAGATTATAATCTGTTTAAACAGATTAGTAGAAATACCGTAATCTGTTATAACAGATTAGTAGAAATAGTGTTTTTTTTTCTCCGTGGCACTAATGGTCTTTCGTAATCTTGCCCACGATCAATTATAAGAATTCTAACAAATAATAGCTAAAATATTGCAAAATAAAACAGATTATAATTACTTTTTTATATCATATCTATTTATCTGTCTGTCTATCTACCTACATGACATATCTATCTCTCTGTCTAATATATATCTTTCTGTTTGAATACGTCCCTCTCTCTCTATCTATCCATATGTCTGTCTGTCTATCTACCTACATTGTATATCTATCTGTCTGTTTATCTCTCTCTCTCTCTCTCTGTCTAATATATATGTATCTATCTGTTTAGATATGTCTATCTATCTATCCATCCATCTGCCTGTCTCTATCTATCTATCTATCTATATATCTATCTATCTATCTGTCTGTCTGTCTCTCTATCTATCTATCTATCTGTCTATCTATCTATCTATCTATATGTCTGTCTCTCTATTCATCTATATGTCTGTCTCTCTATCTATCTCTGTCTCGATCTCTATCAATCTATATGTCTGTCTCTGTATCTATCTATATGTCTATCTATCTATCTATCTATCTATCTATATATCTATCTATATGTCTGTCTCTCTATCTATCTATATTTCTGTCTCTCTGTCTATCTATATGTTTGTCTATCTATATGTCTGTCTATCTATCCATGAAGCTATCACGAGAAGGAGAACCATCTTCCAATTTCTCTCTTAATCCTTTGTTATCGCTTCCTTCGGGCGAAGGAACGATATCTAACATCAATTGGCGAGCCGCCAGGCGAAAGTTAGAGCCCGCTTACATAACGCGATAGGACCACGCAGCATGAAGCTATTACGAGATAGCTCGTAATAGCTTCATGATATGTCTGTCTCTCTATCTATATATATGTCTGTCTATCTATCTGTCTATCTATCTATCTGTCTGTCTCTCTTTCTATCTATATGTTTATATATGTTTTATTAATATAACCACCAATCATCTCTCTATCTATCTATATATCTATATATCTATCAATCTATCTCTCTATCTATAAGTCTGTCTCTCTATCTATCTATATGTCTGTCTCTCTATCTATATGTCTGTCTCTCTATATCTATCTATATATGTCTATGTTTTATTAATATAACCACCTATAATTTATCTCTCCATCCATCACTCCATCCATCTAATATAATTATCTTTCTTGTATGTATCTGTTTGATTATGTAAATCTGTTTGTCTATCTATTTTTCAATCTAATATCTGTTTAAATATTTTTTTCCTGTTTATCTATCTATACGACAGACCACCTAATTCGTCCGCATGACGAATTAAAATCTAGTTATTTCTTATTTTTATTTCCTCCATTTCTTGTGGACAGCAAATCTCAGAAAGTTCATATTCAATAATCATCAAAATATCAGCACATATCAACATCAATAAGACCTCAATTCTGCAAGAATCTTAATGTCATGACGTCATCATGACGTCATCTAGACGCCATTTTGTAAAATCACATTATCAATCATATCTCCATTATCAATTATCAAAAATAAATCAAATTCACATGACATAAACTTCAGATCAAGGGTCATCAGGTCATGTCATCAAAGGTCACCTGAAGGTCACGACGCGCGCGTACGCGCGCGTCAAAATTTTAAAATGCTAAAAATCACTTTTTGACCAAAACAGAGTACGTTTTAGGTCATTTTAAGCATTTCAAAAAATTGCGCGCGCAAACGTATGCGCGCGCGTTTCCGCGCGTAACGCCTTGAATGCAACTCAGAAACACCGTTTTTTTTATTTCATTGCATTGATCATATAATTTTGAGCAATTTGATACCTTGATCAACCTTCTACGACCATTAATAAGGAAATTAACACCCGTTAAAGTTTGCAGCACGTGTGCGCGCGAGCTCTCACTATAGGCCATATATGGGCAAAAACATGCCTATAGAAAATCCGCTGTAGCTCTTCAGAACGCGTGGGGACCCCCAATTTTTTTTTCATATTTTGATAGAGTATGAACTAGAGATATAATTTCATGTCTCATTTGACCCTCAATTATATTATGACGTCATCAAAATGGCGTCGGAAGTCAAAAAATCCATTTTGCCTATTATGACGTCATTATAATTATGCAAATCTTGCTCTAACTCCGTGAATATCGGTCTATTTTCACCCAATTTTTGATATGTTGTAGCTTAGTTCTTACTCTTTCTGAGTTATTGCCTTTATTTTTCATTTTGATAAACAGATCATCCTCAAAAATTGCAAATAATAATGGCATGTCATTTTTACTCATTTTGCGTGTAATCTCTATGGGACATGACTTTTTCTCAAAACTAGATTCTACATTCTTCTATTTCGTAAGCCATATCTCCAATTTTTGTTGCTAGTTATCCCTGAGCTTTTAGTATGTTGTAGCTGAGATTCTAAGCTTTCGGGTGCGTTTCCTTCATTTTCCGATCAGATGTCGGGATCATGCCCGTAATTCACTTGCAAGATTGGATTTGAGATTCTGGTGTTTTGCTTACGTGTTAAGTCTATGGGAAATATTCTAGCTCAATCGGTTAGGCGTCAGACTTACTTCTCATTCCATCATGCAGGCAGGGGTTCGAGTCCGCGGGTGAACATGATTTTTTTTTTTTTTTTTTTTTTTTTAGCTATCTTGCCCACGATCAATTATAAGAATTCTAACAAATAATAGCTAAAATATTGCAAAATAAAACAGATTATAATTACTTTTTTATATCATATCTATTTATCTGTCTGTCTATCTACCTACATGACATATCTATCTCTCTGTCTAATATATATCTTTCTGTTTGAATACGTCCCTCTCTCTCTATCTATCCATATGTCTGTCTGTCTATCTACCTACATTGTATATCTATCTGTCTGTTTATCTCTCTCTCTCTCTCTCTGTCTAATATATATGTATCTATCTGTTTAGATATGTCTATCTATCTATCCATCCATCTGCCTGTCTCTATCTATCTATCTATCTATCTATATATCTATCTATCTATCTGTCTGTCTGTCTCTCTATCTATCTATCTATCTATCTGTCTATCTATCTATCTATCTATCTATATGTCTGTCTCTCTATTCATCTATATGTCTGTCTCTCTATCTATCTCTGTCTCGATCTCTATCAATCTATATGTCTGTCTCTGTATCTATCTATATGTCTATCTATCTATCTATCTATCTATCTATCTATCTATATATCTATCTATATGTCTGTCTCTCTATCTATCTATATTTCTGTCTCTCTGTCTATCTATATGTTTGTCTATCTATATGTCTGTCTATCTATCCATGAAGCTATCACGAGAAGGAGAACCATCTTCCAATTTCTCTCTTAATCCTTTGTTATCGCTTCCTTCGGGCGAAGGAACGATATCTAACATCAATTGGCGAGCCGCCAGGCGAAAGTTAGAGCCCGCTTACATAACGCGATAGGACCACGCAGCATGAAGCTATTACGAGATAGCTCGTAATAGCTTCATGATATGTCTGTCTCTCTATCTATATATATGTCTGTCTATCTATCTGTCTATCTATCTATCTGTCTGTCTCTCTTTCTATCTATATGTTTATATATGTTTTATTAATATAACCACCAATCATCTCTCTATCTATCTATATATCTATATATCTATCAATCTATCTCTCTATCTATAAGTCTGTCTCTCTATCTATCTATATGTCTGTCTCTCTATCTATATGTCTGTCTCTCTATATCTATCTATATATGTCTATGTTTTATTAATATAACCACCTATAATTTATCTCTCCATCCATCACTCCATCCATCTAATATAATTATCTTTCTTGTATGTATCTGTTTGATTATGTAAATCTGTTTGTCTATCTATTTTTCAATCTAATATCTGTTTAAATATTTTTTTCCTGTTTATCTATCTATACGACAGACCACCTAATTCGTCCGCATGACGAATTAAAATCTAGTTAGGTGGTCTGTCTATGACAGATCACCTCTTATATTTGTCCGAATTTTCTTTCTTTATTTATTATTAGGTGGTCTGTCTATGACAGATCACCTCTTATGTTTGTCCGAATTTTCTTTCTTTATTTATTTATTTATTTATTTTTATTTATTATTTTTATTTCCTCCATTTCTTGTGGACAGCAAATCTCAGAAAGTTCATATTCAATAATCATCAAAATATCAGCACATATCAACATCAATAAGACCTCAATTCTGCAAGAATCTTAATGTCATGACGTCATCATGACGTCATCTAGACGCCATTTTGTAAAATCACATTATCAATCATATCTCCATTATCAATTATCAAAAATAAATCAAATTCACATGACATAAACTTCAGATCAAGGGTCATCAGGTCATGTCATCAAAGGTCACCTGAAGGTCACGACGCGCGCGTACGCGCGCGTCAAAATTTTAAAATGCTAAAAATCACTTTTTGACCAAAACAGAGTACGTTTTAGGTCATTTTAAGCATTTCAAAAAATTGCGCGCGCAAACGTATGCGCGCGCGTTTCCGCGCGTAACGCCTTGAATGCAACTCAGAAACACCGTTTTTTTTATTTCATTGCATTGATCATATAATTTTGAGCAATTTGATACCTTGATCAACCTTCTACGACCATTAATAAGGAAATTAACACCCGTTAAAGTTTGCAGCACGTGTGCGCGCGAGCTCTCACTATAGGCCATATATGGGCAAAAACATGCCTATAGAAAATCCGCTGTAGCTCTTCAGAACGCGTGGGGACCCCCAATTTTTTTTTCATATTTTGATAGAGTATGAACTAGAGATATAATTTCATGTCTCATTTGACCCTCAATTATATTATGACGTCATCAAAATGGCGTCGGAAGTCAAAAAATCCATTTTGCCTATTATGACGTCATTATAATTATGCAAATCTTGCTCTAACTCCGTGAATATCGGTCTATTTTCACCCAATTTTTGATATGTTGTAGCTTAGTTCTTACTCTTTCTGAGTTATTGGCTTTATTTTTCATTTCGATAAACAGATCATCCTCAAAAATTGCAAATAATAATGGCATGTCATTTTTACTCATTTTGCGTGTAATCTCTATGGGACATGACTTTTTCTCAAAACTAGATTCTACATTCTTCTATTTCGTAAGCCATATCTCCAATTTTTGTTGCTAGTTATCCCTGAGCTTTTAGTATGTAGTAGCTGAGATTCTAAGCTTTCGGTTGCGTTTCCTTCATTTTCCGATCAGATGTCGGGATCATGCCCGTAATTCACTTGCAAGATTGGATTTGAGATTCTGGTGTTTTGCTTACGTGTTAAGTCTATGGGAAATATTCTAGCTCAATCGGTTAGGCGTCAGACTTACTTCTCATTCCATCATGCAGGCAGGGGTTCGAGTCCGACTCCTGCAACTTTTTTAGGTGGTCTGTCTATGACAGATCACCTCTTATGTTTGTCCGAATTTTCTTTCTTTATTTATTATTAGGTGGTCTGTCTATGACAGATCACCTCTTATGTTTGTCCGAATTTTCTTTCTTTATTAGGTGGTCTGTCTATGACAGATCACCTATTATGTTTGTCCGAATTTTCTTTCTTTATTATTTATTAGGTGGTCTGTCTATGACAGATCACCTCTTATGTTTGTCCGAATTTTCTTTCTTTATTTATTTATTTTTATTTATTATTTTTATTTCCTCCATTTCTTGTGGACAGCAAATCTCAGAAAGTTCATATTCAATAATCATCAAAATATCACCACATATCAACATCAATAAGACCTCAATTCTGCAAGAATCTTAATGTCATGACGTCATCATGACGTCATCTAGACGCCATTTTGTAAAATCACATTATCAATCATATCTCCATTATCAATTATCAAAAATAAATCAAATTCACATGACATAAACTTCAGATCAAGGGTCATCAGGTCATGTCATCAAAGGTCACCTGAAGGTCACGACGCGCGCGTACGCGCGCGTCAAAATTTTAAAATGCAAAAAATCACTTTTTGACCAAAACAGAGTACGTTTTAGGTCATTTTAAGCATTTCAAAAAATTGCGCGCGCAAACGTATGCGCGCGCGTTTCCGCGCGTAACGCCTTGAATGCAACTCAGAAACACCGTTTTTTTTATTTCATTGCATTGATCATATAATTTTGAGCAATTTGATACCTTGATCAACCTTCTACGACCATTAATAAGGAAATTAACACCCGTTAAAGTTTGCAGCACGTGTGCGCGCGAGCTCTCACTATAGGCCATATATGGGCAAAAACATGCCTATAGAAAATCCGCTGTAGCTCTTCAGAACGCGTGGGGACCCCCAATTTTTTTTTCATATTTTGATAGAGTATGAACTAGAGATATAATTTCATGTCTCATTTGACCCTCAAGTATATTATGACGTCATCAAAATGGCGTCGGAAGTCAAAAAATCCATTTTGCCTATTATGACGTCATTATAATTATGCAAATCTTGCTCTAACTCCGTGAATATTGGTCAATTTTCACCCAATTTTTGATATGTTGTAGCTTAGTTCTTACTCTTTCTGAGTTATTGCCTTTATTTTTCATTTTGATAAACAGATCATCCTCAAAAATTGCAAATAATAATGGCATGTCATTTTTACTCATTTTGCGTGTAATCTCTATGGGACATGACTTTTTCTCAAAACTAGATTCTACATTCTTCTATTTCGTAAGCCATATCTCCAATTTTTGTTGCTAGTTATCCCTGAGCTTTTAGTATGTTGTAGCTGAGATTCTAAGCTTTCGGTTGCGTTTCCTTCATTTTCCGATCAGATGTCGGGATCATGCCCGTAATTCACTTGCAAGATTGGATTTGAGATTCTGGTGTTTTGCTTACGTGTTAAGTCTATGGGAAATATTCTAGCTCAATCGGTTAGGCGTCAGACTTACTTCTCATTCCATCATGCAGGCAGGGGTTCGAGTCCGACTCCTGCAACTTTTTTTTTCTTTGTTATTCTTTTTTTCACCTTATTTCTTATGTCCATTGGAATGTATATAGGTACACATATTGCAATAAATAACCATTTTAAAGGTCATTTTCCATGTTTTTCATATAATTTCTCAGTATCAAGCCTTTTTTACGTATCTAATGCCTATACCACCATCTTTCTTGATTATGTTCATTTCCTATGTTCATTTTAATCACATGGATTATGATAGTGATCCTGATGATGCTGTTGATGACCATGCTGATAATAATGATGTTATGTATGATCATAATGATGATCGTTATGTTGCTTATCTCTGGTAATATCAAATGGTCATGAGCATATTAATGATCATGATCATCATAATAAACATATTACAGAGAGAGAGAGAGGGAGAGAGACAGAGAGACAGAGAGAGAGAAAGAGAGACAGACAGACAGAGAGAGAGAGAGAGGTTAAAAGAGGAAAGATTTTTCTTTCTCTGTTTCTCTTTGTTTTTAACATTACCATCATCACCATCATTACCAATTTTATCATGGTCACAAGCTGCGTTGTATTTATCATTAATCTTAGTTTATTCTGATCTGTCACTATCAATTTTTTCCCGAAAATTATCATCGCCGTATCATTTTATGATATTTTTGCCATCATCAAAGGTTTGGGGCAAAAGCCTCCTACCAACCACCAATGAAGTCCGTTGAAAAAGAGAGAAAAGAAACAAATAAAAGAGGAAAATAGAAATGATAGATCATGGTCGACTTTCCTCTTTCAGCATATCTTCTGTATTTTTATCATCATCACAATCCCTTTTTTCATTATTGCCATGATTATCAACATATTCATCATCATAATTGTCTTTAATATGGTTCTCATTTTCCAAGTATGTTTATCAAGGTAGCACAAATATCTCAACATTCCAGCTTATCATTATGTGTGTGCGTGTGTAATTAAGTTTATACAGACGTGTATCAATCAGATATGATTATTTACGCCCGAGACCGACCTTTAACGTCAACGTCCGATAGACGTGACTAGGGCCCGAACCTCGAACATCTGCAGCAATTTATAACTTCCTCAATGTAGCTTAGATTACAGGCGCACGTCACAACGCCCATGCAATTAACTTCTGATATAAGTGGTGATGACGTCTCAAGATGGCGGTATACCACTAATCACAATGGAATTGTTCGTTGCTTTTTAAAGAAAAATTCATACTTTATGTTGTTCCATCAGTTGTAAAACAACAGTAGATTTTTTTTGGAAAAGAAAGGAAAAAAAGGGGGAAAGGGGAACAGAGGATCAGGTACATGGTCTAAAATAATTGTCATCGCTGTCATTATCATGATCATCATTATAAGTGATTAAAGGCAAGGGAGCACCGCCTTTACACTTTAGTGATAAAAAAAGAAAGTACTCCTCCGCCCCCCCCCCCCAATAAAAGCGGGGAAAAAGGAAACGTAAAAGAGGTGCGTTAAAGGACAAGTACTTCATTTTTCCCATTTTTGACATCATTTTGTCCTCATTGTATTAAGTCTCGACCTTCCCCACTTTTTTTTTTAATAAAATTATCCTTGGATTTTTTCCATATTTTTTCTATTATTCAAATGATTTGCCATGATAACAATAAAATTGTTCGGATGATAATAAACAACTTTATTCAAAGTGACCCAGGACAGACTTTAATTACATTATTTACGGGTGCTAATGTCCTCCAGGTGGTCTCTTCTCTGACAAAGGTACTGATTCACAGTCAACAAATTAAAGGGTCTGAAGCATTCATGGGCAGGGATTTGCGTGGTAGACAATGAGACTGACAGGCAATGGTTCATAAACCTTTCTCTTTCAAATAAGTGCACGAGTGGTGAGGAGTCACTCAATTCTTGGAAGTCTTTTGTTTAGAGTGATGATAAACTTGACATCAAAGACTAAATTGGGGAGGGAGCTTTACATAGCTTTGACACATGTTCAATTATTTAAATTTCAAGAGTGCTTATTTAGTTCTCATGATCAAAGTTGTCAATAAAATAAAATTTCTAAATTATCATTATCATCATCATAATCATTATCATCATAATCATTATCATCATCATAATCATTATCATCATCATCACTATCACCATCATCATCACCATCATTATCATTATCATCACCATTATCTTCTTAATTATCAATTCAAACATCAACTGAATTTTATTACTTCATTTAATACTTCACTATTATAATCATGATTATCATTATCACAGATTATTTCCATTTCCTATGCACTTTTTTTTAGCAAAAGGATCATGATAATGATCATGATCATCATCACTATCACCATCATCATCATCAACATTATCATTATCATCACCATTATCATCTTAATTATTATCAATTCAAACATCAACCAAATTTTATTACTTCATTTAATACTTCACTATTATAATCATGATTATCATTATCACAGATTATTTCCATTTCCTATGCTCTTTTCTTTTAGGAAAAGGATAATGATAATGATCATGATAATGCTGTTGATGACCATGATGATAATGATGATATTCATGATCATTATTGTTATATTGCTCATCTCTGGTACATATTTAATGGTCACGAACATATTGATGATCATGATGATGATGACATCAATTATGATGACGTTTTTAATGACTATTCATGTATGCTTAAAAAAAAAAAAGAAGATAAAAAAGAAAAAGAAAAGAAAGAAAACCAATACGAGAGAGACAGAGAGAGAGAGGTTAAAAAAAGAGGAAAGATTTTCTTTCTCTCTTTCTCATCGTTTTTTAACATTACCATCATCACCATCATTCTCTATTTTATCATGGTCACAAGCTGCATTGATCTTAGTTTATTCCGATTTGTTGATTACTTTCATTCGTAACATAATCACTATCAATTTCTTCTCGAAAATTTTCATCGCCGTATCATTTTATGATATATTTGCCATTATCAAATGTTTGGGGCAAAAACCTCCTACCAACCACCAATGAAGTCCGTTGAAAAAGAGAGAAAAGAAACAAATAAAAGAGGAAAATAGAAATGATAGATCATGGTTGACTTTCCTGTTTCAGCATATCTAATGTATTGTTATCATCATCACAATCCCTTTTTTTTTCATTATTGCCATGATTATCAACATATTCATCATCATATTGTCTTTAATCAAATAAAATTTCTAAATTGTTTTTCCTGTTTGTAGACAAGTGTTTTGATGATATTAAACATTATTATTCATTACAATACCCAGCATTTATCACCAAGGGCTGGTATCCTCCAGCTGCTCCGTTCACTAACAATTTCAGGGATAAACATGGTCAGCACATTACTCACAGGGGCTATAGCATTTACAGACACCAGACTTGTAAATTATGATCATCAACATCGCCATTATCATTACCACTACCATAATCATCATTCACCATTAAACCACCATGACCTTCTTTGCTATTATTACCTAATCTCTTTCACTGTTTTTTTTTTTTTTCAGGCTTATGGTGTGGTTATTACTTTAAGTACAATGATAAGAGGAAATAATTTCAAAATTTAAGGAAAAATTGAATTTACTGCATCACACTAAAAGAAAATACTCTTTAGTATTTTTATTTTCTATCTTTATTTGTACAATCAAAAGCCATAAAAGATAATGACAGATTTCTGAACATAAAAAAGAAAATATAAATACAATAACAATGATCAACAAATAATTCATAATAATCAAATTAAAAGGTTCACAGCATTTTAACTGTTACCCAAAGCCCTGAAGGCTTGGGCTTACATTGTTATTCCAATATCATAGGGATCCTAAATACATACACAGACTACATACATAAAGTTTCATTCATATAATGTATTATTGCAAAATACTGCATCTAAACAGAAAAGTGATGCTTAGTTTAACAATTCACTGGGAAGAGGGGGGGGGGGGGGCCTGGTGGAGTAGACCATTTTTGTTGTTTGATATTTTTTGCAAAAAGTCCATTAAGCGAAAAGCAAAAATTCATTACAGATGCATACACAATCAAAGTTACAAGATGATCTACAAAATTGTAAAAGTAAAAATGAGTATTTTTATCTATTTTTTTTTAATTTTGTGAACTTGACCTCTGACCTCATGACCTTTAAACTGATGAGATCTTCTTCACCGCCATTCCATACAGGATTCAAGTTTCAAGTGAATCCATGAAACTGTTTTTGAGTTGTAGCAAGAACAGAGTATTTATTATGTACTTGCTTGAACTTTCTGACCTTGACCTTGATCTGTTAACCCTAAATAATGAGATCATGTACCAACAGAATATGAATATTAATTTTTTTCTAACGATACATACATGCATACGCATGTGTGAAATCATTTTGAGCACCTAATGCATATATGGTCCAAGTTGAAGTTGATCTGTGAAATGGTTTTTGAGTTACTGCGAGAACAAAAATGGAATGAACAGACAGATGAACGGATGGACGAACAGACGGATAATCCAAAACATAATGCCACCGGCAACCACTTTTGATGAGCAGAGGAATAAAAATTCTTTAGCTTGCTTTAGACAATGTCAGTTACTGATGTATAAAGAGAAACTAAAATAATAACTTTCCTTTATGAATAGTGGGATGTTTTACCATTCACGCAGGTCAATTGGTAATGAAGATCTCTTTAAATATAACTGGCTTAATTTTTTGTGGTGTTAAATCAACTGTGAAAACTGACAATGTTGAGAACTCATCAACACAGTGGTTCAACACAATTTACATACAAGCTTTGCACATTGTTCCATATCAAATTCATATATGTGGTTCTCAAGTTATGCAATATTATGTAAATGACTGTCAGGCTTTAAAATGCTGTAATGATCAAAACAAATCAAATAAACTTTTCTCCCAAAATTCATAAATGTGTCATTATTTCTACTTTTACTCAGTCAAAACAATCTATGTTTTTTGGTGATTAAAATGATGTTGCCACAATTCTCATTGAAAACTAGATAAATCTCGACTGTGCACGGTCAAAATGTATGCCTCCGCCACTGCCCGACCAGAAAAATATTTCTTACTTTCTATTTCCATGAACAAAAAAACACTATAGACCTTCAATCTTCACACTTTGAAATCTAGTCAGGTAACTGTTTCTCCAAAAGGCAGACATATGAACTGAAATCTAAAATGGATGCAAATTTTCTTTTTTACATTCAATCACCATTTCACAAAAGAATCACAACAGCAAAACTGAATTTCCAATTATCTGAATACATTGGTAATCACAAAACACTCAAGTGCAGTGACAAATAAAACAGTAGTAAATGGATAATATAAAACAATACAAAAATGTAACATAAGTAACCAATTTAAGACACTTTCCTTAAAGGAGTAGTCCACCCCCAACAAAAATTGATTTGAACCAAAAGAGGACAATCTAGGAAACATTATGTCACACACTTAATACAAATTGCATGGAAAATAAGAAAGTAATGTAATTTTAAAATATTGGTTATCTTATACAAAACAGTTATAACCAAATCGTGGTCATGTCCAAATCAATGAGTTGATGATGTCACATACTCACTACTTCTTTTGCATTTTATTACATAAATCATACCAAATTTCATGTTTTTGAAAATATGATAACACAGATACACTTAATTTCTTCACAACAGGTTTTATCAATGGTTTATGAAGAATGTGAGAATAGAATCAAACTTGGTTTGTTTTCTAAGGAGGAAAAAAATGAAATATTTCATATTTTATTTAATAAAAATACAAAAGAAATAGTGACTTGATGTCATCACTTTCTAAATTGCATACAAAGCATGATGTGTATACAACTGTTTTGCTGAATACAGAAAAACTTTGAACTGACATAATGTAGTATTCTGGATTTTTGGGGGAAGTTGTCAGGACACTCCAGAACACAAGACACGATACGACGAGAGTTGTAGGTTGTGAGCGGAATTTAATTTCCCACTTGAGCACAACAGTTGTTCAGTATATAACAAATTGGAAAAGAAAAAACCTCTGCAAGCAGAAAAGAGAGAAACAATAAAGAACATGAGTATAATGTTCAAAATATCATTACAGCATGAATAAAGCATTTACATGTCAAGACAGAATATAAACTCTTAATATTACGAATACACCTGTCGATCACTGAGCAGGCCACTACAATGTGTGTGTTTTTTTTTTTTTAAATGATTTGCAATCATATAAGTAGATATTAGTCTGCGCTCGATAATATGCGAAAAGTAATAATATTTATAACAAGTTATTAATACAACTATCGATAATTAAATAGTCACAATTATCATAGATATTATATGTTTCTAAGCTTAAATCGACCTCTTTTGCAATAGTTTCTTTCATTGTAAAATATATGAATTCACAATTTATATAGCAAACTTTGGAAACATTCTTCCAAATATATCAATCTTTTATATATGTCAACAAATTCAAACTTTCGTAATCGATCACAAAACACCGTTAATTTTGGTAAAAAATGCTGCACGTATCAATCTTTTAAGTACGGCCATCTTGACTCACCCGACTAGGGCAGATACAGGTTAAAAACCATACCAAGGACCAAAACAATCACTTTCTAGGGTCAGATTCCGGTACCCAACACTGCAATCTAAAATAAATAATAACATACATTTGCATGAGTAACTATTCAACTATATCATAATACCTTTTAGGTTCCTATACATCTTACAGGGAAATTACAATCGATTAACTGTAAATGTTCTTAACATCATATTGACAAAAAATTAGAATTATTAATTCAAACACCGTGATCTAATGAAAAAGTTATCATTTAAGCCTTCAATGCTCGAAGGAAAAAAATCAAATTCACCAATCATTCTTATCCTAATATTATAAGATATCACTTCGAACAACACAGTCATTAAATTACAAGGAAAATTCATAACTTTTCGTACCTTCGTAGAAAACCCAGAAATCATCACAATCCAGCTAGTTCCATCAACAATGAACATTCGAACTCCTAAATAAATAAACGATACACCAATCCTTAATATATATGATTGTATAATATCAATTGATCACGTATCATTTTAAAATCTAAAATATATAACTGAACTGGCGAAAATATTAATCGATTAAAGTTAAATCGATAATTAATCGAAACCATCAGTACGAAATGATTTGACATTGCCTGACCTTGAGGCTACCATTTACCAAATCTCCCGGTTTACGAATTATTCAGATTTATAAATTCTACTCATCGTCTATTTAAATACACCAGGTAAATAATTTATCGAGCGTTAAAGAAATACAACTACATAAATATAGTCCTCCAATTCGGCAATTCCAAGACAAAAAGGAAAGAGTGATACCATCTTGAATCGATAGGTACCCGATACATATATACACACATTCATTGTTACGTAACATGCCACGTAGTAGGTATCCTTGACCTAACAGAAAAATTACGATTCAATGCTCTAATTCTAGTTCATGATTTAGAGATAATATATTCCAAAACATAGATATCCTTCTCTTATAAAATAGCACATATCAATCAACATACCTCGACAGGATTGAGATCTAAATTATCTGGATCCTACAGGACTCTCTGACTGATTGCTCTCCTCACTGAGTAGCTTGACCAATGACCTCAAATCAATCGATCTCTACTGACCAAGCGGGTTTTCTTCCCGCGTAACATAATCACTTTCACAAGATCCTTCCTCTTTACTAAGTTATAACACCATTCCGTAATACAATTTCATAAAAAAGGAAGTATACTTTATCCCAAGCAATTTAAATAATTATATATAATTTTCATTTCTAATAACAGTCCATATTCAATATAATAACTTTACAAAAATGGAACTATTTGTTCTGAGATGTACATTTCAATGTTGTGATAAGACAAACACTTTACACCCTCTTCGTCCAACTCTTGTAAGTAAATCTTAAAGGAAAAATCCGACCTCTTTTCAAATACTATAATAACATTCAATTTTGATGAAATTTTCAGCATAAAGCATGTTCGTTTGATTTTTCCCTTTTCGTCCAAATCCATTTGTTCTTGGGGTGGACATGGCTTTTATAAGTCTTGAATCATTGATTTACTTTTGATTTCTTTTTGTATTGCACATCTCAGTTGGGGTTTACATATGAAGCAGATTGTGAACTATAATTTAAAAAAACTGTTGAAAATCAAAATAAACAAAAATTCTGCAATGATAAGAAAGCTGAAATTGTTCAGATGATAATAAACAAATTTATAGAAAGTGACCCATCACAGAGTCCAGTTACATTTTAGACGAGCCAATGTCCTCTAAGTGGTCTTTTCTTTGACAATTTCAAGGACCTGTAGCATTTGTGGGCAGGCGATTTGTCTGGTAGCCAATGAGACTGACAGATTATGGTTGATAAACGTTTTTCTTTGAAATAAGTGCGCAAGTAGTGAGGAGTTAGTCAATCCTTGTCTTGAAGGTGTGTTCTTCATTAAAGTCTTTTGTTTAGAGTAATGATAAACTGGACGACAAATGATTAACTGGACGACAAACACTAAATATGGGTGAGAGGGGATTACATATCTGTGACACATTTTCAATTATCTAAATTTCATAAGTTATCATCATCAAATCTTGTCAATAAAACAAATTTCTAAATTGTTTTTCCTGTTTGTAGACAAGTGTTTTGATGATATTAAACATTATTATTCACCACAATACCCAGCATTTATCACCAAGGGCTGGGATCCTCCAGCTGCTCCGTTCACTAACAATTTCAGGGATAAACCTGGTCAGCACATTACTCACAGGAGCATTTACAGACACCAGGCTTGTATGGCACCGATTGGGATTGGATATAAATTTCATCAATACAAACCAATGGAGTGAAACTGCATAAATGAATGGCTTTGTACACTATGCACACTCCTACATGGTCCCAAATCATTAGATGAAAAGCGGTCTAATAACCGCAAGTCAGGCAGTAATCCCCAAGAGGAGTTATCACATTGTTGGTGTTTGGGTTCTTGTTGGTACCTGTACTTAATAGTAACATTGAGAGAACAACATTATTACACAGTGTATTACAGAAACTGCAAATGGTATGTAAAGAAAATTAAGAACTATTACACAATACACTTATATATCTTTGTCCCATAACCCCCTCCCCCTTGGACTACCTTTTTTCTGAGTCGATGTATACCATGTAGTCATTATAAATTACAAGATTTCTGTATTCATTGAAAATAAAAGCACATTCTTAGTAGAAAGTTTTCATTTCTTTCACTTCCAAACTAGATTCAAATTCTGTTTCATTTCTTTTTGATAATTGCTGTTGCAATAATAAACTGATGCTTCTTATGACACCATGTATTGTAAAATAAAATATCTTTGCAGTAGTAATTGCATTTTGAAACCAGACGAATCTTTGACTGCGCACGGTCGAAATGTACGCCTCCGCCACTGCCAGACGAGAAATATATATCCTAGTTTCTCTTTCCATAAAGTATAAAATAGTAGACCTTTGATCTTGCGACTGCAGAATCTAGTCAGATAACATATAAACTTCACTGAATCCTGTGACCTTGAGACCAAAAATCTGAACAGATCACTGTCACTTGTATATGCACACATGAAAGAAGTTGGAAGTTGATCCTTCAAAGGGTTTAAAAGTTATCATTAGAACAATCTATTTCTTATGCATTTTATTGAATTTTATGACCTTCACCTTTCACCTTGAGACCCAAAATCTACTCAGATCATTGTCAGCTGTATATGCACACATGAGCCAGTTTTGAAGTTGATCTGTTAAAGGGTTTTGGAGTTATCATGAGATCGGTCTATTTTTGATGTATTTTATTGAATTTTATGAACTTGACCTTTGACCTTGACATTCAAAAAATTTAATCAGCTCATCGTCTATTGTATATGTACACATGAGCCAAGTTTAAAGTTGATCTGTCAAAAGGTTTAAGAGTTATTACAAGAATAGTCTATTTTTTATGTATTTTATTGAATGTTATGACCTTGACCTTTGACCTTGAGACCCCAAAACTTATCAGCTCATTGTCACTTGTATATGCACACATGAGCCAAGTTTGAAATTGATCTGTCAAAGGGTTTTTGATTTTTTGTGAGAAAGGTCTATTTCTTATGTATTTTATTGAATTCTATGACCTTTGACCTTTGACCTTTGGACCCAAAAACTACTCAGCTCATCGTCACCCAGATAGGTGTCCTCGAGCCGAGTATGAAGTTGATTAGTTGACTGGTTTTTAAGTTATCGCGAGAACGAAAGTGGGACGGACGGACGGACAACCCGAAAACATAATGTCTCTGGCAGCACCTTTGGTGGGTGGAGGCATTGTCATAATGTCCTTTACATGAAATGTAATGTTTTGAACTTGATTTAAATATACTTGGTTGAATATCCTTTTTTTTTAATTAATGTATTCATAAATGCAGAGCTCTTTTGAAAATTGCCTTTATTCATAATCTATGCAGACTTTCATTTATCAAAATATGTTAAATTTTTCATTTTGCAATCATAACTATTTGATCAATACAAAATTAAATCTACACTTACCCTTTATTCTTTCCTTCTTGCTTTTCTAAGATATCAGATAAACATTCTCCTCCCTTTTGACATCTGTATCGTACGATAAATAACAGTCAAGATATTTTAATACATTAACAAACTGCATTCACAATCATATTACACTCAATATGATTTTTTTTTACATGCCTCAAAATTAATGCTTCTTGATTTAGGATGTTACTATAATGTATCTTAAGTAAACACTTCCAAAATTCAATAGAAAACGGGTACATGAGTATTTTTATTTCATTTCACGTCAACTAAAATATTACTTGAATTGCTTCATGATAACTATAATACACAGGAATGACTTCAGCTTCTAATGAGTCTAATCCCTTACTGTAAACATGATCTATTAATGTTCCACTCTCTGTTGTAGGATTCATAACATGCTGTTTGTAACCATTCATAGACATTAACTGATGTATCTTTGATGATCCTTTCATCAAATTTTCATTAAAATCACCTGTTATAATACATCTTGTGCATCTTTTATTCAGTTCATTTATCAAATCAGTCAAATTTTGACAAAAATGATTAATATCATAAGAAGGAGGTCGATATACGACTGAAACAACAAGAGAAGGAGATCTACTAATAAGAACTGCAATAAACTCCAAATTATCCACATTTATGTTTAATCTGCTCGTGTCAATTTTCTTCACATACATTCCAACGCCGCCGTGTGCTAGGTCTTTAAATTTGCCTGAATTTCCAGATTCATTGTATGAAAGACTACGTGGCTGATGGTAGAATTTATGTCCATCCATAAAAATATTTAAAATGTTGTCATCATTAATCCATGTCTCAGTCAAACAAATTATGTTTGCATTCATAAATTGTTGTTGGGAACGAAGATCTAAAAAATGTTGTCTTAATCCTTGTATATTGTGCAAAATTAAAGTGAACTTATCACTATCACTCTTTTCAGCTTCCAAATTTTCAATAAATGGTTTCATGTTATCCAATCTTTCTTTGATTTCAGGATTACAATGTATGCTTTTAGATTCAAAATTTTCTATAGTAAGGCCAGATAATGAAGAAACACGACTAAGCCCAACATATGCTTGACCAGACTCAAATGTCCTTTTCAATGATACCACAGCTTTGTCTAAGGTCAAACCTTGTACTTTATGTATTGTACATGCATAAGCAAGTTTCAATGGAAACTGTCTCCTTGAATACTTCTTACCCAGAAATTCGTTACATTTTTCAATGGAATGTATACCAACATTTTCCTTGTCAAATTTTACTCTGATGCAAACATATTTAGAATTTGTTTGGTCCATAATTATTTCACAAACATTTCCAAAGCATCCATTTGTAAGGCCTTTGCTAACATCAATGTTCTTGACCAACATGACTCTTGCATCGATGGCAATCCATAAATAACTGGGTAATTGGCTTCTACAACGTGTGACAGGTTTTTCGCGAACTGTACTTCCCTTCTTCGAGTCTCTTTCTGTGTCTTCGGCTTTCAAGCATATCACATTGGAACATTTCTTATGCAACAATTTCCTGTTCCATTCATCTACTTCCTTATTACATGAATAAATATGAAGAGCGTCTTCATTTTCTTCACCAGTTTCACAGGATTTTAGCACTGCCAGGTCTTCATCAGAAAGAATATCATCTCGTTTTTTTACTCTTAATCTGTTCAGTAAAAGAGCAAATTTTGCATCGTCTTTTTGTCTCATAATTTCTTGAAGTTCTACTTTTTTAAAATTGTCATTCCATAACACTCCTTCAAGTGTATCTTTATATAAAGGGCTTCCAAAGACAGGAGGTAATTGATACATATCTCCAACAGCAATAACGGAAACACCAGCAAAAGCAGTCTGATCTCGTGATTGTTTTATTTGCCGTAGACGACTGTGGACATAAAACATCAATTTTTGATTTACCATGGACACTTCATCAATGATTAGAATTTGCAACTGAATTAGCTTGTTGCGAAGAATGCTTATTTTTTCTTCACTTAATGGCTGGTAAGGCATCTGTGCATTAGGTGGAATAGACAAAATACTGTGAATAGTATGACCATCTATATTATAAGCTGCTACTCCAGTGGGAGCCATTTTCAACACTGAGACATCATCAGGATTATGCATCATTCTGGCTAATATACGTGTTGATTCATAGTATATGCATTTGACTAAATGGCTTTTTCCAGTGCCAGCTCCACCTGTGATAAATACATGAAAGGGTTCAACTTGTTTTCCATTTATTTTATCGAGACACCACTGCCGTATCTTATAAAACACAATTTTCTGCTTCTCATTCATTGACCTAATGATACAATGCCTATCTTCTTTTGAAATTTTATGAGTCCTAATTTCCACTGCAAAGTTTTCTTTATTTTTGGATTCTTTAAGATCAGGCATAGCAAGTTCTTCATCCTGGTCTTCGGCATCAACATACACGTTTGGATGTTCAAGTCTCTGTACTTCACTTTCAGGACATAATAGGCCCCATGCATCTTCTGGTACACCAAAACGATCTAAATGCTCTTGTGCCAGTTCGATAGAATCTGCATTGATTTCAAATTTTTTCATGTTATTACTGATAACTGAGCTAACCCTTTGCAAGTCATTTCCAGATAATTTTACACAACCTGTCTCATAGAACTCTTCATAACTTTTGAACCCAGGAGGCTTCAACTGCTCATCGATATAATGTGGCAAAAAAAGTTGCAATATACTCATGAAATACGTTTCAGGTGATCTGGTGGACGAGAATCGTGGATATCTTACGACTGCATCTTTGGAACGAGTTCGTCTTTGAATGTATCCCAAATTATTTCTGAGTTTAAAGATGTTTTTGTGCACTTTGCTTTTCATATGGCAAGCGGTCAATATCCTATATTGAGAACAAAAAGTTGCAAGACACATCTTTTTGAACATTGCATCTTTAGGTCGAGCTTTGTATCTCTCAATTTTGCTAGGAAACCAAATATTTTCTTCATCATCATCACAATCAGGTCTGTTTCTTATGACATTTAACGGTAAACTCATTCTTATGGGATCAGGACCAACAGATATAAATTCAACTTTCCTAGAACATTCTTTCAGTCTTAGACTGCAAACACGGAATACACTTTCTTGAGCCGATACTTCGCGGTTGTGCATGTACACTTGCCCGACTGATTTCATACTTTCTTTAGCATCTTTATTTCCATCTTTCATCTCAGAAACTGTTTGCTCTAAAAGCATTCCTATTTCTCTTTCTGCCTTTGACATGTAGGACACAATGTAAATAACACAGGCATAGGCATTTGTCACATATTGTAAGTCCATGTTAGCATTCCAACACCTCAATAAGTTAGGGTTATACTGATTTATCCATACATCGCCAGGCTTTCTTGTGATTACCACACTTTCCTGTGATGCAATCTCGTGATGTGCCTCTTGAAACTGGCTTTGTGTAATTTCAAGTTTATCAAAAAGTTCTTTAGTACTATTATATTCAGTTCCATCCGACAAGGCATTTTTAACAGAATTCAACAGTTCTTTTGCATTTTCTGTAGCCTTTTTCTCAGCATCTTCATTATTTTCATCCTTTTTCTTTTTGTTTGTTTTTCTATCATCTTCTCCATTTTCACCCTTTTTCTTTTTGTTTGTTTTTCTATCTTTAACTTTAATGATAAACGTCTCTTCTGAAGGTGGTCTCGGGAAATTAAATCTACAAGTCGTTCCTTTTTTTCTGCACGATTTAGAATGCGTTTTACTGTGTTGCTGTACAGAACGAACAATTTCATGCAATTCTGGATCGTCTTCCTTATCAGGCGTCACACAAGAAATATACTTATCTATAAATTGTACAACATCTTCATCTTTGTCTTTTCCTAATTGTGGGGCGTCAACCCAGAACAAAATATGGCAATGTGGACTTCCTCTTTGTTGAAACTCATATCTGTATGCAAAGTCTTGGATGTTCCCAATAGGAGCAGATGGTGATAAAATGACTTTATGAAGAAAAGTATGAAATCTTTTCTCAAACATCCTTGCTAATGTTACTGGATTTGAGTTCATCAGCTTGCATTTTTGTGCCCAATCTAAGGTACTTGACTTTCTGCTATCTCCTTGCTGTTTTAGTAATGTATTCATAATCTCTGGCCATCTCATATCAGCACAAGAAAATGAAGCAAACCAGGTTGGTTTTCCAAGCTGTCGAACCATTGCTAGAATATCTTTTTGTGTTTTCTGCCAGTAAGGAGGTGTCCCTCGAATCTGCTTAAGAAATTTATATCCTTTGTCTGATTTTAAAACATTTTTAATTTTTTCAGGACATCTCAAATCTGAGGCAGTAATTGGTGAGGAATCATCTTTTTTGTTGCAACTTTGTCTCAATGCAATAGACACTTGTGACAAAACTTGTTGAATTTCATAGATATACTGAGCATAAAAAATAAAATCTGTATTTTGAGCAAACCTGTTGTCAACATGCATCAATCGGTTCAGCAGATAACGTCCTAATGTTATCCTCTCTTCCCTTTTATCATGGTACGTCGGCTGACCTTTGGGAAACAATATAGGAAAACATTTAGCTTCATTAGTTTCATCTTGCAGAACGGATACAGGATTTTTTCCTTCACAAGGGGCACAGCATATTATTTCATCAAAATATTGATCAAGAATTTCCTGTCCAATATCAACTGGTTGAAGACATGAATCTAGATGCAAACCATGGAAACGGTCTTCCTCGTCAGTGATGTCTTTTTTTTCATCATTGATGTCATTTTTGTTTGATTTTGTATTTGGCACGTTGGCACTCTGTCTGAAGTTTTCATCATTTTTCTTGTCCTTAGACAAAATACTGTCAATATCTTCATTCCATTTTTTCCAATAATTTTTCCAATAATTTCTTAATTGAGTCTGAGCACTCATTTCGCTTTCCTGTTCTTCTTCAGTTTCATCATCATTTTCATTTCGTTCCATTGAATTTTTCCATCCCTCATTCACAGTGATATTTGAATAATATTTGTTATTTAGTTTTAGATAATGCAAAGCACAAAGCAGTTTTTCTTTATTTACAAATTTATACTCGTAATGACCTTTGTAAGACAATTTTCTTTTCAGTTTAACACGAATCAATTGATCTTCTGATTGTGCTCTTGGTAAAATATCTGCAGTTTCATAAGAATTTGAAGGGACACACACGACTGGACCATGAACTCCGTTTTGACCACCTTTAGGCAATGCCATCAATTTCATGAAGGGAATATTTAGTGCTATTAAATGCTGTTCCAATGTGTTTAAGTTCGCAAGTTCTTTTGGAATTTCATGTAATTGCAAGTTATTTAGGTTTGCTTCTGCAGGTACTCTGTCAGATTTCAACTTTCTATGGCAAGTAAAGCATATCCATAAAGATGATCTAGCTGAGGTTTTTACTGGACAATCTCCTCTACATTCTGAATTACAAACATGCAAATACTTTGTACTAATACAGATCTGAAACTTATAATCATCAATTACACATTTCTTGACTTGATTTTCAAAAAGAAGTTTAAAGCATACAGCACATACATATTCTGGACCATGAGATACAATTTCTCTAAATTCTTTGATTACATTGTTAAATTTACACAATTTTTCCTTTTTAGCAATAGTTCTTTTAGTATTTCGTTTTATTACACTTTCTCTAAACTTTTTGATTTTTCTATATTTCTCTTTTGACATTGCCAATTTCCTTTGTCTATATTGTCTATTTTTATATCTCCTTAAAGACATGAATTTCATGGTATTTCTTTTATTTTGTCTGAACTGCGCATCTTTTGCATACTTTTCTTTAAGCATGTGTTTCATGGTATTCTTTTGTTTTTGTCTGAACTGCTCATCTTTTGCATACTTTTCTTTAAGCATGTGTCTCATGATATTCTTTTGTTTTTGTCTGAACTGCTCATCTTTTGCATACTTTTCTTTAAGCATGTGTCTCATGATATTCTTTTGTTTTTGTTTGTAGATTTCCTCATTCTGGTATCTATTTCTAATGATATTCTTTTGTTTTTGTTTGTACATTTCTTCATTCTGGTATCTATTTCTCATGATATTCTTTTGTTTATATCTGAACTTCAAATCTTTTGCATACTTTTCTTTAATCATGTGTCTCATGGTATTTTTCTTTTTCTGCTTGTAATTTTCTTCATTCTGATATCTGGTTTTCATAGTCTCTTTCACTTTTTGTTGGAAGTCTTTATCTGTCATATATCTTGTTTTATTTGCATTAAGTCGACGTGTTTTATATTTCAAATTAGATTGATACAGATTTTTCATGGTAGCACATTGTTTTACCTTAAAATCAGAATCAGATGTGTATTTGTAGTTTCCTTTGACCTTGCTAATTTTTTCCATTCTCCAGATAATATCTTCATGATATCTTGATTTTTTGCTCTCTTTTTGTCCTTTCTTAGGTGTATTTGCATCTTTGACACAAGCCTCTACTTTGTTTTCATATACCCTACCACGAATTTTTCTCATAAACTCCTTTTTGTATTTCATTCTTTGTGTACAACTTCTTTTACGTCTTTTCTGCATTTTCGTACTGCTTCTATCACTTTTCATGTGAGTAATATTTCTTTCATTGATATTTTCCGTTCTCTTAGAATTTCCATCTTTAAGGACAGAACTGTCTCTGTTTATGTCCTGCGATCTAAATTTCTTTGTTACTTGGCAAACATCTATGTTAGCTTCTATTTCTTGCTCCAAAGTATCCAGTTTTCGTTTTCTTGTCAGATTACAACTTCCATTTTTTTCTAAATTCTGTGGCTCATTGGCACACCGATTAAAATCATTAGCATCAGTACTTTCCATACTAATGTCTTTGTCTGCAGGGGAGCTTTTCATAGTCCATGTTGTCGATTCTGAAGCTTCTTTTATCATATTGCTTTCATCACAAAAGATTATGTTATCCACTTCATCAACTGGACTTAATAACTCGTCTTCATCAATTAATTTGTCAGAAAAAACACTTTGTTCTATTGTTCCAACATTATCACAGATATCATTCTCTACGTGTATTGCATTGTCACTCGGTAATGGATCTTGGGGCAATGAAATGCCAGGTAACTGAAAGCGACCATTCAATGTCTCATTCTTGCCGGAAATTGTTCTTGCAATAACACCTGTGATTTCATATTGCGTATATTCAGAGCAACCCAAAGTCCTTGCCAACCTCATACAATGCTTGTGAACACCTTGCCAGCTTGGACTTTCTAGTACTACACTAAAGCCATCCTCTATGAGTAAGCCTCTTGAGTTTCTTGAATGAGAATCAAATACAAAAAAAGATTCAAATGCAGATATGACAACAAAAGTGTTCCCAGAAAATGTTACAAAGCTAGCATTGACATCACTGCATAACTCTTGCTCTAGTGCTTGTTTCAGTGGCAATGAAATTGAGTCCACCAAAGTTGATTCATCTCCTTCTAGCAAACCAGGAATCGATTCACGATATTCAATCTCGAACAATTCATCATAGGCTTCCAAGAGTTTTGGTAGATCAGAAATCAATAAATATTCGTCTTGGCGTGAAACAAACTGCCTTATGTTACGATACAATTCATCCCCGTTGATCAAAATCCTATCCAAATCATCATTATTCCAATCAGCCGCATTTTTCACTTTGCTGTACAACAGAGCTGATAATGAATTAGCAACACATTGCTTTCCAGATGAACAACCAAATCTTTCATGACCTTGATTGAATCTTCCCTGTGCAACTGGTTTGACTCGTGTATCTACTGCTGTACTCACATCTTGTTTTGTTTTTGTGGTCTTTGATGAATCACTACCAAGACTCTTAACAGATTCAACTACATTGAAATGATTATTATCTGTGTATTGTAGAAAAATGCCTCTCTCAGTTGTAATAACATTTATGCTGCCAGGTTTCTTAGCAGAGTACAACTGCCAACACGGTACTTGGTCATTATAAGAATAGATATCAGTATCAATTAAGTTGGCCAATGCACTCATCTCCGTGTCCGTAGCCCAAGTTCCATCTTCCGATATTCTCTTTTCAACAACATATTCTCTGACACTTCTGAACTCACTTCTCAATGTATTCCTGAACATATCGTTAGTTTCTAATAAATGATTAACGGTAAGTCTCCGCAGAATCGCATGATGACGTTCAGTACCGGAAATTCCATACGAAATTGCACGAAAGAAACAGTTGCCATCTCTAATTATAATTTTTATGCACGAAGGAATCCCAATATTCTCGTCTTTATTAAAACTTTCATGCCAGCTCTTCTGTGCACAATTAATATTCATTTTTTTACAAATCGCTTGTTTCTCATTCATCTCGAGGGGTACAAATTTGAAAGACTTGTCTGGTCTATCGCACATTCCAAGATCTGATACAAACTCTACTTCGTCTCCTGATTCATTCGAACAGATTTCAACTTCATTTTCTTCTTCAACAATGTCTGCTTTGATATCAGATTCCAAGGAAATTTGCACATGAGAGTAATCAATACACTCATCTCCCGTATTCAAAATTGCATTGCTTGTATTTTCGTTCAGTCTTGCATCTGGAACAATTTCAATGTGACACGTTTCATCAAGTACATGCTGTGTACCAATACCCTGACATGACTCTTCACTTTTAATTGAACTACAAGGTATAACTGCAACAGTTTCAATGCTGGTGTCTGAATCTGAATCGATGTAATTCCTACGATTACGTTTGATAGGTGTATCAATGTCAATGTCGCTACCGCTTTCCTCATTCTCTTCAATATCATCCTGCAAATCGACTTGCCTTACTCCATTGGTGACATTCATGTTTTCTGCACTACCGATACTTTGTTTTCTAATTTCACCTGTTCCATTCTCATTTAATGGCATGTTTGGAGGATGACCGTCATTACTGCCTCTTGATTCTCCTTTATCTTTGCCTACTGTGATCGATTTATCAGAATTGTTTGATTGATTAGAAACTTTTTCTTTCTCTGAAGAATTTGTCACTTCATTGTGGATCATATCTGTGTTCAACTCTTTTACTTCCTTCTTTGACGATTTTGAAAAAGTGCAATCGACATCATCTACCCTTTTTTTCACTTTGATAAACTGACCTTTCTTGTTCCTTTGTTTGCCTCCTGCATGAACTCTGTACCGTCTCAAATCCTTCATCTTTCCCAGAATATTACACGTTCTTCGGTTGGAGTGCTTAGCAGAATCTGGTTTCGACAATGGAGACAACTTAGTAGTTACATTAGCATAGGATCGATTTTGCATTTTCTCAAATTCCTTACTGGCATCATTACAAAATTTCATGGAAAGCGGAGATTTCACACTGCAAGCATAAATGCTCAATAGAGTTTCTGCATAGGATTGGACACCAACATGTTTTTCTTCATTTTTCATTTTGTGGTTCTCATCATTCTCTTTTTTCTGTACTGTGTTTTTCCTCTTACGACTTCCATAAAATGTCTTGAATGCTGTGCCAATGTACGTTACACCTGGTTCCAACAATACACCATTGACTGATCTTTCCTGCCTTTTGCCCTGATCATTTCTTTGTTCTGAATTTGATTGCAACCTTTCTTCCCTTTTTCTTGCCATTAGTTTTGCTCTCTTGCATTTTACTTTCACCCAGCTATTGTCAAATTCTTCACTGAGCAAGTTTTGAGACAGATTGTCTGTTACACCATTTTCATATCTGCTACATTGATCTGTAAGCACTGTGCTCTTTTTTTCTTTGACATACCTCTTCCTTGCTCCCTTAACTTGCCTTGTCTGCTTGAAGGTTTTGATGTTCTTATTGCTATTGTCATCATCATCATCATCATCATCATCTGCTTCCATTAGAGGCTCATATCTGTTATAATGAGATGGAATACACTCTCTGTCAAATATGCGATCACCAATGTTGCTATAACCACAACATGAACAAATCCATATCAATCTCTGGTCAGCAAATTTGTTATTGTTCACGTATTCCTTACATGTCACATGGAAATCATTGTTGCAAGATTCACACGTTACGTAGGTTTCATATTCATTGATCTTATCCATGCACAGATAACATTCATCAACATCTGTATTGATCATCGATGTATAATTAGAGAGTATGCTCAAAATTTCATGAACAACTGAGCTGAAATGATCGACAGCCATTTTCAATTTCTCTTCTGCAATAGACATAAAATGCTCAATATTATAATTTTACAGTTCAACTAGTTAATTCCAAATGAATGCCTTGATGTGTTTTCAACACGTAAAATACTCGTATCCAATAACTTTTTTTTTTTCAACAAACGTTGGTTTACAACTGGAATATTGGATGAATATACGGGTTTTGGCTATGAAATTATATAAGCCTCCTTGTATTTCACAAAATACTCTTATCCAATATTTTTTTTTTTCTCAACAAACGTTGGTTTCCTATTGGATGAATTTATGGGTTTTGGCTATTAAATTATATAAGCCTTGTTGTATTTCTTGTACCTTGTTCTCTTACTTCAATTTTTCTACTTTTGTTATATATCAAGCTCGCTTTAACAAAAATGGAAAATCTGTGATTTAATTTTTTCCAGCCACTTAAACCAATTTGTTTTACTTAAGCCTTCTTCTTTTACTTCAATTTTTCTTACTCTTTTCGATACTTGATTTATCAAGCTTAGCTCTTTCTCCAAAAATCTGTAAATGATAAAATATCCTCTTTATAACAGTGTATCTTGATCTTATTCTCTTCAATATTTCCTTTTTTTAATGTACAGGTGATTTATCAAGGTCAATTTCCCTTTTCCAAGCTCTGTTAACTTCTGAATTTTATTTTCTTCCTTCAACTTCGCTCACTTTTTATCAATAAACCAAGCTCAATTCTTTTTTAGATAAAAACAAATTCTCTTATCAAATATTCTCTTTCTAATTTGAAAGCCACTAGTACTTCCCAGTCTTGTTATCTCGATTTGAATTTTCTTTTTCTAATTTATCAAGTTCAAGCCTTTTTTGCAATCTAGAAACTTTTTTATGAAATATTTCTTCGAACTACTCAAGCTCACTTGGATATTTAACTTTATCTTATTAATCAATTTTTTAAAACCCTTTTTTGTTTGTTTTTTCTTCAAACCTCTGTATATAACCAAAAACTCTTTTACTTTGATTACTCAAACTGTTTTTTAACCCTTTTTTGTTTGTTTTTTCTTCAATCCTCTGTATACAACCAAAAACTCTTACTTTAATTACTCAAACTATGTTTTATCTCTCGATTTTATTGTATTCAATTTTCCTTACCTTTTTTCAGTATAGTTCATCAGTCACTTCTTTCTTATGAATCTATGAACTTCTGAGCCTTATTCTTTTATATCAGGTGTGCTTCTTTTCATCAAACTCTGCAAATGATAAAATACCCTCTCTGGAACTACTCGAGCCTACTTGTTTATCTGGATCTCATAAGCTTCAATTATTCTCAATTTACAAACTGTGTTTATAATATATCAAGGCCACTTTTTTTCTTGTTTGCAAAAGTTGTAAACCTCTAGCCTTTTGTCTCTTAGCACAATTTTGATCACTTATTTTCTGATTAACCAGCCTTATTTCTTCCTTAAATAAGAAATATATTTGATCAAATATCCTCTGAAATTATTAAGTCCACTAGTACTTCTCAACCTTGTTTCCTAGACTTCAATTTTATTCACAATACTCTACCTAATCAAGCTCACATCTTTACTTTCAATCTAAACACTTTTTAATCAATATTTTCTTCACAACCACTCAAGCTAACTTGTAATTACAACTTACTCCTATTACTTCAATTCTCCTCACCTTTTTTTCCCTCTAAAAACTCTGTAAATAATCAAATACTCTTTCCTCAACGATTCAAGCCCAGCTGTATCTCTAGACTTAATTGGATATAAATTCTCGTCTCCTTTTTCAGTATATATAATTTATTACTCACTTCTTTCTCTTGAGAGTCTCTAAACTTCTGAATGTTATTCTCTTAATTATATATTCCTCACTCTGCTATCCTAAAAGAAAAATAACCTTAGTAAAATAAACTCTTTCAGATTACTCAACACCACTTGTCCTCTTGACTCCAATTTTATTCACTCTCTTTGTAATTTTTCAAACTCATAAGAAAGAAACACTTTACAGTCAAATAATGAAGTACACGTCTTTATTTTCTCTTTTTTCTTCTGTTTTGTTTTTGTTTTTGCTTTGTTTGGGGGGTTTCACCTCATCTCCTTTTCAGGGGTTTCACCTGTTCTCCGCTTTCTTTTTTAATTTTTTTTGTTTTTGTTTTTCTTGTTATTTTATTTGTTTTTATCGTTATTCTTGTTAATCTCGTTATCTCGTTATCTCGTTTATCTCGTTAACTAGTTTTTTGCTACCAGTCCTCACAATTCTCTTTGACTCAACCAAGCTTTCGTGCAAGGTGCAAGGTCTACTGTCGTGAATTGTGGGGTAGACTTTCTTGGTTTCAGGGGTTTCACCTGTTCTCCTTTTTTTACTAACTTAACAGGAGTTTCACCTGTGTGCTTGTTGAGGGGTTTCACCTCTTCGCCGGTTTTACAGTGGGTTTCACCTGTGCGCCTGTTCAGGGGTCTCACCTGTTCTCCTTTTTTTTATTTTTTTCGTTTGCTACCCACAATTCTTTTTGACTCAACCAAGCTTTCGTGCAAGGTGCAAGGTCTACTGTCTTGAATTGTGTGATAGACTGATTTGTTTCAGGGGTTTCACCTGATCTCCTGTTCAGGGGTCTCACCTGTTCTCCTTTTTTTATTTTTTTCGTTTGCTACCCACAATTCTTTTTGACTCAACCAAGCTTTCGTGCAAGGTGCAAGGTCTACTGTCTTGAATTGTGTGATAGACTGATTTGTTTCAGGGGTTTCACCTGATCTCCTGTTCAGGGGTTTCACCTGTTCTCCTTTTTTAAATTTTTTAGTTTGCTACCCACAATTCTTTTTTACTCAACCAAGCTTTCGTGCAAGGTGCAAGGTGCAAGGTCTACTGTCTTGAATTGTGTGATAGACTGATTTGTTTCAGGGGTTTCACCTGATCTCCTGTTCAGGGGTCTCACCTGTTCTCCTTTTTTTTATTTTTTCCGTTTGCTACCCACAATTCTTTTTGACTCAACCAAGCTTTCGTGCAAGGTGCAAGGTCTACTGTCTTGAATTGTGTGATAGACTGATTTGTTTCAGGGGTTTCACCTGATCTCCTGTTCAGGGGTTTCACCTGTTCTCCTTTTTAAAATTTTTTAGTTTGCTACCCACAATTCTTTTTTACTCAACCAAGCTTTCGTGCAAGGTGCAAGGTCTACTGTCTTGAATTGTGTGATAGACTGATTTGTTTCAGGGGTTTCACCTGATCTCCTGTTCAGGGGTTTCACCTGTTCTCCTTTTAAAAATTTTTTAGTTTGCTACCCACAATTCTTTTTTACTCAACCAAGCTTTCGTGCAAGGTGCAAGGTCTACTGTCTTGAATTGTGTGATAGACGGATTTGTTTCAGGGGTTTCACCTGATCTCCTGTTCAGGGGTTTCACCTGTTCTCCTTTTTTTTGAACAATTTTTTTTTTTAGGGGTTTCACCTAATCTCCTGTTCAAGGGTTTCACCTGTTCTCCTTTTCCAGGGGTTTCACCTGCTCTCCTTTTTTTAAATTTTTTATCTTTTTTTTTTTCCAGGGGTTTCACCTGCTCTCCTTTTTTTTGAACAATTTTTTTTTTTAGGGGTTTCACCTAATCTCCTGTTCAAGGGTTTCACCTGTTCTCCTTTTCCAGGGGTTTCACCTGCTCTCCTTTTTTTAAATTTTTTATCTTTTTTTTTTTCCAGGGGTTTCACCTGCTCTCCTTTTTTTTGAACAATTTTTTTTTTTAGGGGTTTCACCTAATCTCCTGTTCAAGGGTTTCACCTGTTCTCCTTTTCCAGGGGTTTCACCTGCTCTCCTTTTTTTAAATTTTTTATCTTTTTTTTTTTCCAGGGGTTTCACCTGCTCTCCTTTTTTTTGAACAATTTTTTTTTTTAGGGGTTTCACCTAATCTCCTGTTCAAGGGTTTCACCTGTTCTCCTTTTCCAGGGGTTTCACCTGCTCTCCTTTTTTTAAATTTTTTATCTTTTTTTTTTTCCAGGGGTTTCACCTGCTCTCCTTTTTTTTGAACAATTTTTTTTTTTAGGGGTTTCACCTAATCTCCTGTTCAAGGGTTTCACCTGTTCTCCTTTTCCAGGGGTTTCACCTGCTCTCCTTTTTTTAAATTTTTTATCTTTTTTTTTTTCCAGGGGTTTCACCTGCTCTCCTTTTTTTTGAACAATTTTTTTTTTTAGGGGTTTCACCTAATCTCCTGTTCAAGGGTTTCACCTGTTCTCCTTTTCCAGGGGTTTCACCTGCTCTCCTTTTCTTAATTTTTTTTTTTTAATTTTTTTTTAATTTTTTTTTTTTAATACCGGGCTTGCACCTGTTCTTCTTTGTTTACGGGAAGCTGTAGAGAGAAGAGAAAGAAACATGAATTTCCCCACCTTCCTGTTTCAAGTGTTGCAACAATGTTTCGCCAGTGCGAGACCAGAAATATATCTCAGCTTCTGTTTCAATTAAAGTAAACAAATACTAAACCTTTGATCTTTTGACTATGAAATCGATAAATAAATAATTATTACTCCAAAAATCAAACATGTATATTGTAAACCTGATCGAATCATGTGACCTTGAGACCAAAAATCTTAATAGATCATTGTCATTTGTATATGCTAAAATGAGCCAAGTTTGAAGTTGATCCATCAAAGGATATTTTAGTTATAACAAGACCGGTCTATTTCTTAGGTATTTTATTGAATTCCATGAGCTTGACTTTTGACCTTGAGACCCCAAATCTAATCAGATCATCGTCACTTGTATATGCATACGTGAGTCAAGTTTAAAGTTAATCTGTCAAAGGGTTTGATACTTATTGCAAGAACAATCTATTTTTTATGTCTTTTATTGAATTGTATGACCTTGATCTTTGACCTTGAAAAAAAAAAAAATCAGTTCATCATTACTTCCATATGCACACATGAGCAAAGTTTGAAGTTGATCGTCAGATTTTTTCGAGTTATAGCGAGAACAGTCTCTTTCTTATGTATTCTATGACCTTGACCCTTTAACCTTGAGATCCCCATAACTAATCAGCTCATCGTCACTTGTATGTGCACACGAGCCAAGTTTGCATATGATCCGGCACAAGAATTCAGACTTATCGCAAAAATGGTCTAGTACTTATGTATTTTAATGAATTTTATGACATTTGACCTTTTACCTTGCAAACCAAAAACTAATCAGTTCAGAGAAGTATCGAGCCAAGTATGAAGTTGATTGGTTGACTGGTTTTTAAGTTAGCGTGAGAACGAAAATGAGAGAGATGGACGGACGGACAACCCGAATACGTAATACTTCCAGCATCCACTTTTAATGGATAGAGGCATTAAAGAGTCCATTCTTATGCATGTCATAGATTTTTTGCTTTGAACCTTTGATCCATCACCCCCATAAGTACAATAGAAACTCGTTAGAAAGAGATCTGATAAAATAATACTCCTGATATAACAAGGTAATATTTTGGACTAAGCTCTTAAATTCTCTTGTTTTTTTAACCCTCATATTATGACATTCCTGCTATAACAAAGAAATTTTGATGTACCCAAGGACCTCGTTATTCTGAATTTCCACTGTAATTACATAATTGTCACTCCCTTATCACATATGATCAAACTTTCAAAAATTGATCAGTAGAATGTTTTTCAAGTAGTGACTTGCCACTCACAATATGAAATGCAAATTCATACCATTTTCAGAAGAGTGTATTGCTTGTTCATTATGAATTAATCTTTTTTATTTAAACTATTATTTCAAAGCTGGTTCGATAGGCTATCTACGTGTATACATTTTAGCCAAGAAAGAAACGAGATACAGAGATAAAGACAAACGGGGAGAAAGAAAAAACATAGCACAAATCTTGTTATATCAGGGTTAAAAAACAAAAGAATATAAAGAGCCGAGACCGAAATATTACCTTGTTTTATCAGGAATATTGTTATATCAGATCTTTTTATGAGTTTCAACTGTACATGCATACTTACTCTAACTTCAAGCAAAATACAGGAACGAACAAGCTATGCTGTAACTTTGGTAATCTACATTGGGAAAAAAAATGAGAGAAAAATAAATTCTTTTATAACACATACATACTCAAACCCACTGCTCTCCTTTTTTTAAAACAATTATTATTTTTCTTTACACAGAGCTAGCACCCGTTCTTGTTTGTTTACGGGTAGCTGTATCGAAAATAAAAAGAAACATAAATTTTTTGTAGTGTTCCAATAATGTTTTATTATTGATGAAGTATTTTTCACAACATGTAACCTTCAGGTCATTGTCACCCTCTAATTAATTTTCAATTAACTTTCAATTAGATGCATGAAAAAGTAAATGTTATTATAAAACCAGTCTATATATAATGTATTATATTGAATTCGTGATCATGATCTTTGACCCAATGGCCCTGAAAACTAATTTCATCAATGTCACATCCCAGTGCATATGTAATAAAATTTCCAAATTGATCCTTAAAATTATTTTCAAGTTTTTGCAAAAACAATCTATTTCTTATGTTATCTATTGAATTTGTAAACATAACTTTTTACCCCAAATCAATCAGATCATTGTCATTTTGCAATGAGTATGTGGGCTATTTCAAGAGAAACGAAGACAACGAGTCCAAAATAGGGTCAAAATTCTAACTCATTTTTATTGTATGAAATTATTCTCAATTTAAAGCTTAGATAGTACCTCATTAATTTAGAAAATTTAAAAGTGTGACATTGTCAACAACCTTCATGATCTGTCAAAGGGTTTGAGAGTTACATGTATTTCAAGAACGGTCTATTTTTTAATGTATTTTATTGAATTGTATGACCTCAACCCTTGACCTTGAAAACAAATTATAATCAGTTCATCATCACTTCCATATGCAGACATGAGCCAAATTTGAAGTTGATCGTCAGATTTTTTTGAGTTATCGTGAGAACAGTCTTATGTATTCTATGATCTTGACCATTTAACCTTGAGATCCCTATAACCAATCAGCTCATCATCACTTGTATGTGCACACACAAGCCAAGCTTGCAATTGATCTCTGAAAGGAATTCAGATTTATCGTGAAAATTGTCCATATCTTATGTATTTTAATGAATTCTATGACCTTTGACCTTTTACCTTGCGAACCAAAAACGAATCAGCTCTTTGTCACCAAGATAAATATCGAGCCAAGTATGAAGTTGATCAGTTGACCAATTTTTAAGTTATCGTGAGAGTGAAAATGGGAGAGATGGACGGACGGACAACCCAAATACATAATGCTTCCAGCATCCACTTTTAATGGGTGAAAGCATAAAAAGTCCATTCTTATGCATTTTATAGATTTTTTTACTTTGAACCTTTGACCCATCACTCCCAAAAGTTCAATAGAAACTTGTTAGAAAGAGATCTGATAAAATAATATTCCTGATATAACAAGGTAATATTTTGGTCTCAACTCTTATTACTCTGTTGTTTTTTTTAATCCTGATATAATGACATTCCCGCTACAACAAGGAAATTTTGATGTACCCAAGGACCTCATTATACCAAATTTCCACTGTAATTACATAATTGACACTCCCTTATCACATATGATCAAACTTTCGAAAATTGATCAGTAGAATGCTTTTCAAGTCGTGACTTGCCACTCACAATATTAAATACAAATTCATACCATTTTCAGAAGAGTGTATTGCTTGTTCATGTATGAATTAATCTCTTTTATTTAAACTATTATTTCAAAGTTGGTTCGATAGGCTATCTACATGTATACATTTTAACCAAGAGAGAAACGAGATAGAGAGATTAAAGAAAAACAGGGGGAGAAAGAGAAATAATAGCACAAGTCTTGTTATATCAGGGTTAAAAAACAAAAGAATATAAAGAGCCAAGACCAAAATATTATCTTCTTTTATCAGGAATATTATTATATCAGATCTTTTTATGAATTTTGACTGTACATGCATACTTACTCTAATGTCCAGCAAAATACAGGAACGAACAGTCTATGCCGTAACTTAGGTAGTCTATAATGGGGAAAAAAAATGAGAGAAAAATAAATGCTTTTATAACACATACATACTCAAACCCACTGCTCTTCTTTTTTTTTTAATTATTTTTTTTTACATAGAGCTTGCACCTGTTCTTGTCTGTTTACGGGTAGCTGTAGAGAAAATAGAAAGAAACATAAATTTCCCAAGCTTCTTGTTTTCGAGTGTTCCAATAATGTTTTATTATTGATAAAGCAATTTTTTCAAACATGTAACCTTCAAGTCATTGTCACCCTCTTATCAATTTTGAATTAACTTTCAATTAGATGCATGAAAAAGTAAATGTAATATTATAAAAACAATCTATTTATTATGTATTATATTGAATTCATAATCATGATCTTTGACCCAATGAACTGAAAACTAATTTTAAAAATGTCATATCCCTGGGCACATGTAATCAAACTTCCAAATTGATCCTTGGAATGATTTTCAGGTTATTGCAAAACAATCTATTTCTCATATTATGTATTGAATTTGTAACCCTAACTTTTTACCCTCAAAATGAATCAGATCATTGTCATTTGGTAACGAGTCCATGATTCAAGTTTCAAATATGAGTAAAATAGTTTCCAAGTTATGGTAAACAAAAAATTGACGAATCTTCAACCGTGTGCGGTCGAAATGCATGCCTCCGCCAGTGCAAGACCAGAAATATATCCTAGTTTCTGTTCAAATAAAGTTTAAAAAAATACTAAACCTTTGATCTTGTGACTATGAAGTCTTGTCAAATAACTATTTCCCCAAAAATCAAACATGTAAAGTTGATCGAACCATGTTACCATGAGACCAAAAATCTTAAGATCATTGTCATTTGTATATGCTAATATGAACCAAGTTTGAAATTAATCTGTCAAAGGGTTTTAAAGTTATTGCAAGAACGGTCTATTTTTGATGTATTCTTTCTAATTGTATGATCTCGACCTTTAACCTTGAAATAAAAAAAATCATCAGCTAATCATCACTTGCATATGTACACATGAGCCAAGTTTGAAGTTGATCAATCAATTTTTTTTAGTTAACGCAAGAGCGGTCTCTTTCTTATGACCTTGACCTTTAACCTTGAGACCCCCAAAACTAATCAGTTCATCACCACTTGTATGTGCCAAATGAGCCAAGTTTGCAATTGATCCATCAAAGAATTATTGATTTATCGCGAAAATGATCTATTTCTTATGTACTTTATTGAATTCTATGACCTTTGACCTTCTACCTTGGGAACAAAAACTAATCAGCTCTTTGTCGCCCAGATAAGTATCATCGAAGGTGTGCAAAATATTTGCTTGGAAAACTCGACATTGGGTTTTTCAGAACAAATATTCTGCACACGCGAAGATCAAGACTAGTACGTGCGATCGTGTGAGATCGGCTTTCTTTGTTGTGCAAAAGGCAGTATTGTGACATCACAAATTAACACATGAAGTCATGGCGATATGTGGGTATCGAAGTGAAAATCACAGCGCTGGGTAAGAATTGTTGCTTTCTTTTCATCTTTTTACCGAATGAATAATGCGATCCACCCTAGCATTTAAAAGCATCGTGATGATGAAATTTTTTATATGATTCTTGAAATGATGATCAAGACCCTTTAACACTTTGGTTAAAATTTCCTGCCCGGGTCATGAATCAAACAACTATTCTTACATTTTGTAAAAAATCTACAAATGTTTTCATGTGTTAATTTGTGCTGTAAAATACTGCAATTTGCACAACAAAGAAAGCCGATCTTACCCGATCACACGCACTAGTCTTGATCTGAAGGTGTGCAAAATATTTGCTTAGAAAACCCCACGTGTAACCATTACGTTTTTCCTAACGAAATATTCTGCACGTGTACGCGAAGATCGAGACTAGTGCATGTGATGGGCGAGATTGGCTTTCTTTGTTGTGCAAATGGCAGTATTGCGACGGCAAGAATTAACACATGAAAACATGGTGACACGTGGATATTGAAGCGAAAACCATAGCACTGAATAAGAATTGTTACTTATTTTTCATCTTTTCACCGAATGAAAAATGTGATCCACCCACGCAAAAAGTGTTCGGAAGTTAAGTAAAATATTTTAACCCCTCTAGTTTTTTGTAAAATGTGTAGATTTTTTATAAAATGTTAGAATAGCCGTTTCTTTACATGAGCCCGCAAGAAATTTTAACCAAGACTTTAAAGTGTCATGAAGACCATATCAAAAATGATATACAAATTTTCTCATCACGACGCTCTTAAAGCTAGATCCACCCACGCAAGAGCTGTTCTGTCATTAGTACAATGTTTTAACCCCTCTATTTTCTTTTGGATAAATGTGTAGAGTACCTCTAGATTTATTACAAAATACTAGTAGAATAGTTGTTTGTTTACATGCCCCAGACAGAAACAGACTAAATAGCATGTAAATAAGACCTGCTGTGAAGTGAAACTTAGCAGTACACAACACAAATTGTAAAAAAAGGTCTTAAAATATTATTATTATAACAAAACTAGTAAAACTAGGCCGATCATGACAGCACACAAGAACAAATAGTAAAAATAATTCTTAAATTAAAATATGATTAGGAGTCTAGACTCTAGTCTAGGCATAGAATCTACTGTACCGTAACAAAAAATATTAAAACAGATGAATGATCCGTCTTCCATTTAGAGACTATCACCAGAGAGAGTAGGGCCCTACTCAAATCTTTAATTTTGAAAATATTTTTTGTGTTTGGCAATGAGTTTTCAATTCTAGGGGGCCTTACAGCAAATAACATAGCCTTTTATAGGGCCTAGGCTTGCAAAAATTAGACCGAAAAATCTGTCTATTTTGGTCACGATATGTTCCGCTGAGACTTCGTCTGGCCTCACGGAATCCCTCCCGAGTCCCTACATAGACCGAAGTCTCCAATACGCACCGCTGTAGTGAAGGCCTTAAGCACTGCTATAGGAAAGCGGGTGAGGCGGGGTGAGGTACCTCACCCGACACTGGCATTCAAAATTTAACTCCGCAGAACATAAAAAGAGGATTTGTATATCTAAAATGATATGTAATAATAACAAGGGACTTACCAGATTTTTCATATTTTGAAGATTTCAATGAAATATCGGCCTATAGCCAATGTACTTCTCATCGATGTGCTTCGCAGCGATGTGGGAGCGTCAACCATATACGTGTGCCGAACTTCGAACCCCTGCGCTGCTGCATCAATTTGAAACTTTGAAATGCAGCTTGGATTACAGTACAGGCGCACGCCACAACGCCCAGTTGTGATGATCACGTCTCAAGATGGCGCTATACTACTTATCGCAGGGAAATTGTTCTTCGCTCTTTCAGGAACAAAAATATTATCCCATGTTAATTGTTCTTTGTGAAATGACTGTCTAGCTTTTTTGGAAAAAAAGAGAAAGAAAGGAAAAGGGGGAAAGAGGATTACAATATAATATTAAATAACTGTTATCATCGTCATTAGCATGATCATCATTACAATTTACCAACAGCAATGGGGAACCACCTCGCATGAAATATCAAGTACACTTTAGTGATAAAAAAGAACGAATCCCCAGCCCCCCCCCCCCCAAAAAAAAGAAGGAATGAAAGGAAATATAGGAGAGAAACGTTATAAGACAATGCTTTCTCTTTCTTATTTTTGACATCATTTCGACCATCATCGTATTAACTCTCAACTTCCCCTGCCTTTCTTTTCTTTTCTTTTTTGATTTAATAATTTTATCCTTTCATTTTTTCCTTTTATTGAGATAATTATATCTTCGTGATTTTGCTCTCTAAGAGTGCTTACTTTAAATTTATGTGTATTGTTTTTGTGTTTGAAGTCCTACTTTTGGTTTTCATCATTATTATCATTCTTATCATCATCACCATCATCCTCATCACAATCATAATTATCTTCAACATCACCACAACCATCATCGTTATCATCATCTTAATTTTCTTCTAGATCATCATTATAATCATTATCATCTTCATCATCATAATCATCATCACCATCATCATTATCATCACACAATCATCAGTATCATCATTATTATTATCATCTTCATAATTATCTTTATGACCACTATCATCACCCTGTTCATCACCATCACATCATCTTTATAATTATAATTATTATTATCATTATCATCATCACCATCAGCTCTATCATTAAAGGTAGCGTTTAGTTTAGGTAAACTTTCAAAAATTGGATTGTGGGTAATGAACTGAAATAGAGAAAGATACTTTTTCTGACATTTACCAAAACTAAATACTACCTTTAACTTAAACTAGTCTCATCAAAACATCATAATGTCACCATCTCCTATGGTACAGTATTAACAATAAATGCTTTTAAATTTGAGTTAATGTTTCATTTTAATTTATCAATTGTGTGAATCATAAGGAAAAAATAAACTTCCCACAACTTTCTGATAAAATCAAATTCACAGCTAAAAAACATAGTAGATATAGAATGAAGTTTGAAATGCAAAAATTATGCTGATCTATTGCTTTGTGGTATCAGAATTACAATTGTTCTAATAACAAATTATTCTGCAAGAAACAAAAAGATAGGTTGTAAACTTTTTGCTCTAACAAAATCAGTAAATTTCACAATTTTTTATATAAATGCTGCTAATAATTTTAATCAAAGTGTAGTTGTGAAAAGAAATATAAAGAAATATATACAAAATTAATGTCAAATTAAACAAATTTTAGACCAAAAAGTTAAAAGTGCAGAATTAGCAACCTTATTTGTCAAAAATCGTATAATTTTACCATAAAAATCTTATTATATCTATAAAGAAAGTACTTCTCTTTCTCATTGTTAATCAGAAGATATTTTGCTTTTTTTTAAATTGCTGCCAGAAATGAGTAATCTTTGATTCCCTTTCCTGCTTCTCATCTTGTCATTTCACTACCAAATTTCCTTTGATTTCTATTTTTCATGACTTCCTTTTATTACTTCATTTACCATTTCATTATTTTTATCATGATTGTCATTATCACCGATTTAATCGGTGATCATCGTCATGATCTGAGATTTTTGACTTTATTTCATCATTTCTCTGTAGTCGATTTCATATGTATTCTTGGTCAACAAATGACTGACAGACCACCTAATTCGTCCTTACGACGAATTAAATTTCTAGTTTTTATTTCTTATTTTTATTTCCTCCATTTCTTGTGGACAGCAAATCTCAGAAAGTTCATATTCAATAATCATCAAAATATCAGCACATATCAACATCAATAAGACCTCAATTCTGCAAGAATCTTAATGTCATGACGTCATCATGACGTCATCTAGACGCCATTTTGTAAAATCACATTATCAATCATATCTCCATTATCAATTATCAAAAATAAATCAAATTCACATGACATAAACTTCAGATCAAGAATCATCAGGTCATGTCATCAAAGGTCACCTGAAGGTCACGACGCGCGCGTACGCGCGCGTCAAAATTTTAAAATGCTAAAAATCACTTTTTGACCAAAACAGAGTACGTTTTAGGTCATTTTAAGCATTTCAAAAAATTGCGCGCGCAAACGTATGCGCGCGCGTTTCCGCGCGTAACGCCTTGAATGCAACTCAGAAACACCGTTTTTTTTATTTCATTGCATTGATCATATAATTTTGAGCAATTTGATACCTTGATCAACCTTCTACGACCATTAATAAGGAAATTAACACCCGTTAAAGTTTGCAGCACGTGTGCGCGCGAGCTCTCACTATAGGCCATATATGGGCAAAAACATGCCTATAGAAAATCCGCTGTAGCTCTTCAGAACGCGTGGGGACCCCCAATTTTTTTTTCATATTTTGATAGAGTATGAACTAGAGATATAATTTCATGTCTCATTTGACCCTCAATTATATTATGACGTCATCAAAATGGCGTCGGAAGTCAAAAAATCCATTTTGCCTATTATGACGTCATTATAATTATGCAAATCTTGCTCTAACTCCGTGAATATCGGTCTATTTTCACCCAATTTTTGATATGTTGTAGCTTAGTTCTTACTCTTTCTGAATTATTGCCTTTATTTTTCATTTCGATAAACAGATCATCCTCAAAAATTGCAAATAATAATGGCATGTCATTTTTACTCATTTTGCGTGTAATCTCTATGGGACATGACTTTTTCTCAAAACTAGATTCTACATTCTTCTATTTCGTAAGCCATATCTCCAATTTTTGTTGCTAGTTATCCCTGAGCTTTTAGTATGTTGTAGCTGAGATTCTAAGCTTTCGGTTGCGTTTCCTTCATTTTCCGATCAGATGTCGGGATCATGCCCGTAATTCACTTGCAAGATTGGATTTGAGATTCTGGTGTTTTGCTTACGTGTTAAGTCTATGGGAAATATTCTAGCTCAATCGGTTAGGCGTCAGACTTACTTCTCATTCCATCATGCAGGCAGGGGTTCGAGTCCGCGGGTGAACATGATTTTTTTTTTTTTTTTTTTTTTTTTAGCTATCTTGCCCACGATCAATTATAAGAATTCTAACAAATAATAGCTAAAATATTGCAAAATAAAACAGATTATAATTACTTTTTTATATCATATCTATTTATCTGTCTGTCTATCTACCTACATGACATATTTATCTCTCTGTCTAATATATATCTTTCTGTTTGAATACGTCCCTCTCTCTCTATCTATCCATATGTCTGTCTATCTATCTACCTACATTGTATATCTATCTGTCTGTTTATCTCTCTCTCTCTCTCTCTCTGTCTAATATATATGTATTTATCTGTTTAGATATGTCTATCTATCTATCCATCCATCTGCCTGTCTCTATCTATCTATCTATCTATCTATATATCTATCTATCTATCTGTCTGTCTGTCTCTCTATCTATCTATCTATCTGTCTATCTATCTATCTATCTATCTATATGTCTGTCTCTCTATTCATCTATATGTCTGTCTCTCTATCTATCTCTGTCTCGATCTCTATCAATCTATATGTCTGTCTCTGTATCTATCTATATGTCTATCTATCTATCTATCTATCTATCTATATATCTATCTATATGTCTGTCTCTCTATCTATCTATATTTCTGTCTCTCTGTCTATCTATATGTTTGTCTATCTATATGTCTGTCTATCTATCCATGAAGCTATCACGAGAAGGAGAACCATCTTCCAATTTCTCTCTTAATCCTTTGTTATCGCTTCCTTCGGGCGAAGGAACGATATCTAACATCAATTGGCGAGCCGCCAGGCGAAAGTTAGAGCCCGCTTACATAACGCGATAGGACCACGCAGCATGAAGCTATTACGAGATAGCTCGTAATAGCTTCATGATATGTCTGTCTCTCTATCTATATATATGTCTGTCTATCTATCTGTCTATCTATCTATCTGTCTGTCTCTCTTTCTATCTATATGTTGATATATGTTTTATTAATATAACCACCAATCATCTCTCTATCTATCTATATATCTATATATCTATCAATCTATCTCTCTATCTATAAGTCTGTCTCTCTATCTATCTATATGTCTGTCTCTCTATCTATATGTCTGTCTCTCTATATCTATCTATATATGTCTATGTTTTATTAATATAACCACCTATAATTTATCTCTCCATCCATCACTCCATCCATCTAATATAATTATCTTTCTTGTATGTATCTGTTTGATTATGTAAATCTGTTTGTCTATCTATTTTTCAATCTAATATCTGTTTAAATATTTTTTTCCTGTTTATCTATCTATACGACAGACCACCTAATTCGTCCGCATGACGAATTAAAATCTAGTTTATTATTTATTTTTATTTCTTATTTTTATTTCCTCCATTTCTTGTGGACAGCAAATCTCAGAAAGTTCATATTCAATAATCATCAAAATATCACCACATATCAACATCAATAAGACCTCAATTCTGCAAGAATCTTAATGTCATGACGTCATCATGACGTCATCTAGACGCCATTTTGTAAAATCACATTATCAATCATATCTCCATTATCAATTATCAAAAATAAATCAAATTCACATGACATAAACTTCAGATCAAAGGTCATCAGGTCATGTCATCAAAGGTCACCTGAAGGTCACGACGCGCGCGTACGCGCGCGTCAAAATTTTAAAATGCTAAAAATCACTTTTTGACCAAAACAGAGTACGTTTTAGGTCATTTTAAGCATTTCAAAAAATTGCGCGCGCAAACGTATGCGCGCGCGTTTCCGCGCGTAACGCCTTGAATGCAACTCAGAAACACCGTTTTTTTTATTTCATTGCATTGATCATATAATTTTGAGCAATTTGATACCTTGATCAACCTTCTACGACCATTAATAAGGAAATTAACACCCGTTAAAGTTTGCAGCACGTGTGCGCGCGAGCTCTCACTATAGGCCATATATGGGCAAAAACATGCCTATAGAAAATCCGCTGTAGCTCTTCAGAACGCGTGGGGACCCCCAATTTTTTTTTCATATTTTGATAGAGTATGAACTAGAGATATAATTTCATGTCTCATTTGACCCTCAATTATATTATGACGTCATCAAAATGGCGTCGGAAGTCAAAAAATCCATTTTGCCTATTATGACGTCATTTTAATTATGCAAATCTTGCTCTAACTCCGTGAATATCGGTCTATTTTCACCCAATTTTTGATATGTTGTAGCTTAGTTCTTACTCTTTCTGAGTTATTGCCTTTATTTTTCATTTCGATAAACAGATCATCCTCAAAAATTGCAAATAATAATGGCATGTCATTTTTACTCATTTTGCGTGTAATCTCTATGGGACATGACTTTTTCTCAAAACTAGATTCTACATTCTTCTATTTCGTAAGCCATATCTCCAATTTTTGTTGCTAGTTATCCCTGAGCTTTTAGTATGTAGTAGCTGAGATTCTAAGCTTTCGGTTGCGTTTCCTTCATTTTCCGATCAGATGTCGGGATCATGCCCGTAATTCACTTGCAAGATTGGATTTGAGATTCTGGTGTTTTGCTTACGTGTTAAGTCTATGGGAAATATTCTAGCTCAATCGGTTAGGCGTCAGACTTACTTCTCATTCCATCATGCAGGCAGGGGTTCGAGTCCGACTCCTGCAACTTTTTTTTTCTTTGTTATTCTTTTTTTCACCTTATTTCTTATGTCCATTGGAATGTATATAGGTACACATATTGCAATAAATAACCATTTTAAAGGTCATTTTCCATGTTTTTCATATAATTTCTCAGTATCAAGCCTTTTTTACGTATCTAATGCCTATACCACCATCTTTCTTGATTATGTTCATTTCCTATGTTCATTTTAATCACATGGATTATGATAGTGATCCTGATGATGCTGTTGATGACCATGCTGATAATAATGATGTTATGTATGATCATAATGATGATCGTTATGTTGCTTATCTCTGGTAATATCAAATGGTCATGAGCATATTAATGATCATGATCATCATAATAAACATATTACAGAGAGAGAGAGAGAGAGAGACAGAGAGACAGAGAGAGAGAAAGAGAGACAGACAGACAGAGAGAGAGAGAGAGGTTAAAAGAGGAAAGATTTTTCTTTCTCTGTTTCTCTTTGTTTTTAACATTACCATCATCACCATCATTACCAATTTTATCATGGTCACAAGCTGCGTTGTATTTATCATTAATCTTAGTTTATTCTGATCTGTCACTATCAATTTTTCCCGAAAATTATCATCGCCGTATCATTTTATGATATTTTTGCCATCATCAAAGGTTTGGGGCAAAAGCCTCCTACCAACCACCAATGAAGTCCGTTGAAAAAGAGAGAAAAGAAACAAATAAAAGAGGAAAATAGAAATGATAGATCATGGTCGACTTTCCTCTTTCAGCATATCTTCTGTATTTTTATCATCATCACAATCCCTTTTTTCATTATTGCCATGATTATCAACATATTCATCATCATAATTGTCTTTAATATGGTTCTCATTTTCCAAGTATGTTTATCAAGGTAGCACAAATATCTCAACATTCCAGCTTATCATTATGTGTGTGCGTGTGTAATTAAGTTTATACAGACGTGTATCAATCAGATATGATTATTTACGCCCGAGACCGACCTTTAACGTCAACGTCCGATAGACGTGACTAGGGCCCGAACCTCGAACATCTGCAGCAATTTATAACTTCCTCAATGTAGCTTAGATTACAGGCGCACGTCACAACGCCCATGCAATTAACTTCTGATATAAGTGGTGATGACGTCTCAAGATGGCGGTATACCACTAATCACAATGGAATTGTTCGTTGCTTTTTAAAGAAAAATTCATACTTAATGTTGTTCCATCAGTTGTAAAACAACAGTAGATTTTTTTTGGAAAAGAAAGGAAAAAAAGGGGGAAAGGGGAACAGAGGATCAGGTACATGGTCTAAAATAATTGTCATCGCTGTCATTATCATGATCATCATTATAAGTGATTAAAGGCAAGGGAGCACCGCCTTTACACTTTAGTGATAAAAAAAGAAAGTACTCCTCCGCCCCCCCCCCCCCATAAAAGCGGGGAAAAAGGAAACGTAAAAGAGGTGCGTTAAAGGACAAGTACTTCATTTTTCCCATTTTTGACATCATTTTGTCCCTCATTGTATTAAGTCTCGACCTTCCCCACTTTTTTTTTTTTTTAAATTATCCTTGGATTTTTTCCATATTTTTTCTATTATTCAAATGATTTGCCATGATAACAATAAAATTGTTCGGATGATAATAAACAACTTTATTCAAAGTGACCCAGGACAGACTTTAATTACATTATTTACGGGTGCTAATGTCCTCCAGGTGGTCTGTTCTCTGACAAAGGTACTGATTCACAGTCAACAAATTAAAGGGTCTGAAGCATTCATGGGCAGGGATTTGCGTGGTAGACAATGAGACTGACAGGCAATGGTTCATAAACCTTTCTCTTTCAAATAAGTGCACGAGTGGTGAGGAGTCACTCAATTCTTGGAAGTCTTTTGTTTAGAGTGATGATAAACTTGACATCAAAGACTAAATTGGGGAGGGAGCTTTACATAGCTTTGACACATGTTCAATTATTTAAATTTCAAGAGTGCTTATTTAGTTCTCATGATCAAAGTTGTCAATAAAATAAAATTTCTAAATTATCATTATCATCATCATAATCATTATCATCATAATCATTATCATCATCATAATCATTATCATCATCATCACTATCACCATCATCATCATCATCATCACCATCATTATCATTATCATCACCATTATCTTCTTAATTATCAATTCAAACATCAACTGAATTTTATTACTTCATTTAATACTTCACTATTATAATCATGATTATCATTATCACAGATTATTTCCATTTCCTATGCACTTTTTTTTAGCAAAAGGATCATGATAATGATCATGATCATCATCACTATCACCATCATCATCATCATCAACATTATCATTATCATCACCATTATCATCTTAATTATTATCAATTCAAACATCAACCAAATTTTATTACTTCATTTAATACTTCACTATTATAATCATGATTATCATTATCACAGATTATTTCCATTTCCTATGCTCTTTTCTTTTAGGAAAAGGATAATGATAATGATCATGATAATGCTGTTGATGACCATGATGATAATGATGATATTCATGATCATGATTGACAAGTTGACTGACAGACCACCTAATTCGTCCCAATGACGAATTAAATATCTAGTTTATTTTTATTTCTTATTTTTATTTCCTCCATTTCTTGTGGACAGCAAATCTCAGAAAGTTCATATTCAATAATCATCAAAATATCACCACATATCAACATCATTAAGACCTCAATTCTGCAAGAATCTTAATGTCATGACGTCATCATGACGTCATCTAGACGCCATTTTGTAAAATCACATTATCAATCATATCTCCATTATCAATTATCAAAAAAAAATCAAATTCACATGACATAAACTTCAGATCAAGGGTCATCAGGTCATGTCATCAAAGGTCACCTGAAGGTCACGACGCGCGCGTACGCGCGCGTCAAAATTTTAAAATGCTAAAAATCACTTTTTGACCAAAAGAGAGTACGTTTTAGGTCATTTTAAGCATTTCAAAAAATTGCGCGCGCAAACGTATGCGCGCGCGTTTCCGCGCGTAACGCCTTGAATGCAACTCAGAAACACCGTTTTTTTTATTTCATTGCATTGATCATATAATTTTGAGCAATTTGATACCTTGATCAACCTTCTACGACCATTAATAAGGAAATTAACACCCGTTAAAGTTTGCAGCACGTGTGCGCGCGAGCTCTCACTATAGGCCATATATGGGCAAAAACATGCCTATAGAAAATCCGCTGTAGCTCTTCAGAACGCGTGGGGACCCCCAATTTTTTTTTCATATTTTGATAGAGTATGAACTAGAGATATAATTTCATGTCTCATTTGACCCTCAATTATATTATGACGTCATCAAAATGGCGTCGGAAGTCAAAAAATCCATTTTGCCTATTATGACGTCATTATAATTATGCAAATCTTGCTCTAACTCCGTGAATATTGGTCAATTTTCACCCAATTTTTGATATGTTGTAGCTTAGTTCTTACTCTTTCTGAGTTATTGCCTTTATTTTTCATTTCGATAAACAGATCATCCTCAAAAATTGCAAATAATAATGGCATGTCATTTTTACTCATTTTGCGTGTAATCTCTATGGGACATGACTTTTTCTCAAAACTAGATTCTACATTCTTCTATTTCGTAAGCCATATCTCCAATTTTTGTTGCTAGTTATCCCTGAGCTTTTAGTATGTTGTAGCTGAGATTCTAAGCTTTCGGTTGCGTTTCCTTCATTTTCCGATCAGATGTCGGGATCATGCCCGTAATTCACTTGCAAGATTGGATTTGACATTCTGGTGTTTTGCTTACGTGTTAAGTCTATGGGAAATATTCTAGCTCAATCGGTTAGGCGTCAGACTTACTTCTCATTCCATCATGCAGGCAGGGGTTCGAGTCCGCGGGTGAACATGATTTTTTTTTTTTTTTTTTTTTTTTTAGCTATCTTGCCCACGATCAATTATAAGAATTCTAACAAATAATAGCTAAAATATTGCAAAATAAAACAGATTATAATTACTTTTTTATATCATATCTATTTATCTGTCTGTCTATCTACCTACATGACATATCTATCTCTCTTCCAAGTGTATGCATTCTGATCATGATTCCTCTTTCATCCTTCGGTCCACCTCATGTATTTTTACATGACTATAACCCGTCTCTCTCTCTCCTTCTCTATATCTATATTTTCATTAGATTTCATTATGATCATGATTTTGATCATAATCATTTCTCAGTATTTTGTTCATCAGTTAAGTTATCACTTCAGTTCAGGTCACAGTTCAATCTATCAGTTCATCAGTAATTCATTCATCAGTTTAGCTCATCAATTCAGTTCATTTCACATCAGTTCAATCTATCAGTTCATCAGTACTTCATTCATCAATTCATATCTTAATACATCATTTTACATTAACATTATATTGGATCATTGAATTGAAAATGAGCATGATCATAAAAATTGAAGACAGACCACCTAATTCGTCCTCATGACGAATTAAATTTCTAGTTTATTTTTATTTCTTATTTTTATTTCCTCCATTTCTTGTGGACAGCAAATCTCAGAAAGTTCATATTCAATAATCATCAAAATATCACCACATATCAACATCAATAAGACCTCAATTCTGCAAGAATCTTAATGTCAAGACGTCATCATGACGTCATCTAGACGCCATTTTGTAAAATCACATTATCAATCATATCTCCATTATCAATTATCAAAAATCAATCAAATTCACATGACATAAACTTCAGATCAAGGGTCATCAGGTCATGTCATCAAAGGTCACCTGAAGGTCACGACGCGCGCGTACGCGCGCGTCAAAATTTTAAAATGCTAAAAATCACTTTTTGACCAAAACAGAGTACGTTTTAGGTCATTTTAAGCATTTCAAAAAATTGCGCGCGCAAACGTATGCGCGCGCGTTTCCGCGCGTAACGCCTTGAATGCAACTCAGAAACACCGTTTTTTTTATTTCATTGCATTGATCATATAATTTTGAGCAATTTGATACCTTGATCAACCTTCTACGACCATTAATAAGGAAATTAAAACCCGTTAAAGTTTGCAGCACGTGTGCGCGCGAGCTCTCACTATAGGCCATATATGGGCAAAAACATGCCTATAGAAAATCCGCTGTAGCTCTTCAGAACGCATGGGGACCCCCAATTTTTTTTTCATATTTTGATAGAGTATGAACTAGAGATATAATTTCATGTCTCATTTGACCCTCAATTATATTATGACGTCATCAAAATGGCGTCGGAATTCAAAAAATCCATTTTGCCTATTATGACGTCATTATAATTATGCAAATCTTGCTCTAACTCCGTGAATATTGGTCAATTTTCACCCAATTTTTGATATGTTGTAGCTTAGTTCTTACTCTTTCTGAGTTATTGCCTTTATTTTTCATTTTGATAGACATATCATCCTAAAAAATTGCAAATAATAATGGCATGTCATTTTTACTCATTTTGCGTGTAATCTCTATGGGACATGACTTTTTCTCAAAACTAGATTCTACATTCTTCTATTTCGTAAGCCATATCTCCAATTTTTGTTGCTAGTTATCCCTGAGCTTTTAGTATGTTGTAGCTGAGATTCTAAGCTTTCGGTTGCGTTTCCTTCATTTTCCGATCAGATGTCGGGATCATGCCCGTAATTCACTTGCAAGATTGGATTTGAGATTCTGGTGTTTTGCTTACGTGTTAAGTCTATGGGAAATATTCTAGCTCAATCGGTTAGGCGTCAGACTTACTTCTCATTCCATCATGCAGGCAGGGGTTCGAGTCCGCGGGTGAACATGATTTTTTTTTTTTTTTTTTTTTTTTTAGCTATCTTGCCCACGATCAATTATAAGAATTCTAACAAATAATAGCTAAAATATTGCAAAATAAAACAGATTATAATTACTTTTTTATATCATATCTATTTATCTGTCTGTCTATCTACCTACATGACATATCTATCTCTCTGTCTAATATATATCTTTCTGTTTGAATACGTCCCTCTCTCTCTATCTATCCATATGTCTGTCTGTCTATCTACCTACATTGTATATCTATCTGTCTGTTTATCTCTCTCTCTCTCTCTCTCTGTCTAATATATATGTATCTATCTGTTTAGATATGTCTATCTATCTATCCATCCATCTGCCTGTCTCTATCTATCTATCTATCTATATATCTATCTATCTATCTGTCTGTCTGTCTCTCTATCTATCTATCTATCTGTCTATCTATCTATCTATCTATCTATATGTCTGTCTCTCTATTCATCTATATGTCTGTCTCTCTATCTATCTCTGTCTCGATCTCTATCAATCTATATGTCTGTCTCTGTATCTATCTATATGTCTATCTATCTATCTATCTATCTATCTATCTATATATCTATCTATATGTCTGTCTCTCTATCTATCTATATTTCTGTCTCTCTGTCTATCTATATGTTTGTCTATCTATATGTCTGTCTATCTATCCATGAAGCTATCACGAGAAGGAGAACCATCTTCCAATTTCTCTCTTAATCCTTTGTTATCGCTTCCTTCGGGCGAAGGAACGATATCTAACATCAATTGGCGAGCCGCCAGGCGAAAGTTAGAGCCCGCTTACATAACGCGATAGGACCACGCAGCATGAAGCTATTACGAGATAGCTCGTAATAGCTTCATGATATGTCTGTCTCTCTATCTATATATATGTCTGTCTATCTATCTGTCTATCTATCTATCTGTCTGTCTCTCTTTCTATCTATATGTTTATATATGTTTTATTAATATAACCACCAATCATCTCTCTATCTATCTATATATCTATATATCTATCAATCTATCTCTCTATCTATAAGTCTGTCTCTCTATCTATCTATATGTCTGTCTCTCTATCTATATGTCTGTCTCTCTATATCTATCTATATATGTCTATGTTTTATTAATATAACCACCTATAATTTATCTCTCCATCCATCACTCCATCCATCTAATATAATTATCTTTCTTGTATGTATCTGTTTGTTTATGTAAATCTGTTTATCCATCTATTTTTCAATCTAATATCTGTTTAAATATTTTTTTCCTGTTTATCTATCTATACGACAGACCACCTAATTCGTCCGCATGACGAATTAAAATCTAGTTAGGTGGTCTGTCTATGACAGATCACCTCTTATGTTTGTCCGAATTTTCTTTCTTTATTTATTTATTTCTTATTTTTATTTCCTCCATTTCTTGTGGACAGCAAATCTCAGAAAGTTCATATTCAATAATCATCAAAATATCACCACATATCAACATCAATAAGACCTCAATTCTGCAAGAATCTTAATGTCATGACGTCATCATGACGTCATCTAGACGCCATTTTGTAAAATCACATTATCAATCATATCTCCATTATCAATTATCAAAAATAAATCAAATTCACATGACATAAACTTCAGATCAAGGGTCATCAGGTCATGTCATCAAAGGTCACCTGAAGGTCACGACGCGCGCGTACGCGCGCGTCAAAATTTTAAAATGCTAAAAATCACTTTTTGACCAAAACAGAGTACGTTTTAGGTCATTTTAAGCATTTCAAAAAATTGCGCGCGCAAACGTATGCGCGCGCGTTTCCGCGCGTAACGCCTCAATGCAACTCAGAAACACCGTTTTTTTTATTTCATTGCATTGATCATATAATTTTGAGCAATTTGATACCTTGATCAACCTTCTACGACCATTAATAAGGAAATTAACACCCGTTAAAGTTTGCAGCACGTGTGCGCGCGAGCTCTCACTATAGGCCATATATGGGCAAAAACATGCCTATAGAAAATCCGCTGTAGCTCTTCAGAACGCATGGGGACCCCCAATTTTTTTTTCATATTTTGATAGAGTATGAACTAGAGATATAATTTCATGTCTCATTTGACCCTCAATTATATTATGACGTCATCAAAATGGCGTCGGAATTCAAAAAATCCATTTTGCCTATTATGACGTCATTATAATTATGCAAATCTTTCTCTAACTCCGTGAATATTGGTCAATTTTCACCCAATTTTTGATATGTTGTAGCTTAGTTCTTACTCTTTCTGAGTTATTGCCTTTATTTTTCATTTTGATAGACAAATCATCCTCAAAAATTGCAAATAATAATGGCATGTCATTTTTACTCATTTTGCGTGTAATCTCTATGGGAAATGACTTTTTCTCAAAACTGGATTTTACATTCCTCTATTTCGCGAGCCATATCTCCATTTCTGTTAGTCAGTTTTCTCTGAGCTTGGAGTATGTTGTAGCTGAGATTGTAAGCTATCGCAAATCTGGTCTCTATTTTCCGATCAGATGTCGGGATCATGCCCGTAATTCACTTGCAAGATTGGATTTCAGATTCTGGTGTTTTGCTTACGTGTTAAGTCTATGGGAAATATTCTAGCTCAATCGGTTAGGCGTCAGACTTACTTCTCATTCCATCATGCAGGCAGGGGTTCGAGTCCGCGGGTGAACATGATTTTTTTTTTTTTTTTTTTTTTTTAGCTATCTTGTACGAAAGACCATTAGTGCCACGGAGAAAAAAAAATACTATTTCTACTAATCTGTTATAACAGATTACGGTATTTCTACTAATCTGTTATAACAGATTACGGTATTTCTACTAATCTGTTTAAACAGATTATAATCTGTAATAACAGATTACGGTATTTCTACTAATCTGTTATAACAGATTACGATATTTCTACTAATCTGTTTAAACAGATTATAATCTGTTATAACAGATTACGGTATTTCTACTAATCTGTTATAACAGATTACGGTATTTCTACTAATCTGTTATAACAGATTACGGTATTTCTACTAATCTGTTATAACAGATTACGGTATTTCTACTAATCTGTTATAACAGATTACGATATTTCTACTAATCTGTTTAAACAGATTATAATCTGTTATAACAGATTACGGTATTTCTACTAATCTGTTATAACAGATTACGGTATTTCTACTAATCTGTTATAACAGATTACGGTATTTCTACTAATCTGTTATAACAGATTACGATATTTCTACTAATCTGTTTAAACAGATTATAATCTGTTATAACAGATTACGGTATTTCTACTAATCTGTTATAACAGATTACGGTATTTCTACTAATCTGTTATAACAGATTACGGTATTTCTACTAATCTGTTATAACAGATTATAATCTGTTTAAACAGATTAGTAGAAATATCGTAATCTGTTATAACAGATTAGTAGAAATACCGTAATCTGTTATAACAGATTAGTAGAAATACCGTAATCTGTTATAACAGATTAGTAGAAATACCGTAATCTGTTATAACAGATTAGTAGAAATACCGTAATCTGTTATAACAGATTATAATCTGTTTAAACAGATTAGTAGAAATACCGTAATCTGTTATAACAGATTAGTAGAAATAGTGTTTTTTTTTCTCCGTGGCACTAATGGTCTTTCGTAATCTTGCCCACGATCAATTATAAGAATTCTAACAAATAATAGCTAAAATATTGCAAAATAAAACAGATTATAATTACTTTTTTATATCATATCTATTTATCTGTCTGTCTATCTACCTACATGACATATCTATCTCTCTGTCTAATATATATCTTTCTGTTTGAATACGTCCCTCTCTCTCTATCTATCCATATGTCTGTCTGTCTATCTACCTACATTGTATATCTATCTGTCTGTTTATCTCTCTCTCTCTCTCTCTGTCTAATATATATGTATCTATCTGTTTAGATATGTCTATCTATCTATCCATCCATCTGCCTGTCTCTATCTATCTATCTATCTATCTATATATCTATCTATCTATCTGTCTGTCTGTCTCTCTATCTATCTATCTATCTGTCTATCTATCTATCTATCTATCTATATGTCTGTCTCTCTATTCATCTATATGTCTGTCTCTCTATCTATCTCTGTCTCGATCTCTATCAATCTATATGTCTGTCTCTGTATCTATCTATATGTCTATCTATCTATCTATCTATCTATCTATCTATCTATATATCTATATATATGTCTGTCTCTCTATCTATCTATATTTCTGTCTCTCTGTCTATCTATATGTTTGTCTATCTATATGTCTGTCTATCTATCCATGAAGCTATCACGAGAAGGAGAACCATCTTCCAATTTCTCTCTTAATCCTTTGTTATCGCTTCCTTCGGGCGAAGGAACGATATCTAATATCAATTGGCGAGCCGCCAGGCGAAAGTTAGAGCCCGCTTACATAACGCGATAGGACCACGCAGCATGAAGCTATTACGAGATAGCTCGTAATAGCTTCATGATATGTCTGTCTCTCTATCTATATATATGTCTGTCTATCTATCTGTCTATCTATCTATCTGTCTGTCTCTCTTTCTATCTATATGTTTATATATGTTTTATTAATATAACCACCAATCATCTCTCTATCTATCTATATATCTATATATCTATCAATCTATCTCTCTATCGATAAGTCTGTCTCTCTATCTATCTATATGTCTGTCTCTCTATCTATATGTCTGTCTCTCTATATCTATCTTTATATGTCTATGTTTTATTAACATAACCACCTATAATTTATCTCTCCATCCATCACTCCATCCATCTAATATAATTATCTTTCTTGTATGTATCTGTTTGATTATGTAAATCTGTTTGTCTATCTATTTTTCAATCTAATATCTGTTTAAATATTTTTTTCCTGTTTATCTATCTATATGACAGCGATGACAATTATTTTAGACCATGTACCTGATCCTCTGTTCCCCTTTCCCCCTTTTTTTCCTTTCTTTTCCAAAAAAAATCTACTGTTGTTTTACAACTGATGGAACAACATAAAGTATGAATTTTTCTTTAAAAAGCAACGAACAATTCCATTGTGATTAGTGGTATACCGCCATCTTGAGACGTCATCACCACTTATATCAGAAGTTAATTGCATGGGCGTTGTGACGTGCGCCTGTAATCTAAGCTACATTGAGGAAGTTATAAATTGCTGCAGATGTTCGAGGTTCGGGCCCTAGTCACGTCTATCGGACGTTGACGTTAAAGGTCGGTCTCGGGCGTAAATAATCATATCTGATTGATACACGTCTGTATAAACTTAATTACACACGCACACACATAATGATAAGCTGGAATGTTGAGATATTTGTGCTACCTTGATAAACATACTTGGAAAATGAGAACCATATTAAAGACAATTATGATGATGAATATGTTGATAATCATGGCAATAATGAAAAAAGGGATTGTGATGATGATAAAAATACAGAAGATATGCTGAAAGAGGAAAGTCGACCATGATCTATCATTTCTATTTTCCTCTTTTATTTGTTTCTTTTCTCTCTTTTTCAACGGACTTCATTGGTGGTTGGTAGGAGGCTTTTGCCCCAAACCTTTGATGATGGCAAAAATATCATAAAATGATACGGCGATGATAATTTTCGGGAAAAATTGATAGTGACAGATCAGAATAAACTAAGATTAATGATAAATACAACGCAGCTTATGACCATGATAAAATTGGTAATGATGGTGATGATGGTAATGTTAAAAACAAAGAGAAACAGAGAAAGAAAAATCTTTCCTCTTTTAACCTCTCTCTCTCTCTCTCTCTGTCTGTCTGTCTCTCTTTCTCTCTCTCTGTCTCTCTGTCTCTCTCTCTCTCTCTCTCTGTAATATGTTTATTATGATGATCATGATCATTAATATGCTCATGACCATTTGATATTACCAGAGATAAGCAACATAACGATCATCATTATGATCATACATAACATCATTATTATCAGCATGGTCATCAACAGCATCATCAGGATCACTATCATAATCCATGTGATTAAAATGAACATAGGAAATGAACATAATCAAGAAAGATGGTGGTATAGGCATTAGATACGTAAAAAAGGCTTGATACTGAGAAATTATATGAAAAACATGGAAAATGACCTTTAAAATGGTTATTTATTGCAATATGTGTACCTATATACATTCCAATGGACATAAGAAATAAGGTGAAAAAAAGAATAACAAAGAAAAAAAAAGTTGCAGGAGTCGGACTCGAACCCCTGCCTGCATGATGGAATGAGAAGTAAGTCTGACGCCTAACCGATTGAGCTAGAATATTTCCCATAGACTTAACACGTAAGCAAAACACCAGAATCTCAAATCCAATCTTGCAAGTGAATTACGGGCATGATCCCGACATCTGATCGGAAAATGAAGGAAACGCAACCGAAAGCTTAGAATCTCAGCTACAACATACTAAAAGCTCAGGGATAACTAGCAACAAAAATTGGAGATATGGCTTACGAAATAGAAGAATGTAGAATCTAGTTTTGAGAAAAAGTCATGTCCCATAGAGATTACACGCAAAATGAGTAAAAATGACATGCCATTATTATTTGCAATTTTTGAGGATGATTTGTCTATCAAAATGAAAAATAAAGGCAATAACTCAGAAAGAGTAAGAACTAAGCTACAACATATCAAAAATTGGGTGAAAATTGACCAATATTCACGGAGTTAGAGCAAGATTTGCATAATTATAATGACGTCATAATAGGCAAAATGGATTTTTTGAATTCCGACGCCATTTTGATGACGTCATAATATACTTGAGGGTCAAATGAGACATGAAATTATATTTCTAGTTCATACTCTATCAAAATATGAAAAAAAAATTGGGGGTCCCCATGCGTTCTGAAGAGCTACAGCGGATTTTCTATAGGCATGTTTTTGCCCATATATGGCCTATAGTGAGAGCTCGCGCGCACACGTGCTGCAAACTTTAACGGGTGTTAATTTCCTTATTAATGGTCGTAGAAGGTTGATCAAGGTATCAAATTGCTCAAAATTATATGATCAATGCAATGAAATAAAAAAAAACGGTGTTTCTGAGTTGCATTGAGGCGTTACGCGCGGAAACGCGCGCGCATACGTTTGCGCGCGCAATTTTTTGAAATGCTTAAAATGACCTAAAACGTACTCTGTTTTGGTCAAAAAGTGATTTTCAGCATTTTAAAATTTTGACGCGCGCGTACGCGCGCGTCGTGACCTTCAGGTGACCTTTGATGACATGACCTGATGACCCTTGATCTGAAGTTTATGTCATGTGAATTTGATTTATTTTTGATAATTGATAATGGAGATATGATTGATAATGTGATTTTACAAAATGGCGTCTAGATGACGTCATGATGACGTCATGACATTACGATTCTTGCAGAATTGAGGTCTTATTGATGTTGATATGTGGTGATATTTTGATGATTATTGAATATGAACTTTCTGAGATTTGCTGTCCACAAGAAATGGAGGAAATAAAAATAAGAAATAAAAATAAACTAGATTTTAATTCGTCATGCGGACGAATTAGGTGGTCTGTCGTATAGATAGATAAACAGGAAAAAAATATTTAAACAGATATTAGATTGAAAAATAGATAGACAAACAGATTTACATAATCAAACAGATACATACAAGAAAGATAATTATATTAGATGGATGGAGTGATGGATGGAGAGATAAATTATAGGTGGTTATATTAATAAAACATAGACATATATAGATAGATATAGAGAGACAGACATATAGATAGAGAGACAGACATATAGATAGATAGAGAGACGGACTTATAGATAGAGAGATAGATTGATAGATATATAGATATATAGATAGATAGAGAGATGATTGGTGGTTATATTAATAAAACATATATAAACATATAGATAGAAAGAGAGACAGACAGATAGATAGATAGACAGATAGATAGACAGACATATATATAGATAGAGAGACAGACATATCATGAAGCTATTACGAGCTATCTCGTAATAGCTTCATGCTGCGTGGTCCTATCGCGTTATGTAAGCGGGCTCTAACTTTCGCCTGGCGGCTCGCCAATTGATGTTAGATATCGTTCCTTCGCCCGAAGGAAGCGATAACAAAGGATTAAGAGAGAAATTGGAAGATGGTTCTCCTTCTCGTGATAGCTTCATGGATAGATAGACAGACATATAGATAGACAAACATATAGATAGACAGAGAGACAGAAATATAGATAGATAGAGAGAGAGACAGACATATAGATAGATATATAGATAGATAGATAGATAGATAGATAGATAGACATATAGATAGATACAGAGACAGACATATAGATTGATAGAGATCGAGACAGAGATAGATAGAGAGACAGACATATAGATGAATAGAGAGACAGACATATAGATAGATAGATAGATAGATAGACAGATAGATAGATAGATAGAGAGACAGACAGACAGATAGATAGATAGATATATAGATAGATAGATAGATAGAGACAGGCAGATGGATGGATAGATAGATAGACATATCTAAACAGATAGATACATATATATTAGACAGAGAGAGAGAGAGAGAGATAAACAGACAGATAGATATACAATGTAGGTAGATAGACAGACAGACATATGGATAGATAGAGAGAGAGGGACGTATTCAAACAGAAAGATATATATTAGACAGAGAGATAGATATGTCATGTAGGTAGATAGACAGACAGATAAATAGATATGATATAAAAAAGTAATTATAATCTGTTTTATTTTGCAATATTTTAGCTATTATTTGTTAGAATTCTTATAATTGATCGTGGGCAAGATAGCTAAAAAAAAAAAAAAAAAAAAAAAAATCATGTTCACCCGCGGACTCGAACCCCTGCCCGCATGATGGAATGAGAAGCAAGTCTGACGCCTAACCGATTGAGCTAGAATATTTCCCATAGACTTTACACGTAAGCAAAACACGAGAATCTCAAATCCAAATTTGAAAGCGAAATACGGGCATGATCTCGGCATCTGATCGGAAAATGGAGACCACACTTGCGATAGCTTACAATCTCAGCTACAACATACTCCAAGCTCAGAGAAAATTGACTAACAGAAATGGAGATATGGCTCGCGAAATAGAGGAATGTAAAATCCAGTTTTGAGAAAAAGTCATTTCCCATAGAGATTACACGCAAAATGAGTAAAAATGACATGCCATTATTATTTGCAATTTTTGAGGATGATTTGTCTATCAAAATGAAAAATAAAGGCAATAACTCAGAAAGAGTAAGAACTAAGCTACAACATATCGAAAATTGGGTGAAAATTGACCAATATTCACGGAGTTAGAGCAAGATTTGCATAATTATAATGACGTCATAATAGGCAAAATGGATTTTTTGAATTCCGACGCCATTTTGATGACGTCATAATATACTTGAGGGTCAAATGAGACATGAAATTATATCTCTAGTTCATACTCTATCAAAATATGAAAAAAAAATTGGGGGTCCCCATGCGTTCTGAAGAGCTACAGCGGATTTTCTATAGGCATGTTTTTGCCCATATATGGCCTATAGTGAGAGCTCGCGCGCACACGTGCTGCAAACTTTAACGGGTGTTAATTTCCTTATTAATGGTCGTAGAAGGTTGATCAAGGTATCAAATTGCTCAAAATTATATGATCAATGCAATGAAATAAAAAAAAACGGTGTTTCTGAGTTGCATTGAGGCGTTACGCGCGGAAACGCGCGCGCATACGTTTGCGCGCGCAATTTTTTGAAATGCTTAAAATGACCTAAAACGTACTCTGTTTTGGTCAAAAAGTGATTTTTAGCATTTTAAAATTTTGACGCGCGCGTACGCGCGCGTCGTGACCTTCAGGTGACCTTTGATGACATGACCTGATGACCCTTGATCTGAAGTTTATGTCATGTGAATTTGATTTATTTTTGATAATTGATAATGGAGATATGATTGATAATGTGATTTTACAAAATGGCGTCTAGATGACGTCATGATGACGTCATGACATTAAGATTCTTGCAGAATTGAGGTCTTATTGATGTTGATATGTGCTGATATTTTGATGATTATTGAATATGAACTTTCTGAGATTTGCTGTCCACAAGAAATGGAGGAAATAAAAATAATAAATAAAAATAAATAAATAAAGAAAGAAAATTCGGACAAACATAAGAGGTGATCTGTCATAGACAGACCACCTAATAATAAATAAAGAAAGAAAATTCGGACAAATATAAGAGGTGATCTGTCATAGACAGACCACCTAATAAAGAAAGAAAATTCGGACAAACATAAGAGGTGATCTGTCATAGACAGACCACCTAACTAGATTTTAATTCGTCATGCGGACGAATTAGGTGGTCTGTCGTATAGATAGATAAACAGGAAAAAAATATTTAAACAGATATTAGATTGAAAAATAGATAGACAAACAGATTTACATAATCAAACAGATACATACAAGAAAGATAATTATATTAGATGGATGGAGTGATGGATGGAGAGATAAATTATAGGTGGTTATATTAATAAAACATAGACATATAAAGATAGATATAGAGAGACAGACATATAGATAGAGAGACAGACATATAGATAGATAGAGAGACAGACTTATAGATAGAGAGATAGATTGATAGATATATAGATATATAGATAGATAGAGAGATGATTGGTGGTTATATTAATAAAACATATATAAACATATAGATAGAAAGAGAGACAGACAGATAGATAGATAGACAGATAGATAGACAGACATATATATAGATAGAGAGACAGACATATCATGAAGCTATTACGAGCTATCTCGTAATAGCTTCATGCTGCGTGGTCCTATCGCGTTATGTAAGCGGGCTCTAACTTTCGCCTGGCAGCTCGCCAATTGATGTTAGATATCGTTCCTTCGCCCGAAGGAAGCGATAACAAAGGATTAAGAGAGAAATTGGAAGATGGTTCTCCTTCTCGTGATAGCTTCATGGATAGATAGACAGACATATAGATAGACAAACATATAGATAGACAGAGAGACAGAAATATAGATAGATAGAGAGACAGACATATAGATAGATATATAGATAGATAGATAGATAGATAGATAGACATATAGATAGATACAGAGACAGACATATAGATTGATAGAGATCGAGACAGAGATAGATAGAGAGACAGACATATAGATGAATAGAGAGACAGACATATAGATAGATAGATAGATAGATAGATAGATAGATAGATAGATAGACAGACAGACAGATAGATAGATAGATATATAGATAGATAGATAGATAGATAGAGACAGGCAGATGGATGGATAGATAGATAGACATATCTAAACAGATATATACATATATATTAGACAGAGAGAGAGAGAGAGAGATAAACAGACAGATAGATATACAATGTAGGTAGATAGACAGACAGACATATGGATAGATAGAGAGAGAGGGACGTATTCAAACAGAAAGATATATATTAGACAGAGAGATAGATATGTCATGTAGGTAGATAGACAGACAGATAAATAGATATGATATAAAAAAGTAATTATAATCTGTTTTATTTTGCAATATTTTAGCTATTATTTGTTAGAATTCTTATAATTGATCGTGGGCAAGATTACGAAAGACCATTAGTGCCACGGAGAAAAAAAACCACTATTTCTACTAATCTGTTATAACAGATTACGGTATTTCTACTAATCTGTTTAAACAGATTATAATCTGTTATAACAGATTACGGTATTTCTACTAATCTGTTATAACAGATTACGGTATTTCTACTAATCTGTTATAACAGATTACGGTATTTCTACTAATCTGTTTAAACAGATTATAATCTGTTATAACAGATTACGGTATTTCTACTAATCTGTTATAACAGATTACGGTATTTCTACTAATCTGTTATAACAGATTACGGTATTTCTACTGATCTGTTTAAACAGATTATAATCTGTTATAACAGATTACGGTATTTCTACTAATCTGTTATAACAGATTACGGTATTTCTACTAATTTGTTTAAACAGATTATAATCTGTTATAACATATTACGGTATTTCTACTAATCTGTTATAAAAGATTACGGTATTTCTACTAATCTGTTATAACAGATTACGGTATTTCTACTAATCTGTTTAAACAGATTATAAAATCTGTTTAAACAGATTAGTAGAAATACCGTAATCTGTTATAACAGATTAGTAGAAATACCGTAATCTGTTATAACAGATTAGTAGAAATACCGTAATCTGTTATAACAGATTAGTAGAAATACCGTTATAACAGATTAGAAGAAATACCGATTAGAAGAAATACCGTAATCTGTTATAACAGATTATAATCTGTTTAAACAGATTAGTAGAAATACCGTAATCTGTTATAACAGATTAGTAGAAATACCGTAATCTGTTATAACAGATTAGTAGAAATACCGTAATCTGTTATAACAGATTATAATCTGTTTAAACAGATTAGTAGAAATACCGTAATCTGTTATAACAGATTAGTAGAAATACCGTAATCTTTTATAACAGATTAGTAGAAATACCGTAATATGTTATAACAGATTATAATCTGTTTAAACAAATTAGTAGAAATACCGTAATCTGTTATAACAGATTAGTAGAAATACCGTAATCTGTTATAACAGATTATAATCTGTTTAAACAGATCAGTAGAAATACCGTAATCTGTTATAACAGATTAGTAGAAATACCGTAATCTGTTATAACAGATTAGTAGAAATACTGTAATCTGTTATAACAGATTATAATCTGTTTAAACAGATTAGTAGAAATACCGTAATCTGTTATAACAGATTAGTAGAAATAGTGTTTTTTTTTTTCCGTGGCACTAATGGTCTTTCGTACAAGATAGCTATAAAAAAAAAAAAAAAAAAAAAATCATGTTCACCCGCGGACTCGAACCCCTGCCTGCATGATGGAATGAGAAGTAAGTCTGACGCCTAACCGATTGAGCTAGAATATTTCCCATAGACTTAACACGTAAGCAAAACACCAGAATCTCAAATCCAATCTTGCAAGTGAATTACGGGCATGATCCCGACATCTGATCGGAAAATGAAGGAAACGCAACCGAAAGCTTAGAATCTCAGCTACAACATACTAAAAGCTCAGGGATAACTAGCAACAAAAATTGGAGATATGGCTTACGAAATAGAAGAATGTAGAATCTAGTTTTGAGAAAAAGTCATGTCCCATAGAGATTACACGCAAAATGAGTCAAAATGACATGCCATTAATATTTGCAATTTTTGAGGATGATCTGTTTATCAAAATGAAAAATAAAGGCAATAACTCAGAAAGAGTAAGAACTAAGCTACAACATATCAAAAATTGGGTGAAAAAAAACCGATATTCACGGAGTTAGAGCAAGATTTGCATAATTATAATGACGTCATAATAGGCAAAATGGATTTTTTGACTTCCGACGCCATTTTGATGACGTCATAATATAATTGAGGGTCAAATGAGACATGAAATTATATCTCTAGTTCATACTCTATCAAAATATGAAAAAAAAATTGGGGGTCCCCACGCGTTCTGAAGAGCTACAGCGGATTTTCTATAGGCATGTTTTTGCCTATATATGGCCTATAGTGAGAGCTCGCGCGCACACGTGCTGCAAACTTTAACGGGTGTTAATTTCCTTATTAATGGTCGTAGAAGGTTGATCAAGGTATCAAATTGCTCAAAATTATATGATCAATGCATTGAAATAAAAAAAACGGTGTTTCTGAGTTGCATTCAAGGCGTTACGCGCGGAAACGCGCGCGCATACGTTTGCGCGCGCAATTTTTTGAAATGCTTAAAATGACCTAAAACGTACTCTGTTTTGGTCAAAAAGTGATTTTTAGCATTTTAAAATTTTGACGCGCGCGTACGCGCGCGTCGTGACCTTCAGGTGACCTTTGATGACATGACCTGATGACCCTTGATCTGAAGTTTATGTCATGTGAATTTGATTTATTTTTGATAATTGATAATGGAGATATGATTGATAATGTGATTTTACAAAATGGCGTCTAGATGACGTCATGATGACGTCATGACATTAAGATTCTTGCAGAATTGAGGTCTTATTGATGTTGATATGTGATGATATTTTGATGATTATTGAATATGAACTTTCTGAGATTTGCTGTCCACAAGAAATGGAGGAAATAAAAATAAGAAATAACTAGATTTTAATTCGTCATGCGGACGAATTAGGTGGTCTGTCGTATAGATAGATAAACAGGAAAAAAATATTTAAACAGATATTAGATTGAAAAATAGATAGACAAACAGATTTACATAATCAAACAGATACATACAAGAAAGATAATTATATTAGATGGATGGAGTGATGGATGGAGAGATAAATTATAGGTGGTTATATTAATAAAACATAGACATATAAAGATAGATATAGAGAGACAGACATATAGATAGAGAGACAGACATATAGATAGATAGAGAGACAGACTTAGAGATAGAGAGATAGATTGATAGATATATAGATATATAGATAGATAGAGAGATGATTGGTGGTTATATTAATAAAACATATATAAACATATAGATAGAAAGAGAGACAGACAGATAGATAGATAGACAGATAGATAGACAGACATATATATAGATAGAGAGACAGACATATCATGAAGCTATTACGAGCTATCTCGTAATAGCTTCATGCTGCGTGGTCCTATCGCGTTATGTAAGCGGGCTCTAACTTTCGCCTGGCGGCTCGCCAATTGATGTTAGATATCGTTCCTTCGCCCGAAGGAAGCGATAACAAAGGATTAAGAGAGAAATTGGAAGATGGTTCTCCTTCTCGTGATAGCTTCATGGATATATAGACAGACATATAGATAGACAAACATATAGATAGACAGAGAGACAGAAATATAGATAGATAGAGAGACAGACATATAGATAGATATATAGATAGATAGATAGATAGATAGATAGATAGATAGATAGACATATAGATAGATACAGAGACAGACATATAGATTGATAGAGATCGAGACAGAGATAGATAGAGAGACAGACATATAGATGAATAGAGAGACAGACATATAGATAGATAGATAGATAGATAGATAGATAGACAGATAGATAGATAGATAGAGAGACAGACAGACAGATAGATAGATAGATACATAGATAGATAGATAGATAGAGACAGGCAGATGGATGGATAGATAGATAGACATATCTAAACAGATAGATACATATATATTAGACAGAGAGAGAGAGAGAGAGATAAACAGACAGATAGATATACAATGTAGGTAGATAGACAGACAGACATATGGATAGATAGAGAGAGAGGGACGTATTGAAACAGAAAGATATATATTAGACAGAGAGATAGATATGTCATGTAGGTAGATAGACAGACAGATAAATAGATATGATATAAAAAAGTAATTATAATCTGTTTTATTTTGCAATATTTTAGCTATTATTTGTTAGAATTCTTATAATTGATCGTGGGCAAGATTACGAAAGACCATTAGTGCCACGGAGAAAAAAAAACACTATTTCTACTAATCTGTTATAACAGATTACGGTATTTCTACTAATCTGTTTAAACAGATTATAATCTGTTATAACAGATTACGGTATTTCTACTAATCTGTTATAACAGATTACGGTATTTCTACTAATCTGTTATAACAGATTACAGTATTTCTACTAATCTGTTTAAACAGATTATAATCTGTTATAACAGATTACGGTATTTCTACTAATCTGTTATAACAGATTACGGTATTTCTACTAATCTGTTTAAACAGATTATAATCTGTTATAACAGATTACGGTATTTCTACTAATCTGTTATAACAGATTACGGTATTTCTACTAATCTGTTTAAACAGATTATAATCTGTTATAACAGATTAGTAGAAATACCGTAATCTGTTATAACAGATTAGTAGAAATACCGTAATCTGTTATAACAGATTATAATCTGTTTAAACAGATTAGTAGAAATACCGTAATCTGTTATAACAGATTAGTAGAAATAATGTTTTTTTTTCTCCGTGGCACTAATGGTCTTTCGTACAAGAAAGCTAAAAAAAAAAAAAAAAAAAAAAAAAATCATGTTCACCCGCGGACTCGAACCCCTGCCTGCATGATGGAATGAGAAGTAAGTCTGACGCCTAACCGATTGAGCTAGAATATTTCCCATAGACTTAACACGTAAGCAAAACACCAGAATCTCAAATCCAATCTTGCAAGTGAATTACGGGCATGATCCCGACATCTGATCGGAAAATGAAGGAAACGCAACCGAAAGCTTAGAATCTCAGCTACAACATACTAAAAGCTCAGGGATAACTAGCAACAAAAATTGGAGATATGGCTTACGAAATAGAAGAATGTAGAATCTAGTTTTGAGAAAAAGTCATGTCCCATAGAGATTACACGCAAAATGAGTAAAAATGACATGCCATTATTATTTGCAATTTTTGAGGATGATTTGTCTATCAAAATGAAAAATAAAGGAAATAACTCAGAAAGAGTAAGAACTAAGCTACAACATATCAAAAATTGGATGAAAATTGACCAATATTCACGGAGTTAGAGCAAGATTTGCATAATTATAATGACGTCATAATAGGCAAAATGGATTTTTTGAATTCCGACGCCATTTTGATGACGTCATAATATACTTGAGGGTCAAATGAGACATGAAATTATATCTCTAGTTCATACTCTATCAAAATATGAAAAAAAAATTGGGGGTCCCCATGCGTTCTGAAGAGCTACAGCGGATTTTGTATAGGCATGTTTTTGCCCATATATGGCCTATAGTGAGAGCTCGCGCGCACACGTGCTGCAAACTTTAACGGGTGTTAATTTCCTTATTAATGGTCGTAGAAGGTTGATCAAGGTATCAAATTGCTCAAAATTATATGATCAATGCAATGAAAAAAAAAAAACGGTGTTTCTGAGTTGCATTCAAGGCGTTACGCGCGGAAACGCGCGCGCATACGTTTGCGCGCGCAATTTTTTGAAATGCTTAAAATGACCTAAAACGTACTCTGTTTTGGTCAAAAAGTGATTTTTAGCATTTTAAAATTTTGACGCGCGCGTACGCGCGCGTCGTGACCTTCAGGTGACCTTTGATGACATGACCTGATGACCCTTGATCTGAAGTTTATGTCATGTGAATTTGATTTATTTTTGATAATTGATAATGGAGATATGATTGATAATGTGATTTTACAAAATGGCGTCTAGATGACGTCATGATGACGTCATGACATTAAGATTCTTGCAGAATTGAGGTCTTATTGATGTTGATATGTGGTGATATTTTGATGATTATTGAATATGAACTTTCTGAGATTTGCTGTCCACAAGAAATGGAGGAAATAAAAATAAGAAATAAAGAAATAAAGAAAGAAAATTCGGACAAACATAAGAGGTGATCTGTCATAGACAGACCACCTAATAAATAATAAAGAAAGAAAATTCGGACAAACATAAGAGGTGATCTGTCATAGACAGACCACCTAATAAAGAAAGAAAATTCGGACAAACATAATAGGTGATCTGTCATAGACAGACCACCTAATAAATAAATAAATAAAGAAAGAAAATTCGGACAAACATAAGAGGTGATCTGTCATAGACAGACCACCTAACTAGATTTTAATTCGTCATGCGGACGAATTAGGTGGTCTGTCGTATAGATAGATAAACAGGAAAAAAATATTTAAACAGATATTAGATTGAAAAATAGATAGACAAACAGATTTACATAATCAAACAGATACATACAAGAAAGATAATTATATTAGATGGATGGAGTGATGGATGGAGAGATAAATTATAGGTGGTTATATTAATAAAACATAGACATATATAGATAGATATAGAGAGACAGACATATAGATAGAGAGACAGACATATAGATAGAGAGACAGACATATAGATAGATAGAGAGACAGACTTATAGATAGAGAGATAGATTGATAGATATATAGATATATAGATAGATAGAGAGATGATTGGTGGTTATATTAATAAAACATATTTAAACATATAGATAGAAAGAGAGACAGACAGATAGATAGATAGACAGATAGATAGACAGACATATATATAGATAGAGAGACAGACATATCATGAAGCTATTACGAGCTATCTCGTAATAGCTTCATGCTGCGTGGTCCTATCGCGTTATGTAAGCGGGCTCTAACTTTCGCCTGGCGGCTCGCCAATTGATGTTAGATATCGTTCCTTCGCCCGAAGGAAGCGATAACAAAGGATTAAGAGAGAAATTGGAAGATTTCTACTAATCTGTTTAAACAGATTATAATCTGTAATAACAGATTACGGTATTTCTACTAATCTGTTATAACAGATTACGATATTTCTACTAATCTATCTATCTATATATCTATATATCTATCAATCTATCTCTCTATCTATAAGTCTGTCTCTCTATCTATCTATATGTCTGTCTCTCTATCTATATGTCTGTCTCTCTATATCTATCTATATATGTCTGTTTTATTAATATAACCACCTATAATTTATCTCTCCATCCATCACTCCATCCATCTAATATAATTATCTTTCTTGTATGTATCTGTTTGATTATGTAAATCTGTTTGTCTATCTATTTTTCAATCTAATATCTGTTTAAATATTTTTTTCCTGTTTATCTATCTATACGACAGACCACCTAATTCGTCCGCATGACGAATTAAAATCTAGTTAGGTGGTCTGTCTATGACAGATCACCTATTATGTTTGTCCGAATTTTCTTTCTTTATTATTAGGTGGTCTGTCTATGACAGATCACCTCTTATGTTTGTCCGAATTTTCTTTCTTTATTAGGTGGTCTGTCTATGACAGATCACCTCTTATGTTTGTCCGAATTTTCTTTCTTTCTTTATTAGGTGGTCTGTCTATGACAGATCACCTCTTATGTTTGTCCGAATTTTCTTTCTTTATTTATTAGGTGGTCTGTCTATGACAGATCACCTCTTATGTTTGTCCGAATTTTCTTTCTTTATTTTTATTTATTATTTCTTATTTTTATTTCCTCCATTTCTTGTGGACAGCAAATCTCAGAAAGTTCATATTCAATAATCATCAAAATATCAGCACATATCAACATCAATAAGACCTCAATTCTGCAAGAATCTTAATGTCATGACGTCATCATGACGTCATCTAGACGCCATTTTGTAAAATCACATTATCAATCATATCTCCATTATCAATTATCAAAAATAAATCAAATTCACATGACATAAACTTCAGATCAAGGGTCATCAGGTCATGTCATCAAAGGTCACCTGAAGGTCACGACGCGCGCGTACGCGCGCGTCAAAATTTTAAAATGCTAAAAATCACTTTTTGACCAAAACAGAGTACGTTTTAGGTCATTTTAAGCATTTCAAAAAATTGCGCGCGCAAACGTATGCGCGCGCGTTTCCGCGCGTAACGCCTTGAATGCAACTCAGAAACACCGGTTTTTTTATTTCATTGCATGGATCATATAATTTTGAGCAATTTGATACCTTGATCAACCTTCTACGACCATTAATAAGGAAATTAACACCCGTTAAAGTTTGCAGCACGTGTGCGCGCGAGCTCTCACTATAGGCCATATATGGGCAAAAACATGCCTATAGAAAATCCGCTGTAGCTCTTCAGAACGCGTGGGGACCCCCAATTTTTTTTTCATATTTTGATAGAGTATGAACTAGAGATATAATTTCATGTCTCATTTGACCCTCAATTATATTATGACGTCATCAAAATGGCGTCGGAAGTCAAAAAATCCATTTTGCCTATTATGACGTCATTATAATTATGCAAATCTTGCTCTAACTCCGTGAATATCGGTCTATTTTCACCCAATTTTTGATATGTTGTAGCTTAGTTCTTACTCTTTCTAAGTTATTGCCTTTATTTTTCATTTTGATAGACAAATCATCCTCAAAAATTGCAAATAATAATGGCATGTCATTTTTACTCATTTTGCGTGTAATTTCTATGGGACATGACTTTTTCTCAAAACTAGATTCTACATTCTTCTATTTCGTAAGCCATATCTCCAATTTTTGTTGCTAGTTATCCCTGAGCTTTTAGTATGTTGTAGCTGAGATTCTAAGCTTTCGGTTGCGTTTCCTTCATTTTCCGATCAGATGTCGGGATCATGCCCGTAATTCACTTGCAAGATTGGATTTGAGATTCTGGTGTTTTGCTTACGTGTTAAGTCTATGGGAAATATTCTAGCTCAATCGGTTAGGCGTCAGACTTACTTCTCATTCCATCATGCAGGCAGGGGTTCGAGTCCGCGGGTGAACATGATTTTTTTTTTTTTTTTTTTTTTTTAGCTATCTTGCCCACGATCAATTATAAGAATTCTAACAAATAATAGCTAAAATATTGCAAAATAAAACAGATTATAATTACTTTTTTATATCATATCTATTTATCTGTCTGTCTATCTACCTACATGACATATCTATCTCTCTGTCTAATATATATCTTTCTGTTTGAATACGTCCCTCTCTCTCTATCTATCCATATGTCTGTCTGTCTATCTACCTACATTGTATATCTATCTGTCTGTTTATCTCTCTCTCTCTCTCTCTGTCTAATATATATGTATCTATCTGTTTAGATATGTCTATCTATCTATCCATCCATCTGCCTGTCTCTATCTATCTATCTATCTATATATCTATCTATCTATCTGTCTGTCTGTCTCTCTATCTATCTATCTATCTGTCTATCTATCTATCTATCTATCTATATGTCTGTCTCTCTATTCATCTATATGTCTGTCTCTCTATCTATCTCTGTCTCGATCTCTATCAATCTATATGTCTGTCTCTGTATCTATCTATATGTCTATCTATCTATCTATCTATCTATCTATCTATCTATATATCTATCTATATGTCTGTCTCTGTATCTATCTATATTTCTGTCTCTCTGTCTATCTGTATGTTTGTCTATCTATATGTCTGTCTATATATCCATGAAGCTATCACGAGAAGGAGAACCATCTTCCAATTTCTCTCTTAATCCTTTGTTATCGCTTCCTTCGGGCGAAGGAACGATATCTAACATCAATTGGCGAGCCGCCAGGCGAAAGTTAGAGCCCGCTTACATAACGCGATAGGACCACGCAGCATGAAGCTATTACGAGATAGCTCGTAATAGCTTCATGATATGTCTGTCTCTCTATCTATAAATATGTCTGTCTATCTATCTGTCTATCTATCTATCTGTCTGTCTCTCTTTCTATCTATATGTTTATATATGTTTTATTAATATAACCACCAATCATCTCTCTATCTATCTATATATCTATATATCTATCAATCTATCTCTCTATCTCTAAGTCTGTCTCTCTATCTATCTATATGTCTGTCTCTCTATCTATATGTCTGTCTCTCTATATCTATCTTTATATGTCTATGTTTTATTAATATAACCACCTATAATTTATCTCTCCATCCATCACTCCATCCATCTAATATAATTAGGTGGTCTGTCTATGACAGATCACCTTTTATGTTTGTCCGAATTTTCTTTCTTTATTTCTTTATTTATTTATTAGGTGGTCTGTCTATGACAGATCACCTCTTATGTTTGTCCGAATTTTCTTTCTTTATTAGGTGGTCTGTCTATGACAGATCACCTCTTATGTTTGTCCGAATTTTCTTTATTTTTATTTATTTCTTATTTTTATTTCCTCCATTTCTTGTGGACAGCAAATCTCAGAAAGTTCATATTCAATAATCATCAAAATATCACCACATATCAACATCATTAAGACCTCAATTCTGCAAGAATCTTAATGTCATGACGTCATCATGACGTCATCTAGACGCCATTTTGTAAAATCACATTATCAATCATATCTCCATTATCAATTATCAAAAATAAATCAAATTCACATGACATAAACTTCAGATCAAGGGTCATCAGGTCATGTCATCAAAGGTCACCTGAACGTCACGACGCGCGCGTACGCGCGCGTCAAAATTTTAAAATGCTAAAAATCACTTTTTGACCAAAACAGAGTACGTTTTAGGTCATTTTAAGCATTTCAAAAAATTGCGCGCGCAAACGTATGCGCGCGCATTTCCGCGCGTAACGCCTCAATGCAACTCAGAAACACCGTTTTTTTTTATTTCATTGCATTGATCATATAATTTTGAGCAATTTGATACCTTGATCAACCTTCTACGACCATTAATAAGGAAATTAACACCCGTTAAAGTTTGCAGCACGTGTGCGCGCGAGCTCTCACTATAGGCCATATATGGGCAAAAACATGCCTATAGAAAATCCGCTGTAGCTCTTCAGAACGCATGGGGACCCCCAATTTTTTTTTCATATTTTGATAGAGTATGAACTAGAGATATAATTTCATGTCTCATTTGACCCTCAATTATATTATGACGTCATCAAAATGGCGTCGGAATTCAAAAAATCCATTTTGCCTATTATGACGTCATTATAATTATGCAAATCTTGCTCTAACTCCGTGAATATTGGTCAATTTTCACCCAATTTTTGATATGTTGTAGCTTAGTTCTTACTCTTTCTGAGTTATTGCCTTCATTTTTCATTTTGATAGACAAATCATCCTCAAAAATCGCAAATAATAATGGCATGTCATTTTTACTCATTTTGTGTGTAATCTCTATGGGACATGACTTTTTCTCAAAACTAGATTCTACATTCTTCTATTTCGTAAGCCATATCTCCAATTTTTGTTGCTAGTTATCCCTGAGCTTTTAGTATGTTGTAGCTGAGATTCTAAGCTTTCGGTTGCGTTTCCTTCATTTTCCGATCAGATGTCGGGATCATGCCCGTAATTCACTTGCAAGATTGGATTTGAGATTCTGGTGTTTTGCTTACGTGTTAAGTCTATGGGAAATATTCTAGCTCAATCGGTTAGGCGTCAGACTTACTTCTCATTCCATCATGCAGGCAGGGGTTCGAGTCCGCGGGTGAACATGATTTTTTTTTTTTTTTTTTTTTTTTTAGCTATCTTGTACGAAAGACCATTAGTGCCACGGAGAAAAAAAAATACTATTTCTACTAATCTGTTATAACAGATTACGGTATTTCTACTAATCTGTTATAACAGATTACGGTATTTCTACTAATCTGTTTAAACAGATTATAATCTGTAATAACAGATTACGGTATTTCTACTAATCTGTTATAACAGATTACGATATTTCTACTAATCTGTTTAAACAGATTATAATCTGTTATAACAGATTACGGTATTTCTACTAATCTGTTATAACAGATTACGGTATTTCTACTAATCTGTTATAACAGATTACGGTATTTCTACTAATCTGTTATAACAGATTACGGTATTTCTACTAATCTGTTATAACAGATTACGATATTTCTACTAATCTGTTTAAACAGATTATAATCTGTTATAACAGATTACGGTATATCTACTAATCTGTTATAACAGATTACGGTATTTCTACTAATCTGTTATAACAGATTACGGTATTTCTACTAATCTGTTATAACAGATTACGATATTTCTACTAATCTGTTTAAACAGATTATAATCTGTTATAACAGATTACGGTATTTCTACTAATCTGTTATAACAGATTACGGTATTTCTACTAATCTGTTATAACAGATTACGGTATTTCTACTAATCTGTTATAACAGATTATAATCTGTTTAAACAGATTAGTAGAAATATCGTAATCTGTTATAACAGATTAGTAGAAATACCGTAATCTGTTATAACAGATTAGTAGAAATACCGTAATCTGTTATAACAGATTAGTAGAAATACCGTAATCTGTTATAACAGATTAGTAGAAATACCGTAATCTGTTATAACAGATTATAATCTGTTTAAACAGATTAGTAGAAATACCGTAATCTGTTATAACAGATTAGTAGAAATAGTGTTTTTTTTTCTCCGTGGCACTAATGGTCTTTCGTAATCTTGCCCACGATCAATTATAAGAATTCTAACAAATAATAGCTAAAATATTGCAAAATAAAACAGATTATAATTACTTTTTTATATCATATCTATTTATCTGTCTGTCTATCTACCTACATGACATATCTATCTCTCTGTCTAATATATATCTTTCTGTTTGAATACGTCCCTCTCTCTCTATCTATCCATATGTCTGTCTGTCTATCTACCTACATTGTATATCTATCTGTCTGTTTATCTCTCTCTCTCTCTCTCTGTCTAATATATATGTATCTATCTGTTTAGATATGTCTATCTATCTATCCATCCATCTGCCTGTCTCTATCTATCTATCTATCTATATATCTATCTATCTATCTGTCTGTCTGTCTCTCTATCTATCTATCTATCTGTCTATCTATCTATCTATCTATCTATATGTCTGTCTCTCTATTCATCTATATGTCTGTCTCTCTATCTATCTCTGTCTCGATCTCTATCAATCTATATGTCTGTCTCTGTATCTATCTATATGTCTATCTATCTATCTATCTATCTATCTATCTATATATCTATATATATGTCTGTCTCTCTATCTATCTATATTTCTGTCTCTCTGTCTATCTATATGTTTGTCTATCTATATGTCTGTCTATCTATCCATGAAGCTATCACGAGAAGGAGAACCATCTTCCAATTTCTCTCTTAATCCTTTGTTATCGCTTCCTTCGGGCGAAGGAACGATATCTAACATCAATTGGCGAGCCGCCAGGCGAAAGTTAGAGCCCGCTTACATAACGCGATAGGACCACGCAGCATGAAGCTATTACGAGATAGCTCGTAATAGCTTCATGATATGTCTGTCTCTCTATCTATATATATGTCTGTCTATCTATCTGTCTATCTATCTATCTGTCTGTCTCTCTTTCTATCTATATGTTTATATATGTTTTATTAATATAACCACCAATCATCTCTCTATCTATCTATATATCTATATATCTATCAATCTATCTCTCTATCTATAAGTCTGTCTCTCTATCTATCTATATGTCTGTCTCTCTATCTATATGTCTGTCTCTCTATATCTATCTATTATGTCTATGTTTTATTAATATAACCACCTATAATTTATCTCTCCATCCATCACTCCATCCATCTAATATAATTATCTTTCTTGTATGTATCTGTTTGATTATGTAAATCTGTTTGTCTATCTATTTTTCAATCTAATATCTGTTTAAATATTTTTTTCCTGTTTATCTATCTATACGACAGACCACCTAATTCGTCCGCATGACGAATTAAAATCTAGTTATTTCTTATTTTTATTTCCTCCATTTCTTGTGGACAGCAAATCTCAGAAAGTCCATATTCAATAATCATCAAAATATCACCACATATCAACATCAATAAGACCTCAATTCTGCAAGAATCTTAATGTCATGACGTCATCATGACGTCATCTAGACGCCATTTTGTAAAATCACATTATCAATCATATCTCCATTATCAATTATCAAAAATAAATCAAATTCACATGACATAAACTTCAGATCAAGGGTCATCAGGTCATGTCATCAAAGGTCACCTGAAGGTCACGACGCGCGCGTACGCGCGCGTCAAAATTTTAAAATGCTAAAAATCACTTTTTGACCAAAACAGAGTACGTTTCAGGTCATTTTAAGCATTTCAAAAAATTGCGCGCGCAAACGTATGCGCGCGCGTTTCCGCGCGTAACGCCTCAATGCAACTCAGAAACACCGTTTTTTTTTATTTCATCGCATTGATCATATAATTTTGAGCAATTTGATACCTTGATCAACCTTCTACGACCATTAATAAGGAAATTAACACCCGTTAAAGTTTGCAGCACGTGTGCGCGCGAGCTCTCACTATAGGCCATATATGGGCAAAAACATGCCTATAGAAAATCCGCTGTAGCTCTTCAGAACGCATGGGGACCCCCAATTTTTTTTTCATATTTTGATAGAGTATGAACTAGAGATATAATTTCATGTCTCATTTGACCCTCAATTATATTATGACGTCATCAAAATGGCGTCGGAATTCAAAAAATCCATTTTGCCTATTATGACGTCATTATAATTATGCAAATCTTGCTCTAACTCCGTGAATATTGGTCAATTTTCACCCAATTTTTGATATGTTGTAGCTTAGTTCTTACTCTTTCTGAGTTATTGCCTTCATTTTTCATTTTGATAATCAGATCATCCTCAAAAATTGCAAATAATAATGGCATGTCATTTTTACTCATTTTGCATGTAATCTCTATGGGACATGACTTTTTCTCAAAACTAGATTCTACATTCTTCTATTTCGTAAGCCATATCTCCAATTTTTGTTGCTAGTTATCCCTGAGCTTTTAGTATGTTGTAGCTGAGATTCTAAGCTTTCGGTTGCGTTTCCTTCATTTTCCGATCAGATGTCGGGATCATGCCCGTAATTCACTTGCAAGATTGGATTTGAGATTCTCGTGTTTTGCTTACGTGTTAAGTCTATGGGAAATATTCTAGCTCAATCGGTTAGGCGTCAGACTTACTTCTCATTCCATCATGCAGGCAGGGGTTCGAGTCCGCGGGTGAACATGATTTTTTTTTTTTTTTTTTTTTTTTTTAGCTATCTTGCCCACGATCAATTATAAGAATTCTAACAAATAATAGCTAAAATATTGCAAAATAAAACAGATTATAATTACTTTTTTATATCATATCTATTTATCTGTCTGTCTATCTACCTACATGACATATCTATCTCTCTGTCTAATATATATCTTTCTGTTTGAATACGTCCCTCTCTCTCTATCTATCCATATGTCTGTCTGTCTATCTACCTACATTGTATATCTATCTGTCTGTTTATCTATCTCTCTCTCTCTCTGTCTAATATATATGTATCTATCTGTTTAGATATGTCTATCTATCTATCCATCCATCTGCCTGTCTCTATCTATCTATCTATCTATCTATATATCTATCTATCTATCTGTCTGTCTGTCTATCTATCTATCTATCTGTCTATCTATCTATCTATCTATATGTCTGTCTCTCTATTCATCTATATGTCTGTCTCTCTATCTATCTCTGTCTCGATCTCTATCAATCTATATGTCTGTCTCTGTATCTATCTATATGTCTATCTATCTATCTATCTATCTATCTATCTATATATCTATCTATATGTCTGTCTCTCTATCTATCTATATTTCTGTCTCTCTGTCTATCTATATGTTTGTCTATCTATATGTCTGTCTATCTATCCATGAAGCTATCACGAGAAGGAGAACCATCTTCCAATTTCTCTCTTAATCCTTTGTTATCGCTTCCTTCGGGCGAAGGAACGATATCTAACATCAATTGGCGAGCCGCCAGGCGAAAGTTAGAGCCCGCTTACATAACGCGATAGGACCACGCAGCATGAAGCTATTACGAGATAGCTCGTAATAGCTTCATGATATGTCTGTCTCTCTATCTATATATATGTCTGTCTGTCTATCTGTCTATCTATCTATCTGTCTGTCTCTCTTTCTATCTATATGTTTATATATGTTTTATTAATATAACCACCAATCATCTCTCTATCTATCTATATATCTATGTATCTATCAATCTATCTCTCTATCTATAAGTCTGTCTCTCTATCTATCTATATGTCTGTCTCTCTATCTATATGTCTGTCTCTCTATATCTATCTATATATGTCTATGTTTTATTAATATAACCACCTATAATTTATCTCTCCATCCATCACTCCATCCATCTAATATAATTATCTTTCTTGTATGTATCTGTTTGATTATGTAAATCTGTTTGTCTATCTATTTTTCAATCTAATATCTGTTTAAATATTTTTTTCCTGTTTATCTATCTATACGACAGACCACCTAATTCGTCCGCATGACGAATTAAAATCTAGTTTATTTATTATTTTTATTTCTTATTTTTATTTCCTCCATTTCTTGTGGACAGCAAATCTCAGAAAGTTCATATTCAATAATCATCAAAATATCACCACATATCAACATCAATAAGACCTCAATTCTGCAAGAATCTTAATGTCATGACGTCATCATGACGTCATCTAGACGCCATTTTGTAAAATCACATTATCAATCATATCTCCATTATCAATTATCAAAAATAAATCAAATTCACATGACATAAACTTCAGATCAAGGGTCATCAGGTCATGTCATCAAAGGTCACCTGAAGGTCACGACGCGCGCGTACGCGCGCGTCAAATTTTCTAAATGCTAAAAATCACTTTTTGACCAAAACAGAGTACGTTTTAGGTCATTTTAAGCATTTCAAAAAATTGCGCGCGCAAACGTATGCGCGCGCGTTTCCGCGCGTAACGCCTCAATGCAACTCAGAAACACCGTTTTTTTTTATTTCATTGCATTGATCATATAATTTTGAGCAATTTGATACCTTGATCAACCTTCTACGACCATTAATAAGGAAATTAACACCCGTTAAAGTTTGCAGCACGTGTGCGCGCGAGCTCTCACTATAGGCCATATATGGGCAAAAACATGCCTATAGAAAATCTGCTGTAGCTCTTCAGAACGCATGGGGACCCCCAATTTTTTTTTCATATTTTGATAGAGTATGAACTAGAGATATAATTTCATGTCTCATTTGACCCTCAATTATATTATGACGTCATCAAAATGGCGTCGGAATTCAAAAAATCCATTATGCCTATTATGACGTCATTATAATTATGCAAATCTTGCTCTAACTCCGTGAATATTGGTCAATTTTCACCCAATTTTTGATATGTTGTAGCTTAGTTCTTACTCTTTCTGAGTTATTGCCTTTATTTTTCATTTTGATAGACAAATCATCCTCAAAAATTGCAATTAATAATGGCATGTCATTTTTAGTCATTTTGCGTGTAATCTCTATGGGACATGACTTTTTCTCAAAACTAGATTCTACATTCTTCTATTTCGTAAGCCATATCTCCAATTTTTGTTGCTAGTTATCCCTGAGCTTTTAGTATGTTGTAGCTGAGATTCTAAGCTTTCGGTTGCGTTTCCTTCATTTTCCGATCAGATGTCGGGATCATGCCCGTAATTCACTTGCAAGATTGGATTTGAGATTCTGGTGTTTTGCTTACGTGTTAAGTCTATGGGAAATATTCTAGCTCAATCGGTTAGGCGTCAGACTTACTTCTCATTCCATCATGCAGGCAGGGGTTCGAGTCCGCGGGTGAACATGATTTTTTTTTTTATTTTTTTTTTTTAGCTATCTTGCCCACGATCAATTATAAGAATTCTAACAAATAATAGCTAAAATATTGCAAAATAAAACAGATTATAATTACTTTTTTATATCATATCTATTTATCTGTCTGTCTATCTACCTACATGACATATCTATCTCTCTGTCTAATATATATCTTTCTGTTTGAATACGTCCCTCTCTCTCTATCTATCCATATGTCTGTCTGTCTATCTACCTACATTGTATATCTATCTGTCTGTTTATCTCTCTCTCTCTCTCTCTGTCTAATATATATGTATCTATATGTTTAGATATGTCTATCTATCTATCCATCCATCTGCCTGTCTCTATCTATCTATCTATCTATATATCTATCTATCTATCTGTCTGTCTGTCTCTCTATCTATCTATCTATCTATCTGTCTATCTATCTATCTATCTATCTATATGTCTGTCTCTCTATTCATCTATATGTCTGTCTCTCTATCTATCTCTGTCTCGATCTCTATCAATCTATATGTCTGTCTCTGTATCTATCTATATGTCTATCTATCTATCTATCTATCTATCTATCTATCTATCTATCTATCTATATATCTATCTATATGTCTGTCTCTCTATCTATCTATATTTCTGTCTCTCTGTCTATCTATATGTTTGTCTATCTATATGTCTGTCTATCTATCCATGAAGCTATCACGAGAAGGAGAACCATCTTCCAATTTCTCTCTTAATCCTTTGTTATCGCTTCCTTCGGGCGAAGGAACGATATCTAACATCAATTGGCGAGCCGCCAGGCGAAAGTTAGAGCCCGCTTACATAACGCGATAGGACCACGCAGCATGAAGCTATTACGAGATAGCTCGTAATAGCTTCATGATATGTCTGTCTCTCTATCTATATATATGTCTGTCTATCTATCTGTCTGTCTATCTATCTGTCTGTCTCTCTTTCTATCTATATGTTTATATATGTTTTATTAATATAACCACCAATCATCTCTCTATCTATCTATATATCTATATATCTATCAATCTATCTCTCTATCTATAAGTCTGTCTCTCTATCTATCTATATGTCTGTCTCTCTATCTATATGTCTGTCTCTCTATATCTATCTTTATATGTCTATGTTTTATTAATATAACCACCTATAATTTATCTCTCCATCCATCACTCCATCCATCTAATATAATTATCTTTCTTGTATGTACCTGTTTGATTATGTAAATCTGTTTGTCTATCTATTTTTCAATCTAATATCTGTTTAAATATTTTTTTCCTGTTTATCTATCTATACGACAGACCACCTAATTCGTCCGCATGACGAATTAAAATCTAGTTTATTAGGTGGTCTGTCTATGACAGATCACCTTTTATGTTTGTCCGAATTTTCTTTCTTTATTAGGTGGTCTGTCTATGACAGATCACCTCTTATGTTTGTCCGAATTTTCTTTCTTTATTTATTAGGTGGTCTGTCTATGACAGATCACCTATTATGTTTGTCCGAATTTTCTTTCTTTATTATTTATTATTAGGTGGTCTGTCTATGACAGATCACCTCTTATGTTTGTCCGAATTTTCTTTCTTTATTATTAGGTGGTCTGTCTATGACAGATCACCTCTTATATTTGTCCGAATTTTCTTTCTTTATTAGGTGGTCTGTCTATGACAGATCACCTATTATGTTTGTCCGAATTTTCTTTCTTTATTTATTATTTATTTTTATTTCTTATTTTTATTTCCTCCATTTCTTGTGGACAGCAAATCTCAGAAAGTTCATATTCAATAATCATCAAAATATCAGCACATATCAACATCAATAAGACCTCAATTCTGCAAGAATCTTAATGTCATGACGTCATCATGACGTCATCTAGACGCCATTTTGTAAAATCACATTATCAATCATATCTCCATTATCAATTATCAAAAATAAATCAAATTCACATGACATAAACTTCAGATCAAGGGTCATCAGGTCATGTCATCAAAGGTCACCTAAAGGTCACGACGCGCGCGTACGCGCGCGTCAAAATTTTAAAATGCTAAAAATCACTTTTTGACCAAAACAGAGTACGTTTTAGGTCATTTTAAGCATTTCAAAAAATTGCGCGCGCAAACGTATGCGCGCGCGTTTCCGCGCGTAACGCCTTGAATGCAACTCAGAAACACCGTTTTTTTTATTTCATTGCATTGATCATATAATTTTGAGCAATTTGATACCTTGATCAACCTTCTACGACCATTAATAAGGAAATTAACACCCGTTAAAGTTTGCAGCACGTGTGCGCGCGAGCTCTCACTATAGGCCATATATGGGCAAAAACATGCCTATAGAAAATCCGCTGTAGCTCTTCAGAACGCGTGGGGACCCCCAATTTTTTTTTCATATTTTGATAGAGTATGAACTAGAGATATAATTTCATGTCTCATTTGACCCTCAATTATATTATGACGTCATCAAAATGGCGTCGGAAGTCAAAAAATCCATTTTGCCTATTATGACGTCATTATAATTATGCAAATCTTGCTCTAACTCCGTGAATATCGGTCTATTTTCACCCAATTTTTGATATGTTGTAGCTTAGTTCTTACTCTTTCTGAGTTATTGCCTTTATTTTTCATTTTGATAATTAGATCATCCTCAAAAATTGCAAATAATAATGGCATGTCATTTTTACTCATTTTGCGTGTAATCTCTATGGGACATGACTTTTTCTCAAAACTAGATTCTACATTCTTCTATTTCGTAAGCCATATCTCCAATTTTTGTTGCTAGTTATCCCTGAGCTTTTAGTATGTTGTAGCTGAGATTCTAAGCTTTCGGTTGCGTTTCCTTCATTTTCCGATCAGATGTCGGGATCATGCCCGTAATTCACTTGCAAGATTGGATTTGAGATTCTGGTGTTTTGCTTACGTGTTAAGTCTATGGGAAATATTCTAGCTCAATCGGTTAGGCGTCAGACTTACTTCTCATTCCATCATGCAGGCAGGGGTTCGAGTCCGCGGGTGAACATGATTTTTTTTTTTTTTTTTTTTTTTTTAGCTATCTTGCCCACGATCAATTATAAGAATTCTAACAAATAATAGCTAAAATATTGCAAAATAAAACAGATTATAATTACTTTTTTATATCATATCTATTTATCTGTCTGTCTATCTACCTACATGACATATCTATCTCTCTGTCTAATATATATCTTTCTGTTTGAATACGTCCCTCTCTCTCTATCTATCCATATGTCTGTCTGTCTATCTACCTACATTGTATATCTATCTGTCTGTTTATCTCTCTCTCTCTCTCTCTGTCTAATATATATGTATCTATCTGTTTAGATATGTCTATCTATCTATCCATCCATCTGCCTGTCTCTATCTATCTATCTATCTATATATCTATCTATCTATCTGTCTGTCTGTCTCTCTATCTATCTATCTATCTGTCTATCTATCTATCTATCTATCTATATGTCTGTCTCTCTATTCATCTATATGTCTGTCTCTCTATCTATCTTTATATGTCTATGTTTTATTAATATAACCACCTATAATTTATCTCTCCATCCATCACTCCATCCATCTAATATAATTATCTTTCTTGTATGTATCTGTTTGATTATGTAAATCTGTTCGTCTATCTATTTTTCAATCTAATATCTGTTTAAATATTTTTTTCCTGTTTATCTATCTATACGACAGACCACCTAATTCGTCCGCATGACGAATTAAAATCTAGTTTATTAGGTGGTCTGTCTATGACAGATCACCTCTTATGTTTGTCCGAATTTTCTTTCTTTATTATTTTTATTTCTTATTTTTATTTCCTCCATTTCTTGTGGACAGCAAATCTCAGAAAGTTCATATTCAATAATCATCAAAATATTACCACATATCAACATCATTAAGACCTCAATTCTGCAAGAATCTAAATGTCATGACGTCATCATGACGTCATCTAGACGCCATTTTGTAAAATCACATTATCAATCATATCTCCATTATCAATTATCAAAAATCAATCAAATTCACATGACATAAACTTCAGATCAAGGGTCATCAGGTCATGTCATCAAAGGTCACCTGAAGGTCACGACGCGCGCGTACGCGCGCGTCAAAATTTTAAAATGCTAAAAATCACTTTTTGACCAAAACAGAGTACGTTTTAGGTCATTTTAAGCATTTCAAAAAATTGCGCGCGCAAACGTATGCGCGCGCGTTTCCGCGCGTAACGCCTCAATGCAACTCAGAAACACCGTTTTTTTTTATTTCATTGCATTGATCATGTAATTTTGAGCAATTTGATACCTTGATCAACCTTCTACGACCATTAATAAGGAAATTAACACCCGTTAAAGTTTGCAGCACGTGTGCGCGCGAGCTCTCACTATAGGCCATATATGGGCAAAAACATGCCTATAGAAAATCCGCTGTAGCTCTTCAGAACGCATGGGGACCCCCAATTTTTTTTTCATATTTTGATAGAGTATGAACTAGAGATATAATTTCATGTCTCATTTGACCCTCAAGTATATTATGACGTCATCAAAATGGCGTCGGAATTCAAAAAATCCATTTTGCCTATTATGACGTCATTATAATTATGCAAATCTTGCTCTAACTCCGTGAATATTGGTCAATTTTCACCCAATTTTTGATATGTTGTAGCTTAGTTCTTACTCTTTCTGAGTTATTGCCTTTATTTTTCATTTTGATAGACAAATCATCCTCAAAAATTGCAAATAATAATGGCATGTCATTTTTACTCATTTTGCGTGTAATCTCTATGGGACATGACTTTTTCTCAAAACTAGATTCTACATTCTTCTATTTCGTAAGCCATATCTCCAATTTTTGTTGCTAGTTATCCCTGAGCTTTTAGTATGTTGTAGCTGAGATTCTAAGCTTTCGGTTGCGTTTCCTTCATTTTCCGATCAGATGTCGGGATCATGCCCGTAATTCACTTGCAAGATTGGATTTGAGATTCTGGTGTTTTGCTTACGTGTTAAGTCTATGGGAAATATTCTAGCTCAATCGGTTAGGCGTCAGACTTACTTCTCATTCCATCATGCAGGCAGGGGTTCGAGTCCGCGGGTGAACATGATTTTTTTTTTTTTTTTTTTTTTTTTAGCTATCTTGTACGAAAGACCATTAGTGCCACGGAGAAAAAAAAACACTATTTCTACTAATCTGTTATAACAGATTACGGTATTTCTACTAATCTGTTTAAACAGATTATAATCTGTTATAACAGATTACGGTATTTCTACTAATCTGTTATAACAGATTACGGTATTTCTACTAATCTGTTATAACAGATTATAATCTATTTAAACAGATTAGTAGAAATACCGTAATCTGTTATAACAGATTAGTAGAAATACCGTAATCTGTTATAACAGATTATAATCTGTTTAAACAGATTAGTAGAAATACCGTAATCTGTTATAACAGATTAGTAGAAATACCGTAATCTGTTATAACAGATTATAATCTGTTTAAACAGATTAGTAGAAATACCGTAATCTGTTATAACAGATTAGTAGAAATACCGTAATCTGTTATAACAGATTATAATCTGTTTAAACAGATTAGTAGAAATACTGTAATCTGTTATAACAGATTAGTAGAAATACCGTAATCTGTTATAACAGATTAGTAGAAATACCGTAATCTGTTATAACAGATTATAATCTGTTTAAACAGATTAGTAGAAATACCGTAATCTGTTATAACAGATTAGTAGAAATAGTGTTTTTTTTTCTCCGTGGCACTAATGGTCTTTCGTAATCTTGCCCACGATCAATTATAAGAATTCTAACAAATAATAGCTAAAATATTGCAAAATAAAACAGATTATAATTACTTTTTTATATCATATCTATTTATCTGTCTGTCTATCTACCTACATGACATATCTATCTCTCTGTCTAATATATATCTTTCTGTTTGAATACGTCCCTCTCTCTCTATCTATCCATATGTCTGTCTGTCTATCTACCTACATTGTATATCTATCTGTCTGTTTATCTCTCTCTCTCTCTCTCTGTCTAATATATATGTATCTATCTGTTTAGATATGTCTATCTATCTATCCATCCATCTGCCTGTCTCTATCTATCTATCTATCTATATATCTATCTATCTATCTGTCTGTCTGTCTCTCTATCTATCTATCTATCTGTCTATCTATCTATCTATCTATCTATATGTCTGTCTCTCTATTCATCTATATGTCTGTCTCTCTATCTATCTCTGTCTCGATCTCTATCAATCTATATGTCTGTCTCTGTATCTATCTATATGTCTATCTATCTATCTATCTATCTATCTATCTATCTATCTATATATCTATCTATATGTCTGTCTCTCTATCTATCTATATTTCTGTCTCTCTGTCTATATATATGTTTGTCTATCTATATGTCTGTCTATCTATCCATGAAGCTATCACGAGAAGGAGAACCATCTTCCAATTTCTCTCTTAATCCTTTGTTATCGCTTCCTTCGGGCGAAGGAACGATATCTAACATCAATTGGTGAGCCGCCAGGCGAAAGTTAGAGCCCGCTTACATAACGCGATAGGACCACGCAGCATGAAGCTATTACGAGATAGCTCGTAATAGCTTCATGATATGTCTGTCTCTCTATCTATATATATGTCTGTCTATCTATCTGTCTATCTATCTATCTGTCTGTCTCTCTTTCTATCTATATGTTTATATATGTTTTATTAATATAACCACCAATCATCTCTCTATCTATCTATATATCTATATATCTATCAATCTATCTCTCTATCTATAAGTCTGTCTCTCTATCTATCTATATGTCTGTCTCTCTATCTATATGTCTGTCTCTCTATATCTATCTTTATATGTCTATGTTTTATTAATATAACCACCTATAATTGATCTCTCCATCCATCACTCCATCCATCTAATATAATTAGGTGGTCTGTCTATGACAGATCACCTTTTATGTTTGTCCGAATTTTCTTTCTTTATTTATTTATTTATTAGGTGGTCTGTCTATGACAGATCACCTTTTATGTTTGTCCGAATTTTCTTTCTTTATTAGGTGGTCTGTCTATGACAGATCACCTCTTATGTTTGTCCGAATTTTCTTTCTTTATTTATTTATTTATTTCTTATTTTTATTTCCTCCATTTCTTGTGGACAGCAAATCTCAGAAAGTTCATATTCAATAATCATCAAAATATCAGCACATATCAACATCAATAAGACCTCAATTCTGCAAGAATCTTAATGTCATGACGTCATCATGACGTCATCTAGACGCCATTTTGTAAAATCACATTATCAATCATATCTCCATTATCAATTATCAAAAATAAATCAAATTCACATGACATAAACTTCAGATCAAGGGTCATCAGGTCATGTCATCAAAGGTCACCTGAAGGTCACGACGCGCGCGTACGCGCGCGTCAAAATTTTAAAATGCTAAAAATCACTTTTTGACCAAAACAGAGTACGTTTTAGGTCATTTTAAGCATTTCAAAAAATTGCGCGCGCAAACGTATGCGCGCGCGTTTCCGCGCGTAACGCCTTGAATGCAACTCAGAAACACCGTTTTTTTTATTTCATTGCATTGATCATATAATTTTGAGCAATTTGATACCTTGATCAACCTTCTACGACCATTAATAAGGAAATTAACACCCGTTAAAGTTTGCAGCACGTGTGCGCGCGAGCTCTCACTATAGGCCATATATGGGCAAAAACATGCCTATAGAAAATCCGCTGTAGCTCTTCGGAACGCGTGGAGACCCCCAATTTTTTTTCATATTTTGATAGAGTATGAACTAGAGATATAATTTCATGTCTCATTTGACCCTCAATTATATTATGACGTCATCAAAATGGCGTCGGAAGTCAAAAAATCCATTTTGCCTATTATGACGTCATTATAATTATGCAAATCTTGCTCTAACTCCGTGAATATCGGTCAATTTTCACCCAATTTTTGATATGTTGTAGCTTAGTTCTTACTCTTTCTGAATTATTGCCTTTATTTTTCATTTTGATAATTAGATCATCCTCAAAAATTGCAAATAATAATGGCATGTCATTTTTACTCATTTTGCGTGTAATCTCTATGGGACATGACTTTTTCTCAAAACTAGATTCTACATTCTTCTATTTCGTAAGCCATATCTCCAATTTTTGTTGCTAGTTATCCCTGAGCTTTTAGTATGTTGTAGCTGAGATTCTAAGCTTTCGGTTGCGTTTCCTTCATTTCCGATCAGATGTCGGGATCATGCCCGTAATTCACTTGCAAGATTGGATTTGAGATTCTGGTGTTTTGCTTACGTGTTAAGTCTATGGGAAATATTCTAGCTCAATCGGTTAGGCGTCAGACTTACTTCTCATTCCATCATGCAGGCAGGGGTTCGAGTCCGCGGGTGAACATTATTTTTTATTTTTTTTTTTTTTTTTAGCTATCTTGCCCACGATCAATTATAAGAATTCTAACAAATAATAGCTAAAATATTGCAAAATAAAACAGATTATAATTACTTTTTTATATCATATCTATTTATCTGTCTGTCTATCTACCTACATGACATATCTATCTCTCTGTCTAATATATATCTTTCTGTTTGAATACGTCCCTCTCTCTCTATCTATCCATATGTCTGTCTGTCTATCTACCTACATTGTATATCTATCTGTCTGTTTATCTCTCTCTCTCTCTCTCTGTCTAATATATATGTATCTATCTGTTTAGATATGTCTATCTATCTATCCATCCATCTGCCTGTCTCTATCTATCTATCTATCTATGTATCTATCTATCTATCTATCTGTCTGTCTGTCTCTCTATCTATCTATCTATCTGTCTATCTATCTATCTATCTATCTATCTATCTATATGTCTGTCTCTCTATTCATCTATATGTCTGTCTCTCTATCTATCTCTGTCTCGATCTCTATCAATCTATATGTCTGTCTCTGTATCTATCTATATGTCTATCTATCTATCTATCTATCTATCTATCTATCTATCTATATATCTATCTATATGTCTGTCTCTCTATCTATCTATATTTCTGTCTCTCTGTCTATCTATATGTTTGTCTATCTATATGTCTGTCTATATATCCATGAAGCTATCACGAGAAGGAGAACCATCTTCCAATTTCTCTCTTAATCCTTTGTTATCGCTTCCTTCGGGCGAAGGAACGATATCTAACATCAATTGGCGAGCCGCCAGGCGAAAGTTAGAGCCCGCTTACATAACGCGATAGGACCACGCAGCATGAAGCTATTACGAGATAGCTCGTAATAGCTTCATGATATGTCTGTCTCTCTATCTATAAATATGTCTGTCTATCTATCTGTCTATCTATCTATCTGTCTGTCTCTCTTTCTATCTATATGTTTATATATGTTTTATTAATATAACCACCAATCATCTCTCTATCTATCTATATATCTATATATCTATCAATCTATCTCTCTATCTATAAGTCTGTCTCTCTATCTATCTATATGTCTGTCTCTCTATCTATATGTCTGTCTCTCTATATCTATCTTTATATGTCTATGTTTTATTAATATAACCACCTATAATTTATCTCTCCATCCATCACTCCATCCATCTAATATAATTATCTTTCTTGTATGTATCTGTTTGATTATGTAAATCTGTTTGTCTATCTATTTTTCAATCTAATATCTGTTTAAATATTTTTTTCCTGTTTATCTATCTATACGACAGACCACCTAATTCGTCCGCATGACGAATTAAAATCTAGTTAGGTGATCTGTCAACTGACAGATCACCTCTTGTGTTTCTACGAATTTTCTTTTTTATTTATTTTTATTATTTATTTTTCTTTTTCCACCCTTTTCTTGTTCCACCAAAATCAGAAAAAGTGCTCAATCAATTTTCATCAAAATATTATCAATTATGAACAGTTATCATGCGATGTGTACGAAACAAGTTCAACGTCAAATGGTCATCGTGACGTCATCTACGCGCCATTTTGTAAAATCACATTATCAACAATATCTTCATCATCAATCATCAAAAATGAACAATATCAACATAAAATTAACTTAAGATCATGGGTCAACTGTCCATGTCATCAAAGGTCATGAACAGGTCACGACGCGCATGTACGCGCGCGTCAAAATTTTAAAATGCTCAAAATCACTTTTTGATCAAAGTAGAGTACGAATCAGGTCATTTGAAGCGTTTCAAGAATTTGCGCGCTCACACGTTTTCGCGCGCGTTCACGCGCGTAGTGTTGTTACGCAAAGTAGAATCTGACTTTTTTTTACGTCAATGCATTTGTTATTAAATTTCTAATAATTTGATACCTTGATCAACCTTCTACGACCAGTAGTAAAGGAATTAGCTTCCATCAATATTTGAATCACGCGCGCACGCGCGCGTTAACAATAGACCAAATATGTTCAAAAACATGCCTTTACAAAATTCAATATAGCTCTTCAGATAGTCCGTTAACCCCTAAATTTTCTTTTATATTCGGATAGAGTATGAAATATAGATGTGATTTTATGTCACATTTGACCCTAAATTTTATCATGACGTCATCAAAATGGCGTCGGAACTGAAATTTTCCATTTTTGTTTTATGACGTTTGAATAATTTTGCAAATATGACTATAACTCCGTAATTCTTGATCATTTTTCGCCCAGATTCCGACATATTGTAGCTGAGCTTATACTCTCACTGAATATTGCATAGCATTTTCCTTTATTTTAATTATTCATCCCCAAAACTGAGAATTTATAGAGGCATATCACAATGCCAATTTTCACTATCATAAGTCAATTTGAGATAATATTCCTTCTTTGAACTATGAGAGTACGGGACGCTGTGTAGTCTAATGGATAGCACTCCTGCCTTGCAATGCAAAGGTCCTAAGTTCGAAACTCACTTGACAATGTTTTTTTTTGCTCATGTATTTGTGTGTAACCTCTATTAAATACTGATTTTTCTCAAAATTTGATTCTACATTCATGGATTGCGGCAACATTATTTTCACTATTTCGTGTAGTCACTTGCGAAATTGCATTCGGCATTCTCTAATAAAACAAGATCGTTTACATAACCTAATATTTTGTCTTTAAGCTGTTGTATTTAATATGTTCTTTTGTTAATAAAAGTCCGTTTTTAATCATGATGGTCATATTGATCTGCATTGACATGGTTGTAATGATCGAATATTAAATCGTGATCATGAGAATGACAGACAGATCACCTAATTCGTCCTCAAGACGAATTAAAATTCTAGTTATTTCTTATTTTTATTTCCTCCATTTCTTGTGGACAGCAAATCTCAGAAAGTTCATATTCAATAATCATCAAAATATCACCACATATCAACATCAATAAGACCTCAATTCTGCAAGAATCTTAATGTCATGACGTCATCATGACGTCATCTAGACGCCATTTTGTAAAATCACATTATCAATCATATCTCCATTATCAATTATCAAAAATAAATCAAATTCACATGACATAAACTTCAGATCAAGGGTCATCAGGTCATGTCATCAAAGGTCACCTGAAGGTCACGACGCGCGCGTACGCGCGCGTCAAAATTTTAAAATGCTCAAAATCACTTTTTGACCAAAACAGAGTACGTTTTAGGTCATTTTAAGCATTTCAAAAAATTGCGCGCGCAAACGTATGCACGCGCGTTTCCGCGCGTAACGCCTTGAATGCAACTCAGAAACACCGTTTTTTTTATTTCATTGCATTGATCATATAATTTTGAGCAATTTGATACCTTGATCAACCTTCTACGACCATTAATAAGGAAATTAACACCCGTTAAAGTTTGCAGCACGTGTGCGCGCGAGCTCTCACTATAGGCCATATATGGGCAAAAACATGCCTATAGAAAATCCGCTGTAGCTCTTCAGAACGCATGGGGACCCCCAATTTTTTTTTCATATTTTGATAGAGTATGAACTAGAGATATAATTTCATGTCTCATTTGACCCTCAATTATATTATGACGTCATCAAAATGGCGTCGGAAGTCAAAAAATCCATTTTGCCTATTATGACGTCATTATAATTATGCAAATCTTGCTCTAACTCCGTGAATATTGGTCAATTTTCACCCAATTTTTGATATGTTGTAGCTTAGTTCTTACTCTTTCTGAGTCATTGCCTTTAATTTTCATTTTGATAAACAGATCATCCTCAAAAATTGCAAATAATAATGGCATGTCATTTTTACTCATTTTGCGTGTAATCTCTATGGGACATGACTTTTTCTCAAAACTAGATTCTACATTCTTCTATTTCGTAAGCCATATCTCCAATTTTTGTTGCTAGTTATCCCTGAGCTTTTAGTATGTTGTAGCTGAGATTCTAAGCTTTCGGTTGCGTTTCCTTCATTTTCCGATCAGATGTCGGGATCATGCCCGTAATTCACTTGCAAGATTGGATTTGAGATTCTGGTGTTTTGCTTACGTGTTAAGTCTATGGGAAATATTCTAGCTCAATCGGTTAGGCGTCAGACTTACTTCTCATTCCATCATGCAGGCAGGGGTTCGAGTCCGCGGGTGAACATGATTTTTTTTTTTTTTTTTTTTTTTTAGCTATCTTGCCCACGATCAATTATAAGAATTCTAACAAATAATAGCTAAAATATTGCAAAATAAAACAGATTATAATTACTTTTTTATATCATATCTATTTATCTGTCTGTCTATCTACCTACATGACATATCTATCTCTCTGTCTAATATATATCTTTCTGTTTGAATACGTCCCTCTCTCTCTATCTATCCATATGTCTGTCTGTCTATCTACCTACATTGTATATCTATCTGTCTGTTTATCTCTCTCTCTCTCTCTCTGTCTAATATATATGTATCTATCTGTTTAGATATGTCTATCTATCTATCCATCCATCTGCCTGTCTCTATCTATCTATCTATCTATATATCTATCTATCTATCTGTCTGTCTGTCTCTCTATCTATCTATCTATCTGTCTATCTATCTATCTATCTATCTATCTATATGTCTGTCTCTCTATTCATCTATATGTCTGTCTCTCTATCTATCTCTGTCTCGATCTCTATCAATCTATATGTCTGTCTCTGTATCTATCTATATGTCTATCTATCTATCTATCTATCTATCTATCTATATATCTATCTATATGTCTGTCTCTCTATCTATCTATATTTCTGTCTCTCTGTCTATCTATATGTTTGTCTATCTATATGTCTGTCTATCTATCCATGAAGCTATCACGAGAAGGAGAACCATCTTCCAATTTCTCTCTTAATCCTTTGTTATCGCTTCCTTCGGGCGAAGGAACGATATCTAACATCAATTGGCGAGCCGCCAGGCGAAAGTTAGAGCCCGCTTACATAACGCGATAGGACCACGCAGCATGAAGCTATTACGAGATAGCTCGTAATAGCTTCATGATATGTCTGTCTCTCTATCTATATATATGTCTGTCTATCTATCTGTCTATCTATCTATCTGTCTGTCTCTCTTTCTATCTATATGTTTATATATGTTTTATTAATATAACCACCAATCATCTCTCTATCTATCTATATATCTATATATCTATCAATCTATCTCTCTATCTATAAGTCTGTCTCTCTATCTATCTATATGTCTGTCTCTCTATCTATATGTCTGTCTCTCTATATCTATCTTTATATGTCTATGTTTTATTAATATAACCACCTATAATTTATCTCTCCATCCATCACTCCATCCATCTAATATAATTATCTTTCTTGTATGTATCTGTTTGATTATGTAAATCTGTTTGTCTATCTATTTTTCAATCTAATATCTGTTTAAATATTTTTTTCCTGTTTATCTATCTATACGACAGACCACCTAATTCGTCCGCATGACGAATTAAAATCTAGTTATTTATTTTTATTTCTTATTTTTATTTCCTCCATTTCTTGTGGACAGCAAATCTCAGAAAGTTCATATTCAATAATCATCAAAATATCACCACATATCAACATCAATAAGACCTCAATTCTGCAAGAATCGTAATGTCATGACGTCATCATGACGTCATCTAGACGCCATTTTGTAAAATCACATTATCAATCATATCTCCATTATCAATTATCAAAAATAAATCAAATTCACATGACATAAACTTCAGATCAAGGGTCATCAGGTCATGTCATCAAAGGTCACCTGAAGGTCACGACGCGCGCGTACGCGCGCGTCAAAATTTTAAAATGCTGAAAATCACTTTTTGACCAAAACAGAGTACGTTTTAGGTCATTTTAAGCATTTCAAAAAATTGCGCGCGCAAACGTATGCGCGCGCGTTTCCGCGCGTAACGCCTCAATGCAACTCAGAAACACCGTTTTTTTTTATTTCATTGCATTGATCATATAATTTTGAGCAATTTGATACCTTGATCAACCTTCTACGACCATTAATAAGGAAATTAACACCCGTTAAAGTTTGCAGCACGTGTGCGCGCGAGCTCTCACTATAGGCCATATATGGGCAAAAACATGCCTATAGAAAATCCGCTGTAGCTCTTCAGAACGCATGGGGACCCCCAATTTTTTTTTCATATTTTGATAGAGTATGAACTAGAAATATAATTTCATGTCTCATTTGACCCTCAAGTATATTATGACGTCATCAAAATGGCGTCGGAATTCAAAAAATCCATTTTGCCTATTATGACGTCATTATAATTATGCAAATCTTGCTCTAACTCCGTGAATATTGGTCAATTTTCACCCAATTTTTGATATGTTGTAGCTTAGTTCTTACTCTTTCTGAGTTATTGCCTTTATTTTTCATTTTGATAGACAAATCATCCTCAAAAATTGCAAATAATAATGGCATGTCATTTTTACTCATTTTGCGTGTAATCTCTATGGGACATGACTTTTTCTCAAAACTAGATTCTACATTCTTCTATTTCGTAAGCCATATCTCCAATTTTTGTTGCTAGTTATCCCTGAGCTTTTAGTATGTTGTAGCTGAGATTCTAAGCTTTCGGTTGCGTTTCCTTCATTTTCCGATCAGATGTCGGGATCATGCCCGTAATTCACTTGCAAGATTGGATTTGAGATTCTGGTGTTTTGCTTACGTGTTAAGTCTATGGGAAATATTCTAGCTCAATCGGTTAGGCGTCAGACTTACTTCTCATTCCATCATGCAGGCAGGGGTTCGAGTCCGCGGGTGAACATGATTTTTTTTTTTTTTTTTTTTTTTTTAGCTATCTTGCCCACGATCAATTATAAGAATTCTAACAAATAATAGCTAAAATATTGCAAAATAAAACAGATTATAATTACTTTTTTATATCATATCTATTTATCTGTCTGTCTATCTACCTACATGACATATCTATCTCTCTGTCTAATATATATCTTTCTGTTTGAATACGTCCCTCTCTCTCTATCTATCCATATGTCTGTCTGTCTATCTACCTACATTGTATATCTATCTGTCTGTTTATCTCTCTCTCTCTCTCTCTGTCTAATATATATGTATCTATCTGTTTAGATATGTCTATCTATCTATCCATCCATCTGCCTGTCTCTATCTATCTATCTATCTATATATCTATCTATCTGTCTGTCTGTCTCTCTATCTATCTATCTATCTGTCTATCTATCTATCTATCTATCTATATGTCTGTCTCTCTATTCATCTATATGTCTGTCTCTCTATCTATCTCTGTCTCGATCTCTATCTATCTATATGTCTATCTATCTATCTATCTATCTATCTGTCTGTCTGTCTCTCTATCTATCTATCTATCTGTCTATCTATCTATCTATCTATCTATATGTCTGTCTCTCTATTCATCTATATGTCTGTCTCTCTATCTATCTCTGTCTCGATCTCTATCTATCTATATGTCTATCTATCTATCTATCTATCTATCTATCTATATATCTATCTATATGTCTGTCTCTCTATCTATCTATATTTCTGTCTCTCTGTCTATCTATATGTTTGTCTATCTATATGTCTGTCTATCTATCCATGAAGCTATCACGAGAAGGAGAACCATCTTCCAATTTCTCTCTTAATCCTTTGTTATCGCTTCCTTCGGGCGAAGGAACGATATCTAACATCAATTGGCGAGCCGCCAGGCGAAAGTTAGAGCCCGCTTACATAACGCGATAGGACCACGCAGCATGAAGCTATTACGAGATAGCTCGTAATAGCTTCATGATATGTCTGTCTCTCTATCTATATATATGTCTGTCTATCTATCTGTCTATCTATCTATCTGTCTGTCTCTCTTTCTATCTATATGTTTATATATGTTTTATTAATATAACCACCAATCATCTCTCTATCTATCTATATATCTATCAATCTATCTCTCTATCTATAAGTCTGTCTCTCTATCTATCTATATGTCTGTCTCTCTATCTATATGTCTGTCTCTCCATATCTTTCTATATATGTCTATGTTTTATTAATATAACCACCTATAATTTATCTCTCCATCCATAACTCCATCCATCTAATACAATTATCTTTCTTGTATGTATCTGTTTGATTATGTAAATCTGTTTGTCTATCTATTTTTCAATCTAATATCTGTTTAAATATTTTTTTCCTGTTTATCTATCTATACGACAGACCACCTAATTCGTCCGCATGACGAATTAAAATCTAGTTTATTATTAGGTGGTCTGTCTATGACAGATCACCTATTATGTTTGTCCGAATTTTCTTTCTTTATTATTAGGTGATCTGTCAATCGACAGATCAACTCTTAATTTCGTACGAATTTTCTTTTTTATTTATTTTTATTATTAGGTGATCTGTCAACTGACAGATCACCTCTTGTGTTTCTACGAATTTTCTTTTTTATTTATTAGGTGATCTGTCAACTGACAGATCACCTCTTGTGTTTCTACGAATTTTCTTTTTTATTTATTTTTAGGTGATCTGTCAATCGACAGATCACCTCTTAATTTCGTACGAATTTTCTTTTTTATTTATTTTTATTTATTTTTCTTTTTCCACCCTTTTCTTGTTCCACCAAAATCAGAAAAAGTGCTCGATCAATTTTCATCAAAATATTATCAATTATGCACAGTTATCATGCGATGTGTACGAAACAAGTTCAACCTCAAATAGTCATCGTGACGTCATCTACGCGCCATTTTGTAAAATCACATTATCAACAATATCTTCATCATCAATCATCAAAAATGAACAATATCAACATAAAATTAACTTCAGATCATGGGTCAACTGTCAATGTCATCAAAGGTCATGAACAGGTCACGACGCGCATGTACGCGCGCGTCAAAATTTTAAAATGCTCAAAATCACTTTTTGATCAAAGTAGAGTACGAATCAGGTCATTTGAAGCATTTCAAGAATTTGCGCGCTCACACGTTTTCGCGCGCGTTCACGCGCGTAACGTCGTTACGCAATGTAGAATCTCACTTTCTTTTACGTCAATGCATTTGTTATTAAATTTCTAATAATTTGATACCTTGATCAACCTTCTACGACCAGTAGTAAAGGAATTAGCTTCCATCAAAGTTTGAATCACGCGCGCACGCGCGCGTTCACAATAGACCAAATATGTGCAAAAACATGCCTTTACAAAATTCAATATAACTCTTCAGATAGTCCGTTGACCCCTAAATTTTCTTTTATATTCGGATAGAATATGAATTACAGATGTGATTTTATGTCACATTTGACCCTAAATTTTATCATGACGTCATCAAAATGGCGTCGGAACTAAAATTTTCCATTTTTGTTTTATGACGTTTGAATAATTTTGCAAATATGACTATAACTCCGTAATTCTTGATCATTTTTCGCCCAGATTTCGACATATTGTAGCTGAGCTTATACTCTTACTGAATATTGCATAACATTTTCACTTATTTTAATTATTCATCCCCAAAACTGAGAATTTATAGAGGCATATCACAATGCCAATTTTCACTATCATAAGTCAATTTAAGATAATATTCCTTCTTTGAACGATGAGAGTACGGGACGCTGTGTAGTCCAATGGATAGCGCACATGCCTTACAATACAAAGGTCCTTGGTTCGAAACTCGCTTGACAATGTTCTTTTTTTTGCTGATGTATTTGTGTGTAACGTCTATTAAATACTGATTTTTCTCAAAATTTGATTCTACATTCATGGATTTCGGCAACATTAATTTAATTATTTCGTGTAGTCACTTGCGAAAGTGCATTTGGCATTCTCTAATACAACAAGATCGTTTACACAACGTAATATTTTGTCTTTCAGCTGCTGTATTTAATATGTTCTTTTGTTAATAAAAGTCTGCTTTTAATGATGGTGATTATATTGATGTGCATTGCCATGGATATAATGATCAAATATTACATCGTGATCATGAGAATGACAGACAGATCACCTAATTCGTCCTTAAGACGAATTAAAATTCTAGTTTATTTTTATTATTAGGTGATCTGTCAACTGACAGATCACCTCTTGTGTTTCTACGAATTTTCTTTTTTATTTATTTTTATTTATTTTTCTTTTTCCACCCTTTTCTTGTTCCACCAAAATCAGAAAAACTGTTCTATCAATTTTCATCAAATTATTATCAATTATGCACAGTTATCATGCGATGTGTACGAAACAAGTTCAACGTCAAATGGTCATCGTGACGTCATCTACGCGCCATTTTGTAAAATCACATTATCAACAATATCTTCATCATCAATCATCAAAAATGAACAATATTAACATGAAATTAACTTCAGATCATGGGTCAACTGTCCATGTGATCAAACGTCATTAACACGTCACGACGCGCATGTACGCGCGCGTCAAAATTTTAAAATGCTCAAAATCACTTTTTGATCAAAGTAGAGTACGAATCAGGTCATTTGAAGCATTTCAAGAATTTGCGCGCTCACACGTTTTCGCGCGCGTTCACGCGCGTAGCGTCGTTACGCAATGTAAAATCTCACTTTCTTTTACGTCAATGCATTTGTTATTAAATTTCTAATAATTTGATACCTTGATCAACCTTCTACGACCAGTAGTAAAGGAATTAGCTTCCATCAAAGTTTGAATCACGCGCGCACGCGCGCGTTAACAATAGACCAAATATGTGCAAAAACATGCCTTTACAAAATTCAATATAGCTCTTCAGATAGTCCGTTGACCCCTAAATTTTCTTTTATATTCGGATAGAGTATGAGTTGTAGATATGATTTCATGTCACATTGGACCCTAAATTTTATCATGACGTCATTAAAATGGCGTCGGAACTAAAATTTTCCATTTTTGTTTGATGACGTTTTCATAAATTTGCAAATATGACTATAACTCCGTAATTGTTGATCATTTTTCGCCCAGATTTCGACATATTGTAGCTGAGCTTATACTCTTACTCAATATTTCATTCAACTTTAATTTATATTACTTTTTTTATCCTCAAAACTGAGAATTTATAGAGGCATATCACAATGCCAATTTTCACTGTCATAAGTCAATTTAAGATAATATTCCTTCTTTGAACTATGAGAGTACGGGACGCTGTGTAGTCTAATGGATAGCACACCTGCCTTGCAATGCAAAGGTCCTTGGTTCGAAACTCACTTGACAATGTTCTTTTTTTTTGCTCATATATTTGTGTGTAACGTCTGTTAAATACTGATTTTTCTCAAAATTTGATTCTACATTCATTGATTCCGGCAACATTATTTTTACTATTTCGTGTAGTCACTTGCGAAATTGCATTCGGCATTCTCTAATAAAACAAGATCGTTTACATGACCTAATATTTTGTCTTTAAGCTGTTGTATTTAATATGTTCTTTTGTTAATAAAAGTCTGTTTTTAATCATGATGATCATATTGATCTGCATTGACATGGTTGTAATGATCGAATATTAAATCGTGATCATGAGAATGACAGACAGATCACCTAATTCGTCCTCAAGACGAATTAAAATTCTAGTTATTATTTATTTTTCTTTTTCCACCCTTTTCTTGTTCCACCAAAAGCTGAAAAAGTGCTCAATCAATTTTCATCAAAATATTATCAATTATGAACAGTTATCATGCGATGTGTACGAAACAAGTTCAACGTCAAATGGTCATCGTGACGTCATCTACGCGCCATTTTGTAAAATCACATTATCAACAATATCTTCATCATCGATCATCAAAAATGAACAATATCAACATCGAATTAACTTCAGATCAAGGGTCAACTGTCCATGTCATCAAAGGTCATGTACACGTAACGACGCGCATGTACGCGCGCGTCAAAATTTTAAAATGCCCCAAATCACTTTTTGATCAAAGTAGAGTACGAATCAGGTCATTTGAAGCATTTCAAGAATTTGCGCGCTCAACCGTTTTCGCGCGCGTTCACGCGCGTAGCGTCGTTACGCAATGTAAAATCTCACTTTCTTTTACGTCAATGCATTTGGTATTAAATTTCTAATAATTTGATACCTTGATCAACCTTCTACGACCAGTAGTAAAGGAATTAGCTTCCATCAAAGTTTGAATCACGCGCGCACGCGCGCGTTAACAATAGACCAAATATGTGCAAAAACATGCCTTTACAAAATTCAATATAGCTCTTCAGATAGTCCGTTGACCCCTAAATTTTCTTTTATATTCGGATAGAGTATGAAATATAGATGTGATTTTATGTCACATTTGACCCTAAATTTTATCATGACGTCATCAAAATGGCGTCGGAACTAAATTTTTCCATTTTGGTTTTATGACGTTTGAATAATTTTGCAAATATGACTATAACTCCGTAATTCTTGATCATTTTTCGCCCAGATTCCGACATATTGTAGCTGAGCTTATACTCTTACTGAATATTGCATAACATTTTCACTTATTTTAATTATTCATCCCCAAAACTGAGAATTTATAGACGCATATCACAATGCCAATTTTCACTATCATAAGTCAATTTAAGATAATATTCCTTCTTTGAACGATGAGAGTACGGGACGCTGTGTAGTCTAATGGATAGCACACCTGCCTTGCAATGCAAAGGTCCTAGGTTCGAAACTCACTTGACAATGTTTTTTTTTTGCTCATGTATTTGTGTGTAACCTCTATTAAATACTGATTTTTCTCCAAATTTGATTCTACATTCATGGATTCCGGCAACATTATTTTCACTATTTCGTGTAGTCACTTGCGAAATTGCATTCGGCATTCTCTAATAAAACAAGATCGTTTACATAACCTAATATTTTGTCTTTAAGCTGTTGTATTTAATATGTTCTTTTGTTAATAAAAGTCCGTTTTTAATCATGATGATCATATTGATCTACATTGACATGGTTGTAATGATCGAATATTAAATCGTGATCATGAGAATGACAGACAGATCACCTAATTCGTCCTCAAGACGAATTAAAATTCTAGTTTTTATTAGGTGATCTGTCAATCGACAGATCACCTCTTAATTTCGTACGAATTTTCTTTTTTATTTATTATTATTAGGTGATCTGTCAATCGACAGATCACCTCTTAATTTCGTACGAATTTTCTTTTTTATTTATTTTTATTTATTTTTCTTTTTCCACCCTTTTCTTGTTCCACCAAAATCAGAAAAAGTGCTCGATCAATTTTCATCAAAATATTATCAATTATGCACAGTTATCATGCAATGTGTACGAAACAAGTTCAACCTCAAATAGTCATCGTGACGTCATCTACGCGCCATTTTGTAAAATCACATTATCAACAATATCTTCATCATCAATCATCAAAAATGAACAATATCAACATAAAATTAACTTCAGATCATGGGTCAACTGTCAATGTCATCAAAGGTCATGAACAGGTCACGACGCGCATGTACGCGCGCGTCAAAATTTTAAAATGCTCAAAATCACTTTTTGATCAAAGTAGAGTACGAATCAGGTCATTTGAAGCATTTCAAGAATTTGCGCGCTCACACGTTTTCGCGCGCGTTCACGCGCGTAACGTCGTTACGCAATGTAGAATCTCACTTTCTTTTACGTCAATGCATTTGTTATTAAATTTCTAATAATTTGATACCTTGATCAACCTTCTACGACCAGTAGTAAAGGAATTAGCTTCCATCAAAGTTTGAATCACGCGCGCACGCGCGCGTTCACAATAGACCAAATATGTGCAAAAACATGCCTTTACAAAATTCAATATAACTCTTCAGATAGTCCGTTGACCCCTAAATTTTCTTTTATATTCGGATAGAATATGAATTACAGATGTGATTTTATGTCACATTTGACCCTAAATTTTATCATGACGTCATCAAAATGGCGTCGGAACTAAAATTTTCCATTTTTGTTTTATGACGTTTGAATAATTTTGCAAATATGACTATAACTCCGTAATTCTTGATCATTTTTCGCCCAGATTTCGACATATTGTAGCTGGACTTATACTCTTACTAAATATTGCATAACATTTTCACTTATATTAATTATTCATCCTCAAAACTGAGAATTTATAGAGGCATATCACAATGCCAATTTTCACTGTCATAAGTCAATTTAAGATAATATTACTTCTTTGAACTATGAGAGTACAGGACGCTGTGTAGTCCAATGGATAGCACACATGCCTTGCAATGCAAAGATCCTTGGTTCGAAACTCACTTGACAATGTTCTTTTTTTTGCTCATGTATTTGTGTGTAACGTCTATTGAATACTGATTTTTCTCAAAATGTTATTCTACATTCTTGGATTCCGGCAACATTATTTTCACTACTTTGTGTAGTCACTTGCGAAATTGCATTTGGCATTCTCTCTAAAAAAAAAGATCTTTTACACAACGTAATATTTTGCCTTTCAGCTGCTGTACTTTTGTTAATTAAAGTCCGTTTTAATCATGATGATCATATTAATATGCATTGCCAAGGTTATAATGATCGAATATTAGATCGTGATCATGAGAATGACAGACAGATCACCTAATTCGTCCTCAAGACGAATTAAAATTCTAGTTTATTTTTATTGCCAAATCTTTGTCCACCTCTATCTCAAAATCGGGCATGTCAATTTCCTTGATTTTCATGTCATGTATGGGCATCATTATAGACATGGGAATGGAAACTTTTCAAGGTTATCAAATCATGATGACGTCATCTAGGCGCCATTTTGTAAAATTAAATGATTGATCATATCATCGCAACTAATCATCAAAAATCATCCATATTTGCATCATATCAAGTTCAGGTGACAGGTCATCAGGACATATCATCAGAGGTCATGCAAAGGTCACGACGCGCACGTACGCGCGCGTCAAAATTTTAAATTTCCCCAAATCGACCGTGGTCAAGTTTGGGTACGTTTCTGGTCATTTTGAGCATGTCAAGAATTTGCGCGCGCACAGGTATGCGTGCGCGTTCTTGCACCTACCATCGTTATGCATCTTCGAGTCATCATTTCTTTCATGTCTTTCCATTGTCCATTGTCTTCTGATTAATTTGATACCTCATTCAGCCTCTTACGACCAATAATACGGGAATGCGCGTCCATTCAAATTTGCATTACGCGCGCGTAAATGGGCTAAAATATGCCTATATAAAATTCACTGTAGCTCTTCAGGGAGTCCGTTGACCCCAATTTTTCTTTTCATATTCGAATAGAGTATGAATAGGAGATATGATTTCATGCCACATTTGACTCTTAATTACATCGTGACGTCATCAAAATGGCGTCGGAACTAAGAACAAGTGTTTTCTGTTTCATGATGTCACCACAGTCATTTAAATTGATTTTAATTCCGTAAATCTTGGTCTGTTCTCGCCAAATTTTCAATATGTTTTAGCTTAGAATGTATCCTTTAGACAATATCTCCACTGTTTCATTTTAAAGCTTGTACTATTCTCAAAACTAGAATTTGTAGAGTTTTGTCATCATGCCAATTTGGAATTGCAAGAATGTACATTCAATGTCAAGTTGACAATATGTTTCCTATTTTGCTCTCTGTGCTTGTCGAACACACTGTGGCCGACTGGATAACACACCTGACTGGTATACCAGGGTTCGGTGGTTCAAACCTCGCTGGACCCCCTTTTTTTTTTTTTTTTTTTTTTTGGTCCTTTTTAGGTGGTCTGTCATTAAGATGACAGATCACCTATTATATTCGTCAGAATTTACTTTATTTATTTTTATTGCCAAATCTTTGTCCACCTCTATCTCAAAATCGGGCATGTCAATTTCCTTGATTTTCATGTCATGTATGGGCATCATTATAGACATGGGAATGGAAACTTTTCAAGGTTATCAAATCATGATGACGTCATCTAGGCGCCATTTTGTAAAATTAAATGATTGATCATATCATCGCAACTAATCATCAAAAATCATCCATATTTGCATCATATCAAGTTCAGGTGACAGGTCATCAGGACATATCATCAGAGGTCATGCAAAGGTCACGACGCGCACGTACGCGCGCGTCAAAATTTTAAATTTCCCCAAATCGACCGTGGTCAAGTTTGGGTACGTTTCTGGTCATTTTGAGCATGTCAAGAATTTGCGCGCGCACAGGTATGCGTGCGCGTTCTTGCACCTACCATCGTTATGCATCTTCGAGTCATCATTTCTTTCATGTCTTTCCATTGTCCATTGTCTTCTGATTAATTTGATACCTCATTCAGCCTCTTACGACCAATAATACGGGAATGCGCGTCCATTCAAATTTGCATTACGCGCGCGTAAATGGGCTAAAATATGCCTATATAAAATTCACTGTAGCTCTTCAGGGAGTCCGTTGACCCCAATTTTTCTTTTCATATTCGAATAGAGTATGAATAGGAGATATGATTTCATGCCACATTTGACTCTTAATTACATCGTGACGTCATCAAAATGGCGTCGGAACTAAGAACAAGTGTTTTCTGTTTCATGATGTCACCACAGTCATTTAAATTGATTTTAATTCCGTAAATCTTGGTCTGTTCTCGCCAAATTTTCAATATGTTTTAGCTTAGAATGTATCCTTTAGACAATATCTCCACTGTTTCATTTTAAAGCTTGTACTATTCTCAAAACTAGAATTTGTAGAGTTTTGTCATCATGCCAATTTGGAATTGCAAGAATGTACATTCAATGTCAAGTTGACAATATGTTTCCTATTTTGCTCTCTGTGCTTGTCGAACACACTGTGGCCGACTGGATAACACACCTGACTGGTATACCAGGGTTCGGTGGTTCAAACCTCGCTGGACCCCCTTTTTTTTTTTTTTTTTTTTTTTGGTCCTTTTTAGGTGGTCTGTCATTAAGATGACAGATCACCTATTATATTCGTCAGAATTTACTTTATTTATTTTTATTGCCAAATCTTTGTCCACCTCTATCTCAAAATCGGGCATGTCAATTTCCTTGATTTTCATGTCATGTATGGGCATCATTATAGACATGGGAATGGAAACTTTTCAAGGTTATCAAATCATGATGACGTCATCTAGGCGCCATTTTGTAAAATTAAATGATTGATCATATCATCGCAACTAATCATCAAAAATCATCCATATTTGCATCATATCAAGTTCAGGTGACAGGTCATCAGGACATATCATCAGAGGTCATGCAAAGGTCACGACGCGCACGTACGCGCGCGTCAAAATTTTAAATTTCCCCAAATCGACCGTGGTCAAGTTTGGGTACGTTTCTGGTCATTTTGAGCATGTCAAGAATTTGCGCGCGCACAGGTATGCGTGCGCGTTCTTGCACCTACCATCGTTATGCATCTTCGAGTCATCATTTCTTTCATGTCTTTCCATTGTCCATTGTCTTCTGATTAATTTGATACCTCATTCAGCCTCTTACGACCAATAATACGGGAATGCGCGTCCATTCAAATTTGCATTACGCGCGCGTAAATGGGCTAAAATATGCCTATATAAAATTCACTGTAGCTCTTCAGGGAGTCCGTTGACCCCAATTTTTCTTTTCATATTCGAATAGAGTATGAATAGGAGATATGATTTCATGCCACATTTGACTCTTAATTACATCGTGACGTCATCAAAATGGCGTCGGAACTAAGAACAAGTGTTTTCTGTTTCATGATGTCACCACAGTCATTTAAATTGATTTTAATTCCGTAAATCTTGGTCTGTTCTCGCCAAATTTTCAATATGTTTTAGCTTAGAATGTATCCTTTAGACAATATCTCCACTGTTTCATTTTAAAGCTTGTACTATTCTCAAAACTAGAATTTGTAGAGTTTTGTCATCATGCCAATTTGGAATTGCAAGAATGTACATTCAATGTCAAGTTGACAATATGTTTCCTATTTTGCTCTCTGTGCTTGTCGAACACACTGTGGCCGACTGGATAACACACCTGACTGGTATACCAGGGTTCGGTGGTTCAAACCTCGCTGGACCCCCTTTTTTTTTTTTTTTTTTTTTTTTGGTCCTTTTTAGGTGGTCTGTCATTAAGATGACAGATCACCTATTATATTCGTCAGAATTTACTTTATTAGGTGATCTGTCAATCGACAGATCACCTCTTAATTTCGTACGAATTTTCTTTTTTATTAGGTGATCTGTCAATCGACAGATCACCTCTTAATTTCGTACGAATTTTCTTTTTTATTTATTAGGTGATCTGTCAATCGACAGATCACCTCTTAATTTCGTACGAATTTTCTTTTTTATTTATTTTTATTTATTTTTCTTTTTCCACCCTTTTCTTGTTCCACCAAAATCAGAAAAAGTGCTCGATCAATTTTCATCAAAATATTATCAATTATGCACAGTTATCATGCGATGTGTACGAAACAAGTTCAACCTCAAATAGTCATCGTGACGTCATCTACGCGCCATTTTGTAAAATCACATTATCAACAATATCTTCATCATCAATCATCAAAAATGAACAATATCAACATAAAATTAACTTCAGATCATGGGTCAACTGTCAATGTCATCAAAGGTCATGAACAGGTCACGACGCGCATGTACGCGCGCGTCAAAATTTTAAAATGCTCAAAATCACTTTTTGATCAAAGTAGAGTACGAATCAGGTCATTTGAAGCATTTCAAGAATTTGCGCGCTCACACGTTTTCGCGCGCGTTCACGCGCGTAACGTCGTTACGCAATGTAGAATCTCACTTTCTTTTACGTCAATGCATTTGTTATTAAATTTCTAATAATTTGATACCTTGATCAACCTTCTACGACCAGTAGTAAAGGAATTAGCTTCCATCAAAGTTTGAATCACGCGCGCACGCGCGCGTTCACAATAGACCAAATATGTGCAAAAACATGCCTTTACAAAATTCAATATAACTCTTCAGATAGTCCGTTGACCCCTAAATTTTCTTTTATATTCGGATAGAATATGAATTACAGATGTGATTTTATGTCACATTTGACCCTAAATTTTATCATGACGTCATCAAAATGGCGTCGGAACTAAAATTTTCCATTTTTGTTTTATGACGTTTGAATAATTTTGCAAATATGACTATAACTCCGTAATTCTTGATCATTTTTCGCCCAGATTTCGACATATTGTAGCTGGACTTATACTCTTACTAAATATTGCATAACATTTTCACTTATATTAATTATTCATCCTCAAAACTGAGAATTTATAGAGGCATATCACAATGCCAATTTTCACTGTCATAAGTCAATTTAAGATAATATTACTTCTTTGAACTATGAGAGTACGGGACGCTGTGTAGTCCAATGGATAGCACACATGCCTTGCAATACAAAGGTCCTTGGTTCGAAACTCGCTTGACAATGTTCTTTTTTTTGCTGATGTATTTGTGTGTAACGTCTATTAAATACTGATTTTTCTCAAAATTTGATTCTACATTCATGGATTTCGGCAACATTAATTTAATTATTTCGTGTAGTCACTTGCGAAAGTGCATTTGGCATTCTCTAATACAACAAGATCGTTTACACAACGTAATATTTTGTCTTTCAGCTGCTGTATTTAATATGTTCTTTTGTTAATAAAAGTCTGCTTTTAATGATGGTGATTATATTGATGTGCATTGCCATGGATATAATGATCAAATATTACATCGTGATCATGAGAATGACAGACAGATCACCTAATTCGTCCTTAAGACGAATTAAAATTCTAGTTTATTTTTCTTTTTCCACCCTTTTCTTGTTCCACCAAAATCAGAAAAAGTGCTCGATCAATTTTCATCAAAATATTATCAATTATGCACAGTTATCATGCGATGTGTACGAAACAAGTTCAACCTCAAATAGTCATCGTGACGTCATCTACGCGCCATTTTGTAAAATCACATTATCAACAATATCTTCATCATCAATCATCAAAAATGAACAATATCAACATAAAATTAACTTCAGATCATGGGTCAACTGTCAATGTCATCAAAGGTCATGAACAGGTCACGACGCGCATGTACGCGCGCGTCAAAATTTTAAAATGCTCAAAATCACTTTTTGATCAAAGTAGAGTACGAATCAGGTCATTTGAAGCATTTCAAGAATTTGCGCGCTCACACGTTTTCGCGCGCGTTCACGCGCGTAACGTCGTTACGCAATGTAGAATCTCACTTTCTTTTACGTCAATGCATTTGTTATTAAATTTCTAATAATTTGATACCTTGATCAACCTTCTACGACCAGTAGTAAAGGAATTAGCTTCCATCAAAGTTTGAATCACGCGCGCACGCGCGCGTTCACAATAGACCAAATATGTGCAAAAACATGCCTTTACAAAATTCAATATAACTCTTCAGATAGTCCGTTGACCCCTAAATTTTCTTTTATATTCGGATAGAATATGAATTACAGATGTGATTTTATGTCACATTTGACCCTAAATTTTATCATGACGTCATCAAAATGGCGTCGGAACTAAAATTTTCCATTTTTGTTTTATGACGTTTGAATAATTTTGCAAATATGACTATAACTCCGTAATTCTTGATCATTTTTCGCCCAGATTTCGACATATTGTAGCTGGACTTATACTCTTACTAAATATTGCATAACATTTTCACTTATATTAATTATTCATCCTCAAAACTGAGAATTTATAGAGGCATATCACAATGCCAATTTTCACTGTCATAAGTCAATTTAAGATAATATTACTTCTTTGAACTATGAGAGTACGGGACGCTGTGTAGTCCAATGGATAGCACACATGCCTTGCAATACAAAGGTCCTTGGTTCGAAACTCGCTTGACAATGTTCTTTTTTTTGCTGATGTATTTGTGTGTAACGTCTATTAAATACTGATTTTTCTCAAAATTTGATTCTACATTCATGGATTTCGGCAACATTAATTTAATTATTTCGTGTAGTCACTTGCGAAAGTGCATTTGGCATTCTCTAATACAATAAGATCGTTTACACAACGTAATATTTTGTCTTTCAGCTGCTGTATTTAATATGTTCTTTTGTTAATAAAAGTCTGCTTTTAATGATGGTGATTATATTGATGTGCATTGCCATGGATATAATGATCAAATATTACATCGTGATCATGAGAATGACAGACAGATCACCTAATTCGTCCTTAAGACGAATTAAAATTCTAGTTTTTATTTATTTTTCTTTTTCCACCCTTTTCTTGTTCCACCAAAATCAGAAAAAGTGCTCGATCAATTTTCATCAAAATATTATCAATTATGCACAGTTATCATGCGATGTGTACGAAACAAGTTCAACGTCAAATGGTCATCGTGACGTCATCTACGCGCCATTTTGTAAAATCACATTATCAACAATATCTTCATCATCAATCATCAAAAATGAACAATATTAACATCAAATTAACTTCAGATCAAGGGTCAACTGTCCATGTCATCAAAGGTCATGAACAGGTCACGACGCGCATGTACGCGCGCGTCAAAATTTTAAAATGCTCAAAATCACTTTTTGATCAAAGTAGAGTACGAATCAGGTCATTTGAAGCATTTCAAGAATTTGCGCGCTCACACGTTTTCGCGCGCATTCACGCGCGTAGCGTTGTTACGCAATGTAGAATCTCACTTTCTTTTACGTCAATGCATTTGTTATTAAATTTCTAATAATTTGATACCTTGATCAACCTTCTACGACCAGTAGTAAAGGAATTAGCTTCCATCAAAGTTTGAATCACGCGCGCACGCGCGCGTTCACAATAGGTCAAATATGTGCAAAAACATGCCTTTACAAAATTCAATATAACTCTTCAGATAGTCCGTTGACCCCTAAATTTTCTTTTATATTCCGATAGAGTATGAATTGTAGATGTGATTTCATGTCACATTTGACCCTAAATTTTATCATGACGTCATCAAAATGGCGTCGGAACTAAAATTTTCCATTTTTGTTTTATGACGTTTTAATAATTTTGCAAATATGACTATAACTCCGTAAATATTGGTCAATTTTCGCCCAGTTTTTTTATATGTTGTAGCTGAATACATACTCTTTCTAACTTATTGGCTATATTAACATTTAAAGGAACGGATCATCCTAAAAAATGGCAAGTTATAGAGGCATGTCATTTTCGCTCATTTTGTGTGCAATCTCTATGGGAAATGGCTTTTTCTCAAAACTGGATTTTACATTCCTCTATTTCGCGAGCCATATCTCCATTTCTAATCGTCGGTTTTCTCTTAGCTTGGAGTATAATGTAGCTGAGATTGTAAGCTATCGCAATCTGGTCTTATTTTTCTGATAAATAGCCGGGATCATGCCCGTATTTTTCTTGAAAAATTGGATTTGAGATCCCCTCAATTTGCTTATTTGTAAAGTCGATGGGAAATAGTGCTTATGTGTATTAGTCTATGGGAAATAGTGTAGCTCAGTTGATAAGGCACCAGACTTGCGTCCTTAGGGTCGAGGGTTCGAGCCCAGGGGTGAATATGAGAATTTTTTTTTTTTGTTGTTTATTTTCAACATTTCACAAATGGTCCTTTATGACCATTACAAGGTATATATTGCACAATAAAATAGTTTTAAAACCCTTTTATTATAACTTGTACATATACCATGTGTAACACTTATTTCACAAAACTTTTCATTTCCCTCTTTTCAAGGGTATTCAACATGTTCTCTTCGTAATAAAAGTTCAGTTTTCAATATGATCATCGTATTGATCTCAATAAACATGGTGATTGTATTCGTGATCATGAAAATCAGACACAGATCACCTAATTCGTCCTCATGACGAATTAAAGTTCTAGTTTTTATTTATTTTTCTTTTTCCACCCTTTTCTTGTTCCACCAAAATCAGAAAAAGTGCTCGATCAATTTTCATCAAAATATTATCAATTATGCACAGTTATCATGCAATGTGTACGAAACAAGTTCAACCTCAAATAGTCATCGTGACGTCATCTACGCGCCATTTTGTAAAATCACATTATCAACAATATCTTCATCATCAATCATCAAAAATGAACAATATCAACATAAAATTAACTTCAGATCATGGGTCAACTGTCAATGTCATCAAAGGTCATGAACAGGTCACGACGCGCATGTACGCGCGCGTCAAAATTTTAAAATGCTCAAAATCACTTTTTGATCAAAGTAGAGTACGAATCAGGTCATTTGAAGCATTTCAAGAATTTGCGCGCTCACACGTTTTCGCGCGCGTTCACGCGCGTAACGTCGTTACGCAATGTAGAATCTCACTTTCTTTTACGTCAATGCATTTGTTATTAAATTTCTAATAATTTGATACCTTGATCAACCTTCTACGACCAGTAGTAAAGGAATTAGCTTCCATCAAAGTTTGAATCACGCGCGCACGCGCGCGTTCACAATAGACCAAATATGTGCAAAAACATGCCTTTACAAAATTCAATATAACTCTTCAGATAGTCCGTTGACCCCTAAATTTTCTTTTATATTCGGATAGAATATGAATTACAGATGTGATTTTATGTCACATTTGACCCTAAATTTTATCATGACGTCATCAAAATGGCGTCGGAACTAAAATTTTCCATTTTTGTTTTATGACGTTTGAATAATTTTGCAAATATGACTATAACTCCGTAATTCTTGATCATTTTTCGCCCAGATTTCGACATATTGTAGCTGGACTTATACTCTTACTAAATATTGCATAACATTTTCACTTATATTAATTATTCATCCTCAAAACTGAGAATTTATAGAGGCATATCACAATGCCAATTTTCACTGTCATAAGTCAATTTAAGATAATATTACTTCTTTGAACTATGAGAGTACAGGACGCTGTGTAGTCCAATGGATAGCACACATGCCTTGCAATGCAAAGATCCTTGGTTCGAAACTCACTTGACAATGTTCTTTTTTTTGCTCATGTATTTGTGTGTAACGTCTATTGAATACTGATTTTTCTCAAAATGTTATTCTACATTCTTGGATTCCGGCAACATTATTTTCACTACTTTGTGTAGTCACTTGCGAAATTGCATTTGGCATTCTCTCTAAAAAAAAAGATCTTTTACACAACGTAATATTTTGCCTTTCAGCTGCTGTACTTTTGTTAATTAAAGTCCGTTTTAATCATGATGATCATATTAATATGCATTGCCAAGGTTATAATGATCGAATATTAGATCGTGATCATGAGAATGACAGACAGATCACCTAATTCGTCCTCAAGACGAATTAAAATTCTAGTTTATTTTTCTTTTTCCACCCTTTTCTTGTTCCACCAAAATCAGAAAAAGTGCTCGATCAATTTTCATCAAAATATTATCAATTATGCACAGTTATCATGCGATGTGTACGAAACAAGTTCAACGTCAAATGGTCATCGTGACGTCATCTACGCGCCATTTTGTAAAATCACATTATCAACAATATCTTCATCATCAATCATCAAAAATAAACAATATTAACATCAAATTAACTTCAGATCAAGGGTCAACTGTCCATGTCATCAAAGGTCATGAACAGGTCACGACGCGCATGTACGCGCGCGTCAAAATTTTAAAATGCTCAAAATCACTTTTTGATCAAAGTAGAGTACGAATCAGGTCATTTGAAGCATTTCAAGAATTTGCGCGCTCACACGTTTTCGCGCGCGTTCACGCGCGTAACGTCGTTACGCAATGTAGAATCTCACTTTCTTTTACGTCAATGCATTTGTTATTAAATTTCTAATAATTTGATACCTTGATCAACCTTCTACGACAAGTAGTAAAGGAATTAGCTTCCATCAAAGTTTGAATCACGCGCGCACGCGCGCGTTCACAATAGACCAAATATGTGCAAAAACATGCCTTTACAAAATTCAATATAACTCTTCAGATAGTCCGTTGACCCCTAAATTTTCTTTTATATTCGGATAGAATATGAATTACAGATGTGATTTTATGTCACATTTGACCCTAAATTTTATCATGACGTCATCAAAATGGCGTCGGAACTAAAATTTTCCATTTTTGTTTTATGACGTTTGAATAATTTTGCAAATATGACTATAACTCCGTAATTCTTGATCATTTTTCGCCCAGATTTCGACATATTGTAGCTGGACTTATACTCTTACTAAATATTGCATAACATTTTCACTTATATTAATTATTCATCCTCAAAACTGAGAATTTATAGAGGCATATCACAATGCCAATTTTCACTGTCATAAGTCAATTTAAGATAATATTACTTCTTTGAACTATGAGAGTACGGGACGCTGTGTAGTCCAATGGATAGCACACATGCCTTGCAATACAAAGGTCCTTGGTTCGAAACTCGCTTGACAATGTTCTTTTTTTTGCTGATGTATTTGTGTGTAACGTCTATTAAATACTGATTTTTCTCAAAATTTGATTCTACATTCATGGATTTCGGCAACATTAATTTAATTATTTCGTGTAGTCACTTGCGAAAGTGCATTTGGCATTCTCTAATACAACAAGATCGTTTACACAACGTAATATTTTGTCTTTCAGCTGCTGTATTTAATATGTTCTTTTGTTAATAAAAGTCTGCTTTTAATGATGGTGATTATATTGATGTGCATTGCCATGGATATAATGATCAAATATTACATCGTGATCATGAGAATGACAGACAGATCACCTAATTCGTCCTTAAGACGAATTAAAATTCTAGTTTATTTTTCTTTTTCCACCCTTTTCTTGTTCCACCAAAAGCTGAAAAAGTGCTCAATCAATTTTCATCAAAATATTATCAATTATGAACAGTTATCATGCGATGTGTACGAAACAAGTTCAACGTCAAATGGTCATCGTGACGTCATCTACGCGCCATTTTGTAAAATCACATTATCAACAATATCTTCATCATCAATCATCAAAAATGAACAATATTAACATCGAATTAACTTCAGATCAAGGGTCAACTGTCCATGTCATCAAAGGTCATGTACACGTAACGACGCGCATGTACGCGCGCGTCAAAATTTTAAAATGCCCCAAATCACTTTTTGATCAAAGTAGAGTACGAATCAGGTCATTTGAAGCATTTCAAGAATTTCTGCGCTCAACCGTTTTCGCGCGCGTTCACGCGCGTAGCGTCGTTACGCAATGTAAAATCTCACTTTCTTTTACGTCAATGCATTTGGTATTAAATTTCTAATAATTTGATACCTTGATCAACCTTCTACGACCAGTAGTAAAGGAATTAGCTTCCATCAAAGTTTGAATCACGCGCGCACGCGCGCGTTAACAATAGACCAAATATGTGCAAAAACATGCCTTTACAAAATTCAATATAGCTCTTCAGATAGTCCGTTGACCCCTAAATGTTCTTTTATATTCGGATAGAGTATGAAATATAGATGTGATTTTATGTCACATTTGACCCTAAATTTTATCATGACGTCATCAAAATGGCGTCGGAACTAAATTTTTCCATTTTGGTTTTATGACGTTTGAATAATTTTGCAAATATGACTATAACTCCGTAATTCTTGATCATTTTTCGCCCAGATTCCGACATATTGTAGCTGAGCTTATACTCTTACTGAATATTGCATAACATTTTCACTTATTTTAATTATTCATCCCCAAAACTGAGAATTTATAGACGCATATCACAATGCCAATTTTCACTATCATAAGTCAATTTAAGATAATATTCCTTCTTTGAACGATGAGAGTACGGGACGCTGTGTAGTCTAATGGATAGCACACCTGCCTTGCAATGCAAAGGTCCTAGGTTCGAAACTCACTTGACAATGTTTTTTTTTTTGCTCATGTATTTGTGTGTAACCTCTATTAAATACTGATTTTTTTTCCAAATTTGATTCTACATTCATGGATTCCGGCAACATTATTTTCACTATTTCGTGTAGTCACTTGCGAAATTGCATTCGGCATTCTCTAATAAAACAAGATCGTTTACATAACCTAATATTTTGTCTTTAAGCTGTTGTATTTAATATGTTCTTTTGTTAATAAAAGTCCGTTTTTAATCATGATGATCATATTGATCTACATTGACATGGTTGTAATGATCGAATATTAAATCGTGATCATGAGAATGACAGACAGATCACCTAATTCGTCCTCAAGACGAATTAAAATTCTAGTTTATTTTTCTTTTTCCACCCTTTTCTTGTTCCACCAAAATCAGAAAAACTGTTCTATCAATTTTCATCAAATTATTATCAATTATGCACAGTTATCATGCGATGTGTACGAAACAAGTTCAACGTCAAATGGTCATCGTGACGTCATCTAAGCGCCATTTTGTAAAATCACATTATCAACAATATCTTCATCATCAATCATCAAAAATGAACAATATTAACAGGAAATTAACTTCAGATCATGGGTCAACTGTCCATGTGATCAAACGTCATTAACACGTCACGACGCGCGTGTACGCGCGCGTCAAAATTTTAAAATGCTCAAAATCACTTTTTGATCAAAGTAGAGTACGAATCAGGTCATTTGAAGCATTTCAAGAATTTGCGCGCTCACACGTTTTCGCGCGCGTTCACGCGCGTAGCGTCGTTACGCAACGTAGAATCGCACTTTATTTTACAATAATGCATTTATTATAAAATTGTCAATAATTCGATACCTTGACCAACCTTCTACGACCAGTAATAAAGGAATAAGCCGCCGTCAAAGTTTTCATTACGCGCGCAAGCGCGCTTTCACATTAGGCCAAAAATGTGCAAAAACATGCCTATACAAAATTCAGTATAACTCTTCAGATAGTCCGTTGACCCCTAAATTTTCTTTTATATTCGGATAGAGTATGAGTTGTAAATATGATTTCATGTCACATTTGACCCTAAATTTTATCATGACGTCATCAAAATGGCGTCGGAACTAAAATTTTCCATTTTTGTTTGATGACGTTTTAATAAATTTGCAAATATGACTATAACTCCGTAATTGTTGATCATTTTTCGCCCAGATTTCGACATATTGTAGCTGAGCTTATACTCTTACTCAATATTTCATTAAACTTTAATTTATATTACTTATTCATCCTCAAAACTGAGAATTTATAGAGGCATATCACAATGCCAATTTTCACTGTCATAAGTCAATTTAAGATAATATTCCTTCTTTGAACTATGAGAGTACGGGACGCTGTGTAGTCTAATGGATAGCACTCCTGCCTTGCAATGCAAAGGTCCTAAGTTCGAAACTCACTTGACAATGTTTTTTTTTGTTCATGTATTTGTGTGTATCCTCTATTAAATACTGATTTTTCTCAAAATTTGATTCTACATTCATGGATTGCGGCAACATTATTTTCACTATTTCGTGTAGTCACTTGCGAAATTGCATTCGGCATTCTCTAATAAAACAAGATCGTTTACATAACCTAATATTTTGTCTTTAAGCTGTTGTATTTAATATGTTCTTTTGTTAATAAAAGTCCGTTTTTAATCATGATGGTCATATTGATCTGCATTGACATGGTTGTAATGATCGAATATTAAATCGTGATCATGAGAATGACAGACAGATCACCTAATTCGTCCTCAAGACGAATTAAAATTCTAGTTTATTTTTCTTTTTCCACCCTTTTCTTGTTCCACCAAAATCAGAAAAAGTGCTCGATCAATTTTCATCAAAATATTATCAATTATGCACAGTTATCATGCGATGTGTACGAAACAAGTTCAACCTCAAATAGTCATCGTGACGTCATCTACGCGCCATTTTGTAAAATCACATTATCAACAATATCTTCATCATCAATCATCAAAAATGAACAATATCAACATAAAATTAACTTCAGATCATGGGTCAACTGTCAATGTCATCAAAGGTCATGAACAGGTCACGACGCGCATGTACGCGCGCGTCAAAATTTTAAAATGCTCAAAATCACTTTTTGATCAAAGTAGAGTACGAATCAGGTCATTTGAAGCATTTCAAGAATTTGCGCGCTCACACGTTTTCGCGCGCGTTCACGCGCGTAACGTCGTTACGCAATGTAGAATCTCACTTTATTTTACGTCAATGCATTTGTTATTAAATTTCTAATAATTTGATACCTTGATCAACCTTCTACGACCAGTAGTAAAGGAATTAGCTTCCATCAAAGTTTGAATCACGCGCGCACGCGCGCGTTCACAATAGACCAAATATGTGCAAAAACATGCCTTTACAAAATTCAATATAACTCTTCAGATAGTCCGTTGACCCCTAAATTTTCTTTTATATTCGGATAGAATATGAATTACAGATGTGATTTTATGTCACATTTGACCCTAAATTTTATCATGACGTCATCAAAATGGCGTCGGAACTAAAATTTTCCATTTTTGTTTTATGACGTTTGAATAATTTTGCAAATATGACTATAACTCCGTAATTCTTGATCATTTTTCGCCCAGATTTCGACATATTGTAGCTGGACTTATACTCTTACTAAATATTGCATAACATTTTCACTTATATTAATTATTCATCCTCAAAACTGAGAATTTATAGAGGCATATCACAATGCCAATTTTCACTGTCATAAGTCAATTTAAGATAATATTACTTCTTTGAACTATGAGAGTACGGGACGCTGTGTAGTCCAATGGATAGCACACATGCCTTGCAATAGAAAGGTCCTTGGTTCGAAACTCGCTTGACAATGTTCTTTTTTTTGCTGATGTATTTGTGTGTAACGTCTATTAAATACTGATTTTTCTCAAAATTTGATTCTACATTCATGGATTTCGGCAACATTAATTTAATTATTTCGTGTAGTCACTTGCGAAAGTGCATTTGGCATTCTCTAATACAACAAGATCGTTTACACAACGTAATATTATGTCTTTCAGCTGCTGTATTTAATATGTTCTTTTGTTAATAAAAGTCTGCTTTTAATGATGGTGATTATATTGATGTGCATTGCCATGGATATAATGATCAAATATTACATCGTGATCATGAGAATGACAGACAGATCACCTAATTCGTCCTTAAGACGAATTAAAATTCTAGTTAGGTGATCTGTCAATCGACAGATCACCTCTTAATTTCGTACGAATTTTCTTTTTTATTTATTTTTATTTATTTTTCTTTTTCCACCCTTTTCTTGTTCCACCAAAATCAGAAAAAGTGCTCGATCAATTTTCATCAAAATATTATCAATTATGCACAGTTATCATGCGATGTGTACGAAACAAGTTCAACCTCAAATAATCATCGTGACGTCATCTACGCGCCATTTTGTAAAATCACATTATCAACAATATCTTCATCATCAATCATCAAAAATGAACAATATCAACATAAAATTAACTTCAGATCATGGGTCAACTGTCAATGTCATCAAAGGTCATGAACAGGTCACGACGCGCATGTACGCGCGCGTCAAAATTTTAAAATGCTCAAAATCACTTTTTGATCAAAGTAGAGTACGAATCAGGTCATTTGAAGCATTTCAAGAATTTGCGCGCTCACACGTTTTCGCGCGCGTTCACGCGCGTAACGTCGTTACGCAACGTAGAATCTCACTTTCTTTTACGTCAATGCATTTGTTATTAAATTTCTAATAATTTGATACCTTGATCAACCTTCTACGACAAGTAGTAAAGGAATTAGCTTCCATCAAAGTTTGAATCACGCGCGCACGCGCGCGTTCACAATAGACCAAATATGTGCAAAAACATGCCTTTACAAAATTCAATATAACTCTTCAGATAGTCCGTTGACCCCTAAATTTTCTTTTATATTCGGATAGAATATGAATTACAGATGTGATTTTATGTCACATTTGACCCTAAATTTTATCATGACGTCATCAAAATGGCGTCGGAACTAAAATTTTCCATTTTTGTTTTATGACGTTTGAATAATTTTGCAAATATGACTATAACTCCGTAATTCTTGATCATTTTTCGCCCAGATTTCGACATATTGTAGCTGGACTTATACTCTTACTAAATATTGCATAACATTTTCACTTATATTAATTATTCATCCTCAAAACTGAGAATTTATAGAGGCATATCACAATGCCAATTTTCACTGTCATAAGTCAATTTAAGATAATATTACTTCTTTGAACTATGAGAGTACGGGACGCTGTGTAGTCCAATGGATAGCACACATGCCTTGCAATACAAAGGTCCTTGGTTCGAAACTCGCTTGACAATGTTCTTTTTTTTGCTGATGTATTTGTGTGTAACGTCTATTAAATACTGATTTTTCTCAAAATTTGATTCTACATTCATGGATTTCGGCAACATTAATTTAATTATTTCGTGTAGTCACTTGCGAAAGTGCATTTGGCATTCTCTAATACAACAAGATCGTTTACACAACGTAATATTTTGTCTTTCAGCTGCTGTATTTAATATGTTCTTTTGTTAATAAAAGTCTGCTTTTAATGATGGTGATTATATTGATGTGCATTGCCATGGATATAATGATCAAATATTACATCGTGATCATGAGAATGACAGACAGATCACCTAATTCGTCCTTAAGACGAATTAAAATTCTAGTTTATTTTTCTTTTTCCACCCTTTTCTTGTTCCACCAAAATCAAAAAAAGTGCTCGATCAATTTTCATCAAAATATTATCAATAATGCACAGTTATCATGCGATGTGTACGAAACAAGTTCAACGTCAAATGGTCATCGTGACGTCATCTACGCGCCATTTTGTAAAATCACATTATCAACAATATCTTCATCATCAATCATCAAAAATGAACAATATTAACATAACAATAACTTCAGATCATGGGTCAACTGTCCATGTCATCAACCGTCATGAACACGTCACGACGCGCATGTACGCGCGTGTCAAAATTTTAAAATGCTCAAAATCACTTTTTGATCAAAGTAGAGTACGAATCAGGTCATTTGAAGCATTTCAAGAATTTGCGCGCTCACACGTTTTCGCGCGCGTTCACGCGCGTAACGTCGGTATGCAATGTAGAATCGCCGTTTCTTTTACGTCAATGCATTTATTATGAAATTCTGATTAATTTGATACCTTGATCAACCTTCTACGACCAGTAGTAAAGGAATTAGCTTCAATCAAACTTTGAATCATGCGCGCACGCGCGCGTTCACAATAGGCCAAATATGTGCAAAAACATGCCTTTACAAAATTCAATATAACTCTTCAGATAGTCCGTTGACCCCTAAATGTTCTTTTATATTCGGATGAAGTATAAATTGTAGATGTGATTTCATGTCACATTCGACCCTACATTTTATCATGACGTCATCAAAATGGCGTCGGAACTAAAATTTTCCATTTTTGTTTCATGACGTTTTAATAATTTTACAAATATGACTATTACTCCGTAATTCTTGATCATTTTTCGCCCAGATTCCGACATATTGTAGCTGAGCTTATACTCTTACTGAATATTGTATAACATTTTCACTTATTTTAATTATTCATCCCCAAAACTGAGAATTTATAGAGGCATATCACAATGCCAATTTTCACTATCATAAGTCAATTTAAGATAATATTCCTTCTTTGAACGATGAGAGTACGGGACGCTGTGTAGTCTAATGGATAGCACACCTGCCTTGCAATGCAAAGGTCCTAGGTTCGAAACTCACTTGACAATGTTTTTTTTTGCTCATGTATTTGTGTGTAACCTCTATTAAATACTGATTTTTCTCCAAATTTGATTCTACATTCATGGATTCCGGCAACATTATTTTCACTATTTCGTGTAGTCACTTGCGAAATTGCATTCGGCATTCTCTAATAAAACAAGATCGTTTACATAACCTAATATTTTGTCTTTAAGCTGTTGTATTTAATATGTTCTTTTGTTAATAAAAGTCCGTTTTTAATCATGATGATCATATTGATCTGCATTGACATGGTTGTAATGATCGAATATTAAATCGTGATCATGAGAATGACAGACAGATCACCTAATTCGTCCTCAAGACGAATTAAAATTCTAGTTAGGTGGTCTGTCTATGACAGATCACCTCTTATGTTTGTCCGAATTTTCTTTCTTTATTAGGTGGTCTGTCTATGACAGATCACCTATTATGTTTGTCCGAATTTTCTTTCTTTATTTTTATTTCTTATTTTTATTTCCTCCATTTCTTGTGGACAGCAAATATCAGAAAGTTCATATTCAATAATCATCAAAATATCAGCACATATCAACATCAATAAGACCTCAATTCTGCAAGAATCTTAATGTCATGACGTCATCATGACGTCATCTAGACGCCATTTTGTAAAATCACATTATCAATCATATCTCCATAATCAATTATCAAAAATAAATCAAATTCACATGACATAAACTTCAGATCAAGGGTCATCAGGTCATGTCATCAAAGGTCACCTAAAGGTCACGACGCGCGCGTACGCGCGCGTCAAAATTTTAAAATGCTAAAAATCACTTTTTGACCAAAACAGAGTACGTTTTAGGTCATTTTAAGCATTTCAAAAAATTGCGCGCGCAAACGTATGCGCGCGCGTTTCCGCGCGTAACGCCTTGAATGCAACTCAGAAACACCGTTTTTTTTATTTCATTGCATTGATCATATAATTTTGAGCAATTTGATACCTTGATCAACCTTCTACGACCATTAATAAGGAAATTAACACCCGTTAAAGTTTGCAGCACGTGTGCGCGCGAGCTCTCACTATAGGCCATATATGGGCAAAAACATGCCTTTAGAAAATCCGCTGTAGCTCTTCAGAACGCGTGGGGACCCCCAATTTTTTTTTCATATTTTGATAGAGTATGAACTAGAGATATAATTTCATGTCTCATTTGACCCTCAATTATATTATGACGTCATCAAAATGGCGTCGGAAGTCAAAAAATCCATTTTGCCTATTATGACGTCATTATAATTATGCAAATCTTGCTCTAACTCCGTGAATATCGGTCTATTTTCACCCAATTTTTAATATGTTGTAGCTTAGTTCTTACTCTTTCTGAGTTATTGCCTTTATTTTTCGTTTCGATAAACAGATCATCCTCAAAAATTGCAAATAATAATGGCATGTCATTTTTACTCATTTTGCGTGTAATCTCTATGGGACATGACTTTTTCTCAAAACTAGATTCTACATTCTTCTATTTCGTAAGCCATATCTCCAATTTTTGTAGCCAGTTATCCCTGAGCTTTTAGTATGTTGTAGCTGAGATTCTAAGCTTTCGGTTGAGTTTCCTTAATTTTCCGATCAGATGTCGGGATCATGCCCGTAATTCACTTGCAAGATTGGATTTGAGATTCTGGTGTTTTGCTTACGTGTTAAGTCTATGGGAAATATTCTAGCTCAATCGGTTAGGCGTCAGACTTACTTCTCATTCCATCATGCAGGCAGGGGTTCGAGTCCGCGGGTGAACATGATTTTTTTTTTTTTTTTTTTTTTTTTAGCTATCTTGCCCACGATCAATTATAAGAATTCTAACAAATAATAGCTAAAATATTGCAAAATAAAACATATTATAATTACTTTTTTTATATCATATCTATTTATCTGTCTGTCTATCTACCTACATGACATATCTATCTCTCTATCTAATATATATCTTTCTGTTTGAATACGTCCCTCTCTCTCTATCTATCCATATGTCTGTCTGTCTATCTACCTACATTGTATATCTATCTGTCTGTTTATCTCTCTCTCTCTCTCTCTGTCTAATATATATGTATCTATCTGTTTAGATATGTCTATCTATCTATCCATCCATCTGCCTGTCTCTATCTATCTATCTATCTATATATCTATCTATCTATCTGTCTGTCTGTCTCTCTATCTATCTATCTATCTGTCTATCTATCTATCTATCTATCTATATGTCTGTCTCTCTATTCATCTATATGTCTGTCTCTCTATCTATCTATGTCTCGATCTCTATCAATCTATATGTCTGTCTCTGTATCTATCTATATGTCTATCTATCTATCTATCTATCTATCTATCTATCTATCTATCTATATATCTATCTATATGTCTGTCTCTCTATCTATCTATATTTCTGTCTCTCTGTCTATCTATATGTTTGTCTATCTATATGTCTGTCTATCTATCCATGAAGCTATCACGAGAAGGAGAACCATCTTCCAATTTCTCTCTTAATCCTTTGTTATCGCTTCCTTCGGGCGAAGGAACGATATCTAACATCAATTGGCGAGCCGCCAGGCGAAAGTTAGAGCCCGCTTACATAACGCGATAGGACCACGCAGCATAAAGCTATTACGAGATAGCTCGTAATAGCTTCATGATATGTCTGTCTCTCTATCTATATATATGTCTGTCTATCTATCTGTCTATCTATCTGTCTGTCTCTCTTTCTATCTATATGTTTATATATGTGTTATTAATATAACCACCAATCATCTCTCTATCTATCTATATATCTATATACCTATCAATCTATCTCTCTATCTATAAGTCTGTCTCTCTATCTATCTATATGTCTGTCTCTCTATATCTATCTATATATGTCTATGTTTTATTAATATAACCACCTATAATTTATCTCTCCATCCATCACTCCATCCATCTAATATAATTATCTTTTTTGTATGTATCTGTTTGATTATGTAAATCTGTTTGTCTATCTATTTTTCAATCTAATATCTGTTTAAATATTTTTTTCCTGTTTATCTATCTATACGACAGACCACCTAATTCGTCCGCATGACGAATTAAAATCTAGTTTTTATTTATTTTTATTTATTTTTATTTCTTATTTTTATTTCCTCCATTTCTTGTGGACAGCAAATCTCAGAAAGTTTATATTCAATAATCATCAAAATATCACCACATATCAACATCAATAAGACCTCAATTCTGCAAGAATCTTAATGTCATGACGTCATCATGACGTCATCTAGACGCCATTTTGTAAAATCACATTATCAATCATATCTCCATTATCAATTATCAAAAATAAATCAAATTCACATGACATAAACTTCAGATCAAAGGTCATCAGGTCATGTCATCAAAGGTCACCTGAAGGTCACGACGCGCGCGTACGCGCGCGTCAAAATTTTAAAATGCTAAAAATCACTTTTTGACCAAAACAGAGTACGTTTTAGGTCATTTTAAGCATTTCAAAAAATTGCGCGCGCAAACGTATGCGCGCACGTTTCCGCGCGTAACGCCTTGAATGCAACTCAGAAACACCGTTTTTTTTATTTCATTGCATTGATCATATAATTTTGAGCAATTTGATACCTTGATCAACCTTCTACGACCATTAATAAGGAAATTAACACCCGTTAAAGTTTGCAGCACGTGTGCGCGCGAGCTCTCACTATAGGCCATATATGGGCAAAAACATGCCTATAGAAAATCCGCTATAGCTCTTCAGAACGCATGGGGACCCCCAATTTTTTTTTCATATTTTGATAGAGTATGAACTAGAGATATAATTTCATGTCTCATTTGACCCTCAATTATATTATGACGTCATCAAAATGGCGTCGGAATTCAAAAAATCCATTTTGCCTATTATGACGTCATTATAATTATGCAAATCTTGCTCTAACTCCGTGAATATTGGTCAATTTTCACCCAATTTTTGATATGTTGTAGCTTAGTTCTTACTCTTTCTGAGTTATTGCCTTTATTTTTCATTTTGATCGACAAATCATCCTCAAAAATTGCAAATAATAATGGCATGTCATTTTTACTCATTTTGCGTGTAATCTCTATGGGACATGACTTTTTCTCAAAACTAGATTCTACATTCTTCTATTTCGTAAGCCATATCTCCAATTTTTGTTGCTAGTTATCCCTGAGCTTTTAGTATGTTGTAGCTGAGATTCTAAGCTTTCGGTTGCGTTTCCTTCATTTTCCGATCAGATGTCGGGATCATGCCCGTAATTCACTTGCAAGATTGGATTTGAGATTCTGGTGTTTTGCTTACGTGTTAAGTCTATGGGAAATATTCTAGCTCAATCGGTTAGGCGTCAGACTTACTTCTCATTCCATCATGCAGGCAGGGGTTCGAGTCCGCGGGTGAACATGATTTTTTTTTTTTTTTTTTTTTTTTTTAGCTATCTTGCCCACGATCAATTATAAGAATTCTAACAAATAATAGCTAAAATATTCCAAAATAAAACAGATTATAATTACTTTTTTATATCATATCTATTTATCTGTCTGTCTATCTACCTACATGACATATCTATCTCTCTGTCTAATATATATCTTTCTGTTTGAATACGTCCCTCTCTCTCTATCTATCCATATGTCTGTCTGTCTATCTACCTACATTGTATATCTATCTGTCTGTTTATCTCTCTCTCTCTCTCTCTGTCTAATATATATGTATCTATCTGTTTAGATATGTCTATCTATCTATCCATCCATCTGCCTGTCTCTATCTATCTATCTATCTATCTATATATCTATCTATCTATCTGTCTGTCTGTCTCTCTATCTATCTATCTATCTATCTGTCTATCTATCTATCTATCTATCTATATATCTGTCTCTCTATTCATCTATATGTCTGTCTCTCTATCTATCTCTGTCTCGATCTCTATCAATCTATATCTATCTATACGACAGACCACCTAATTCGTCCGCATGACGAATTAAAATCTAGTTTTTATTTATTTCTTATTTTTATTTCCTCCATTTCTTGTGGACAGCAAATCTCAGAAAGTTCATATTCAATAATCATCAAAATATCACCACATATCAACATCAATAAGACCTCAATTCTGCAAGAATCTTAATGTCATGACGTCATCATGACGTCATCTAGACGCCATTTTGTAAAATCACATTATCAATCATATCTCCATTATCAATTATCAAAAATAAATCAAATTCACATGACATAAACTTCAGATCAAGGGTCATCAGGTCATGTCATCAAAGGTCACCTGAAGGTCACGACGCGCGCGTACGCGCGCGTCAAAATTTTAAAATGCTAAAAATCACTTTTTGACCAAAACAGAGTACGTTTTAGGTCATTTTAAGCATTTCAAAAAATTGCGCGCGCAAACGTATGCGCGCGCGTTTCCGCGCGTAACGCCTCAATGCAACTCAGAAACACCGTTTTTTTTAATTTCATTGCATTGATCATATAATTTTGAGCAATTTGATACCTTGATCAACCTTCTACGACCATTAATAAGGAAATTAACACCCGTTAAAGTTTGCAGCACGTGTGCGCGCGAGCTCTCACTATAGGCCATATATGGGCAAAAACATGCCTATAGAAAATCCGCTGTAGCTCTTCAGAACGCGTGGGGACCCGCAATTTTTTTTTCATATTTTGATAGAGTATGAACTAGAGATATAATTTCATGTCTCATTTGACCCTCAATTATATTATGACGTCATCAAAATGGCGTCGGAAGTCAAAAAATCCATTTTGCCTATTATGACGTCATTATAATTATGCAAATCTTGCTCTAACTCCGTGAATATTGGTCAATTTTCACCTAATTTTTGATATGTTGTAGCTTAGTTCTTACTCTTTCTGAGTTATTGCCTTTTTTTTTTATTTTGATAAACAGATCATCCTCAAAAATTGCAAATAATAATGGCATGTCATTTTTACTCATTTTGCGTGTAATCTCTATGGGACATGACTTTTTCTCAAAACTAGATTGTACATTCTTCTATTTCGTAAGCCATATCTCAAATTTTTGTTGCTAGTTATCCCTGAGCTTTTAGTATGTTGTAGCTGAGATTCTAAGCTTTCGGTTGCGTTTCCTTCATTTTCCGATCAGATGTCGGGATCATGCCCGGAATTCACTTGCAAGATTGGATTTGAGATTCTGGTGTTTTGCTTACGTGTTAAGTCTATGGGAAATATTCTAGCTCAATCGGTTAGGCGTCAGACTTACTTCTCATTCCATCATGCAGGCAGGGGTTCGAGTCCGCGGGTGAACATGATTTTTTTTTTTTTTTTTTTTTTTTTTTAGCTATCTTGCCCACGATCAATTATAAGAATTCTAACAAATAATAGCTAAAATATTGCAAAATTACGAAAGACCATTAGTGCCACGGAGAAAAAAAAAAACTATTTCTACTAATCTGTTATAACAGATTACGGAATTTCTACTAATCTGTTTAAACAGATTATAATCTGTTATAACAGATTACGGTATTTCTACTAATCTGTTATAACAGATTACGGTATTTCTACTAATCTGTTTAAACAGATTATAATCTGTTATAACAGATTACGGTATTTCTACTAATCTGTTATAACAGATTACGGTATTTCTACTAATCTGTTATAACAGATTACGGTATTTCTACTAATCTGTTATAACAGATTATGGTATTTCTACTAATCTGTTATAACAGATTACGGTATTTCTACTAATCTGTTTAAACAGATTATAATCTGTTATAACAGATTACGGTATTTCTACTAATCTGTTATAACAGATTACGGTATTTCTACTAATCTGTTTAAACAGATTATAATCTGTTATAACAGATTACGGTATTTCTACTAATATGTTATAACAGATTACGGTATTTCTACTAATCTGTTATAACAGATTACGGTATTTCTACTAATCTGTTATAACAGATTAGTAGAAATACCGTAATCTGTTATAACAGATTATAATCTGTTTAAACAGATTAGTAGAAATACCGTAATCTGTTATAACAGATTAGTAGAAATACCGTAATCTGTTATAACAGATTATAATCTGTTTAAACAGATTAGTAGAAATACCGTAATCTGTTATAACAGATTAGTAGAAATAGTGTTTTTTTTTTCTCCGTGGCACTAATGGTCTTTCGTACAAAATAAAACAGATTATAATTACTTTTTTATATCATATCTATTTATCTGTCTGTCTATCTACCTACATGACATATCTATCTCTCTGTCTAATATATATCTTTCTGTTTGAATACGTCCCTCTCTCTCTATCTATCCATATGTCTGTCTGTCTATCTACCTACATTGTATATCTATCTGTCTGTTTATCTCTCACTCTCTCTCTCTGTCTAATATATATGTATCTATCTGTTTAGATATGTCTATCTATCTATCCATCAATCTGCCTGTCTCTATCTATCTATCTATCTATATATCTATCTATCTATCTGTCTGTCTGTCTCTCTATCTATCTATCTATCTGTCTATCTATCTATCTATCTATCTATATGTCTGTCTCTCTATTCATCTATATGTCTGTCTCTCTATCTATCTCTGTCTCGATCTCTATCAATCTATATGTCTGTCTCTGTATCTATCTATATGTCTATCTATCTATCTATCTATCTATCTATCTATCTATATATCTATCTATATGTCTGTCTCTCTATCTATCTATATTTCTGTCTCTCTGTCTATCTATATGTTTGTCTATCTATATGTCTGTCTATCTATCCATGAAGCTATCACGAGAAGGAGAACCATCTTCCAATTTCTCTCTTAATCCTTTGTTATCGCTTCCTTCGGGCGAAGGAACGATATCTAACATCAATTGGCGAGCCGCCAGGCGAAAGTTAGAGCCCGCTTACATAACGCGATAGGACCACGCAGCATGAAGCTATTACGAGATAGCTCGTAATAGCTTCATGATATGTCTGTCTCTCTATCTATATATATGTCTGTCTATCTATCTGTCTATCTATCTATCTGTCTGTCTCTCTTTCTATCTATATGTTTATATATGTTTTATTAATATAACCACCTATAATTTATCTCTCCATCCATCACTCCATCCATCTAATATAATTATCTTTCTTGTATGTATCTGTTTGATTATGTAAATCTGTTTGTCTATCTATTTTTCAATCTAATATCTGTTTAAATATTTTTTTCCTGTTTATCTATCTATACGACAGACCACCTAATTCGTCCGCATGACGAATTAAAATCTAGTTTATTTTTATTTCTTATTTTTATTTCCTCCATTTCTTGTGGACAGCAAATCTCAGAAAGTTCATATTCAATAATCATCAAAATATCACCACATATCAACATCAATAAGACCTCAATTCTGCAAGAATCTTAATGTCATGACGTCATCATGACGTCATCTAGACGCCATTTTGTAAAATCACATTATCAATCATATCTCCATTATCAATTATCAAAAATAAATCAAATTCACATGACATAAACTTCAGATCAAGGGTCATCAGGTCATGTCATCAAAGGTCACCTGAAGGTCACGACGCGCGCGTACGCGCGCGTCAAAATTTTAAAATGCTCAAAATCACTTTTTGACCAAAACAGAGTACGTTTTAGGTCATTTTAAGCATTTCAAAAAATTGCGCGCGCAAACGTATGCGCGCGCGTTTCCGCGCGTAACGCCTTGAATGCAACTCAGAAACATCGTTTTTTTTATTTCATTGCATTGATCATATAATTTTGAGCAATTTGATACCTTGATCAACCTTCTACGACCATTAATAAGGAAATTAACACCCGTTAAAGTTTGCAGCACGTGTGCGCGCGAGCTCTCACTATAGGCCATATATGGGCAAAAACATGCCTATAGAAAATCCGCTGTAGCTCTTCAGAACGCGTGGGGACCCCCAATTTTTTTTTCATATTTTGATAGAGTATGAACTAGAGATATAATTTCATGTCTCATTTGACCCTCAATTATATTATGACGTCATCAAAATGGCGTCGGAAGTCAAAAAATCCATTTTGCCTATTATGACGTCATTATAATTATGCAAATCTTGCTCTAACTCCGTGAATATTGGTCAATTTTCACCCAATTTTTGATATGTTGTAGCTTAGTTCTTACTCTTTCTGAGTTATTGCCTTTATTTTTCATTTTGATAAACAGATCATCCTCAAAAATTGCAAATAATAATGGCATGTCATTTTTACTCATTTTGCGTGTAATCTCTATGGGACATGACTTTTTCTCAAAACTAGATTCTACATTCTTCTATTTCGTAAGCCATATCTCCAATTTTTGTTGCTAGTTATCCCTGAGCTTTTAGTATGTTGTAGCTGAGATTCTAAGCTTTTGGTTGCGTTTCCTTCATTTTCCGATCAGATGTCGGGATCATGCCCGTAATTCACTTGCAAGATTGGATTTGAGATTCTGGTGTTTTGCTTACGTGTTAAGTCTATGGGAAATATTCTAGCTCAATCGGTTAGGCGTCAGACTTACTTCTCATTCCATCATGCAGGCAGGGGTTCGAGTCCGCGGGTGAACATGATTTTTTTTTTTTTTTTTTTTTTTTAGCTATCTTGTACGAAAGACCATTAGTGCCACGGAGAAAAAAAAATACTATTTCTACTAATCTGTTATAACAGATTACGGTATTTCTACTAATCTGTTATAACAGATTACGGTATTTCTACTAATCTGTTTAAACAGATTATAATCTGTAATAACAGATTACGGTATTTCTTCTAATCTGTTATAACAGATTACGATATTTCTACTAATCTGTTTAAACAGATTATAATCTGTTATAACAGATTACGGTATTTCTACTAATCTGTTATAACAGATTACGGTATTTCTACTAATCTGTTATAACAGATTACGGTATTTCTACTAATCTGTTATAACAGATTATAATCTGTTTAAACAGATTAGTAGAAATATCGTAATCTGTTATAACAGATTAGTAGAAATACCGTAATCTGTTATAACAGATTAGTAGAAATACCGTAATCTGTTATAACAGATTAGTAGAAATACCGTAATCTGTTATAACAGATTAGTAGAAATACCGTAATCTGTTATAACAGATTATAATCTGTTTAAACAGATTAGTAGAAATACCGTAATCTGTTATAACAGATTAGTAGAAATAGTGTTTTTTTTTCTCCGTGGCACTAATGGTCTTTCGTAATCTTGCCCACGATCAATTATAAGAATTCTAACAAATAATAGCTAAAATATTGCAAAATAAAACAGATTATAATTACTTTTTTATATCATATCTATTTATCTGTCTGTCTATCTACCTACATGACATATCTATCTCTCTGTCTAATATATATCTTTCTGTTTGAATACGTCCCTCTCTCTCTATCTATCCATATGTCTGTCTGTCTATCTACCTACATTGTATATCTATCTGTCTGTTTATCTCTCTCTCTCTCTCTGTCTAATATATATGTATCTATCTGTTTAGATATGTCTATCTATCTATCCATCCATCTGCCTGTCTCTATCTATCTATCTATCTATCTATATATCTATCTATCTATCTGTCTGTCTGTCTCTCTATCTATCTATCTATCTGTCTATCTATCTATCTATATGTCTGTCTCTCTATTCATCTATATGTCTGTCTCTATATCTATCTCTGTCTCGATCTCTATCAATCTATATGTCTGTCTCTGTATCTATCTATATATCTATCTATATGTCTGTCTCTCTATCTATCTATATTTCTGTCTCTCTGTCTATCTATATGTTTGTCTATCTATATGTCTGTCTATCTATCCATGAAGCTATCACGAGAAGGAGAACCATCTTCCAATTTCTCTCTTAATCCTTTGTTATCGCTTCCTTCGGGCGAAGGAACGATATCTAACATCAATTGGCGAGCCGCCAGGCGAAAGTTAGAGCCCGCTTACATAACGCGATAAGACCACGCAGCATGAAGCTATTACGAGATAGCTCGTAATAGCTTCATGATATGTCTGTCTCTCTATCTATATATATGTCTGTCTATCTATCTGTCTATCTATCTATCTGTCTGTCTCTCTTTCTATCTATATGTTTATATATGTTTTATTAATATAACCACCAATCATCTCTCTATCTATCTATATATCTATATATCTATCAATCTATCTCTCTATCTATAAGTCTGTCTCTCTATCTATCTATATGTCTGTCTCTCTATCTATATGTCTGTCTCTCTATATCTATCTTTATATGTCTATGTTTTATTAATATAACCACCTATAATTTATCTCTCCATCCATCACTCCATCCATCTAATATAATTATCTTTCTTGTATGTATCTGTTTGATTATGTAAATCTGTTTGTCTATCTATTTTTCAATCTAATATCTGTTTAAATATTTTTTTCCTGTTTATCTATCTATACGACAGACCACCTAATTCGTCCGCATGACGAATTAAAATCTAGTTTTTATTTATTTTTATTTCTTATTTTTATTTCCTCCATTTCTTGTGGACAGCAAATCTCAGAAAGTTCATATTCAATAATCATCAAAATATCACCACATATCAACATCAATAAGACCTCAATTCTGCAAGAATCTTAATGTCATGACGTCATCATGACGTCATCTAGACGCCATTTTGTAAAATCACATTATCAATCATATCTCCATTATCAATTATCAAAAATAAATCAAATTCACATGACATAAACTTCAGATCAAGGGTCATCAGGTCATGTCATCAAAGGTCACCTGAAGGTCACGACGCGCGCGTACGCGCGCGTCAAAATTTTAAAATGCTCAAAATCACTTTTTGACCAAAACAGAGTACGTTTTAGGTCATTTTAAGCATTTCAAAAAATTGCGCGCGCAAACGTATGCGCGCGCGTTTCCGCGCGTAACGCCTTGAATGCAACTCAGAAACATCGTTTTTTTTATTTCATTGCATTGATCATATAATTTTGAGCAATTTGATACCTTGATCAACCTTCTACGACCATTAATAAGGAAATTAACACCCGTTAAAGTTTGCAGCACGTGTGCGCGCGAGCTCTCACTATAGGCCATATATGGGCAAAAACATGCCTATAGAAAATCCGCTGTAGCTCTTCAGAACGCGTGGGGACCCCCAATTTTTTTTTCATATTTTGATAGAGTATGAACTAGAGATATAATTTCATGTCTCATTTGACCCTCAATTATATTATGACGTCATCAAAATGGCGTCGGAAGTCAAAAAATCCATTTTGCCTATTATGACGTCATTATAATTATGCAAATCTTGCTCTAACTCCGTGAATATTGGTCAATTTTCACCCAATTTTTGATATGTTGTAGCTTAGTTCTTACTCTTTCTGAGTTATTGCCTTTATTTTTCATTTTGATAAACAGATCATCCTCAAAAATTGCAAATAATAATGGCATGTCATTTTTACTCATTTTGCGTGTAATCTCTATGGGACATGACTTTTTCTCAAAACTAGATTCTACATTCTTCTATTTCGTAAGCCATATCTCCAATTTTTGTTGCTAGTTATCCCTGAGCTTTTAGTATGTTGTAGCTGAGATTCTAAGCTTTTGGTTGCGTTTCCTTCATTTTCCGATCAGATGTCGGGATCATGCCCGTAATTCACTTGCAAGATTGGATTTGAGATTCTGGTGTTTTGCTTACGTGTTAAGTCTATGGGAAATATTCTAGCTCAATCGGTTAGGCGTCAGACTTACTTCTCATTCCATCATGCAGGCAGGGGTTCGAGTCCGCGGGTGAACATGATTTTTTTTTTTTTTTTTTTTTTTTAGCTATCTTGTACGAAAGACCATTAGTGCCACGGAGAAAAAAAAATACTATTTCTACTAATCTGTTATAACAGATTACGGTATTTCTACTAATCTGTTATAACAGATTACGGTATTTCTACTAATCTGTTTAAACAGATTATAATCTGTAATAACAGATTACGGTATTTCTTCTAATCTGTTATAACAGATTACGATATTTCTACTAATCTGTTTAAACAGATTATAATCTGTTATAACAGATTACGGTATTTCTACTAATCTGTTATAACAGATTACGGTATTTCTACTAATCTGTTATAACAGATTACGGTATTTCTACTAATCTGTTATAACAGATTATAATCTGTTTAAACAGATTAGTAGAAATATCGTAATCTGTTATAACAGATTAGTAGAAATACCGTAATCTGTTATAACAGATTAGTAGAAATACCGTAATCTGTTATAACAGATTAGTAGAAATACCGTAATCTGTTATAACAGATTAGTAGAAATACCGTAATCTGTTATAACAGATTATAATCTGTTTAAACAGATTAGTAGAAATACCGTAATCTGTTATAACAGATTAGTAGAAATAGTGTTTTTTTTTCTCCGTGGCACTAATGGTCTTTCGTAATCTTGCCCACGATCAATTATAAGAATTCTAACAAATAATAGCTAAAATATTGCAAAATAAAACAGATTATAATTACTTTTTTATATCATATCTATTTATCTGTCTGTCTATCTACCTACATGACATATCTATCTCTCTGTCTAATATATATCTTTCTGTTTGAATACGTCCCTCTCTCTCTATCTATCCATATGTCTGTCTGTCTATCTACCTACATTGTATATCTATCTGTCTGTTTATCTCTCTCTCTCTCTCTGTCTAATATATATGTATCTATCTGTTTAGATATGTCTATCTATCTATCCATCCATCTGCCTGTCTCTATCTATCTATCTATCTATCTATATATCTATCTATCTATCTGTCTGTCTGTCTCTCTATCTATCTATCTATCTGTCTATCTATCTATCTATATGTCTGTCTCTCTATTCATCTATATGTCTGTCTCTATATCTATCTCTGTCTCGATCTCTATCAATCTATATGTCTGTCTCTGTATCTATCTATATATCTATCTATATGTCTGTCTCTCTATCTATCTATATTTCTGTCTCTCTGTCTATCTATATGTTTGTCTATCTATATGTCTGTCTATCTATCCATGAAGCTATCACGAGAAGGAGAACCATCTTCCAATTTCTCTCTTAATCCTTTGTTATCGCTTCCTTCGGGCGAAGGAACGATATCTAACATCAATTGGCGAGCCGCCAGGCGAAAGTTAGAGCCCGCTTACATAACGCGATAAGACCACGCAGCATGAAGCTATTACGAGATAGCTCGTAATAGCTTCATGATATGTCTGTCTCTCTATCTATATATATGTCTGTCTATCTATCTGTCTATCTATCTATCTGTCTGTCTCTCTTTCTATCTATATGTTTATATATGTTTTATTAATATAACCACCAATCATCTCTCTATCTATCTATATATCTATATATCTATCAATCTATCTCTCTATCTATAAGTCTGTCTCTCTATCTATCTATATGTCTGTCTCTCTATCTATATGTCTGTCTCTCTATATCTATCTTTATATGTCTATGTTTTATTAATATAACCACCTATAATTTATCTCTCCATCCATCACTCCATCCATCTAATATAATTATCTTTCTTGTATGTATCTGTTTGATTATGTAAATCTGTTTGTCTATCTATTTTTCAATCTAATATCTGTTTAAATATTTTTTTCCTGTTTATCTATCTATACGACAGACCACCTAATTCGTCCGCATGACGAATTAAAATCTAGTTTTTATTTATTTTTATTTCTTATTTTTATTTCCTCCATTTCTTGTGGACAGCAAATCTCAGAAAGTTCATATTCAATAATCATCAAAATATCACCACATATCAACATCAATAAGACCTCAATTCTGCAAGAATCTTAATGTCATGACGTCATCATGACGTCATCTAGACGCCATTTTGTAAAATCACATTATCAATCATATCTCCATTATCAATTATCAAAAATAAATCAAATTCACATGACATAAACTTCAGATCAAGGGTCATCAGGTCATGTCATCAAAGGTCACCTGAAGGTCACGACGCGCGCGTACGCGCGCGTCAAAATTTTAAAATGCTCAAAATCACTTTTTGACCAAAACAGAGTACGTTTTAGGTCATTTTAAGCATTTCAAAAAATTGCGCGCGCAAACGTATGCGCGCGCGTTTCCGCGCGTAACGCCTTGAATGCAACTCAGAAACATCGTTTTTTTTATTTCATTGCATTGATCATATAATTTTGAGCAATTTGATACCTTGATCAACCTTCTACGACCATTAATAAGGAAATTAACACCCGTTAAAGTTTGCAGCACGTGTGCGCGCGAGCTCTCACTATAGGCCATATATGGGCAAAAACATGCCTATAGAAAATCCGCTGTAGCTCTTCAGAACGCGTGGGGACCCCCAATTTTTTTTTCATATTTTGATAGAGTATGAACTAGAGATATAATTTCATGTCTCATTTGACCCTCAATTATATTATGACGTCATCAAAATGGCGTCGGAAGTCAAAAAATCCATTTTGCCTATTATGACGTCATTATAATTATGCAAATCTTGCTCTAACTCCGTGAATATTGGTCAATTTTCACCCAATTTTTGATATGTTGTAGCTTAGTTCTTACTCTTTCTGAGTTATTGCCTTTATTTTTCATTTTGATAAACAGATCATCCTCAAAAATTGCAAATAATAATGGCATGTCATTTTTACTCATTTTGCGTGTAATCTCTATGGGACATGACTTTTTCTCAAAACTAGATTCTACATTCTTCTATTTCGTAAGCCATATCTCCAATTTTTGTTGCTAGTTATCCCTGAGCTTTTAGTATGTTGTAGCTGAGATTCTAAGCTTTTGGTTGCGTTTCCTTCATTTTCCGATCAGATGTCGGGATCATGCCCGTAATTCACTTGCAAGATTGGATTTGAGATTCTGGTGTTTTGCTTACGTGTTAAGTCTATGGGAAATATTCTAGCTCAATCGGTTAGGCGTCAGACTTACTTCTCATTCCATCATGCAGGCAGGGGTTCGAGTCCGCGGGTGAACATGATTTTTTTTTTTTTTTTTTTTTTTTAGCTATCTTGTACGAAAGACCATTAGTGCCACGGAGAAAAAAAAATACTATTTCTACTAATCTGTTATAACAGATTACGGTATTTCTACTAATCTGTTATAACAGATTACGGTATTTCTACTAATCTGTTTAAACAGATTATAATCTGTAATAACAGATTACGGTATTTCTTCTAATCTGTTATAACAGATTACGATATTTCTACTAATCTGTTTAAACAGATTATAATCTGTTATAACAGATTACGGTATTTCTACTAATCTGTTATAACAGATTACGGTATTTCTACTAATCTGTTATAACAGATTACGGTATTTCTACTAATCTGTTATAACAGATTATAATCTGTTTAAACAGATTAGTAGAAATATCGTAATCTGTTATAACAGATTAGTAGAAATACCGTAATCTGTTATAACAGATTAGTAGAAATACCGTAATCTGTTATAACAGATTAGTAGAAATACCGTAATCTGTTATAACAGATTAGTAGAAATACCGTAATCTGTTATAACAGATTATAATCTGTTTAAACAGATTAGTAGAAATACCGTAATCTGTTATAACAGATTAGTAGAAATAGTGTTTTTTTTTCTCCGTGGCACTAATGGTCTTTCGTAATCTTGCCCACGATCAATTATAAGAATTCTAACAAATAATAGCTAAAATATTGCAAAATAAAACAGATTATAATTACTTTTTTATATCATATCTATTTATCTGTCTGTCTATCTACCTACATGACATATCTATCTCTCTGTCTAATATATATCTTTCTGTTTGAATACGTCCCTCTCTCTCTATCTATCCATATGTCTGTCTGTCTATCTACCTACATTGTATATCTATCTGTCTGTTTATCTCTCTCTCTCTCTCTGTCTAATATATATGTATCTATCTGTTTAGATATGTCTATCTATCTATCCATCCATCTGCCTGTCTCTATCTATCTATCTATCTATCTATATATCTATCTATCTATCTGTCTGTCTGTCTCTCTATCTATCTATCTATCTGTCTATCTATCTATCTATCTATCTATATGTCTGTCTCTCTATTCATCTATATGTCTGTCTCTATATCTATCTCTGTCTCGATCTCTATCAATCTATATGTCTGTCTCTGTATCTATCTATATATCTATCTATATGTCTGTCTCTCTATCTATCTATATTTCTGTCTCTCTGTCTATCTATATGTCTGTCTATCTATCCATGAAGCTATCACGAGAAGGAGAACCATCTTCCAATTTCTCTCTTAATCCTTTGTTATCGCTTCCTTCGGGCGAAGGAACGATATCTAACATCAATTGGCGAGCCGCCAGGCGAAAGTTAGAGCCCACTTACATAACGCGATAGGACCACGCAGCATGAAGCTATTACGAGATAGCTCGTAATAGCTTCATGATATGTCTGTCTCTCTATCTATATATATGTCTGTCTATCTATCTGTCTATCTATCTATCTGTCTGTCTCTCTTTCTATCTATATGTTTATATATGTTTTATTAATATAACCACCAATCATCTCTCTATCTATCTATATATATATATATCTATCAATCTATCTCTCTATCTATAAGTCTGTCTCTCTATCTATCTATATGTCTGTCTCTCTATCTATATGTCTGTCTCTCTATATCTATCTTTATATGTCTATGTTTTATTAATATAACCACCTATAATTTATCTCTCCATCCATCACTCCATCCATCTAATATAATTAGGTGGTCTGTCTATGACAGATCACCTCTTATGTTTGTCCGAATTTTCTTTCTTTATTAGGTGGTCTGTCTATGACAGATCACCTCTTATGTTTGTCCGAATTTTCTTTCTTTATTAGGTGGTCTGTCTATGACAGATCACCTCTTATGTTTGTCCGAATTTTCTTTCTTTATTTATTATTAGGTGGTCTGTCTATGACAGATCACCTCTTATGTTTGTCCGAATTTTCTTTCTTTATTAGGTGGTCTGTCTATGACAGATCACCTTTTATGTTTGTCCGAATTTTCTTTCTTTATTTATTATTATTTTTATTTCTTATTTTTATTTCCTCCATTTCTTGTGGACAGCAAATCTCAGAAAGTTCATATTCAATAATCATCAAAATATCACCACATATCAACATCAATAAGACCTCAATTCTGCAAGAATCTTAATGTCATGACGTCATCATGACGTCATCTAGACGCCATTTTGTAAAATCACATTATCAATCATATCTCCATTATCAATTATCAAAAATAAATCAAATTCACATGACATAAACTTCAGATCAAGGGTCATCAGGTCATGTCATCAAAGGTCACCTGAAGGTCACGACGCGCGCGTACGCGCGCGTCAAAATTTTAAAATGCTAAAAATCACTTTTTGACCAAAACAGAGTACGTTTTAGGTCATTTTAAGCATTTCAAAAAATTGCGCGCGCAAACGTATGCGCGCGCGTTTCCGCGCGTAACGCCTCAATGCAACTCAGAAACACCGTTTTTTTTTATTTCATTGCATTGATCATATAATTTTGAGCAATTTGATACCTTGATCAACCTTCTACGACCATTAATAAGGAAATTAACACCCGTTAACGTTTGCAGCACGTGTGCGCGCGAGCTCTCACTATAGGCCATATATGGGCAAAAACATGCCTATAGAAAATCCGCTGTAGCTCTTCAGAACGCATGGGGACCCCCAATTTTTTTTTCATATTTTGATAGAGTATGAACTAGAGATATAATTTCATGTCTCATTTGACCCTCAATTATATTATGACGTCATCAAAATGGCGTCGGAAGTCAAAAAATCCATTTTGCCTATTATGACGTCATTATAATTATGCAAATCTTGCTCTAACTCCGTAAATATCGGTCTATTTTCACCCAATTTTTGATATGTTGTAGCTTAGTTCTTACTCTTTCTGAGTTATTGCCTTTATTTTTCATTTTGATAAACAGATCATCCTCAAAAATTGCAAATAATAATGGCATGTCATTTTTACTCATTTTGCGTGTAATCTCTATGGGACATGACTTTTTCTCAAAACTAGATTCTACATTCTTCTATTTCGTAAGCCATATCTCCAATTTTTGTAGCTAGTTATCCCTGAGCTTTTAGTATGTTGTAGCTGAGATTCTAAGCTTTCGGCTGCGTTTCCTTCATTTTCCGATCAGATGTCGGGATCATGCCCGTAATTCACTTGCAAGATTGGATTTGAGATTCTGGTGTTTTGCTTACGTGTTAAGTCTATGGGAAATATTCTAGCTCAATCGGTTAGGCGTCAGACTTACTTCTCATTCCATCATGCAGGCAGGGGTTCGAGTCCGCGGGTGAACATGATTTTTTTTTTTTTTTTTTTTTTTTAGCTATCTTGTCCACGATCAATTATAAGAATTCTAACAAATAATAGCTAAAATATTGCAAAATAAAACAGATTATAATTACTTTTTTATATCATATCTATTTATCTGTCTGTCTATCTACCTACATGACATATCTATCTCTCTGTCTAATATATATCTTTCTGTTTGAATACGTCCCTCTCTCTCTATCTATCCATATGTCTGTCTGTCTATCTACCTACATTGTATATCTATCTGTCTGTTTATCTCTCTCTCTCTCTCTCTGTCTAATATATATGTATCTATCTGTTTAGATATGTCTATCTATCTATCCATCCATCTGCCTGTCTCTATCTATCTATCTATCTATCTATCTATATATCTATCTATCTATCTGTCTGTCTGTCTGTCTCTCTATCTATCTATCTATCTGTCTATCTATCTATCTATCTATCTATCTATATGTCTGTCTCTCTATTCATCTATATGTCTGTCTCTCTATCTATCTCTGTCTCGATCTCTATCAATCTATATGTCTGTCTCTGTATCTATCTATCTATCTATCTATCTATCTATCTATCTATCTATCTATATATCTATCTATATGTCTGTCTCTCTATCTATCTATATTTCTGTCTCTCTGTCTATCTATATGTTTGTCTATCTATATGTCTGTCTATCTATCCATGAAGCTATCACGAGAAGGAGAACCATCTTCCAATTTCTCTCTTAATCCTTTGTTATCGCTTCCTTCGGGCGAAGGAACGATATCTAACATCAATTGGCGAGCCGCCAGGCGAAAGTTAGAGCCCGCTTACATAACGCGATAGGACCACGCAGCATGAAGCTATTACGAGATAGCTCGTAATAGCTTCATGATATGTCTGTCTCTCTATCTATATATATGTCTGTCTATCTATCTGTCTATCTATCTATCTGTCTGTCTCTCTTTCTATCTATATGTTTATATATGTTTTATTAATATAACCACCAATCATCTCTCTATCTATCTATATATCTATATATCTATCAATCTATCTCTCTATCTATAAGTCTGTCTCTCTATCTATCTATATGTCTGTCTCTCTATCTATATGTCTGTCTCTCTATATCTATCTTTATATGTCTATGTTTTATTAATATAACCACCTATAATTTATCTCTCCATCCATCACTCCATCCATCTAATATAATTATCTTTCTTGTATGTATCTGTTTGATTATGTAAATCTGTTTGTCTATCTATTTTTCAATCTAATATCTGTTTAAATATTTTTTTCCTGTTTATCTATCTATACGACAGACCACCTAATTCGTCCGCATGACGAATTAAAATCTAGTTTATTATTATTTTTATTTCTTATTTTTATTTCCTCCATTTCTTGTGGACAGCAAATCTCAGAAAGTTCATATTCAATAATCATCAAAATATCACCACATATCAACATCAATAAGACCTCGATTCTGCAAGAATCTTAATGTCATGACGTCATCATGACGTCATCTAGACGCCATTTTGTAAAATCACATTATCAATCATATCTCCATTATCAATTATCAAAAATAAATCAAATTCACATGACATAAACTTCAGATCAAGGGTCATCAGGTCATGTCATCAAAGGTCACCTGAAGGTCACGACGCGCGCGTACGCGCGCGTCAAAATTTTAAAATGCTAAAAATCACTTTTTGACCAAAACAGAGTACGTTTTAGGTCATTTTAAGCATTTCAAAAAATTGCGCACGCAAACGTATACGCGCGCGTTTCCGCGCGTAACGCCTTGAATGCAACTCAGAAACACCGTTTTTTTTATTTCATTGCATTGATCATATAATTTTGAGCAAATTGATACCTTGATCAACCTTCTACGACCATTAATAAGGAAATTAACACCCGTTAAAGTTTGCAGCACGTGTGCGCGCGAGCTCTCACTATAGGCCATATATGGGCAAAAACATGCCTATAGAAAATCCGCTGTAGCTCTTCAGAACGCGTGGGGACCCCCAATTTTTTTTTCATATTTTGATAGAGTATGAACTAGAGATATAATTTCATGTCTCATTTGACCCTCAATTATATTATGACGTCATCAAAATGGCGTCGGAAGTCAAAAAATCCATTTTGCCTATTATGACGTCATTATAATTATGCAAATCTTGCTCTAACTCCGTGAATATCGGTCTATTTTCACCCAATTTTTGATATGTTGTAGCTTAGTTCTTACTCTTTCTGAGTTATTGCCTTTATTTTTCATTTTGATAAACAGATCATCCTCAAAAATTGCAAATAATAATGGCATGTCATTTTTACTCATTTTGCGTGTAATCTCTATGGGACATGACTTTTTCTCAAAACTAGATTCTACATTCTTCTATTTCGTAAGCCATATCTCCAATTTTTGTTGCTAGTTATCCCTGAGCTTTTAGTATGTTGTAGCTGAGATTCTAAGCTTTCGGTTGCGTCTCCTTCATTTTCCGATCAGATGTCGGGATCATGCCCGTAATTCACTTGCAAGATTGGATTTGAGATTCTGGTGTTTTGCTTACGTGTTAAGTCTATGGGAAATATTCTAGCTCAATCGGTTAGGCGTCAGACTTACTTCTCATTCCATCATGCAGGCAGGGGTTCGAGTCCGCGGGTGAACATGATTTTTTTTTTTTTTTTTTTTTTTTTAGCTATCTTGTACGAAAGACCATTAGTGCCACGGAGAAAAAAAAACACTATTTCTACTAATCTGTTATAACATATTACGGTATTTCAACTAATCTGTTTAAACAGATTATAATCTGTTATAACAGATTACAGTATTTCTACTAATCTGTTATAACAGATTACGGTATTTCTACTAATCTGTTATAACAGATTACGGTATTTCTACTAATCTGTTTAAACAGATTATAATCTGTTATAACAGATTACGGTATTTCTACTAATCTGTTATAACAGATTACGGTATTTCTACTAATTTGTTTAAACAGATTATAATCTGTTATAACATATTACGGTATTTCTACTAATCTGTTATAACAGATTACGGTATTTCTACTAATCTGTTTAAACAGATTATAATCTGTTTAAACAGATTAGTAGAAATACCGTAATCTGTTATAACAGATTAGTAGAAATACCGTAATCTGTTATAACAGATTATAATCTGTTTAAACAGATTAGTAGAAATACCGTAATCTGTTATAACAGATTAGTAGAAATACCGTAATCTGTTATAACAGATTAGTAGAAATACCGTAATCTGTTATAACAGATTAGAAGAAATACCATAATCTGTTATAACAGATTATAATCTGTTTAAACAGATTAGTAGAAATACCGTAATCTGTTATAACAGATTAGTAGAAATACCGTAATCTGTTATAACAGATTAGTAGAAATACCGTAATCTGTTATAACAGATTATAATCTGTTTAAACAGATTAGTAGAAATACCGTAATCTGTTATAACAGATTAGTAGAAATACCGTAATCTGTTATAACAGATTAGTAGAAATACCGTAATCTGTTATAACAGATTATAATCTGTTTAAACAGATTAGTAGAAATACCGTAATCTGTTATAACAGATTAGTAGAAATAGTGGTTTTTTTCTCCGTGGCACTAATGGTCTTTCGTAAACTTGCCCACGATCAATTATAAGAATCCTAACAAATAATAGCTAAAATATTGCAAAATAAAACAGATTATAATTACTTTATTATATCATATCTATTTATCTGTCTGTCTATCTACCTACATGACATATCTATCTCTCTGTCTAATATATATCTTTCTGTTTGAATACGTCCCTCTCTCTCTATCTATCCATATGTCTGTCTATCTACCTACATTGTATATCTATCTGTCTGTTTATCTCTCTCTCTCTCTCTCTGTCTAATATATATGTATATATCTGTTTAGATATGTCTATCTATCTATCCATCCATCTGCCTGTCTCTATCTATCTATCTATCTATCTATATATCTATCTATCTATCTGTCTGTCTGTCTCTCTATCTATCTATCTATCTATCTGTCTATCTATCTATCTTTATGTCTGTCTCTCTATTCATCTATATGTCTGTCTCTCTATCTATCTCTGTCTCGATCTCTATCAATCTATATGTCTGTCTCTGTATCTATCTATATGTCTATCTATCTATCTATCTATCTATCTATCTATCTATCTATATATCTATCTATATGTCTGTCTCTCTATCTATCTATATTTCTGTCTCTCTGTCTATCTATATGTTTGTCTATCTATATGTCTGTCTATCTATCCATGAAGCTATCACGAGAAGGAGAACCATCTTCCAATTTCTCTCTTAATCCTTTGTTATCGCTTCCTTCGGGCGAAGGAACGATATCTAACATCAATTGGCGAGCCGCCAGGCGAAAGTTAGAGCCCGCTTACATAACGCGATAGGACCACGCAGCATGAAGCTATTACGAGATAGCTCGTAATAGCTTCATGATATGTCTGTCTCTCTATCTATATATATGTCTGTCTATCTATCTGTCTATCTATCTATCTGTCTGTCTCTCTTTCTATCTATATGTTTATATATGTTTTATTAATATAACCACCAATCATCTCTCTATCTATCTATATATCTATACATCTATCAATCTATCTCTCTATCTATAAGTCTGTCTCTCTATCTATCTATATGTCTGTCTCTCTATCTATATGTCTGTCTCTCTATATCTATCTTTATATGTCTATGTTTTATTAATATAACCACCTATAATTTATCTCTCCATCCATCACTCCATCCATCTAATATAATTATCTTTCTTGTATGTATCTGTTTGATTATGTAAATCTGTTTGTCTATCTATTTTTCAATCTAATATCTGTTTAAATATTTTTTTCCTGTTTATCTATCTATACGACAGACCACCTAATTCGTCCGCATGACGAATTAAAATCTAGTTTTTATTTATTTTTATTTCTTATTTTTATTTCCTCCATTTCTTGTGGACAGCAAATCTCAGAAAGTTCATATTCAATAATCATCAAAATATCACCACATATCAACATCAATAAGACCTCAATTCTGCAAGAATCTTAATGTCATGACGTCATCATGACGTCATCTAGACGCCATTTTGTAAAATCACATTATCAATCATATCTCCATTATCAATTATCAAAAATAAATCAAATTCACATGACATAAACTTCAGATCAAGGGTCATCAGGTCATGTCATCAAAGGTCACCTGAAGGTCACGACGCGCGCGTACGCGCGCGTCAAAATTTTAAAATGCTAAAAATCACTTTTTGACCAAAACAGAGTACGTTTTAGGTCATTTTAAGCATTTCAAAAAATTGCGCGCGCAAACGTATGCGCGCGCGTTTCCGCGCGTAACGCCTTGAATGCAACTCAGAAACACCGTTTTTTTTATTTCATTGCATTGATCATATAATTTTGAGCAATTTGATACCTTGATCAACCTTCTACGACCATTAATAAGGAAATTAACACCCGTTAAAGTTTGCAGCACGTGTGCGCGCGAGCTCTCACTATAGGCCATATATGGGCAAAAACATGCCTATAGAAAATCCGCTGTAGCTCTTCAGAACGCATGGGGACCCCCAATTTTTTTTTCATATTTTGATAGAGTATGAACTAGAGATATAATTTCATGTCTCATTTGACCCTCAATTATATTATGACGTCATCAAAATGGCGTCGGAATTCAAAAAATCCATTTTGCCTATTATGACGTCATTATAATTATGCAAATCTTGCTCTAACTCCGTGAATATTGGTCAATTTTCACCCAATTTTTGATATGTTGTAGCTTAGTTCTTACTCTTTCTGAGTTATTGCCTTTATTTTTCATTTTGATAGACAAATCATCCTCAAAAATTGCAAATAATAATGGCATGTCATTTTTACTCATTTTGCGTGTAATCTCTATGGGACATGACTTTTTCTGAAAACTAGATTCTACATTCTTCTATTTCGTAAGCCATATCTCCAATTTTTGTTGCTAGTTATCCCTGAGCTTTTAGTATGTTGTAGCTGAGATTCTAAGCTTTCGGTTGCGTTTCCTTCATTTTCCGATCAGATGTCGGGATCATGCCCGTAATTCACTTGCAAGATTGGATTTGAGATTCTGGTGTTTTGCTTACGTGTTAAGTCTATGGGAAATATTCTAGCTCAATCGGTTAGGCGTCAGACTTACTTCTCATTCCATCATGCAGGCAGGGGTTCGAGTCCGCGGGTGAACATGATTTTTTTTTTTTTTTTTTTTTTTTTTAGCTATCTTGCCCACGATCAATTATAAGAATTCTAACAAATAATAGCTAAAATATTGCAAAATAAAACAGATTATAATTACTTTTTTATATCATATCTATTTATCTGTCTGTCTATCTACCTACATGACATATCTATCTCTCTGTCTAATATATATCTTTCTGTTTGAATACGTCCCTCTCTCTCTATCTATCCATATGTCTGTCTGTCTATCTACCTACATTGTATATCTATCTGTCTGTTTATCTCTCTCTCTCTCTGTCTGTCTAATATATATGTATCTATCTGTTTAGATATGTCTATCTATCTATCCATCCATCTGCCTGTCTCTATCTATCTATCTATCTATATATCTATCTATCTGTCTGTCTGTCTCTCTATCTATCTATCTATCTGTCTATCTATCTATCTATCTATCTATCTATATGTCTGTCTCTCTATTCATCTATATGTCTGTCTCTCTATCTATCTCTGTCTCGATCTCTATCAATCTATATGTCTGTCTCTGTATCTATCTATATGTCTATCTATCTATCTATCTATCTATCTATATATCTATCTATATGTCTGTCTCTCTATCTATCTATATTTCTGTCTCTCTGTCTATCTATATGTTTGTCTATCTATATGTCTGTCTATCTATCCATGAAGCTATCACGAGAAGGAGAACCATCTTCCAATTTCTCTCTTAATCCTTTGTTATCGCTTCCTTCGGGCGAAGGAACGATATCTAACATCAATTGGCGAGCCGCCAGGCGAAAGTTAGAGCCCGCTTACATAACGCGATAGGACCACGCAGCATGAAGCTATTACGAGATAGCTCGTAATAGCTTCATGATATGTCTGTCTCTCTATCTATATATATGTCTGTCTATCTATCTGTCTATCTATCTATCTGTCTGTCTCTCTTTCTATCTATATGTTTATATATGTTTTATTAATATAACCACCAATCATCTCTCTATCTATCTATATATCTATATATCTATCAACCTATCTCTCTATCTATAAGTCTGTCTCTCTATCTATCTATATGTCTGTCTCTCTATCTATATGTCTGTCTCTCTATATCTATCTTTATATGTCTATGTTTTATTAATATAACCACCTATAATTTATCTCTCCATCCATCACTCCATCCATCTAATATAATTATCTTTCTTGTATGTATCTGTTTGATTATGTAAATCTGTTTGTCTATCTATTTTTCAATCTAATATCTGTTTAAATATTTTTTTCCTGTTTATCTATCTATACGACAGACCACCTAATTCGTCCGCATGACGAATTAAAATCTAGTTTCTTATTTTTATTTCCTCCATTTCTTGTGGACAGCAAATCTCAGAAAGTTCATATTCAATAATCATCAAAATATCACCACATATCAACATCAATAAGACCTCAATTCTGCAAGAATCTTAATGTCATGACGTCATCATGACGTCATCTAGACGCCATTTTGTAAAATCACATTATCAATCATATCTCCATTATCAATTATCAAAAATCAATCAAATTCACATGACATAAACTTCAGATCAAGGGTCATCAGGTCATGTCATCAAAGGTCACCTGAAGGTCACGACGCGCGCGTACGCGCGCGTCAAAATTTTAAAATGCTAAAAATCACTTTTTGACCAAAACAGAGTACGTTTTAGGTCATTTTAAGCATTTCAAAAAATTGCGCGCGCAAACGTATGCGCGCGCGTTTCCGCGCGTAACGCCTTGAATGCAACTCAGAAACACCGTTTTTTTTATTTCATTGCATTGATCATATAATTTTGAGCAATTTGATACCTTGATCAACCTTCTACGACCATTAATAAGGAAATTAACACCCGTTAAAGTTTGCAGCACGTGTGCGCGCGAGCTCTCACTATAGGCCATATATGGGCAAAAACATGCCTATAGAAAATCCGCTGTAGCTCTTCAGAACGCGTGGGGACCCCCAATTTTTTTTTCATATTTTGATAGAGTATGAACTAGAGATATAATTTCATGTCTCATTTGACCCTCAATTATATTATGACGTCATCAAAATGGCGTCGGAAGTAAAAAAATCCATTTTGCCTATTATGACGTCATTATAATTATGCAAATCTTGCTCTAACTCCGTGAATATCGGTCTATTTTCACCCAATTTTTGATATGTTGTAGCTTAGTTCTTACTCTTTCTGAGTTATTGCCTTTATTTTTCATTTTGATAAACAGATCATCCTCAAAAATTGCAAATAATAATGGCATGTCATTTTTACTCATTTTGCGTGTAATCTCTATGGGACATGACTTTTTCTGAAAACTAGATTCTACATTCTTCTATTTCGTAAGCCATATCTCCAATTTTTGTTGCTAGTTATCCCTGAGCTTTTAGTATGTTGTAGCTGAGATTCTAAGCTTTCGGTTGCGTTTCCTTCATTTTCCGATCAGATGTCGGGATCATGCCCGTAATTCACTTGCAAGATTGGATTTGAGATTCTGGTGTTTTGCTTACGTGTTAAGTCTATGGGAAATATTCTAGCTCAATCGGTTAGGCGTCAGACTTACTTCTCATTCCATCATGCAGGCAGGGGTTCGAGTCCGCGGGTGAACATGATTTTTTTTTTTTTTTTTTTTTTTTTAGCTATCTTGCCCACGATCAATTATAAGAATTCTAACAAATAATAGCTAAAATATTGCAAAATAAAACAGATTATAATTACTTTTTTATATCATATCTATTTATCTGTCTGTCTATCTACCTACATGACATATCTATCTCTCTGTCTAATATATATCTTTCTGTTTGAATACGTCCCTCTCTCTCTATCTATCCATATGTCTGTCTGTCTATCTACCTACATTGTATATCTATCTGTCTGTTTATCTCTCTCTCTCTCTCTCTGTCTAATATATATGTATCTATCTGTTTAGATATGTCTATCTATCTATCCATCCATCTGCCTGTCTCTATCTATCTATCTATCTATCTATATATCTATCTATCTATCTGTCTGTCTGTCTCTCTATCTATCTATCTATCTATCTATATATCTATCTGTCTATCTATCTATCTATCTATCTATATGTCTGTCTCTCTATTCATCTATATGTCTGTCTCTCTATCTATCTCTGTCTCGATCTCTATCAATCTATATGTCTGTCTCTGTATCTATCTATATGTCTATCTATCTATCTATCTATCTATCTATATATCTATCTATATGTCTGTCTCTCTATCTATCTATATTTCTGTCTCTCTGTCTATCTATATGTTTGTCTATCTATATGTCTGTCTATCTATCCATGAAGCTATCACGAGAAGGAGAACCATCTTCCAATTTCTCTCTTAATCCTTTGTTATCGCTTCCTTCGGGCGAAGGAACGATATCTAACATCAATTGGCGAGCCGCCAGGCGAAAGTTAGAGCCCGCTTACATAACGCGATAGGACCACGCAGCATGAAGCTATTACGAGATAGCTCGTAATAGCTTCATGATATGTCTGTCTCTCTATCTATATATATGTCTGTCTATCTATCTGTCTATCTATCTATCTGTCTGTCTCTCTTTCTATCTATATGTTTATATATGTTTTATTAATATAACCACCAATCATCTCTCTATCTATCTATATATCTATATATCTATCAATCTATCTCTCTATCTATAAGTCTGTCTCTCTATCTATCTATATGTCTGTCTCTCTATCTATATGTCTGTCTCTCTATATCTATCTATATATGTCTATGTTTTATTAATATAACCACCTATAATTTATCTCTCCATCCATCACTCCATCCATCTAATATAATTATCTTTCTTGTATGTATCTGTTTGATTATGTAAATCTGTTTGTCTATCTATTTTTCAATCTAATATCTGTTTAAATATTTTTTTCCTGTTTATCTATTTATACGACAGACCACCTAATTCGTCCGCATGACGAATTAAAATCTAGTTTATTTTTATTTCTTATTTTTATTTCCTCCATTTCTTGTGGACAGCAAATCTCAGAAAGTTCATATTCAATAATCATCAAAATATCACCACATATCAACATCAATAAGACCTCAATTCTGCAAGAATCTTAATGTCATGACGTCATCATGACGTCATCTAGACGCCATTTTGTAAAATCACATTATCAATCATATCTCCATTATCAATTATCAAAAATAAATCAAATTCACATGACATAAACTTCAGATCAAGGGTCATCAGGTCATGTCATCAAAGGTCACCTGAAGGTCACGACGCGCGCGTACGCGCGCGTCAAAATTTTAAAATGCTAAAAATCACTTTTTGACCAAAACAGAGTACGTTTTAGGTCATTTTAAGCATTTCAAAAAATTGCGCGCGCAAACGTATGCGCGCGCGTTTCCGCGCGTAACGCCTTGAATGCAACTCAGAAACACCGTTTTTTTTATTTTATTGCATTGATCATATAATTTTGAGCAATTTGATACCTTGATCAACCTTCTACGACCATTAATAAGGAAATTAACACCCGTTAAAGTTTGCAGCACGTGTGCGCGCGAGCTCTCACTATAGGCCATATATGGGCAAAAACATGCCTATAGAAAATCCGCTGTAGCTCTTCAGAACGCGTGGGGACCCCCAATTTTTTTTTCATATTTTGATAGAGTATGAACTAGAGATATAATTTCATGTCTCATTTGACCCTCAATTATATTATGACGTCATCAAAATGGCGTCGGAAGTCAAAAAATCCATTTTGCCTATTATGACGTCATTATAATTATGCAAATCTTGCTCTAACTCCGTGAATATCGGTCTATTTTCACCCAATTTTTGATATGTTGTAGCTTAGTTCTTACTCTTTCTAAGTTATTGCCTTTATTTTTCATTTTGATAAACAGATCATCCTCAAAAATTGCAAATAATAATGGCATGTCATTTTTACTCATTTTGCGTGTAATCTCTATGGGACATGACTTTTTCTCAAAACTAGATTCTACATTCTTCTATTTCGTAAGCCATATCTCCAATTTTTGTTGCTAGTTATCCCTGAGCTTTTAGTATGTTGTAGCTGAGATTCTAAGCTTTCGGTTGCGTATCCTTCATTTTCCGATCAGATGTCGGGATCATGCCCGTAATTCACTTGCAAGATTGGATTTGAGATTCTGGTGTTTTGCTTACGTGTTAAGTCTATGGGAAATATTCTAGCTCAATCGGTTAGGCGTCAGACTTACTTCTCATTCCATCATGCAGGCAGGGGTTCGAGTCCGCGGGTGAACATGATTTTTTTTTTTTTTTTTTTTTTTAGCTATCTTGTACGAAAGACCATTAGTGCCACAGAGAAAAAAAAATACTATTTCTACTAATCTGTTATAACAGATTACGGTATTTCTACTAATCTGTTATAACAGATTACGGTATTTCTACTAATCTGTTTAAACAGATTATAATCTGTAATAACAGATTACGGTATTTCTACTAATCTGTTATAACAGATTACGATATTTCTACTAATCTGTTTAAACAGATTATAATCTGTTATAACAGATTACGGTATTTCTACTAATCTGTTATAACAGATTACGGTATTTCTACTAATCTGTTATAACAGATTACGGTATTTCTACTAATCTGTTATAACAGATTACGGTATTTCTACTAATCTGTTATAACAGATTACGATATTTCTACTAATCTGTTTAAACAGATTATAATCTGTTATAACAGATTACGGTATTTCTACTAATCTGTTATAACAGATTACGGTATTTCTACTAATCTGTTATAACAGATTACGGTATTTCTACTAATCTGTTATAACAGATTATAATCTGTTTAAACAGATTAGTAGAAATATCGTAATCTGTTATAACAGATTAGTAGAAATACCGTAATCTGTTATAACAGATTAGTAGAAATACCGTAATCTGTTATAACAGATTAGTAGAAATACCGTAATCTGTTATAACAGATTAGTAGAAATACCGTAATCTGTTATAACAGATTATAATCTGTTTAAACAGATTAGTAGAAATACCGTAATCTGTTATAACAGATTAGTAGAAATAGTGTTTTTTTTTCTCCGTGGCACTAATGGTCTTTCGTAATCTTGCCCACGATCAATTATAAGAATTCTAACAAATAATAGCTAAAATATTGCAAAATAAAACAGATTATAATTACTTTTTTATATCATATCTATTTATCTGTCTGTCTATCTACCTACATGACATATCTATCTCTCTGTCTAATATATATCTTTCTGTTTGAATACGTCCCTCTCTCTCTATCTATCCATATGTCTGTCTGTCTATCTACCTACATTGTATATCTATCTGTCTGTTTATCTCTCTCTCTCTCTCTCTGTCTAATATATATGTATCTATCTGTTTAGATATGTCTATCTATCTATCCATCCATCTGCCTGTCTCTATCTATCTATCTATCTATATATCTATCTATCTATCTGTCTGTCTGTCTCTCTATCTATCTATCTATCTGTCTATCTATCTATCTATCTATATGTCTGTCTCTCTATTCATCTATATGTCTGTCTCTCTATCTATCTCTGTCTCGATCTCTATCAATCTATATGTCTGTCTCTGTATCTATCTATATGTCTATCTATCTATCTATCTATCTATCTATCTATATATCTATCTATATGTCTGTCTCTCTATCTATCTATATTTCTGTCTCTCTGTCTATCTATATGTTTGTCTATCTATATGTCTGTCTATCTATCCATGAAGCTATCACGAGAAGGAGAACCATCTTCCAATTTCTCTCTTAATCCTTTGTTATCGCTTCCTTCGGGCGAAGGAACGATATCTAACATCAATTGGCGAGCCGCCAGGCGAAAGTTAGAGCCCGCTTACATAACGCGATAGGACCACGCAGCATGAAGCTATTACGAGATAGCTCGTAATAGCTTCATGATATGTCTGTCTCTCTATCTATATATATGTCTGTCTATCTATCTGTCTATCTATCTATCTGTCTGTCTCTCTTTCTATCTATATGTTTATATATGTTTTATTAATATAACCACCAATCATCTCTCTATCTATCTATATATCTATATATCTATCAATCTATCTCTCTATCTATAAGTCTGTCTCTCTATCTATCTATATGTCTGTCTCTCTATCTATATGTCTGTCTCTCTATATCTATCTATATATGTCTATGTTTTATTAATATAACCACCTATAATTGATCTCTCCATCCATCACTCCATCCATCTAATATAATTATCTTTCTTGTATGTATCTGTTTGATTATGTAAATCTGTTTGTCTATTTTTCAATCTAATATCTGTTTAAATATTTTTTTCCTGTTTATCTATCTATACGACAGACCACCTAATTCGTCCGCATGACGAATTAAAATCTAGTTTTTATTTATTTCTTATTTTTATTTCCTCCATTTCTTGTGGACAGCAAATCTCAGAAAGTTCATATTCAATAATCATCAAAATATCACCACATATCAATATCATTAAGACCTCAATTCTGCAAGAATCTTAATGTCATGACGTCATCATGACGTCATCTAGACGCCATTTTGTAAAATCACATTATCAATCATATCTCCATTATCAATAATCAAAAATCGATCAAATTCACATGACATAAACTTCAGATCAAGGGTCATCAGGTCATGTCATCAAAGGTCACCTGTAGGTCACGACGCGCGCGTACGCGCGCGTCAAAATTTTAAAATGCTAAAAATCACTTTTTGACCAAAACAGAGTACGTTTTAGGTCATTTTAAGCATTTCAAAAAATTGCGCGCGCAAACGTATGCGCGCGCGTTTCCGCGCGTAACGCCTCAATGCAACTCAGAAACACCGTTTTTTTTTATATCATTGCATTGATCATATAATTTTGAGCAATTTGATACCTTGATCAACCTTCTACGACCATTAATAAGGAAATTAACACCCGTTAAAGTTTGCAGCACGTGTGCGCGCGAGCTCTCACTATAGGCCATATATGGGCAAAAACATGCCTATAGAAAATCCGCTGTAGCTCTTCAGAACGCATGGGGACCCCCAATTTTTTTTTCATATTTTGATAGAGTATGAACTAGAGATATAATTTCATGTCTCATTTGACCCTCAAGTATATTATGACGTCATCAAAATGGCGTCGGAATTCAAAAAATCCATTTTGCCTATTATGACGTCATTATAATTATGCAAATCTTGCTCTAACTCCGTAAATATTGGTCAATTTTCACCCAATTTTTGATATGTTGTAGCTTAGTTCTTACTCTTTCTGAGTTATTGCCTTTATTTTTCATTTTGATAGACAAATCATCCTCAAAAATTGCAAATAATAATGGCATGTCATTTTTACTCATTTTGCGTGTAATCTCTATGGGACATGACTTTTTCTCAAAACTAGATTGTACATTCTTCTATTTCGTAAGCCATATCTCCAATTTTTGTTGCTAGTTATCCCTGAGCTTTTAGTATGTTGTAGCTGAGATTCTAAGCTTTCGGTTGCGTTTCCTTCATTTTCCGATCAGATGTCGGGATCATGCCCGTAATTCACTTGCAAGATTGGATTTGAGATTCTGGTGTTTTGCTTACGTGTTAAGTCTATGGGAAATATTCTAGCTCAATCGGTTAGGCGTCAGACTTACTTCTCATTCCATCATGCAGGCAGGGGTTCGAGTCCGCGGGTGAACATGATTTTTTTTTTTTTTTTTTTTTTTTTAGCTATCTTGCCCACGATCAATTATAAGAATTCTAACAAATAATAGCTAAAATATTGCAAAATAAAACAGATTATAATTACTTTTTTATATCATATCTATTTATCTGTCTGTCTATCTACCTACATGACATATCTATCTCTCTGTCTAATATATATCTTTCTGTTTGAATACGTCCCTCTCTCTCTATCTATCCATATGTCTGTCTGTCTATCTACCTACATTGTATATCTATCTGTCTGTTTATCTCTCTCTCTCTCTCTCTCTGTCTAATATATATGTATCTATCTGTTTAGATATGTCTATCTATCTATCCATCCATCTGCTTGTCTCTGTCTATCTATCTATCTATATATCTATCTATCTATCTGTCTGTCTGTCTCTCTATCTATCTATCTATCTATCTGTCTATCTATCTATCTATCTATCTATATGTCTGTCTCTCTATTCATCTATATGTCTGTCTCTCTATCTATCTCTGTCTCGATCTCTATCAATCTATATGTCTGTCTCTGTATCTATCTATATGTCTATCTATCTATCTATCTATCTATCTATCTATCTATATATCTATCTATATGTCTGTCTCTCTATCTATCTATATTTCTGTCTCTCTGTCTATCTATATGTTTGTCTATCTATATGTCTGTCTATCTATCCATGAAGCTATCACGAGAAGGAGAACCATCTTCCAATTTCTCTCTTAATCCTTTGTTATCGCTTCCTTCGGGCGAAGGAACGATATCTAACATCAATTGGCGAGCCGCCAGGCGAAAGTTAGAGCCCGCTTACATAACGCGATAGGACCACGCAGCATGAAGCTATTACGAGATAGCTCGTAATAGCTTCATGATATGTCTGTCTCTCTATCTATATATATGTCTGTCTATCTATCTGTCTATCTATCTATCTGTCTGTCTCTCTTTCTATCTATATGTTTATATATGTTTTATCAATATAACCACCAATCATCTCTCTATCTATCTATATATCTATATATCTATCAATCTATCTCTCTATCTATAAGTCTGTCTCTCTATCTATCTATATGTCTGTCTCTCTATCTATATGTCTGTCTCTCTATATCTATCTATATATGTCTATGTTTTATTAATATAACCACCTATAATTTATCTCTCCATCCATCACTCCATCCATCTAATATAATTATCTTTCTTGTATGTATCTGTTTGATTATGTAAATCTGTTTGTCTATCTATTTTTCAATCTAATATCTGTTTAAATATTTTTTTCCTGTTTATCTATCTATACGACAGACCACCTAATTCGTCCGCATGACGAATTAAAATCTAGTTTATTTTTATTTCTTATTTTTATTTCCTCCATTTCTTGTGGACAGCAAATCTCAGAAAGTTCATATTCAATAATCATGAAAATATCAGCACATATCAACATCAATAAGACCTCAATTCTGCAAGAATCTTAATGTCATGACGTCATCATGACGTCATCTAGACGCCATTTTGTAAAATCACATTATCAATCATATCTCCATTATCAATTATCAAAAATAAATCAAATTCACATGACATAAACTTCAGATCAAGGGTCATCAGGTCATGTCATCAAAGGTCACCTGAAGGTCACGACGCGCGCGTACGCGCGCGTCAAAATTTTAAAATGCTAAAAATCACTTTTTGACCAAAACAGAGTACGTTTTAGGTCATTTTAAGCATTTCAAAAAATTGCGCGCGCAAACGTATGCGCGCGCGTTTCCGCGCGTAACGCCTCAATGCAACTCAGAAACACCGTTTTTTTTATTTCATTGCATTGATCATATAATTTTGAGCAATTTGATACCTTGATCAACCTTCTACGACCATTAATAAGGAAATTAACACCCGTTAAAGTTTGCAGCACGTGTGCGCGCGAGCTCTCACTATAGGCCATATATGGGCAAAAACATGCCTATAGAAAATCCGCTGTAGCTCTTCAGAACGCATGGGGACCCCCAATTTTTTTTTCATATTTTGATAGAGTATGAACTAGAGATATAATTTCATGTCTCATTTGACCCTCAAGTATATTATGACGTCATCAAAATGGCGTCGGAATTCAAAAAATCCATTTTGCCTATTATGACGTCATTATAATTATGCAAATCTTGCTCTAACTCCGTGAATATTGGTCAATTTTCACCCAATTTTTGATATGTTGTAGCTTAGTTCTTACTCTTTCTGAGTTATTGCCTTTATTTTTCATTTTGATAGACAAATCATCCTCAAAAATTGCAAATAATAATGGCATGTCATTTTTACTCATTTTGCGTGTAATCTCTATGGGACATGACTTTTTCTCAAAACTAGATTCTACATTCTTCTATTTCGTAAGCCATATCTCCAATTTTTGTTGCTAGTTATCCCTGAGCTTTTAGTATGTTGTAGCTGAGATTCTAAGCTTTCGGTTGCGTTTCCTTCATTTTCCGATCAGATGTCGGGATCATGCCCGTAATTCACTTGCAAGATTGGATTTGAGATTCTGGTGTTTTGCTTACGTGTTAAGTCTATGGGAAATATTCTAGCTCAATCGGTTAGGCGTCAGACTTACTTCTCATTCCATCATGCAGGCAGGGGTTCGAGTCCGCGGGTGAACATGATTTTTTTTTTTTATTTTTTTTTTTTAGCTATCTTGCCCACGATCAATTATAAGAATTCTAACAAATAATAGCTAAAATATTGCAAAATAAAACAGATTATAATTACTTTTTTATATCATATCTATTTATCTGTCTGTCTATCTACCTACATGACATATCTATCTCTCTGTCTAATATATATCTTTCTGTTTGAATACGTCCCTCTCTCTCTATCTATCCATATGTCTGTCTGTCTATCTACCTACATTGTATATCTATCTGTCTGTTTATCTCTCTCTCTCTCTCTCTGTCTAATATATATGTATCTATCTGTTTAGATATGTCTATCTATCTATCCATCCATCTGCCTGTCTCTATCTATCTATCTATCTATATATCTATCTATCTATATGTCTGTCTGTCTCTCTATCTATCTATCTATCTGTCTATCTATCTATCTATCTATATGTCTGTCTCTCTATTCATCTATATGTCTGTCTCTCTATCTATCTCTGTCTCGATCTCTATCAATCTATATGTCTGTCTCTGTATCTATCTATATGTCTATCTATCTATCTATCTATCTATCTATCTATCTATATATCTATCTATATGTCTGTCTCTCTATCTATCTATATTTCTGTCTCTCTGTCTATCTATATGTTTGTCTATCTATATGTCTGTCTATCTATCCATGAAGCTATCACGAGAAGGAGAACCATCTTCCAATTTCTCTCTTAATCCTTTGTTATCGCTTCCTTCGGGCGAAGGAACGATATCTAACATCAATTGGCGAGCCGCCAGGCGAAAGTTAGAGCCCGCTTACATAACGCGATAGGACCACGCAGCATGAAGCTATTACGAGATAGCTCGTAATAGCTTCATGATATGTCTGTCTCTCTATCTATATATATGTCTGTCTATCTATCTGTCTATCTATCTATCTGTCTGTCTCTCTTTCTATCTATATGTTTATATATGTTTTATTAATATAACCACCAATCATCTCTCTATCTATCTATATATCTATATATCTATCAATCTATCTCTCTATCTATAAGTCTGTCTCTCTATCTATCTATATGTCTGTCTCTCTATCTATATGTCTGTCTCTCTATATCTATCTTTATATGTCTATGTTTTATTAATATAACCACCTATAATTTATCTCTCCTTCCATCACTCCATCCATCTAATATAATTATCTTTCTTGTATGTATCTGTTTGATTATGTAAATCTGTTTTTCTATCTATTTTTCAATCTAATATCTGTTTAAATATTTTTTTTCCTGTTTATCTATCTATACGACAGACCACCTAATTCGTCCGCATGACGAATTAAAATCTAGTTTTTATTTATTTCTTATTTTTATTTCCTCCATTTCTTGTGGACAGCAAATCTCAGAAAGTTCATATTCAATAATCATCAAAATATCAGCACATATCAACATCAATAAGACCTCAATTCTGCAAGAATCTTAATGTCATGACGTCATCATGACGTCATCTAGACGCCATTTTGTAAAATCACATTATCAATCATATCTCCATTATCAATTATCAAAAATAAATCAAATTCACATGACATAAACTTCAGATCAAGGGTCATCAGGTCATGTCATCAAAGGTCACCTGAAGGTCACGACGCGCGCGTACGCGCGCGTCAAAATTTTAAAATGCTAAAAATCACTTTTTGACCAAAACAGAGTACGTTTTAGGTCATTTTAAGCATTTCAAAAAATTGCGCGCGCAAACGTATGCGCGCGCGTTTCCGCGCGTAACGCCTTGAATGCAACTCAGAAACACCGTTTTTTTTTTTTCATTGCATTGATCATATAATTTTGAGCAATTTGATACCTTGATCAACCTTCTACGACCATTAATAAGGAAATTAACACCCGTTAAAGTTTGCAGCACGTGTGCGCGCGAGCTCTCACTATAGGCCATATATGGGCAAAAACATGCCTATAGAAAATCCGCTGTAGCTCTTCAGAACGCGTGGGGACCCCCAATTTTTTTTTCATATTTTGATAGAGTATGAACTAGAGATATAATTTCATGTCTCATTTGACCCTCAATTATATTATGACGTCATCAAAATGGCGTCGGAAGTCAAAAAATCCATTTTGCCTATTATGACGTCATTATAATTATGCAAATCTTGCTCTAACTCCGTGAATATCGGTCAATTTTCACCAAATTTTCGATATGTTGTAGCTTAGTTCTTACTCTTTCTGAGTTATTGCCTTTATTTTTCATTTTGATAAACAGATCATCCTCAAAAATTGCAAATAATAATGGCATGTCATTTTTACTCATTTTGCGTGTAATCTCTATGGGACATGACTTTTTCTCAAAACTAGATTCTACATTTTTCTATTTCGTAAGCCATATCTCCAATTTTTGTTGCTAGTTATCCCTGAGCTTTTAGTATGTTGTAGCTGAGATTCTAAGCTTTCGGTTGCGTTTCCTTCATTTTCCGATCAGATGTCGGGATCATGCCCGTAATTCACTTGCAAGATTGGATTTGAGATTCTGGTGTTTTGCTTACGTGTTAAGTCTATGGGAAATATTCTAGCTCAATCGGTTAGGCGTCAGACTTACTTCTCATTCCATCATGCAGGCAGGGGTTCGAGTCCGCGGGTGAACATGATTTTTTTTTTTTTTTTTTTTTTTTAGCTATCTTGCCCACGATCAATTATAAGAATTCTAACAAATAATAGCTAAAATATTGCAAAATAAAACAGATTATAATTACTTTTTTATATCATATCTATTTATCTGTCTGTCTATCTACCTACATGACATATCTATCTCTCTGTCTAATATATATCTTTCTGTTTGAATACGTCCCTCTCTCTCTATCTATCCATATGTCTGTCTGTCTATCTACCTACATTGTATATCTATCTGTCTGTTTATCTCTCTCTCTCTCTCTCTCTGTCTAATATATATGTATCTATCTGTTTAGATATGTCTATCTATCTATCCATCCATCTGCCTGTCTCTATCTATCTATCTATCTATCTATATATCTATCTATCTATCTGTCTGTCTGTCTCTCTATCTATCTATCTATCTATCTGTCTATCTATCTATCTATCTATCTATATGTCTGTCTCTCTATTCATCTATATGTCTGTCTCTCTATCTATCTCTGTCTCGATCTCTATCAATCTATATGTCTGTCTCTGTATCTATCTATATGTCTATCTATCTATCTATCTATCTATCTATCTATCTATATATCTATCTATATGTCTGTCTCTCTATCTATCTATATTTCTGTCTCTCTGTCTATCTATATGTTTGTCTATCTATATGTCTGTCTATCTATCCATGAAGCTATCACGAGAAGGAGAACCATCTTCCAATTTCTCTCTTAATCCTTTGTTATCGCTTCCTTCGGGCGAAGGAACGATATCTAACATCAATTGGCGAGCCGCCAGGCGAAAGTTAGAGCCCGCTTACATAACGCGATAGGACCACGCAGCATGAAGCTATTACGAGATAGCTCGTAATAGCTTCATGATATGTCTGTCTCTCTATCTATATATATGTCTGTCTATCTATCTGTCTATCTATCTATCTGTCTGTCTCTCTTTCTATCTATATGTTTATATATGTTTTATTAATATAACCACCAATCATCTCTCTATCTATCTATATATCTATATATCTATCAATCTATCTCTCTATCTATAAGTCTGTCTCTCTATCTATCTATATGTCTGTCTCTCTATCTATATGTCTGTCTCTCTATATCTATCTTTATATGTCTATGTTTTATTAATATAACCACCTATAATTTATCTCTCCATCCATCACTCCATCCATCTAATATAATTATCTTTCTTGTATGTATCTGTTTGATTATGTAAATCTGTTTGTCTATCTATTTTTCAATCTAATATCTGTTTAAATATTTTTTTCCTGTTTATCTATCTATACGACAGACCACCTAATTCGTCCGCATGACGAATTAAAATCTAGTTATCTTTCTTGTATGTATCTGTTTGATTATGTAAATCTGTTTGTCTATCTATTTTTCAATCTAATATCTGTTTAAATATTTTTTTCCTGTTTATCTATCTATACGACAGACCACCTAATTCGTCCGCATGACGAATTAAAATCTAGTTAGGTGGTCTGTCTATGACAGATCACCTATTATGTTTGTCCGAATTTTCTTTCTTTATTATTTATTATTTATTATTTCTTATTTCTTATTTTTATTTCCTCCATTTCTTGTGGACAGCAAATCTCAGAAAGTTCATATTCAATAATCATCAAAATATCAGCACATATCAACATCAATAAGACCTCAATTCTGCAAGAATCTTAATGTCATGACGTCATCATGACGTCATCTAGACGCCATTTTGTAAAATCACATTATCAATCATATCTCCATTATCAAATATCAAAAATAAATCAAATTCACATGACATAAACTTCAGATCAAGGGTCATCAGGTCATGTCATCAAAGGTCACCTGAAGGTCACGACGCGCGCGTACGCGCGCGTCAAAATTTTAAAATGCTAAAAATCACTTTTTGACCAAAACAGAGTACGTTTTAGGTCATTTTAAGCATTTCAAAAAATTGCGCGCGCAAACGTATGCGCGCGCGTTTCCGCGCGTAACGCCTTGAATGCAACTCAGAAACACCGTTTTTTTTATTTCATTGCATTGATCATATAATTTTGAGCAATTTGATACCTTGATCAACCTTCTACGACCATTAATAAGGAAATTAACACCCGTTAAAGTTTGCAGCACGTGTGCGCGCGAGCTCTCACTATAGGCCATATATGGGCAAAAACATGCCTATAGAAAATCCGCTCTAGCTCTTCAGAACGCATGGGGACCCCCAATTTTTTTTTCATATTTTGATAGAGTATGAACTAGAAATATAATTTCATGTCTCATTTGACCCTCATTTTTTTTATATCATATCTATTTATCTGTCTGTCTATCTACCTACATGACATATCTATCTCTCTGTCTAATATATATCTTTCTGTTTGAATACGTCCCTCTCTCTCTATCTATCCATATGTCTGTCTGTCTATCTACCTACATTGTATATCTATCTGTCTGTTTATCTCTCTCTCTCTCTCTCTGTCTAATATATATGTATCTATCTGTTTAGATATGTCTATCTATCTATCCATCCATCTGCCTGTCTCTATCTATCTATCTATCTATATATCTATCTATCTATCTGTCTGTCTGTCTCTCTATCTATCTATCTATCTGTCTATCTATCTATCTATCTATCTATATGTCTGTCTCTCTATTCATCTATATGTCTGTCTCTCTATCTATCTCTGTCTCGATCTCTATCAATCTATATGTCTGTCTCTGTATCTATCTATATGTCTATCTATCTATCTATCTATCTATCTATATATCTATCTATATGTCTGTCTCTCTATCTATCTATATTTCTGTCTCTCTGTCTATCTATATGTTTGTCTATCTATATGTCTGTCTATCTATCCATGAAGCTATCACGAGAAGGAGAACCATCTTCCAATTTCTCTCTTAATCCTTTGTTATCGCTTCCTTCGGGCGAAGGAACGATATCTAACATCAATTGGCGAGCCGCCAGGCGAAAGTTAGAGCCCGCTTACATAACGCGATAGGACCACGCAGCATGAAGCTATTACGAGATAGCTCGTAATAGCTTCATGATATGTCTGTCTCTCTATCTATATATATGTCTGTCTATCTATCTGTCTATCTATCTATCTGTCTGTCTCTCTTTCTATCTATATGTTTATATATGTTTTATTAATATAACCACCAATCATCTCTCTATCTATCTATATATCTATATATCTATCAATCTATCTCTCTATCTATAAGTCTGTCTCTCTATCTATCTATATGTCTGTCTCTCTATCTATATGTCTGTCTCTCTATATCTATCTATATATGTCTATGTTTTATTAATATAACCACCTATAATTTATCTCTCCATCCATCACTCCATCCATCTAATATAATTATCTTTCTTGTATGTATCTGTTTGATTATGTAAATCTGTTTGTCTATCTATTTTTCAATCTAATATCTGTTTAAATATTTTTTTCCTGTTTATCTATCTATACGACAGACCACCTAATTCGTCCGCATGACGAATTAAAATCTAGTTTATTTCTTATTTTTATTTCCTCCATTTCTTGTGGACAGCAAATCTCAGAAAGTTCATATTCAATAATCATCAAAATATCACCACATATCAAGATCAATAAGACCTCAATTCTGCAAGAATCTTAATGTCATGACGTCATCATGACGTCATCTAGACGCCATTTTGTAAAATCACATTATCAATCATATCTCCATTATCAATTATCAAAAATCAATCAAATTCACATGACATAAACTTCAGATCAAGGGTCATCAGGTCATGTCATCAAAGGTCACCTGAAGGTCACGACGCGCGCGTACGCGCGCGTCAAAATTTTAAAATGCTAAAAATCACTTTTTGACCAAAACAGAGTACGTTTTAGGTCATTTTAAGCATTTCAAAAAATTGCGCGCGCAAACGTATGCGCGCGCGTTTCCGCGCGTAACGCCTCAATGCAACTCAGAAACACCGTTTTTTTATTTCATTGCATTGATCATATAATTTTGAGCAATTTGATACCTTGATCAACCTTCTACGACCATTAATAAGGAAATTAACACCCGTTAAAGTTTGCAGCACGTGTGCGCGCGAGCTCTCACTATAGGCCATATATGGGCAAAAACATGCCTATAGAAAATCCGCTGTAGCTCTTCAGAACGCATGGGGACCCCCAATTTTTTTTTCATATTTTGATAGAGTATGAACTAGAGATATAATTTCATGTCTCATTTGACCCTCAATTATATTATGACGTCATCAAAATGGCGTCGGAATTCAAAAAATCCATTTTGCCTATTATGACGTCATTATAATTATCCAAATCTTGCTCTAACTCCGTGAATATTGGTCAATTTTCACCCATTTTTTGATATGTTGTAGCTTAGTTCTTACTCTTTCTGAGTTATTAGGTGGTCTGTCTATGACAGATCACCTCTTATGTTTGTCCGAATTTTCTTTCTTTATTTATTAGGTGGTCTGTCTATGACAGATCACCTTTTATGTTTGTCCGAATTTTCTTTCTTTCTTTATTTATTTATTTATTAGGTGGTCTGTCTATGACAGATCACCTATTATGTTTGTCCGAATTTTCTTTCTTTATTATTTATTATTTATTAGGTGGTCTGTCTATGACAGATCACCTCTTATGTTTGTCCGAATTTTCTTTCTTTATTTTTATTAGGTGGTCTGTCTATGACAGATCACCTATTATGTTTGTCCGAATTTTCTTTCTTTATTTATTTTTATTTCTTATTTTTATTTCCTCCATTTCTTGTGGACAGCAAATCTCAGAAAGTTCATATTCAATAATCATCAAAATATCAGCACATATCAACATCAATAAGACCTCAATTCTGCAAGAATCTTAATGTCATGACGTCATCATGACGTCATCTAGACGCCATTTTGTAAAATCACATTATCAATCATATCTCCATTATCAATTATAAAAAAAAAATCAAATTCACATGACATAAACTTCAGATCAAGGGTCATCAGGTCATGTCATCAAAGGTCACCTGAAGGTCACGACGCGCGCGTACGCGCGCGTCAAAATTTTAAAATGCTAAAAATCACTTTTTGACCAAAACAGAGTACGTTTTAGGTCATTTTAAGCATTTCAAAAAATTGCGCGCGCAAACGTATGCGCGCGCGTTTCCGCGCGTAACGCCTTGAATGCAACTCAGAAACACCGTTTTTTTTATTTCATTGCATTGATCATATAATTTTGAGCAATTTGATACCTTGATCAACCTTCTACGACCATTAATAAGGAAATTAACACCCGTTAAAGTTTGTAGCACGTGTGCGCGCGAGCTCTCACTATAGGCCATATATGGGCAAAAACATGCCTATAGAAAATCCGCTGTAGCTCTTCAGAACGCGTGGGGACCCCCAATTTTTTTTCCATATTTTGATAGAGTATGAACTAGAGATATAATTTCATGTCTCATTTGACCCTCAATTATATTATGACGTCATCAAAATGGCGTCGGAAGTCAAAAAATCCATTTTGCCTATTATGACGTCATTATAATTATGCAAATCTTGCTCTAACTCCGTGAATATCGGTCTATTTTCACCCAATTTTTGATATGTTGTAGCTTAGTTCTTACTCTTTCTGAGTTATTGCCTTTATTTTTCATTTCGATAAACAGATCATCCTCAAAAATTGCCAATAATAATGGCATGTCATTTTTACTCATTTTGCGTGTAATCTCTATGGGACATGACTTTTTCTCAAAACTAGATTCTACATTCTTCTATTTCGTAAGCCATATCTCCAATTTTTGTTGCTAGTTATCCCTGAGCTTTTAGTATGTTGTAGCTGAGATTCTAAGCTTTCGGTTGCGTTTCCTTCATTTTCCGATCAGATGTCGGGATCATGCCCGTAATTCACTTGCAAGATTGGATTTGAGATTCTGGTGTTTTGCTTACGTGTTAAGTCTATGGGAAATATTCTAGCTCAATCGGTTAGGCGTCAGACTTACTTCTCATTCCATCATGCAGGCAGGGGTTCGAGTCCGCGGGTGAACATGATTTTTTTTTTTTTTTTTTTTTTTTTAGCTATCTTGTACGAAAGACCATTAGTGCCACGGAGAAAAAAAAACACTATTTCTACTAATCTGTTATAACAGATTACGGTATTTCTACTAATCTGTTTAAACAGATTATAATCTGTTATAACAGATTACAGTATTTCTACTAATCTGTTATAACAGATTACGGTATTTCTACTAATCTGTTATAACAGATTACGGTATTTCTACTAATCTGTTTAAACAGATTATAATCTGTTATAACAGATTACGGTATTTCTACTAATCTGTTATAACAGATTACGGTATTTCTACTAATTTGTTTAAACAGATTATAATCTGTTATAACATATTACGGTATTTCTACTAATCTGTTATAACAGATTACGGTATTTCTACTAATCTGTTATAACAGATTACGGTATTTCTACTAATCTGTTTAAACAGATTATAATCTGTTTAAACAGATTAGTAGAAATACCGTAATCTGTTATAACAGATTAGTAGAAATACCGTAATCTGTTATAACAGATTATAATCTGTTTAAACAGATTAGTAGAAATACCGTAATCTGTTATAACAGATTAGTAGAAATACCGTAATCTGTTATAACAGATTAGAAGAAATACCGTAATCTGTTATAACAGATTATAATCTGTTTAAACAGATTAGTAGAAATACCGTAATCTGTTATAACAGATTAGTAGAAATACCGTAATCTGTTATAACAGATTAGTAGAAATACCGTAATCTGTTATAACAGATTATAATCTGTTTAAACAGATTAGTAGAAATACCGTAATCTCTTATAACAGATTAGTAGAAATAGTGGTTTTTTTTCTCCGTGGCACTAATGGTCTTTCGTAATCTTGCCCACGATCAATTATAAGAATTCTAACAAATAATAGCTAAAATATTGCAAAATAAAACAGATTATAATTACTTTTTTATATCATATCTATTTATCTGTCTGTCTATCTACCTACATGACATATCTATCTCTCTGTCTAATATATATCTTTCTGTTTCAATACGTCCCTCTCTCTCTATCTATCCATATGTCTGTCTGTCTATCTACCTACATTGTATATCTATCTGTCTGTTTATCTCTCTCTCTCTCTCTCTGTCTAATATATATGTATCTATCTGTTTAGATATGTCTATCTATCTATCCATCCATCTGCCTGTCTCTATCTATCTATCTATCTATATATCTATCTATCTATCTGTCTGTCTGTCTCTCTATCTATCTATCTATCTGTCTATCTATCTATCTATCTATCTATATGTCTGTCTCTCTATTCATCTATATGTCTGTCTCTCTATCTATCTCTGTCTCGATCTCTATCAATCTATATGTCTGTCTCTGTATCTATCTATATGTCTATCTATCTATCTATCTATCTATCTATCTATATATCTATCTATATGTCTGTCTCTCTATCTATCTATATTTCTGTCTCTCTGTCTATCTATATGTTTGTCTATCTATATGTCTGTCTATCTATCCATGAAGCTATCACGAGAAGGAGAACCATCTTCCAATTTTTCTCTTAATCCTTTGTTATCGCTTCCTTCGGGCGAAGGAACGATATCTAACATCAATTGGCGAGCCGCCAGGCGAAAGTTAGAGCCCGCTTACATAACGCGATAGGACCACGCAGCATGAAGCTATTACGAGATAGCTCGTAATAGCTTCATGATATGTCTGTCTCTCTATCTATATATATGTCTGTCTATCTATCTGTCTATCTATCTATCTGTCTGTCTCTCTTTCTATCTATATGTTTATATATGTTTTATTAATATAACCACCAATCATCTCTCTATCTATCTATATATCTATATATCTATCAATCTATCTCTCTATCTATAAGTCTGTCTCTCTATCTATCTATATGTCTGTCTCTCTATCTATATGTCTGTCTCTCTATATCTATCTATATATGTCTATGTTTTATTAATATAACCACCTATAATTTATCTCTCCATCCATCACTCCATCCATCTAATATAATTATCTTTCTTGTATGTATCTGTTTGATTATGTAAATCTGTTTGTCTATCTATTTTTCAATCTAATATCTGTTTAAATATTTTTTTCCTGTTTATCTATCTATACGACAGACCACCTAATTCGTCCGCATGACGAATTAAAATCTAGTTTATTTCTTATTTTTATTTCCTCCATTTCTTGTGGACAGCAAATCTCAGAAAGTTCATATTCAATAATCATCAAAATATCACCACATATCAACATCAATAAGACCTCAATTCTGCAAGAATCTTAATGTCATGACGTCATCATGACGTCATCTAGACGCCATTTTGTAAAATCACATTATCAATCATATCTCCATTATCAATTATCAAAAATAAATCAAATTCACATGACATAAACTTCAGATCAAGGGTCATCAGGTCATGTCATCAAAGGTCACCTGAAGGTCACGACGCGCGCGTACGCGCGCGTCAAAATTTTAAAATGCTAAAAATCACTTTTTGACCAAAACAGAGTACGTTTTAGGTCATTTTAAGCATTTCAAAAAATTGCGCGCGCAAACGTATGCGCGCGCGTTTCCGCGCGTAACGCCTCAATGCAACTCAGAAACACCGTTTTTTTTAATTTCATTGCATTGATCATATAATTTTGAGCAATTTGATACCTTGATCAACCTTCTACGACCATTAATAAGGAAATTAACACCCGTTAAAGTTTGCAGCACGTGTGCGCGCGAGCTCTCACTATAGGCCATATATGGGCAAAAACATGCCTATAGAAAATCCGCTGTAGCTCTTCAGAACGCGTGGGGACCCGCAATTTTTTTTTCATATTTTGATAGAGTATGAACTAGAGATATAATTTCATGTCTCATTTGACCCTCAATTATATTATGACGTCATCAAAATGGCGTCGGAAGTCAAAAAATCCATTTTGCCTATTATGACGTCATTATAATTATGCAAATCTTGCTCTAACTCCGTGAATATTGGTCAATTTTCACCTAATTTTTGATATGTTGTAGCTTAGTTCTTACTCTTTCTGAGTTATTGCCTTTATTTTTTATTTTGATAAACAGATCATCCTCAAAAATTGCAAATAATAATGGCATGTCATTTTTACTCATTTTGCGTGTAATCTCTATGGGACATGACTTTTTCTCAAAACTAGATTGTACATTCTTCTATTTCGTAAGCCATATCTCAAATTTTTGTTGCTAGTTATCCCTGAGCTTTTAGTATGTTGTAGCTGAGATTCTAAGCTTTCGGTTGCGTTTCCTTCATTTTCCGATCAGATGTCGGGATCATGCCCGGAATTCACTTGCAAGATTGGATTTGAGATTCTGGTGTTTTGCTTACGTGTTAAGTCTATGGGAAATATTCTAGCTCAATCGGTTAGGCGTCAGACTTACTTCTCATTCCATCATGCAGGCAGGGGTTCGAGTCCGCGGGTGAACATGATTTTTTTTTTTTTTTTTTTTTTTTTTTAGCTATCTTGCCCACGATCAATTATAAGAATTCTAACAAATAATAGCTAAAATATTGCAAAATAAAACAGATTATAATTACTTTTTTATATCATATCTATTTATCTGTCTGTCTATCTACCTACATGACATATCTATCTCTCTGTCTAATATATATCTTTCTGTTTGAATACGTCCCTCTCTCTCTATCTATCCATATGTCTGTCTGTCTATCTACCTACATTGTATATCTATCTGTCTGTTTATCTCTCTCTCTCTCTCTCTGTCTAATATATATGTATCTATCTGTTTAGATATGTCTATCTATCTATCCATCCATCTGCCTGTCTCTATCTATCTATCTATCTATCTATCTATATATCTATCTATCTATCTGTCTGTCTGTCTCTCTATCTATCTATCTATATGTCTATCTATCTATCTATCTATCTATATGTCTGTCTCTCTATTCATCTATATGTCTGTCTCTCTATCTATCTCTGTCTCGATCTCTATCAATCTATATGTCTGTCTCTGTATCTATCTATATGTCTATCTATCTATCTATCTATCTATCTATCTATCTATCTATATATCTATCTATATGTCTGTCTATCTATCTATCTATCTATCTATCTATATATCTATCTATATGTCTGTCTCTCTATCTATCTATATTTCTGTCTCCCTGTCTATCTATATGTTTGTCTATCTATATGTCTGTCTATCTATCCATGAAGCTATCACGAGAAGGAGAACCATCTTCCAATTTCTCTCTTAATCCTTTGTTATCGCTTCCTTCGGGCGAAGGAACGATATCTAACATCAATTGGCGAGCCGCCAGGCGAAAGTTAGAGCCCGCTTACATAACGCGATAGGACCACGCAGCATGAAGCTATTACGAGATAGCTCGAAATAGCTTCATGATATGTCTGTCTCTCTATCTATATATATGTCTGTCTATCTATCTGTCTATCTATCTATCTGTGTGTCTCTCTTTCTATCTATATGTTTATATATGTTTTATTAATATAACCACCAATCATCTCTCTATCTATCTATATATCTATATATCTATCAATCTATCTCTCTATCTATAAGTCTGTCTCTCTATCTATCTATATGTCTGTCTCTCTATCTATATGTCTGTCTCTCTATATCTATCTTTATATGTCTATGTTTTATTAATATAACCACCTATAATTTATCTCTCCATCCATCACTCCATCCATCTAATATAATTATCTTTCTTGTATGTATCTGTTTGATTATGTAAATCTGTTTGTCTATCTATTTTTCAATCTAATATCTGTTTAAATATTTTTTTCCTGTTTATCTATCTATACGACAGACCACCTAATTCGTCCGCATGACGAATTAAAATCTAGTTTTTATTTCTTATTTTTATTTCCTCCATTTCTTGTGGACAGCAAATCTCAGAAAGTTCATATTCAATAATCATCAAAATATCACCACATATCAACATCATTAAGACCTCAATTCTGCAAGAATCTAAATGTCATGACGTCATCATGACGTCATCTAGACGCCATTTTGTAAAATCACATTATCAATCATATCTCCATTATCAATTATCAAAAATCAATCAAATTCACATGACATAAACTTCAGATCAAGGGTCATCAGGTCATGTCATCAAAGGTCACCTGAAGGTCACGACGCGCGCGTACGCGCGCGTCAAAATTTTAAAATGCTAAAAATCACTTTTTGACCAAAACAGAGTACGTTTTAGGTCATTTTAAGCATTTCAAAAAATTGCGCGCGCAAACGTATGCGCGCGCGTTTCCGCGCGTAACGCCTCAATGCAACTCAGAAACATCGTTTTTTTTTATTTCATTGCATTGATCATATAATTTTGAGCAATTTGATACCTTGATCAACCTTCTACGACCATTAATAAGGAAATTAACACCCGTTAAAGTTTGCAGCACGTGTGCGCGCGAGCTCTCACTATAGGCCATATATGGGCAAAAACATGCCTATAGAAAATCCGCTGTAGCTCTTCAGAACGCATGGGGACCCCCAATTTTTTTTTCATATTTTGATAGAGTATGAACTAGAGATATAATTTCATGTCTCATTTGACCCTCAAGTATATTATGACGTCATCAAAATGGCGTCGGAATTCAAAAAATCCATTTTGCCTATTATGACGTCATTATAATTATGCAAATCTTGCTCTAACTCCGTGAATATCGGTCTATTTTCACCCAATTTTTGATATGTTGTAGCTTAGTTCTTATTCTTTCTGAGTTATGGCCTTTATTTTTCATTTTGATAAACAGATCATCCTAAAAAATTGCAAATAATAATGGCATGTCATTTTTACTCATTTTGCGTGTAATCTCTATGGGACATGACTTTTTCTCAAAACTAGATTCTACATTCTTCTATTTCGTAAGCCATATCTCCAATTTTTGTTGCTAGTTATCCCTGAGCTTTTAGTATGTTGTAGCTGAGATTCTAAGCTTTCGGTTGCGTTTCCTTCATTTTCCGATCAGATGTCGGGATCATGCCCGTAATTCACTTGCAAGATTGGATTTGAGATTCTGGTGTTTTGCTTACGTGTTAAGTCTATGGGAAATATTCTAGCTCAATCGGTTAGGCGTCAGACTTACTTCTCATTCCATCATGCAGGCAGGGGTTCGAGTCCGCGGGTGAACATGATTTTTTTTTTTTTTTTATTTTTTTTTAGCTATCTTGCCCACGATCAATTATAAGAATTCTAACAAATAATAGCTAAAATATTGCAAAATAAAACAGATTATAATTACTTTTTTATATCATATCTATTTATCTGTCTGTCTATCTACCTACATGACATATCTATCTCTCTGTCTAATATATATCTTTCTGTTTGAATACGTCCCTCTCTCTCTATCTATCCATATGTCTGTCTGTCTATCTACCTACATTGTATATCTATCTGTCTGTTTATCTCTCACTCTCTCTCTCTGTCTAATATATATGTATCTATCTGTTTAGATATGTCTATCTATCTATCCATCCATCTGCCTGTCTTTATCTATCTATCTATCTATATATCTATCTATCTATCTGTCTGTCTGTCTCTCTATCTATCTATCTATCTGTCTATCTATCTATCTATCTATCTATCTATATGTCTGTCTCTCTATTCATCTATATGTCTGTCTCTCTATCTATCTCTGTCTCGATCTCTATCAATCTATATGTCTGTCTCTGTATCTATCTATATGTCTATCTATCTATCTATCTATCTATCTATATATCTATCTATATGTCTGTCTCTCTATCTATCTATATTTCTGTCTCTCTGTCTATCTATATGTTTGTCTATCTATATGTCTGTCTATCTATCAATGAAGCTATCACGAGAAGGAGAACCATCTTCCAATTTCTCTCTTAATCCTTTGTTATCGCTTCCTTCGGGCGAAGGAACGATATCTAACATCAATTGGCGAGCCGCCAGGCGAAAGTTAGAGCCCGCTTGCATAACGCGATAGGACCACGCAGCATGAAGCTATTACGAGATAGCTCGTAATAGCTTCATGATATGTCTGTCTCTCTATCTATATATATGTCTGTCTATCTATCTGTCTATCTATCTATCTGTCTGTCTCTCTTTCTATCTATATGTTTATATATGTTTTATTAATATAACCACCAATCATCTCTCTATCTATCTATATATCTATATATCTATCAATCTATCTCTCTATCTATAAGTCTGTCTCTCTATCTATCTATATGTCTGTCTCTCTATCTATATGTCTGTCTCTCTATATCTATCTTTATATGTCTATGTTTTATTAATATAACCACCTATAATTTATCTCTCCATCCATCACTCCATCCATCTAATATAATTATCTTTCTTGTATGTATCTGTTTGATTATGTAAATCTGTTTGTCTATCTATTTTTCAATCTAATATCTGTTTAAATATTTTTTTCCTGTTTATCTATCTATACGACAGACCACCTAATTCGTCCGCATGACGAATTAAAATCTAGTTATTTCTTATTTCTTATTTTTATTTCCTCCATTTCTTGTGGACAGCAAATCTCAGAAAGTTCATATTCAATAATCATCAAAATATCAGCACATATCAACATCAATAAGACCTCAATTCTGCAAGAATCTTAATGTCATGACGTCATCATGACGTCATCTAGACGCCATTTTGTAAAATCACATTATCAATCATATCTCCATTATCAAATATCAAAAATAAATCAAATTCACATGACATAAACTTCAGATCAAGGGTCATCAGGTCATGTCATCAAAGGTCACCTGAAGGTCACGACGCGCGCGTACGCGCGCGTCAAAATTTTAAAATGCTAAAAATCACTTTTTGACCAAAACAGAGTACGTTTTAGGTCATTTTAAGCATTTCAAAAAATTGCGCGCGCAAACGTATGCGCGCGCGTTTCCGCGCGTAACGCCTTGAATGCAACTCAGAAACACCGTTTTTTTTATTTCATTGCATTGATCATATAATTTTGAGCAATTTGATACCTTGATCAACCTTCTACGACCATTAATAAGGAAATTAACACCCGTTAAAGTTTGCAGCACGTGTGCGCGCGAGCTCTCACTATAGGCCATATATGGGCAAAAACATGCCTATAGAAAATCCGCTGTAGCTCTTCAGAACGCATGGGGACCCCCAATTTTTTTTTCATATTTTGATAGAGTATGAACTAGAAATATAATTTCATGTCTCATTTGACCCTCAATTATATTATGACGTCATCAAAATGGCGTCGGAATTCAAAAAATCCATTTTGCCTATTATGACGTCATTATAATTATGCAAATCTTGCTCTAACTCCGTGAATATTTGTCAATTTTCACCCAATTTTTGATATGTTGTAGCTTAGTTCTTACTCTTTCTGTGTTATTGCCTTTATTTTTCATTTTGATAGACAAATCATCCTCAAAAATTGCAAATAATAATGGCATGTCATTTTTACTCATTTTGCGTGTAATCTCTATGGGACATGACTTTTTCTCAAAACTAGATTCTACATTCTTCTATTTCGTAAGCCATATCTCCAATTTTTGTTGCTAGTTATCCCTGAGCTTTTAGTATGTTGTAGCTGAGATTCTAAGCTTTCGGTTGCGTTTCCTTCATTTTCCGATCAGATGTCGGGATCATGCCCGTAATTCACTTGCAAGATTGGATTTGAGATTCTGGTGTTTTGCTTACGTGTTAAGTCTATGGGAAATATTCTAGCTCAATCGGTTAGGCGTCAGACTTACTTCTCATTCCATCATGCAGGCAGGGGTTCGAGTCCGCGGGTGAACATGATTTTTTTTTTTTTTTTTTTTTTTTAGCTATCTTGCCCACGATCAATTATAAGAATTCTAACAAATAATAGCTAAAATATTGCAAAATAAAACAGATTATAATTACTTTTTTATATCATATCTATTTATCTGTCTGTCTATCTACCTACATGACATATCTATCTCTCTGTCTAATATATATCTTTCTGTTTGAATACGTCCCTCTCTCTCTATCTATCCATATGTCTGTCTGTCTATCTACCTACATTGTATATCTATCTGTCTGTTTATCTCTCTCTCTCTCTCTCTGTCTAATATATATGTATCTATCTGTTTAGATATGTCTATCTATCTATCCATCCATCTGCCTGTCTCTATCTATCTATCTATCTATCTATCTATCTATATATCTATCTATCTATCTGTCTGTCTGTCTCTCTATCTATCTATCTATCTGTCTATCTATCTATCTATCTATCTATATGTCTGTCTCTCTATTCATCTATATGTCTGTCTCTCTATCTATCTCTGTCTCTCTATCAATCTATATGTCTGTCTCTTACGAGATAGCTCGTAATAGCTTCATGATATGTCTGTCTCTCTATCTATATGTCTGTCTAGATCTATCTGTCTATCTATCTATCTGTCTGTCTCTCTTTCTATCTATATGTTTATCTATGTTTTATTAATATAACCACCAATCATCTCTCTCTCTCTCTATCTATCTATATATCTATCAATCAATCTATCGATCTATAAGTCTGTCTCTCTATCTATCTATATGTCTGTGTCTCTATCTATCTATATGTCTATGTTTTATTAATATAACCACCTATAATTGATCTCTCCATCCATCACTCCATCCATCTACTATAATTAGGTGGTCTGTCTATGACAGATCACCTATTATGTTTGTCCGAATTTTCTTTCTTTATTATTAGGTGGTCTGTCTATGACAGATCACCTCTTATATTTGTCCGAATTTTCTTTCTTTATTTATTATTTATTTTTATTTCTTATTTTTATTTCCTCCATTTCTTGTGGACAGCAAATCTCAGAAAGTTCATATTCAATAATCATCAAAATATCACCACATATCAACATCAATAAGACCTCAATTCTGCAAGAATCGTAATGTCATGACGTCATCATGACGTCATCTAGACGCCATTTTGTAAAATCACATTATCAATCATATCTCCATTATCAATTATCAAAAATAAATCAAATTCACATGACATAAACTTCAGATCAAGGGTCATCAGGTCATGTCATCAAAGGTCACCTGAAGGTCACGACGCGCGCGTACGCGCGCGTCAAAATTTTAAAATGCTGAAAATCACTTTTTGACCAAAACAGAGTACGTTTTAGGTCATTTTAAGCATTTCAAAAAATTGCGCGCGCAAACGTATGCGCGCGCGTTTCCGCGCGTAACGCCTCAATGCAACTCAGAAACACCGTTTTTTTTAATTTCATTGCATTGATCATATAATTTTGAGCAATTTGATACCTTGATCAACCTTCTACGACCATTAATAAGGAAATTAACACCCGTTAAAGTTTGCAGCACGTGTGCGCGCGAGCTCTCACTATAGGCCATATATGGGCAAAAACATGCCTATAGAAAATCCGCTGTAGCTCTTCAGAACGCATGGGGACCCCCAATTTTTTTTTCATATTTTGATAGAGTATGAACTAGAAATATAATTTCATGTCTCATTTGACCCTCAAGTATATTATGACGTCATCAAAATGGCGTCGGAATTCAAAAAATCCATTTTGCCTATTATGACGTCATTATAATTATGCAAATCTTGCTCTAACTCCGTGAATATTGGTCAATTTTCACCCAATTTTTGATATGTTGTAGCTTAGTTCTTACTCTTTCTGAGTTATTGCCTTTATTTTTCATTTTGATAGACAAATCATCCTCAAAAATTGCAAATAATAATGGCATGTCATTTTTACTCATTTTGCGTGTAATCTCTATGGGACATGACTTTTTCTCAAAACTAGATTCTACATTCTTCTATTTCGTAAGCCATATCTCCAATTTTTGTTGCTAGTTATCCCTGAGCTTTTAGTATGTTGTAGCTGAGATTCTAAGCTTTCGGTTGCGTTTCCTTCATTTTCCGATCAGATGTCGGGATCATGCCCGTAATTCACTTGCAAGATTGGATTTGAGATTCTGGTGTTTTGCTTACGTGTTAAGTCTATGGGAAATATTCTAGCTCAATCGGTTAGGCGTCAGACTTACTTCTCATTCCATCATGCAGGCAGGGGTTCGAGTCCGACTCCTGCAACTTTTTTTTTCTTTGTTATTCTTTTTTTCACCTTATTTCTTATGTCCATTGGAATGTATATAGGTACACATATTGCAATAAATAACCATTTTAAAGGTAATTTTCCATGTTTTTCATATAATTTCTCAGTATCAAGCCTTTTTTACGTATCTAATGCCTATACCACCATCTTTCTTGATTATGTTCATTTCCTATGTTCATTTTAATCACATGGATTATGATAGTGATCCTGATGATGCTGTTGATGACCATGCTGATAATAATGATGTTATGTATGATCATAATGATGATCGTTATGTTGCTTATCTCTGGTAATATCAAATGGTCATGAGCATATTAATGATCATGATCATCATAATAAACATATTACAGAGAGAGAGAGAGAGAGAGAGACAGAGAGACAGAGAGAGAGAAAGAGAGACAGACAGACAGAGAGAGAGGGGGAGAGAGGTTAAAAGAGGAAAGATTTTTCTTTCTCTGTTTCTCTTTGTTTTTAACATTACCATCATCACCATCATTACCAATTTTATCATGGTCATAAGCTGCGTTGTATTTATCATTAATCTTAGTTTATTCTGATCTGTCACTATCAATTTTTCCCGAAAATTATCATCGCCGTATCATTTTATGATATTTTTGCCATCATCAAAGGTTTGGGGCAAAAGCCTCCTACCAACCACCAATGAAGTCCGTTGAAAAAGAGAGAAAAGAAACAAATAAAAGAGGAAAATAGAAATGATAGATCATGGTCGACTTTCCTCTTTCAGCATATCTTCTGTATTTTTATCATCATCACAATCCCTTTTTTCATTATTGCCATGATTATCAACATATTCATCATCATAATTGTCTTTAATATGGTTCTCATTTTCCAAGTATGTTTATCAAGGTAGCACAAATATCTCAACATTCCAGCTTATCATTATGTGTGTGCGTGTGTAATTAAGTTTATACAGACGTGTATCAATCAGATATGATTATTTACGCCCGAGACCGACCTTTAACGTCAACGTCCGATAGACGTGACTAGGGCCCGAACCTCGAACATCTGCAGCAATTTATAACTTCCTCAATGTAGCTTAGATTACAGGCGCACGTCACAACGCCCATGCAATTAACTTCTGATATAAGTGGTGATGACGTCTCAAGATGGCGGTATACCACTAATCACAATGGAATTGTTCGTTGCTTTTTAAAGAAAAATTCATACTTTATGTTGTTCCATCAGTTGTAAAACAACAGTAGATTTTTTTTGGAAAAGAAAGGAAAAAAAGGGGGAAAGGGGAACAGAGGATCAGGTACATGGTCTAAAATAATTGTCATCGCTGTCATTATCATGATCATCATTATAAGTGATTAAAGGCAAGGGAGCACCGCCTTTACACTTTAGTGATAAAAAAAGAAAGTACTCCTCCGCCCCCCCCCCCAATAAAAGCGGGGAAAAAGGAAACGTAAAAGAGGTGCGTTAAAGGACAAGTACTTCATTTTTCCCATTTTTGACATCATTTTGTCCCTCATTGTATTAAGTCTCGACCTTCCCCACTTTTTTTTTTTTTTAATTATCCTTGGATTTTTTCCATATTTTTTCTATTATTAAAATGATTTGCCATGATAACAATAAAATTGTTCGGATGATAATAAACAACTTTATTCAAAGTGACCCAGGACAGACTTTAATTACATTATTTACGGGTGCTAATGTCCTCCAGGTGGTCTCTTCTCTGACAAAGGTACTGATTCACAGTCAACAAATTAAAGGGTCTGAAGCATTCATGGGCAGGGATTTGCGTGGTAGACAATGAGACTGACAGGCAATGGTTCATAAACCTTTCTCTTTCAAATAAGTGCACGAGTGGTGAGGAGTCACTCAATTCTTGGAAGTCTTTTGTTTAGAGTGATGATAAACTTGACATCAAAGACTAAATTGGGGAGGGAGCTTTACATAGCTTTGACACATGTTCAATTATTTAAATTTCAAGAGTGCTTATTTAGTTCTCATGATCAAAGTTGTCAATAAAATAAAATTTCTAAATTATCATTATCATCATCATAATCATTATCATCATAATCATTATCATCATCATAATCATTATCATCATCATCACTATCACCATCATCATCATCATCATCACCATCATTATCATCACCATTATCTTCTTAATTATCAATTCAAACATCAACTGAATTTTATTACTTCATTTAATACTTCACTATTATAATCATGATTATCATTATCACAGATTATTTCCATTTCCTATGCACTTTTTTTTAGCAAAAGGATCATGATAATGATCATGATCATCATCACTATCACCATCATCATCATCATCATCAACATTATCATTATCATCACCATTATCATCTTAATTATTATCAATTCAAACATCAACCAAATTTTATTACTTCATTTAATACTTCACTATTATAATCATGATTATCATTATCACAGATTATTTCCATTTCCTATGCTCTTTTCTTTTAGGAAAAGGATAATGATAATGATCATGATAATGCTGTTGATGACCATGATGATAATGATGATATTCATGATCATTATTGTTATATTGCTCATCTCTGGTACATATTTAATGGTCACGAACATATTGATGATCATGATGATGATGACATCAATTATGATGACGTTTTTAATGACTATTCATGTATGCTTAAAAAAAAAAAAGAAGATAAAAAAGAAAAAGAAAAGAAAGAAAACCAATACGAGAGAGACAGAGAGAGAGAGGTTAAAAAAAGAGGAAAGATTTTCTTTCTCTCTTTCTCATCGTTTTTTAACATTACCATCATCACCATCATTCTCTATTTTATCATGGTCACAAGCTGCATTGATCTTAGTTTATTCCGATTTGTTGATTACTTTCATTCGTAACATAATCACTATCAATTTCTTCTCGAAAATTTTCATCGCCGTATCATTTTATGATATATTTGCCATTATCAAATGTTTGGGGCAAAAACCTCCTACCAACCACCAATGAAGTCCGTTGAAAAAGAGAGAAAAGAAACAAATAAAAGAGGAAAATAGAAATGATAGATCATGGTTGACTTTCCTGTTTCAGCATATCTAATGTATTGTTATCATCATCACAATCCCTTTTTTTTTCATTATTGCCATGATTATCAACATATTCATCATCATATTGTCTTTAATCAAATAAAATTTCTAAATTGTTTTTCCTGTTTGTAGACAAGTGTTTTGATGATATTAAACATTATTATTCATTACAATACCCAGCATTTATCACCAAGGGCTGGTATCCTCCAGCTGCTCCGTTCACTAACAATTTCAGGGATAAACATGGTCAGCACATTACTCACAGGGGCTATAGCATTTACAGACACCAGACTTGTAAATTATGATCATCAACATCGCCATTATCATTACCACTACCATAATCATCATTCACCATTAAACCACCATGACCTTCTTTGCTATTATTACCTAATCTCTTTCACTGTTTTTTTTTTTTCAGGCTTATGGTGTGGTTATTACTTTAAGTACAATGATAAGAGGAAATAATTTCAAAATTTAAGGAAAAATTGAATTTACTGCATCACACTAAAAGAAAATACTCTTTAGTATTTTTATTTTCTATCTTTATTTGTACAATCAAAAGCCATAAAAGATAATGACAGATTTCTGAACATAAAAAAGAAAATATAAATACAATAACAATGATCAACAAATAATTCATAATAATCAAATTAAAAGGTTCACAGCATTTTAACTGTTACCCAAAGCCCTGAAGGCTTGGGCTTACATTGTTATTCCAATATCATAGGGATCCTAAATACATACACAGACTACATACATAAAGTTTCATTCATATAATGTATTATTGCAAAATACTGCATCTAAACAGAAAAGTGATGCTTAGTTTAACAATTCACTGGGAAGAGGGGGGGGGGGGGCCTGGTGGAGTAGACCATTTTTGTTGTTTGATATTTTTTGCAAAAAGTCCATTAAGCGAAAAGCAAAAATTCATTACAGATGCATACACAATCAAAGTTACAAGATGATCTACAAAATTGTAAAAGTAAAAATGAGTATTTTTATCTATTTTTTTTTAATTTTGTGAACTTGACCTCTGACCTCATGACCTTTAAACTGATGAGATCTTCTTCACCGCCATTCCATACAGGATTCAAGTTTCAAGTGAATCCATGAAACTGTTTTTGAGTTGTAGCAAGAACAGAGTATTTATTATGTACTTGCTTGAACTTTCTGACCTTGACCTTGATCTGTTAACCCTAAATAATGAGATCATGTACCAACAGAATATGAATATTAATTTTTTTCTAACGATACATACATGCATACGCATGTGTGAAATCATTTTGAGCACCTAATGCATATATGGTCCAAGTTGAAGTTGATCTGTGAAATGGTTTTTGAGTTACTGCGAGAACAAAAATGGAATGAACAGACAGATGAACGGATGGACGAACAGACGGATAATCCAAAACATAATGCCACCGGCAACCACTTTTGATGAGCAGAGGAATAAAAATTCTTTAGCTTGCTTTAGACAATGTCAGTTACTGATGTATAAAGAGAAACTAAAATAATAACTTTCCTTTATGAATAGTGGGATGTTTTACCATTCACGCAGGTCAATTGGTAATGAAGATCTCTTTAAATATAACTGGCTTAATTTTTTGTGGTGTTAAATCAACTGTGAAAACTGACAATGTTGAGAACTCATCAACACAGTGGTTCAACACAATTTACATACAAGCTTTGCACATTGTTCCATATCAAATTCATATATGTGGTTCTCAAGTTATGCAATATTATGTAAATGACTGTCAGGCTTTAAAATGCTGTAATGATCAAAACAAATCAAATAAACTTTTCTCCCAAAATTCATAAATGTGTCATTATTTCTACTTTTACTCAGTCAAAACAATCTATGTTTTTTGGTGATTAAAATGATGTTGCCACAATTCTCATTGAAAAGTAGATAAATCTCGACTGTGCACGGTCAAAATGTATGCCTCCGCCACTGCCCGACCAGAAAAATATTTCTTACTTTCTATTTCCATGAACAAAAAAACACTATAGACCTTCAATCTTCACACTTTGAAATCTAGTCAGGTAACTGTTTCTCCAAAAGGCAGACATATGAACTGAAATCTAAAATGGATGCAAATTTTCTTTTTTACATTCAATCACCATTTCACAAAAGAATCACAACAGCAAAACTGAATTTCCAATTATCTGAATACATTGGTAATCACGAAACACTCAAGTGCAGTGACAAATAAAACAGTAGTAAATGGATAATATAAAACAATACAAAAATGTAACATAAGTAACCAATTTAAGACACTTTCCTTAAAGGAGTAGTCCACCCCCAACAAAAATTGATTTGAACCAAAAGAGGACAATCTAGGAAACATTATGTCACACACTTAATACAAATTGCATGGAAAATAAGAAAGTAATGTAATTTTAAAATATTGGTTATCTTATACAAAACAGTTATAACCAAATCGTGGTCATGTCCAAATCAATGAGTTGATGATGTCACATACTCACTACTTCTTTTGCATTTTATTACATAAATCATACCAAATTTCATGTTTTTGAAAATATGATAACACAGATACACTTAATTTCTTCACAACAGGTTTTATCAATGGTTTATGAAGAATGTGAGAATAGAATCAAACTTGGTTTGTTTTCTAAGGAGGAAAAAAATGAAATATTTCATATTTTATTTAATAAAAATACAAAAGAAATAGTGACTTGATGTCATCACTTTCTAAATTGCATACAAAGCATGATGTGTATATAACTGTTTTGCTGAATACAGAAAAACTTTGAACTGACATAATGTAGTATTCTGGATTTTTGGGGGAAGTTGTCAGGACACTCCAGAACACAAGACACGATACGACGAGAGTTGTAGGTTGTGAGCGGAATTTAATTTCCCACTTGAGCACAACAGTTGTTCAGTATATAACAAATTGGAAAAGAAAAAACCTCTGCAAGCAGAAAAGAGAGAAACAATAAAGAACATGAGTATAATGTTCAAAATATCATTACAGCATGAATAAAGCATTTACATGTCAAGACAGAATATAAACTCTTAATATTACAAATACACCTGTCGATCACTGAGCAGGCCACTACAATGTGTATTTTTTTTTTTTTTTAATGATTTGCAATCATATAAGTAGATATTAGTCTGCGCTCGATAATATGCGAAAAGTAATAATATTTATAACAAGTTATTAATACAACTATCGATAATTAAATAGTCACAATTATCATAGATATTATATGTTTCTAAGCTTAAATCGACCTCTTTTGCAATAGTTTCTTTCATTGTAAAATATATGAATTCACAATTTATATAGCAAACTTTGGAAACATTCTTCCAAATATATAAATCTTTTATATATGTCAACAAATTCAAACTTTCGTAATCGATCACAAAACACCGTTAATTTTGGTAAAAAATGCTGCACGTATCAATCTTTTAAGTACGGCCATCTTGACTCACCCGACTAGGGCAGATACAGGTTAAAAACCATACCAAGGACCAAAACAATCACTTTCTAGGGTCAGATTCCGGTACCCAACACTGCAATCTAAAATAAATAATAACATACATTTGCATGAGTAACTATTCAACTATATCATAATACCTTTTAGGTTCCTATACATCTTACAGGGAAATTACAATCGATTAACTGTAAATGTTCTTAACATCATATTGACAAAAAATTAGAATTATTAATTCAAACACCGTGATCTAATGAAAAAGTTATCATTTAAGCCTTCAATGCTCGAAGGAAAAAAATCAAATTCACCAATCATTCTTATCCTAATATTATAAGATATCACTTCGAACAACACAGTCATTAAATTACAAGGAAAATTCATAACTTTTCGTACCTTCGTAGAAAACCCAGAAATCATCACAATCCAGCTAGTTCCATCAACAATGAACATTCGAACTCCTAAATAAATAAACGATACACCAATCCTTAATATATATGATTGTATAATATCAATTGATCACGTATCATTTTAAAATCTAAAATATATAACTGAACTGGCGAAAATATTAATCGATTAAAGTTAAATCGATAATTAATCGAAACCATCAGTACGAAATGATTTGACATTGCCTGACCTTGAGGCTACCATTTACCAAATCTCCCGGTTTACGAATTATTCAGATTTATAAATTCTACTCATCGTCTATTTAAATACACCAGGTAAATAATTTATCGAGCGTTAAAGAAATACAACTACATAAATATAGTCCTCCAATTCGGCAATTCCAAGACAAAAAGGAAAGAGTGATACCATCTTGAATCGATAGGTACCCGATACATATATACACACATTCATTGTTACGTAACATGCCACGTAGTAGGTATCCTTGACCTAACAGAAAAATTACGATTCAATGCTCTAATTCTAGTTCATGATTTAGAGATAATATATTCCAAAACATAGATATCCTTCTCTTATAAAATAGCACATATCAATCAACATACCTCGACAGGATTGAGATCTAAATTATCTGGATCCTACAGGACTCTCTGACTGATTGCTCTCCTCACTGAGTAGCTTGACCAATGACCTCAAAACAATCGATCTCTACTGACCAAGCGGGTTTTCTTCCCGCGTAACATAATCACTTTCACAAGATCCTTCCTCTTTACTAAGTTATAACACCATTCCGTAATACAATTTCATAAAAAAGGAAGTATACTTTATCCCAAGCAATTTACATAATTATATATAATTTTCATTTCTAATAACAGTCCATATTCAATATAATAACTTTACAAAAATGGAACTATTTGTTCTGAGATGTACATTTCAATGTTGTGATAAGACAAACACTTTACACCCTCTTCGTCCAACTCTTGTAAGTAAATCTTAAAGGAAAAATCCGACCTCTTTCCAAATACTATAATAACATTCAATTTTGATGAAATTTTCAGCATAAAGCATGTTCGTTTGATTTTTCCCTTTTCGTCCAAATCCATTTGTTCTTGGGGTGGACATGGCTTTTATAAGTCTTGAATCATTGATTTACTTTTGATTTCTTTTTGTATTGCACATCTCAGTTGGGGTTTACATATGAAGCAGATTGTGAACTATAATTTAAAAAAACTGTTGAAAATCAAAATAAACAAAAATTCTGCAATGATAAGAAAGCTGAAATTGTTCAGATGATAATAAACAAATTTATAGAAAGTGACCCATCACAGAGTCCAGTTACATTTTAGACGAGCCAATGTCCTCTAAGTGGTCTTTTCTTTGACAATTTCAAGGACCTGTAGCATTTGTGGGCAGGCGATTTGTCTGGTAGCCAATGAGACTGACAGATTATGGTTGATAAACGTTTTTCTTTGAAATAAGTGCGCAAGTAGTGAGGAGTTAGTCAATCCTTGTCTTGAAGGTGTGTTCTTCATTAAAGTCTTTTGTTTAGAGTAATGATAAACTGGACGACAAATGATTAACTGGACGACAAACACTAAATATGGGTGAGAGGGGATTACATATCTGTGACACATTTTCAATTATCTAAATTTCATAAGTTATCATCATCAAATCTTGTCAATAAAACAAATTTCTAAATTGTTTTTCCTGTTTGTAGACAAGTGTTTTGATGATATTAAACATTATTATTCACCACAATACCCAGCATTTATCACCAAGGGCTGGGATCCTCCAGCTGCTCCGTTCACTAACAATTTCAGGGATAAACCTGGTCAGCACATTACTCACAGGAGCATTTACAGACACCAGGCTTGTATGGCACCGATTGGGATTGGATATAAATTTCATGAATACAAACCAATGGAGTGAAACTGCATAAATGAATGGCTTTGTACACTATGCACACTCCTACATGGTCCCAAATCATTAGATGAAAAGCGGTCTAATAACCGCAAGTCAGGCAGTAATCCCCAAGAGGAGTTATCACATTGTTGGTGTTTGGGTTCTTGTTGGTACCTGTACTTAATAGTAACATTGAGAGAACAACATTATTACACAGTGTATTACAGAAACTGCAAATGGTATGTAAAGAAAATTAAGAACTATTACACAATACACTTATATATCTTTGTCCCATAACCCCCTCCCCCTTGGACTACCTTTTTTCTGAGTCGATGTATACCATGTAGTCATTATAAATTACAAGATTTTTGTATTCATTGAAAATAAAAGCACATTCTTAGTAGAAAGTTTTCATTTCTTTCACTTCCAAACTAGATTCAAATTCTGTTTCATTTCTTTTTGATAATTGCTGTTGCAATAATAAACTGATGCTTCTTATGACACCATGTATTGTAAAATAAAATATCTTTGCAGTAGTAATTGCATTTTGAAACCAGACGAATCTTTGACTGCGCACGGTCGAAATGTACGCCTCCGCCACTGCCAGACGAGAAATATATATCCTAGTTTCTCTTTCCATAAAGTATAAAATAGTAGACCTTTGATCTTGCGACTGCAGAATCTAGTCAGATAACATATAAACTTCACTGAATCCTGTGACCTTGAGACCAAAAATCTGAACAGATCACTGTCACTTGTATATGCACACATGAAAAAAGTTGGAAGTTGATCCTTCAAAGGGTTTAAAAGTTATCATTAGAACAATCTATTTCTTATGCATTTTATTGAATTTTATGACCTTCACCTTTGACCTTGAGACCCAAAATCTACTCAGATCATTGTCAGCTGTATATGCACACATGAGCCAGTTTTGAAGTTGATCTGTTAAAGGGTTTTGGAGTTATCATGAGATCGGTCTATTTTTGATGTATTTTATTGAATTTTATGACCTTGACCTTTGACCTTGACATTCAAAAAATTTAATCAGCTCATCGTCTATTGTATATGTACACATGAGCCAAGTTTAAAGTTGATCTGTCAAAAGGTTTTAGAGTTATTACAAGAATAGTCTATTTTTTATGTATTTTATTGAATTTTATGACCTTGACCTTTGACCTTGAGACCCCAAAACTTATCAGCTCATTGTCACTTGTATATGCACACATGAGCCAAGTTTGAAATTGATCTGTCAAAGGGTTTTGATTTTTTGTGAGAAAGGTCTATTTCTTATGTATTTTATTGAATTCTATGACCTTTGACCTTTGACCTTTGGACCCAAAAACTACTCAGCTCATCGTCACCCAAATAGGTGTCCTCGAGCCGAGTATGAAGTTGATTAGTTGACTGGTTTTTAAGTTATCGCGAGAACGAAAGTGGGACGGACGGACGGACAACCCGAAAACATAATGTCTCTGGCAGCACCTTTGGTGGGTGGAGGCATTGTCATAATGTCCTTTACATGAAATGTAATGTTTTGAACTTGATTTAAATATACTTGGTTGAATATCCTTTTTTTTTAATTAATGTATTCATAAATGCAGAGCTCTTTTGAAAATTGCCTTTATTCATAATCTATGCAGACTTTCATTTATCAAAATATGTTAAATTTTTCATTTTGCAATCATAACTATTTGATCAATACAAAATTAAATCTACACTTACCCTTTATTCTTTCCTTCTTGCTTTTCTAAGATATCAGATAAACATTCTCCTCCCTTTTGACATCTGTATCGTACGATAAATAACAGTCAAGATATTTTAATACATTAACAAACTGCATTCACAATCATATTACACTCAATATGATTTTTTTTTACATGCCTCAAAATTAATGCTTCTTGATTTAGGATGTTACTATAATGTATCTTAAGTAAACACTTCCAAAATTCAATAGAAAACGGGTACATGAGTATTTTTATTTCATTTCACGTCAACTAAAATATTACTTGAATTGCTTCATGATAACTATAATACACAGGAATGACTTCAGCTTCTAATGAGTCTAATCCCTTACTGTAAACATGATCTATTAATGTTCCACTCTCTGTTGTAGGATTCATAACATGCTGTTTGTAACCATTCATAGACATTAACTGATGTATCTTTGATGATCCTTTCATCAAATTTTCATTAAAATCACCTGTTATAATACATCTTGTGCATCTTTTATTCAGTTCATTTATCAAATCAGTCAAATTTTGACAAAAATGATTAATATCATAAGAAGGAGGTCGATATACGACTGAAACAACAAGAGAAGGAGATCTACTAATAAGAACTGCAATAAACTCCAAATTATCCACATTTATGTTTAATCTGCTCGTGTCAATTTTCTTCACATACATTCCAACGCCGCCGTGTGCTAGGTCTTTAAATTTGCCTGAATTTCCAGATTCATTGTATGAAAGACTACGTGGCTGATGGTAGAATTTATGTCCATCCATAAAAATATTTAAAATGTTGTCATCATTAATCCATGTCTCAGTCAAACAAATTATGTTTGCATTCATAAATTGTTGTTGGGAACGAAGATCTAAAAAATGTTGTCTTAATCCTTGTATATTGTGCAAAATTAAAGTGAACTTATCACTATCACTCTTTTCAGCTTCCAAATTTTCAATAAATGGTTTCATGTTATCCAATCTTTCTTTGATTTCAGGATTACAATGTATGCTTTTAGATTCAAAATTTTCTATAGTAAGGCCAGATAATGAAGAAACACGACTAAGCCCAACATATGCTTGACCAGACTCAAATGTCCTTTTCAATGATACCACAGCTTTGTCTAAGGTCAAACCTTGTACTTTATGTATTGTACATGCATAAGCAAGTTTCAATGGAAACTGTCTCCTTGAATACTTCTTACCCAGAAATTCGTTACATTTTTCAATGGAATGTATACCAACATTTTCCTTGTCAAATTTTACTCTGATGCAAACATATTTAGAATTTGTTTGGTCCATAATTATTTCACAAACATTTCCAAAGCATCCATTTGTAAGGCCTTTGCTAACATCAATGTTCTTGACCAACATGACTCTTGCATCGATGGCAATCCATAAATAACTGGGTAATTGGCTTCTACAACGTGTGACAGGTTTTTCGCGAACTGTACTTCCCTTCTTCGAGTCTCTTTCTGTGTCTTCGGCTTTCAAGCATATCACATTGGAACATTTCTTATGCAACAATTTCCTGTTCCATTCATCTACTTCCTTATTACATGAATAAATATGAAGAGCGTCTTCATTTTCTTCACCAGTTTCACAGGATTTTAGCACTGCCAGGTCTTCATCAGAAAGAATATCATCTCGTTTTTTTACTCTTAATCTGTTCAGTAAAAGAGCAAATTTTGCATCGTCTTTTTGTCTCATAATTTCTTGAAGTTCTACTTTTTTAAAATTGTCATTCCATAACACTCCTTCAAGTGTATCTTTATATAAAGGGCTTCCAAAGACAGGAGGTAATTGATACATATCTCCAACAGCAATAACGGAAACACCAGCAAAAGCAGTCTGATCTCGTGATTGTTTTATTTGCCGTAGACGACTGTGGACATAAAACATCAATTTTTGATTTACCATGGACACTTCATCAATGATTAGAATTTGCAACTGAATTAGCTTGTTGCGAAGAATGCTTATTTTTTCTTCACTTAATGGCTGGTAAGGCATCTGTGCATTAGCTGGAATAGACAAAATACTGTGAATAGTATGACCATCTATATTATAAGCTGCTACTCCAGTGGGAGCCATTTTCAACACTGAGACATCATCAGGATTATGCATCATTCTGGCTAATATACGTGTTGATTCATAGTATATGCATTTGACTAAATGGCTTTTTCCAGTGCCAGCTCCACCTGTGATAAATACATGAAAGGGTTCAACTTGTTTTCCATTTATTTTATCGAGACACCACTGCCGTATCTTATAAAACACAATTTTCTGCTTCTCATTCATTGACCTAATGATACAATGCCTATCTTCTTTTGAAATTTTATGAGTCCTAATTTCCACTGCAAAGTTTTCTTTATTTTTGGATTCTTTAAGATCAGGCATAGCAAGTTCTTCATCCTGGTCTTCGGCATCAACATACACGTTTGGATGTTCAAGTCTCTGTACTTCACTTTCAGGACATAATAGGCCCCATGCATCTTCTGGTACACCAAAACGATCTAAATGCTCTTGTGCCAGTTCGATAGAATCTGCATTGATTTCAAATTTTTTCATGTTATTACTGATAACTGAGCTAACCCTTTGCAAGTCATTTCCAGATAATTTTACACAACCTGTCTCATAGAACTCTTCATAACTTTTGAACCCAGGAGGCTTCAACTGCTCATCGATATAATGTGGCAAAAAAAGTTGCAATATACTCATGAAATACGTTTCAGGTGATCTGGTGGACGAGAATCGTGGATATCTTACGACTGCATCTTTGGAACGAGTTCGTCTTTGAATGTATCCCAAATTATTTCTGAGTTTAAAGATGTTTTTGTGCACTTTGCTTTTCATATGGCAAGCGGTCAATATCCTATATTGAGAACAAAAAGTTGCAAGACACATCTTTTTGAACATTGCATCTTTAGGTCGAGCTTTGTATCTCTCAATTTTGCTAGGAAACCAAATATTTTCTTCATCATCATCACAATCAGGTCTGTTTCTTATGACATTTAACGGTAAACTCATTCTTATGGGATCAGGACCAACAGATATAAATTCAACTTTCCTAGAACATTCTTTCAGTCTTAGACTGCAAACACGGAATACACTTTCTTGAGCCGATACTTCGCGGTTGTGCATGTACACTTGCCCGACTGATTTCATACTTTCTTTAGCATCTTTATTTCCATCTTTCATCTCAGAAACTGTTTGCTCTAAAAGCATTCCTATTTCTCTTTCTGCCTTTGACATGTAGGACACAATGTAAATAACACAGGCATAAGCATTTGTCACATATTGTAAGTCCATGTTAGCATTCCAACACCTCAATAAGTTAGGGTTATACTGATTTATCCATACATCGCCAGGCTTTCTTGTGATTACCACACTTTCCTGTGATGCAATCTCGTGATGTGCCTCTTGAAACTGGCTTTGTGTAATTTCAAGTTTATCAAAAAGTTCTTTAGTACTATTATATTCAGTTCCATCCGACAAGGCATTTTTAACAGAATTCAACAGTTCTTTTGCATTTTCTGTAGCCTTTTTCTCAGCATCTTCATTATTTTCATCCTTTTTCTTTTTGTTTGTTTTTCTATCATCTTCTCCATTTTCACCCTTTTTCTTTTTGTTTGTTTTTCTATCTTTAACTTTAATGATAAACGTCTCTTCTGAAGGTGGTCTCGGGAAATTAAATCTACAAGTCGTTCCTTTTTTTCTGCACGATTTAGAATGCGTTTTACTGTGTTGCTGTACAGAACGAACAATTTCATGCAATTCTGGATCGTCTTCCTTATCAGGCGTCACACAAGAAATATACTTATCTATAAATTGTACAACATCTTCATCTTTGTCTTTTCCTAATTGTGGGGCGTCAACCCAGAACAAAATATGGCAATGTGGACTTCCTCTTTGTTGAAACTCATATCTGTATGCAAAGTCTTGGATGTTCCCAATAGGAGCAGATGGTGATAAAATGACTTTATGAAGAAAAGTATGAAATCTTTTCTCAAACATCCTTGCTAATGTTACTGGATTTGAGTTCATCAGCTTGCATTTTTGTGCCCAATCTAAGGTACTTGACTTTCTGCTATCTCCTTGCTGTTTTAGTAATGTATTCATAATCTCTGGCCATCTCATATCAGCACAAGAAAATGAAGCAAACCAGGTTGGTTTTCCAAGCTGTCGAACCATTGCTAGAATATCTTTTTGTGTTTTCTGCCAGTAAGGAGGTGTCCCTCGAATCTGCTTAAGAAATTTATATCCTTTGTCTGATTTTAAAACATTTTTAATTTTTTCAGGACATCTCAAATCTGAGGCAGTAATTGGTGAGGAATCATCTTTTTTGTTGCAACTTTGTCTCAATGCAATAGACACTTGTGACAAAACTTGTTGAATTTCATAGATATACTGAGCATAAAAAATAAAATCTGTATTTTGAGCAAACCTGTTGTCAACATGCATCAATCGGTTCAGCAGATAACGTCCTAATGTTATCCTCTCTTCCCTTCTATCATGGTACGTCGGCTGACCTTTGGGAAACAATATAGGAAAACATTTAGCTTCATTAGTTTCATCTTGCAGAACGGATACAGGATTTTTTCCTTCACAAGGGGCACAGCATATTATTTCATCAAAATATTGATCAAGAATTTCCTGTCCAATATCAACTGGTTGAAGACATGAATCTAGATGCAAACCATGGAAACGGTCTTCCTCGTCAGTGATGTCTTTTTTTTCATCATTGATGTCATTTTTGTTTGATTTTGTATTTGGCACGTTGGCACTCTGTCTGAAGTTTTCATCATTTTTCTTGTCCTTAGACAAAATACTGTCAATATCTTCATTCCATTTTTTCCAATAATTTTTCCAATAATTTCTTAATTGAGTCTGAGCACTCATTTCGCTTTCCTGTTCTTCTTCAGTTTCATCATCATTTTCATTTCGTTCCATTGAATTTTTCCATCCCTCATTCACAGTGATATTTGAATAATATTTGTTATTTAGTTTTAGATAATGCAAAGCACAAAGCAGTTTTTCTTTATTTACAAATTTATACTCGTAATGACCTTTGTAAGACAATTTTCTTTTCAGTTTAACACGAATCAATTGATCTTCTGATTGTGCTCTTGGTAAAATATCTGCAGTTTCATAAGAATTTGAAGGGACACACACGACTGGACCATGAACTCCGTTTTGACCACCTTTAGGCAATGCCATCAATTTCATGAAGGGAATATTTAGTGCTATTAAATGCTGTTCCAATGTGTTTAAGTTCGCAAGTTCTTTTGGAATTTCATGTAATTGCAAGTTATTTAGGTTTGCTTCTGCAGGTACTCTGTCAGATTTCAACTTTCTATGGCAAGTAAAGCATATCCATAAAGATGATCTAGCTGAGGTTTTTACTGGACAATCTCCTCTACATTCTGAATTACAAACATGCAAATACTTTGTACTAATACAGATCTGAAACTTATAATCATCAATTACACATTTCTTGACTTGATTTTCAAAAAGAAGTTTAAAGCATACAGCACATACATATTCTGGACCATGAGATACAATTTCTCTAAATTCTTTGATTACATTGTTAAATTTACACAATTTTTCCTTTTTAGCAATAGTTCTTTTAGTATTTCGTTTTATTACACTTTCTCTAAACTTTTTGATTTTTCTATATTTCTCTTTTGACATTGCCAATTTCCTTTGTCTATATTGTCTATTTTTATATCTCCTTAAAGACATGAATTTCATGGTATTCCTTTTATTTTGTCTGAACTGCGCATCTTTTGCATACTTTTCTTTAAGCATGTGTTTCATGGTATTCTTTTGTTTTTGTCTGAACTGCTCATCTTTTGCATACTTTTCTTTAAGCATGTGTCTCATGATATTCTTTTGTTTTTTTTTGTATATTTCTTCATTCTGGTATTTATTTCTCATAATATTCCTTTGTTTTTGTCTGAACTGCTCATCTTTTGCATACTTTTCTTTAAGCATGTGTCTCATGATATTCTTTTGTTTTTGTTTGTAGATTTCCTCATTCTGGTATCTATTTCTAATGATATTCTTTTGTTTTTGTTTGTACATTTCTTCATTCTGGTATCTATTTCTCATGATATTCTTTTGTTTATATCTGAACTTCAAATCTTTTGCATACTTTTCTTTAATCATGTGTCTCATGGTATTTTTCTTTTTCTGCTTGTAATTTTCTTCATTCTGATATCTGGTTTTCATAGTCTCTTTCACTTTTTGTTGGAAGTCTTTATCTGTCATATATCTTGTTTTATTTGCATTAAGTCGACGTGTTTTATATTTCAAATTAGATTGATACAGATTTTTCATGGTAGCACATTGTTTTACCTTAAAATCAGAATCAGATGTGTATTTGTAGTTTCCTTTGACCTTGTTAATTTTTTCCATTCTCCAGATAATATCTTCATATCTTGATTTTTTGCTCTCTTTTTTTCCTTTCTTAGGTGTATTTGCATCTTTGACACAAGCCTCTACTTTGTTTTCATATACCCTACCACGAATTTTTCTCATAAACTCCTTTTTGTATTTCATTCTTTGTGTACAACTTCTTTTACGTCTTTTCTGCATTTTCGTACTGCTTCTATCACTTTTCATGTCAGTAATATTTCTTTCATTGATATTTTCCGTTCTCTTAGAATTTCCATCTTTAAGGACAGAACTGTCTCTGTTTATGTCCTGCGATCTAAATTTCTTTGTTACTTGGCAAACATCTATGTTAGCTTCTATTTCTTGCTCCAAAGTATCCAGTTTTCGTTTTCTTGTCAGATTACAACTTCCATTTTTTTCTAAATTCTGTGGCTCATTGGCACACCGATTAAAATCATTAGCATCAGTACTTTCCATACTAATGTCTTTGTCTGCAGGGGAGCTTTTCATAGTCCATGTTGTCGATTCTGAAGCTTCTTTTATCATATTGCGTTCATCACAAAAGATTATGTTATCCACTTCATCAACTGGACTTAATAACTCGTCTTCATCAATTAATTTGTCAGAAAAAACACTTTGTTCTATTGTTCCAACATTATCACAGATATCATTCTCTACGTGTATTGCATTGTCACTCGGTAATGGATCTTGGGGCAATGAAATGCCAGGTAACTGAAAGCGACCATTCAATGTCTCATTCTTGCCGGAAATTGTTCTTGCAATAACACCTGTGATTTCATATTGCGTATATTCAGAGCAACCCAAAGTCCTTGCCAACCTCATACAATGCTTGTGAACACCTTGCCAGCTTGGACTTTCTAGTACTACACTAAAGCCATCCTCTATGAGTAAGCCTCTTGAGTTTCTTGAATGAGAATCAAATACAAAAAAAGATTCAAATGCAGATATGACAACAAAAGTGTTCCCAGAAAATGTTACAAAGCTAGCATTGACATCACTGCATAACTCTTGCTCTAGTGCTTGTTTCAGTGGCAATGAAATTGAGTCCACCAAAGTTGATTCATCTCCTTCTAGCAAACCAGGAATCGATTCACGATATTCAATCTCGAACAATTCATCATAGGCTTCCAAGAGTTTTGGTAGATCAGAAATCAATAAATATTCGTCTTGGCGTGAAACAAACTGCCTTATGTTACGATACAATTCATCCCCGTTGATCAAAATCCTATCCAAATCATCATTATTCCAATCAGCCGCATTTTTCACTTTGCTGTACAACAGAGCTGATAATGAATTAGCAACACATTGCTTTCCAGATGAACAACCAAATCTTTCATGACCTTGATTGAATCTTCCCTGTGCAACTGGTTTGACTCGTGTATCTACTGCTGTACTCACATCTTGTTTTGTTTTTGTGGTCTTTGATGAATCACTACCAAGACTCTTAACAGATTCAACTACATTGAAATGATTATTATCTGTGTATTGTAGAAAAATGCCTCTCTCAGTTGTAATAACATTTATGCTGCCAGGTTTCTTAGCAGAGTACAACTGCCAACACGGTACTTGGTCATTATAAGAATAGATATCAGTATCAATTAAGTTGGCCAATGCACTCATCTCCGTGTCCGTAGCCCAAGTTCCATCTTCCGATATTCTCTTTTCAACAACATATTCTCTGACACTTCTGAACTCACTTCTCAATGTATTCCTGAACATATCGTTAGTTTCTAATAAATGATTAACGGTAAGTCTCCGCAGAATCGCATGATGACGTTCAGTACCGGAAATTCCATACGAAATTGCACGAAAGAAACAGTTGCCATCTCTAATTATAATTTTTATGCACGAAGGAATCCCAATATTCTCGTCTTTATTAAAACTTTCAAGCCAGCTCTTCTGTGCACAATTAATATTCATTTTTTTACAAATCGCTTGTTTCTCATTCATCTCGAGGGGTACAAATTTGAAAGACTTGTCTGGTCTATCGCACATTCCAAGATCTGATACAAACTCTACTTCGTCTCCTGATTCATTCGAACAGATTTCAACTTCATTTTCTTCTTCAACAATGTCTGCTTTGATATCAGATTCCAAGGAAATTTGCACATGAGAGTAATCAATACACTCATCTCCCGTATTCAAAATTGCATTGCTTGTATTTTCGTTCAGTCTTGCATCTGGAACAATTTCAATGTGACACGTTTCATCAAGTACATGCTGTGTACCAATACCCTGACATGACTCTTCACTTTTAATTGAAGTACAAGGTATAACTGCAACAGTTTCAATGCTGGTGTCTGAATCTGAATCGATGTAATTCCTACGATTACGTTTGATAGGTGTATCAATGTCAATGTCGCTACCGCTTTCCTCATTCTCTTCAATATCATCCTGCAAATCGACTTGCCTTACTCCATTGGTGACATTCATGTTTTCTGCACTACCGATACTTTGTTTTCTAATTTCACCTGTTCCATTCTCATTTAATGGCATGTTTGGAGGATGACCGTCATTACTGCCTCTTGATTCTCCTTTATCTTTGCCTACTGTGATCGATTTATCAGAATTGTTTGATTGATTAGAAACTTTTTCTTTCTCTGAAGAATTTGTCACTTCATTGTGGATCATATCTGTGTTCAACTCTTTTACTTCCTTCTTTGACGATTTTGAAAAAGTGCAATCGACATCATCTACCCTTTTTTTCACTTTGATAAACTGACCTTTCTTGTTCCTTTGTTTGCCTCCTGCATGAACTCTGTACCGTCTCAAATCCTTCATCTTTCCCAGAATATTACACGTTCTTCGGTTGGAGTGCTTAGCAGAATCTGGTTTCGACAATGGAGACAACTTAGTAGTTACATTAGCATAGGATCGATTTTGCATTTTCTCAAATTCCTTACTGGCATCATTACAAAATTTCATGGAAAGCGGAGATTTCACACTGCAAGCATAAATGCTCAATAGAGTTTCTGCATAGGATTGGACACCAACATGTTTTTCTTCATTTTTCATTTTGTGGTTCTCATCATTCTCTTTTTTCTGTACTGTGTTTTTCCTCTTACGACTTCCATAAAATGTCTTGAATGCTGTGCCAATGTACGTTACACCTGGTTCCAACAATACACCATTGACTGATCTTTCCTGCCTTTTGCCCTGATCATTTCTTTGTTCTGAATTTGATTGCAACCTTTCTTCCCTTTTTCTTGCCATTAGTTTTGCTCTCTTGCATTTTACTTTCACCCAGCTATTGTCAAATTCTTCACTGAGCAAGTTTTGAGACAGATTGTCTGTTACACCATTTTCATATCTGCTACATTGATCTGTAAGCACTGTGCTCTTTTTTTCTTTGACATACCTCTTCCTTGCTCCCTTAACTTGCCTTGTCTGCTTGAAGGTTTTGATGTTCTTATTGCTATTGTCATCATCATCATCATCATCATCATCTGCTTCCATTAGAGGCTCATATCTGTTATAATGAGATGGAATACACTCTCTGTCAAATATGCGATCACCAATGTTGCTATAACCACAACATGAACAAATCCATATCAATCTCTGGTCAGCAAATTTGTTATTGTTCACGTATTCCTTACATGTCACATGGAAATCATTGTTGCAAGATTCACACGTTACGTAGGTTTCATATTCATTGATCTTATCCATGCACAGATAACATTCATCAACATCTGTATTGATCATCGATGTATAATTAGAGAGTATGCTCAAAATTTCATGAACAACTGAGCTGAAATGATCGACAGCCATTTTCAATTTCTCTTCTGCAATAGACATAAAATGCTCAATATTATAATTTTACAGTTCAACTAGTTAATTCCAAATTAATGCCTTGATGTGTTTTCAACACGTAAAATACTCGTATCCAATAACTTTTTTTTTTTCAACAAACGTTGGTTTACAACTGGAATATTGGATGAATATACGGGTTTTGGCTATGAAATTATATAAGCCTCCTTGTATTTCACAAAATACTCTTATCCAATATTTTTTTTTTTCTCAACAAACGTTGGTTTCCTATTGGATGAATTTATGGGTTTTGGCTATTAAATTATATAAGCCTTGTTGTATTTCTTGTACCTTGTTCTCTTACTTCAATTTTTCTACTTTTGTTATATATCAAGCTCGCTTTAACAAAAATGGAAAATCTGTGATTTAATTTTTTCCAGCCACTTAAACCAATTTGTTTTACTTAAGCCTTCTTCTTTTACTTCAATTTTTCTTACTCTTTTCGATACTTGATTTATCAAGCTTAGCTCTTTCTCCAAAAATTTGTAAATGATAAAATATCCTCTTTATAACAGTGTATCTTGATCTTATTCTCTTCAATATTTCCTTTTTTTAATGTACAGGTGATTTATCAAGGTCAATTTCCCTTTTCCAAGCTCTGTTAACTTCTGAATTTTATTTTCTTCCTTCAACTTTGCTCACTTTTTATCAATAAACCAAGCTCAATTCTTTTTTAGATAAAAACAAATTCTCTTATCAAATATTCTCTTTCTAATTTGAAAGCCACTAGTACTTCCCAGTCTTGTTATCTCGATTTGAATTTTCTTTTTCTAATTTATCAAGTTCAAGCCTTTTTTGCAATCTAGAAACTTTTTTATGAAATATTTCTTCGAACTACTCAAGCTCACTTGGATATTTAACTTTATCTTATTAATCAATTTTTTAAAACCCTTTTTTGTTTGTTTTTTCTTCAAACCTCTGTATATAACCAAAAACTCTTTTACTTTAATTACTCAAACTATGTTTTTACCCTTTTTTGTTTGTTTTTTCTTCAAACTTCTGTATATAACCAAAAACCCTTTTATTTTAATTACCCAAACAATATTTTCTACCCTTTTTGTTTTTTTCTTCAAACGTCTGTATATAACCAAAAACTCTTTTATTTAATTATTCAAACTATGTTTTTTACCCTTTTTTTTTTTGGTTCAAACCTCTGTATATAACCAAAAACCCTTTTATTTTAATTACTCAAACAATATTTTCTACCTTTTTTGTGTGTTTTTTCTTCAAACGTTTGTATATAACCAAAAACTCTTTTACTTTAATTATTCAAACTATGTTTTTTTACCCTTTTTTGTTTTTGTTATTTCTTCAAACCTCTGTACATAACCAAAAACTCTTTTACTTTAATTACTCAAATAATATTTACCCTTTTTTGTTTCTTTTTTTTCCTTCAAATGTCTGTAAACTCTTTTACTTTAATTATTAAAACTATGTTTTTTACCCTTTGTTTCTTTTTTTTTCAAACCTCTGTATATAACCAAAAACTCTTTTACTTTGATTACTCAAACTGTTTTTTAACCCTTTTTTGTTTGTTTTTTCTTCAATCCTCTGTATACAACCAAAAACTCTTACTTTAATTACTCAAACTATGTTTTATCTCTCGATTTTATTCTATTCAATTTTCCTTACCTTTTTTCAGTATAGTTCATCAGTCACTTCTTTCTTATGAATCTATGAACTTCTGAGCCTTATTCTTTTATATCAGGTGTGCTTCTTTTCATCAAACTCTGCAAATGATAAAATACCCTCTCTGGAACTACTCGAGCCTACTTGTTTATCTGGATCTCATAAGCTTCAATTATTCTCAATTTACAAACTGTGTTTATAATATATCAAGGCCACTTTTTTTCTTGTTTGCAAAAGTTGTAAACCTCTAGCCTTTTGTCTCTTAGCACAATTTTGATCACTTATTTTCTGATTAACCAGCCTTATTTCTTCCTTAAATAAGAAATATATTTGATCAAATATCCTCTGAAATTATTAAGTCCACTAGTACTTCTCAACCTTGTTTCCTAGACTTCAATTTTATTCACAATACTCTACCTAATCAAGCTCACATCTTTACTTTCAATCTAAACACTTTTTAATCAATATTTTCTTCACAACCACTCAAGCTAACTTGTAATTACAACTTACTCCTATTACTTCAATTCTCCTCACCTTTTTTTCCCTCTAAAAACTCTGTAAATAATCAAATACTCTTTCCTCAACGATTCAAGCCCAGCTGTATCTCTAGACTTAATTGGATATAAATTCTCGTCTCCTTTTTCAGTATATATAATTTATTACTCACTTCTTTCTCTTGAGAGTCTCTAAACTTCTAAATGTTATTCTCTTAATTATATATTCCTCACTCTGCTATCCTAAAAGAAAAATAACCTTAGTAAAATAAACTCTTTCAGATTACTCAACACCACTTGTCCTCTTGACTCCAATTTTATTCACTCTCTTTGTAATTTTTCAAACTCATAAGAAAGAAACACTTTACAGTCAAATAATGAAGTACACGTCTTTATTTTCTCTTTTTTCTTCTGTTTTGTTTTTGTTTTTGCTTTGTTTGGGGGGTTTCACCTCATCTCCTTTTCAGGGGTTTCACCTGTTCTCCGCTTTCTTTTTTAATTTTTTTTGTTTTTGTTTTTCTTGTTATTTTATTTGTTTTTATCGTTATTCTTGTTAATCTCGTTATCTCGTTATCTCGTTTATCTCGTTAACTAGTTTTTTGCTACCAGTCCTCACAATTCTCTTTGACTCAACCAAGCTTTCGTGCAAGGTGCAAGGTCTACTGTCGTGAATTGTGGGGTAGACTTTCTTGGTTTCAGGGGTTTCACCTGTTCTCCTTTTTTTACTAACTTAACAGGAGTTTCACCTGTGTGCTTGTTGAGGGGTTTCACCTCTTCGCCGGTTTTACAGTGGGTTTCACCTGTGCGCCTGTTCAGGGGTCTCACCTGTTCTCCTTTTTTTTATTTTTTTCGTTTGCTACCCACAATTCTTTTTGACTCAACCAAGCTTTCGTGCAAGGTGCAAGGTCTACTGTCTTGAATTGTGTGATAGACTGATTTGTTTCAGGGGTTTCACCTGATCTCCTGTTCAGGGGTCTCACCTGTTCTCCTTTTTTTATTTTTTTCGTTTGCTACCCACAATTCTTTTTGACTCAACCAAGCTTTCGTGCAAGGTGCAAGGTCTAATGTCTTGAATTGTGTGATAGACTGATTTGTTTCAGGGGTTTCACCTGATCTCCTGTTCAGGGGTTTCACCTGTTCTCCTTTTTTAAATTTTTTAGTTTGCTACCCACAATTCTTTTTTACTCAACCAAGCTTTCGTGCAAGGTGCAAGGTGCAAGGTCTACTGTCTTGAATTGTGTGATAGACTGATTTGTTTCAGGGGTTTCACCTGATCTCCTGTTCAGGGGTCTCACCTGTTCTCCTTTTTTTTATTTTTTCCGTTTGCTACCCACAATTCTTTTTGACTCAACCAAGCTTTCGTGCAAGGTGCAAGGTCTACTGTCTTGAATTGTGTGATAGACTGATTTGTTTCAGGGGTTTCACCTGATCTCCTGTTCAGGGGTTTCACCTGTTCTCCTTTTTAAAATTTTTTAGTTTGCTACCCACAATTCTTTTTTACTCAACCAAGCTTTCGTGCAAGGTGCAAGGTCTACTGTCTTGAATTGTGTGATGGACTGATTTGTTTCAGGGGTTTCACCTGATCTCCTGTTCAGGGGTTTCACCTGTTCTCCTTTTAAAAATTTTTTAGTTTGCTACCCACAATTCTTTTTTACTCAACCAAGCTTTCGTGCAAGGTGCAAGGTCTACTGTCTTGAATTGTGTGATAGACGGATTTGTTTCAGGGGTTTCACCTGATCTCCTGTTCAGGGGTTTCACCTGTTCTCCTTTTTTTTGAACAATTTTTTTTTTTAGGGGTTTCACCTAATCTCCTGTTCAAGGGTTTCACCTGTTCTCCTTTTCCAGGGGTTTCACCTGCTCTCCTTTTTTTAAATTTTTTATCTTTTTTTTTTTCCAGGGGTTTCACCTGCTCTCCTTTTTTTTGAACAATTTTTTTTTTTAGGGGTTTCACCTAATCTCCTGTTCAAGGGTTTCACCTGTTCTCCTTTTCCAGGGGTTTCACCTGCTCTCCTTTTCTTAATTTTTTTTTTTTAATTTTTTTTAAATTTTTTTTTTTTAATACCGGGCTTGCACCTGTTCTTCTTTGTTTACGGGAAGCTGTAGAGAGAAGAGAAAGAAACATGAATTTCCCCACCTTCCTGTTTCAAGTGTTGCAACAATGTTTCGCCAGTGCGAGACCAGAAATATATCTCAGCTTCTGTTTCAATTAAAGTAAACAAATACTAAACCTTTGATCTTTTGACTATGAAATCGATAAATAAATAATTATTACTCCAAAAATCAAACATGTATATTGTAAACCTGATCGAATCATGTGACCTTGAGACCAAAAATCTTAATAGATCATTGTCATTTGTATATGCTAAAATGAGCCAAGTTTGAAGTTGATCCATCAAAGGATATTTTAGTTATAACAAGACCGGTCTATTTCTTAGGTATTTTATTGAATTCCATGAGCTTGACTTTTGACCTTGAGACCCCAAATCTAATCAGATCATCGTCACTTGTATATGCATACGTGAGTCAAGTTTAAAGTTAATCTGTCAAAGGGTTTGATACTTATTGCAAGAACAATCTATTTTTTATGTCTTTTATTGAATTGTATGACCTTGATCTTTGACCTTGAAAAAAAAAAAAATCAGTTCATCATTACTTCCATATGCACACATGAGCAAAGTTTGAAGTTGATCGTCAGATTTTTTCGAGTTATAGCGAGAACAGTCTCTTTCTTATGTATTCTATGACCTTGACCCTTTAACCTTGAGATCCCCATAACTAATCAGCTCATCGTCACTTGTATGTGCACACGAGCCAAGTTTGCATATGATCCGGCACAAGAATTCAGACTTATCACAAAAATGGTCTAGTACTTATGTATTTTAATGAATTTTATGACATTTGACCTTTTACCTTGCAAACCAAAAACTAATCAGTTCAGAGAAGTATCGAGCCAAGTATGAAGTTGATTGGTTGACTGGTTTTTAAGTTAGCGTGAGAACGAAAATGGGAGAGATGGACGGACGGACAACCCGAATACGTAATACTTCCAGCATCCACTTTTAATGGATAGAGGCATTAAAGAGTCCATTCTTATGCATGTCATAGATTTTTTGCTTTGAACCTTTGATCCATCACCCCCATAAGTACAATAGAAACTCGTTAGAAAGAGATCTGATAAAATAATACTCCTGATATAACAAGGTAATATTTTGGACTAAGCTCTTAAATTCTCTTGTTTTTTTAACCCTCATATTATGACATTCCTGCTATAACAAAGAAATTTTGATGTACCCAAGGACCTCGTTATTCTGAATTTCCACTGTAATTACATAATTGTCACTCCCTTATCACATATGATCAAACTTTCAAAAATTGATCAGTAGAATGTTTTTCAAGTAGTGACTTGCCACTCACAATATGAAATGCAAATTCATACCATTTTCAGAAGAGTGTATTGCTTGTTCATTATGAATTAATCTTTTTTATTTAAACTATTATTTCAAAGCTGGTTCGATAGGCTATCTACGTGTATACATTTTAGCCAAGAAAGAAACGAGATACAGAGATAAAGACAAACGGGGAGAAAGAAAAAACATAGCACAAATCTTGTTATATCAGGGTTAAAAAACAAAAGAATATAAAGAGCCGAGACCGAAATATTACCTTGTTTTATCAGGAATATTGTTATATCAGATCTTTTTATGAGTTTCAACTGTACATGCATACTTACTCTAACTTCAAGCAAAATACAGGAACGAACAAGCTATGCTGTAACTTTGGTAATCTACATTGGGAAAAAAAATGAGAGAAAAATAAATTCTTTTATAACACATACATACTCAAACCCACTGCTCTCCTTTTTTTAAAACAATTATTATTTTTCTTTACACAGAGCTAGCACCCGTTCTTGTTTGTTTACGGGTAGCTGTATCGAAAATAAAAAGAAACATAAATTTTTTGTAGTGTTCCAATAATGTTTTATTATTGATGAAGTATTTTTCACAACATGTAACCTTCAGGTCATTGTCACCCTCTAATTAATTTTCAATTAACTTTCAATTAGATGCATGAAAAAGTAAATGTTATTATAAAACCAGTCTATATATAATGTATTATATTGAATTCATGATCATGATCTTTGACCCAATGGCCCTGAAAACTAATTTCATCAATGTCACATCCCAGTGCATATGTAATAAAATTTCCAAATTGATCCTTAAAATTATTTTCAAGTTTTTGCAAAAACAATCTATTTCTTATGTTATCTATTGAATTTGTAAACATAACTTTTTACCCCAAATCAATCAGATCATTGTCATTTTGCAATGAGTATGTGGGCTATTTCAAGAGAAACGAAGACAACGAGTCCAAAATAGGGTCAAAATTCTAACTCATTTTTATTGTATGAAATTATTCTCAATTTAAAGCTTAGATAGTACCTCATTAATTTAAAAAATTTAAAAGTGTGACATTGTCAACAACCTTCATGATCTGTCAAAGGGTTTGAGAGTTACATGTATTTCAAGAACGGTCTATTTTTTAATGTATTTTATTGAATTGTATGACCTCAACCCTTGACCTTGAAAACAAATTATAATCAGTTCATCATCACTTCCATATGCAGACATGAGCCAAATTTGAAGTTGATCGTCAGATTTTTTTGAGTTATCGTGAGAACAGTCTTATGTATTCTATGATCTTGACCATTTAACCTTGAGATCCCTATAACCAATCAGCTCATCATCACTTGTATGTGCACACACAAGCCAAGCTTGCAATTGATCTCTGAAAGGAATTCAGATTTATCGTGAAAATTGTCCATATCTTATGTATTTTAATGAATTCTATGACCTTTGACCTTTTACCTTGCGAACCAAAAACGAATCAGCTCTTTGTCACCAAGATAAATATCGAGCCAAGTATGAAGTTGATCAGTTGACCAATTTTTAAGTTATCGTGAGAGTGAAAATGGGAGAGATGGACGGACGGACAACCCAAATACATAATGCTTCCAGCATCCACTTTTAATGGGTGAAAGCATAAAAAGTCCATTCTTATGCATTTTATAGATTTTTTTACTTTGAACCTTTGACCCATCACTCCCAAAAGTTCAGTAGAAACTTGTTAGAAAGAGATCTGATAAAATAATATTCCTGATATAACAAGGTAATATTTTGGTCTCAACTCTTATTACTCTGTTGTTTTTTTTAATCCTGATATAATGACATTCCCGCTACAACAAGGAAATTTTGATGTACCCAAGGACCTCATTATACCAAATTTCCACTGTAATTACATAATTGACACTCCCTTATCACATATGATCAAACTTTCGAAAATTGATCAGTAGAATGCTTTTCAAGTCGTGACTTGCCACTCACAATATTAAATACAAATTCATACCATTTTCAGAAGAGTGTATTGCTTGTTCATGTATGAATTAATCTCTTTTATTTAAACTATTATTTCAAAGTTGGTTCGATAGGCTATCTACATGTATACATTTTAACCAAGAGAGAAACGAGATAGAGAGATTAAAGAAAAACAGGGGGAGAAAGAGAAATAATAGCACAAGTCTTGTTATATCAGGGTTAAAAAACAAAAGAATATAAAGAGCCAAGACCAAAATATTATCTTCTTTTATCAGGAATATTATTATATCAGATCTTTTTATGAATTTTGACTGTACATGCATACTTACTCTAATGTCCAGCAAAATACAGGAACGAACAGTCTATGCCGTAACTTAGGTAGTCTATAATGGGGAAAAAAAATGAGAGAAAAATAAATGCTTTTATAACACATACATACTCAAACCCACTGCTCTTCTTTTTTTTTTAATTATTTTTTTTTACATAGAGCTTGCACCTGTTCTTGTCTGTTTACGGGTAGCTGTAGAGAAAATAGAAAGAAACATAAATTTCCCAAGCTTCTTGTTTTCGAGTGTTCCAATAATGTTTTATTATTGATAAAGCAATTTTTTCAAACATGTAACCTTCAAGTCATTGTCACCCTCTTATCAATTTTGAATTAACTTTCAATTAGATGCATGAAAAAGTAAATGTAATATTATAAAAACAATCTATTTATTATGTATTATATTGAATTCATAATCATGATCTTTGACCCAATGAACTGAAAACTAATTTTAAAAATGTCATATCCCTGGGCACATGTAATCAAACTTCCAAATTGATCCTTGGAATGATTTTCAGGTTATTGCAAAACAATCTATTTCTCATATTATGTATTGAATTTGTAACCCTAACTTTTTACCCTCAAAATGAATCAGATCATTGTCATTTGGTAACGAGTCCATGATTCAAGTTTCAAATATGAGTAAAATAGTTTCCAAGTTATGGTAAACAAAAAATTGACGAATCTTCAACCGTGTGCGGTCGAAATGCATGCCTCCGCCAGTGCAAGACCAGAAATATATCCTAGTTTCTGTTCAAATAAAGTTTAAAAAAATACTAAACCTTTGATCTTGTGACTATGAAGTCTTGTCAAATAACTATTTCCCCAAAAATCAAACATGTAAAGTTGATCGAACCATGTTACCATGAGACCAAAAATCTTAAGATCATTGTCATTTGTATATGCTAATATGAACCAAGTTTGAAATTAATCTGTCAAAGGGTTTTAAAGTTATTGCAAGAACGGTCTATTTTTGATGTATTCTTTCTAATTGTATGATCTCGACCTTTAACCTTGAAATAAAAAAAATCATCAGCTAATCATCACTTGCATATGTACACATGAGCCAAGTTTGAAGTTGATCAATCAATTTTTTTTAGTTAACGCAAGAGCGGTCTCTTTCTTATGACCTTGACCTTTAACCTTGAGACCCCCAAAACTAATCAGTTCATCACCACTTGTATGTGCCAAATGAGCCAAGTTTGCAATTGATCCATCAAACAATTATTGATTTATCGCGAAAATGATCTATTTCTTATGTACTTTATTGAATTCTATGACCTTTGACCTTCTACCTTGGGAACAAAAACTAATCAGCTCTTTGTCGCCCAGATAAGTATCATCGAAGGTGTGCAAAATATTTGCTTGGAAAACTCGACATTGGGTTTTTCAGAACAAATATTCTGCACACGCGAAGATCAAGACTAGTACGTGCGATCGTGTGAGATCGGCTTTCTTTGTTGTGCAAAAGGCAGTATTGTGACATCACAAATTAACACATGAAGTCATGGCGATATGTGGGTATCGAAGTGAAAATCACAGCGCTGGGTAAGAATTGTTGCTTTCTTTTCATCTTTTTACCGAATGAATAATGCGATCCACCCTAGCATTTAAAAGCATCGTGATGATGAAATTTTTTATATGATTCTTGAAATGATGATCAAGACCCTTTAACACTTTGGTTAAAATTTCCTGCCCGGGTCATGAATCAAACAACTATTCTTACATTTTGTAAAAAATCTACAAATGTTTTCATGTGTTAATTTGTGCTGTAAAATACTGCAATTTGCACAACAAAGAAAGCCGATCTTACCCGATCACACGCACTAGTCTTGATCTGAAGGTGTGCAAAATATTTGCTTAGAAAACCCCACGTGTAACCATTACGTTTTTCCTAACGAAATATTCTGCACGTGTACGCGAAGATCGAGACTAGTGCATGTGATGGGCGAGATTGGCTTTCTTTGTTGTGCAAATGGCAGTATTGCGACGGCAAGAATTAACACATGAAAACATGGTGACACGTGGATATTGAAGCGAAAACCATAGCACTGAATAAGAATTGTTACTTATTTTTCATCTTTTCACCGAATGAAAAATGTGATCCACCCACGCAAAAAGTGTTCGGAAGTTAAGTAAAATATTTTAACCCCTCTAGTTTTTTGTAAAATGTGTAGATTTTTTATAAAATGTTAGAATAGCCGTTTCTTTACATGAGCCCGCAAGAAATTTTAACCAAGACTTTAAAGTGTCATGAAGACCATATCAAAAATGATATACAAATTTTCTCATCACGACGCTCTTAAAGCTAGATCCACCCACGCAAGAGCTGTTCTGTCATTAGTACAATGTTTTAACCCCTCTATTTTCTTTTGGATAAATGTGTAGAGTACCTCTAGATTTATTACAAAATACTAGTAGAATAGTTGTTTGTTTACATGCCCCAGACAGAAACAGACTAAATAGCATGTAAATAAGACCTGCTGTGAAGTGAAACTTAGCAGTACACAACACAAATTGTAAAAAAAGGTCTTAAAATATTATTATTATAACAAAACTAGTAAAACTAGGCCGATGATGACAGCACACAAGAACAAATAGTAAAAATAATTCTTAAATTAAAATATGATTAGGAGTCTAGACTCTAGTCTAGGCATAGAATCTACTGTACCGTAACAAAAAATATTAAAACAGATGAATGATCCGTCTTCCATTTAGAGACTATCACCAGAGAGAGTAGGGCCCTACTCAAATCTTTAATTTTGAAAATATTTTTTGTGTTTGGCAATGAGTTTTCAATTCTAGGGGGCCTTGCAAATACAGCAAATAACATAGCCTTTTATAGGGCCTAGGCTTGCAAAAATTAGACCGAAAAATCTGTCTATTTTGGTCACGATATGTTCCGCTGAGACTTCGTCTGGCCTCACGGAATCCCTCCCGAGTCCCTACATAGACCGAAGTCTCCAATACGCACCGCTGTAGTGAAGGCCTTAAGCACTGCTAAGTGCTATAGGAAAGCGGGTGAGGCGGGGTGAGGTACCTCACCCGACACTGGCATTCAAAATTTAACTCCGCAGAACATAAAAAGAGGATTTGTATATCTAAAATGATATGTAATAATAACAAGGAGTACCTTTAGAATCCAATGTCATGAATCGATTACAAACGAGCAATTACCTACTAATTGCTGCTGCCGGTGTGGTGCGTTATCAGTTTTGTCGCCCTCTACGTTCGTGAGTGAATTAAGAGTCCCCGGCGCGCAAGCAGGAATCGGATCGGGAGATGGATAAAGGATGGGGGGAGGGGGCAGATGGGGGAGGGGGGATGGTCCCGTAGAGGGAGTACACGACTTGTCCAATGTGGTGGATGTAGTAGGAGAGAGTGAAGTAATGGCAGGTGATATAATAATCAGAGGACTTAAAAAGGGATGATATATATGAAGGGATCAAAGAGGGGGCGCGTGATCGAGGACACGTGCAATGGTATATAATTATGTTGATGATGTTGTTTAACTTAAACAACATCATCAACATAATTATTAAGGAATGATATACGTTGATATCTATATATGGATACAGAATACTTGGATACTATTATATTAAAACATGTATGGATATGAATACATGGATACGTGGATACTTGGATACTATTGGATACTTGGATACGTGGATACGCGGATACGTGGATACTTGGATACTATTGGATACTTGGATACGTGGATACGTGGATACGTGGATACTTGGATACTGTTGGATACTTGGATACTTGGATACGTGGATACGCGGATACGTGGATACGTGGATACTTGGATACTACTGGATACTTGGATACTTGGATACTTGGATACGTGGATACGTGGATACGCGGATACGTGGATACGCGGATACTATTGGATACTTGGATACTTGGATACGTGGATACGCGGATACGTGGATACTTGGATACTATTGGAGACTTGGATACTTGGATACGTGGATACGTGGATACGCGGATACTGTTGGATACGCGGATACTTGGATACGTGGATACGCGGATACGTGGATACGTGGATACTTGGATACTATTGGATACTTGGATACTTGGATACGTGGATACGCGGATACGTGGATACGTGGATACGTTGATACTATTGGATACTTGGATACTTGGATACGTGGATACGTGGATACGCGGATACGTGGATACTTGGATACTATTGGAGACTTGGATACTTGGATACGTGGATACGCGGATACGTGGATACGGGGATCTTAGATACCTTTGGTTACATGGATACTTGGATACGCGGCTACGGGCACATGCCTACATGAAAACTTAGATACATAGATACTTGGATAAGAACATCAAGGAGTTTTTGATACTCTGGAACATGGAAAACACATGAAGAAGTGCATGATACTAAGTGTACTTTTAGAACGAAGCATCACAGACCCTAATTACCTTATTTTCAGATAATTGACATCGTCACTTTTAATCTGTATTTTTCTTGAGAGAAAAGATAGAAAAGGCTACTTTCATCAGTGAATCGTTAAAAATTGGCTGCTCTCTTTATAATTATAACGAGACATATATCAATTCCCTAAGCCCATATGATTACAATTTGACCAATTAATCTTAATCCTTTTTAGGATTGATTTTATTTAATTAAGTTGATTTCAGTAAACAAAATATAAATAAACTATTTGGATTATTATAGATTTTTCAGTCAACATAAAAGAAGGCTAATATAATAACATGTACGAATATGCAGCTTAAAGGTCAAGTCTACCCAAAAAGTTATTGATTTGAATCAATAGAGAAATAAGAAACAAGCCAATTTCATCAAAAAACGTATGTAAAATAAGAAAGTTATGACATTTGGAAGTTTTTCGCTTATATTTCGCAAAACAATTACAATCATGTACAACTCAGTGATAAGTAATAAGACACGAGCAACAGAGAACAACAAAATAGTTAAGTAAGGGGATAATAAGAACGATATACGTTTTGGTTATATTAAAATGACCAATCAATTTCAAAACATTGGTTACAATTCGACAATTAATTTCACTCACTCCTGTTGGTAATTGCAACGAGACACATCATAGGGCCAATATCACAATCCTTTTTTTAAACAAATTAATTTCATTCCTATGTCTTGTTATGTGAATGTCTCGTTCTGATTATAAATTATCTCATATGACTCGTTCTATTTATAATTATTGGCATATAATTTACTTCTTTTCAAAAATTATAGAAAGAGTGAACTTGATGAAGAGAAATAGAAGAGGAATTACAGAAGGGGGAAAATAGGATAAAAGGAGAAGACGGAGGAGGAGAATGAAGAAAAATAGGAATATGAAGTAAGGGAGTGCAATACAAAGTTTTGTGAATGATATATTGCATTATTGGCATATAATTTACTTCTTTTCAAAAATTATCATCCTACTTATACATCCAGAAGACTATCAAGAGAGCATGGAGAACTGCAATTGTAACAGAACATCGGCATGCAATGACGCCTATGATATAATATCTCGTTTTAAGCATAAATTGGATTAAACTTTAATTGGTGGGTTGTAATGTGAATGTCTCGTTCTGATTATAAATACGGATAAGTATTAGTCCTATATGATTCGTTCTATATCTTAATTTTTATCAAAAATGATTTTTTTTTTAAATAAATATTTTATGAATTTAGACCTAGTTAAAAATTGAATAAGTTGACCGGTTTATGAAAAGACATGACTTTCTTAGCGTTTTTTGAAATGGTGAACAGGAATGTTATATCTGACTAAACAATATTACTGATTCGAGTGCGAAGCGCGATTTAAAATATGTTATAGGGCCTATTGCGATCGGAAACTTCATATTTTAAGTACGTTTTGTACATAAATTTAGACCTAAAAACGGACATTCCTTGCTTTTTGGGGGGGGGGTCTTGTTGTATGCATTAAAAATTCTTTAGTAATTTACGTTAAATAATGTGTTTAATTGCCAATATTTATTATCATCTACGATTATGCTGTAACGAAAAATGCATACACGACATACCTACAGTTACAACATCACCTTATTAATAAACTGGTAATTAGATACTGTCTTGCTCGAATGCAGTATACTGAAAATTTATCAAAATCGAATATAAAATAAGAAAGTTATGACATTTAAAGATACGCTTATTTTCAACAATTGGAAATTTTGAAATATGACGTGCTTGCACAACACATGTAATTCGATTTAATTATGTTAAAAAATGTCACTTCAGAATTCCTTCAGTTCATTGATAAAGAACCACCTGTGAATGCCTTTGAGACTATAGGGATACCGTGTAAGATTAATACCCCAAATTCTTGAAAGGAGGGATTAAGATTTAATAGTGATTACGTAATCTATTGAAGTTAATGACCGGCATGAACGTGAGACCGGCATGAGACGAGGAAAGAAAGATGAAATAAAAAAAGAGAAAAAATGTGAAAAAGGAATATAAGAAAAAACAGAAATTCAAGTTTATATTCCTAATGCATTTTAAGCACTTTGTTTGATCGTGAATGATATTTTATTAATAAGAAATAATAATAAATGATAGCTTGTTTATAAATGTCGCTTTTCTCAGAACGGCTCAAAACGATTTACAGCATATCATTGTCCCATGATTCATTTCAATCCCGCATGAAAAGTGCACAATTTCCACATCTTGGGAAGCATTCCTTGCATTCATCGCAGCCTCGAAATGGCGCTTGCAAATTCAAGCATACAATAACTTTCGCATCCAACCGGGTACCCATTTAGCACCTGGGTCGAGAGTGGCAAGGTGTGCCGGCAATACGTCTTACCAAAGGACGGTATATAGACCGCGGTGAGAATCGAACACACGACTCTCCGTTTACAAGGCGGGAGTCAGAACCACTATACGCCACGACTCTTAAAAAAAAGGCCTTCCTGAAAAAGTCGTGCACAGAACATGTTTCTCATAAACATAAAATATGAGCGCGAACTTCTTTCAAACATCAAGGACGAAAAGACCTAAGTATTTTTCGTAAAAATGAATAGCGTGCACAATCTTCTTAATTAAAGTATTAAAAGCATGAAGAGCGAAATGAACCAATAATTTTAACAAATTGACCTAGCTGAAACACTGATATCTTCCCGTCTGTAAATTTCTTCACTCTTTTTCTTCTTTTCCACTCTTCTTTGCATTTATTCCATTTTTCCTTTTTACGCAGCCAATAGGGCGTAGAGATCGCATTCGGCCTCCTGGAATTGCCCATTTACATTTTCTTTTTTAGTCTATATTTTAATTGGTACAAGAGGAGGCAAAGGCGATTAGACACTGGATTCACAAGTTCGTCCAAAAATTAAAACTGATATGTCTAATCTTACACATTCACAATCTTGGCCAATTATTTTCTGTTCATTATCGCGATTTTTTTTCCTACTTGATTCTATTTCACCTCATTTCATTCATCTCCTTTGTTTATCCAGGGGCCGCGGAACGGTTTTCAAAGTGGGGGGGGGGGGCTGAAGCCCCCCAGCCCCCCCCCCCCCGGTTCCGCGGCCCCTGTAATTCCTATTTCTTTTGTGCTGTTTGTATATCTCTTTAATACTGGGAGGGATAAGCCAGCAGCAGGGAGAGGAGGGCCGTATTAGCACGACATTCCCCCTTTGTTTTTCTTTTCCACCATATCATTTTTTAAGTTTCCCTTTCCATTTTACTTATATTTCTTCTGTTTGTACTTTTTTTAAAGGGGTAAGCAAGACCACCTCGCCCCTTGGTCTGCATGTGCCTGTCGAATGCAATTTGCATCCTAACTTCCCGTTTTCTTCCTCTTTTGTAATATATGTATTAATTTGTGGAAAAAACTATTAGAAAGTAATGTTATAAAGGGAGCCTCGACTTTGCTATTAACATATGCAGTCTTTTTAAAGTTACCTTAGATCCGAGATAATTTATTGTCATGTATAAAATGCACAAAATCTGCTTTCAAAAAGTGAATACTATTACACCGACAAACACAATTGTTTTTAGCCTACATATTTCAACAATCAAATAATGTGTGCGCAAAGCGCGAGCTGAATATTTCTTACATTCCCAGCTATATACAGGGCATTCTAAGCACCTTTTAAAATCACGAACAGGATAGGGGTATGACTATACACTTGATGTGATCGCGAAGCGCGAGCCGAAACGAAATTCGACATCTCACGTTTTGTAAATCATGAAAAGGATGGATAAGTGGATAAATGGATAACATTCCTATATTAATAATTTGATAATCTGATCTGAAACTGGAACAAGATTCGTGTCTAAATAAATATGCGTGCGTGTGTTTAGATTCAAACCTAGAATCTGGACATTCTAATTACATTCTTTATCATAATATCAATAATAAGAGCGCGATCCGCGAGCTAAAGATATTTGATTTTCCGATCCCAAAAAAAAAGTTAATTTAAGCGCAATTACAAATTGGATATGGATCCTGCTTAATAAATGATGCGAGTCAAAGCGCAAGTTGATATTTTTATCAATACATATATTTCCAGTTGCGACCGGGAAATTTTAAGGACATTTTTGTTTTTGTCGAGAGATGAAACTTGTCGATATTCCGTTCTGAAAAAAAACCCGGACAATGATTATTAGGAAATAATGAAAATATTATTATCTTACTTATTAATCTAATAAGCCCAATGAGGTCGCGAAATTAATATCAAGGTAAAAAAAATGGATATTTTGTCATCATGAAAAGGATGCATGGGTTAATATACTTTAAAGAATACTTTAAAAATAATGCGAGCGCAAATTGCAAGCCAAAAATTTTGATAAACTGTCAAGAAAGAGGAATTTAAAATAATTTGTTACAATTGATATAGGTATACATTACTCCCCAATGAAAATGCAAGTGCGCAGCTTTAGCTGATACTATTCAGAATCAGATAAGCCTAAAAAGTGATATTTTTCAAAAAAATATGGAATACACGAAGAGAATAGTTACTTGACGAATTAAATAATGCTAGTGCGCAGCGCGAGCGGAAAATGTCGATATTTAGACCATAAAATATAGTCATTTTACAGAAAACTATAAAATATATTTGTAAATCAAACAAATTGAAAACTCAGTGTCCGAGAAATATTTCATATATTTACTTCAAAACTTGATATTTTAAGCTCAATATAAGCCTATTGAGCAAGTTATGTATATCATAGATTAGGCAATGTGAGCACAAAGCGAGCGAAAATTTAAAATAGTGACATGAAATCCCCCCCCCCCTCATCTTATTTTATTCACTCGTCTTACTCCTCTTATTTTCCCTCTTCATTTTCTATTCTCTTTTCTCTTCTTTTTCCTCTCTTTCCATTTTTTCTTGTTTGCTCGTTCCAAAAAGTGGGGGGGGGGGGGCATTTGATATCAAATTCCAAAAAGTGAGGGGAAGCGTCTCCCTGTCCCCCAGGGATTTCCACCAATGTATGCAATTTGATTTGAAATAAAAGAAAACCCTACATCGTCTTTGTAGTCGATTTTTTTTTTTTTAATAGCGTACTTTCATGACGAATTACTTCATTCTCGCCTGCTCCTAAATCGGATTTAATAAGAAAATCAATGTTTCTTTAAAAAAAACCGCACCCCAAACCCCAAATAACACCCCTAAATTCATAAAAAAAAATATATGAACGATAATTTTCTTGGAGTATTCGCAATTTGTCCGAAAATTATTCTTATTGTCCTCGTCCTTAAATTTACCACTCGTGACGTTGTCCTAAATGTCTCCGGTTCTGTCCTAATACGATCTGCATGCTGTCCGCGCCGAACGCCGACAAATTGATTTAGATAATCTTGTCCCAGGACAGTTCCAGGAATGTCCTACGACAATACGCAGACAGTCCTGGTCGTGTCCTAGGACAAGATCATTTGCATAATCTTTTACGGAATTTGGTTGCGGACAGCATGCCGAAATGACAAAAGTAGCTTCCGCAACCCTTCCTGGTCTTGTCCGCGCCCTAGTGGAAAACCGCCTTAAAAAAAAAAGCTGTGTGTCTCGAACAATTAAATGTGAGCGCGAAGCACGAGCTTAATTTTTTGTATATTGACATGATAAAGGAGCATTTTGACAAATTTTGGAAAGAATTTCCAAAGAGGATAGGTATCTCACAAATCAAACAATGCGAGTGCGCAGCGCGAGCTGGAAACTTTTATATAACAATTTGTGTAAATCAAACAAAATAATGAAAGCTTGAGGTGCGAGCTAAAACATTGTGTGCAAATTGATTTCAGAACTGGATATATGAAATGTCATTTAATTCTCTTGAATGGGAATCATTACAAAGGCAATGCGAGCGCGAAGCGCGAGCCACTTCCATTCACGAGTGGATACCATGCGCGACCATGGGGTCTCGAAAAGCACCCTAAACACGTAATTTCCATATTCTGAAAATGCGCCCCTTAACAAGTATTGGCGCGTGAAACCCTACCCTTGGCAAGAATTGGTAACAAAACGATACTCTTGGCAAATGTTCCCTGAAATGAACCCCTAAACAAGTACAGGAATGTTTTATTGTTACGGGTCCTTCGGTCGTCGGCTTTACCTTATTTGGTTTAGTACGACCCCACCTTCTACACCTCGCGCAAATCGTGACTCTAAATACGAAGTGTTGGGGCAAAAAGGACATCCTTTATAAAACATTTTAATTTTGTTTTATCATCCCCGCGAATTCGACCCTAAACACGTAATTTTCCTAGCGAAATAGATACCCTTTTTTCATTATTTTTGTGTTTTTGACACCCTTATCACGTTACGTACATAACGTGCCCTATCGTGAAAAAGACATCCTTTTTACGTGTTTTTTTTTTGGTCGCGCATGGTATCCACTCGTCAATGTAAGTGCCCCCCCCCCCCCCCGCGGGGTTCAAACAAGGACAGAAAATGAGCTATGCCTATATTATACGAATCGCTTCATATTTATCCTCCTAAACATTCAGAATCCATGTCATATTCATCATAATCTCTAGATTTATAGAGAAAAAACAGCAAAAATATTGCTCTACAATTCTAAAAAGAAGGGTATATACATGTATATATTATTTTAATTATACGAACCAAAAGTCCAGTTTTCTGTCTTATAATTTACTGTGAAAATCACAAGAATTTGATTTAAAAAAAATAGGTAGGCCTGTACAATTTTATTTTTAATTAAAAAAGAAACAAAAATAGAATGGACAAGAAAGGAAGAATATAAAAGAGAAAAGAAAAATATATTTAAAAAAAAAGAAGAAAAGAAAGGAGAAAAACAACGTAAAGGAAAACAAGTACAGGAATGTTTTATTGTTACGGGTCCTTCGGTCGTCGGCTTTACCTTATTTGGTTTAGTACGACCCCACCTTCTACACCTCGCGCAAATCGTGACTCTAAATACGAAGTGTTGGGGCAAAAAGGACATCCTTTATAAAACATTTTAATTTTGTTTTATCATCCCCGCGGATTCGACCCTAAACACGTAATTTTATGGACAAGAAAGGAAGAATATAAAAGAGAAAAGAAAAATATATTTAAAAAAAAAGAAGAAAAGAAAGGAGAAAAACAACGTAAAGGAAAAGTGTTTAAACAAGGACAAAAAAATGAGCTATGTGCCTGTATTGTCTTGAAAATGATTTTTTTTAAATAAGATGACTGAGACACGTAGTGCACTGGGCCATGTTAAACCAAGAAAAGAATATAAACCAACAAAATTCTACTTTTAGTTAGCGACAGATCGACCGACTGAAATGTGGATGAAAATATTTTCTGATTCTCCCTTCTTTTCCCCCTTTTCGCGAAAGGTGCATGGATCCTCCCCTGTATAACATACCCCCACGACTCTCCCTCCTTCCACCCCCCCCCCCCCCTTGGCGAAAGCTGGATACTCCCCTGTACCCCCTCCCCCGTATCCACAAACATTATCCCAGCTGCCCGTATCCTCGTATCCACGTATCCGCGTATCTTCGTATCCATGTATCCAGTTATCAGTACGGTAGTAGTATCCACGTATCCGCGTATCCACGTATCCTCGTATCCATGTATCCAGTTATCAGTACGGTAGTAGTATCCACGTATCCGCGTATCCACGTATCCACGTATCTTCGTATCCATGTATCCATTTATCAGTACGGTAGTAGTATCCACGTATCCCAGTATCCACGTTTCCTCGTATCCATGTGTATCCACGTATCTTAGTATCCATGTATCCGCTTTTATCTCAAAAACGTAATTTCTAAAAAAGTTAACAAGTACCGGTACCGTACGTCGTATCCGTTGTTTTCTCGTTTTAAAATCTAGAGATTTTTGTAATCGATTCATGACATTGGATTCTAAAGGTAAGCCAATAACAAGGGACTTACCAGATTTTTCATATTTTGAAGATTTCAATGAAATATCGGCCTATAGCCAATGTACTTCTCATCGATGTGCTTCGCAGCGATGTGGGAGCGTCAACCATATACGTGTGCCGAACTTCGAACCCCTGCGCTGCTGCATCAATTTGAAACTTTGAAATGCAGCTTGGATTACAGTACAGGCGCACGCCACAACGCCCAGTTGTGATGATCACGTCTCAAGATGGCGCTATACTACTTATCGCAGGGAAATTGTTCTTCGCTCTTTCAGGAACAAAAATATTATCCCATGTTAATTGTTCTTTGTGAAATGACTGTCTAGCTTTTTTGGAAAAAAAGAGAAAGAAAGGAAAAGGGGGAAAGAGGATTACAATATAATATTAAATAACTGTTATCATCGTCATTAGCATGATCATCATTACAATTTACCAACAGCAATGGGGAACCACCTCGCATGAAATATCAAGTACACTTTAGTGATAAAAAAGAACGAATCCCCAGCCCCCCCCCCAAAAAAAAAAAGAAGGAATGAAAGGAAATATAGGTTAGAAACGTTATAAGACAATGCTTTCTCTTTCTTATTTTTGACATCATTTCGACCATCATCGTATTAACTCTCAACTTCCCCTGCCTTTCTTTTCTTTTCTTTTTTGATTTAATAATTTTATCCTTTCATTTTTTCCTTTTATTGAGATAATTATATCTTCGTGATTTTGCTCTCTAAGAGTGCTTACTTTAAATTTATGTGTATTGTTTTTGTGTTTGAAGTCCTACTTTTGGTTTTCATCATTATTATCATTCTTATCATCATCACCATCATCCTCATCACAATCATAATTATCTTCAACATCACCACAACCATCATCGTTATCATCATCTTAATTTTCTTCTAGATCATCATTATAATCATTATCATCTTCATCATCATAATCATCATCACCATCATCATTATCATCACACAATCATCAGTATCATCATTATTATTATCATCTTCATAATTATCTTTATGACCACTATCATCACCCTGTTCATCACCATCACATCATCTTTATAATTATAATTATTATTATCATTATCATCATCACCATCAGCTCTATCATTAAAGGTAGCGTTTAGTTTAGGTAAACTTTCAAAAATTGGATTGTGGGTAATGAACTGAAATAGAGAAAGATACTTTTTCTGACATTTACCAAAACTAAATACTACCTTTAACTTAAACTAGTCTCATCAAAACATCATAATGTCACCATCTCCTATGGTACAGTATTAACAATAAATGCTTTTAAATTTGAGTTAATGTTTCATTTTAATTTATCAATTGTGTGAATCATAAGGAAAAAATAAACTTCCCACAACTTTCTGATAAAATCAAATTCACAGCTAAAAAACATAGTAGATATAGAATGAAGTTTGAAATGCAAAAATTATGCTGATCTATTGCTTTGTGGTATCAGAATTACAATTGTTCTAATAACAAATTATTCTGCAAGAAACAAAAAGATAGGTTGTAAACTTTTTGCTCTAACAAAATCAGTAAATTTCACAATTTTTTATATAAATGCTGCTAATAATTTTAATCAAAGTGTAGTTGTGAAAAGAAATATAAAGAAATATATACAAAATTAATGTCAAATTAAACAAATTTTAGACCAAAAAGTTAAAAGTGCAGAATTAGCAACCTTATTTGTCAAAAATCGTATAATTTTACCATAAAAATCTTATTATATCTATAAAGAAAGTACTTCTCTTTCTCATTGTTAATCAGAAGATATTTTGCTTTTTTTTAAATTGCTGCCAGAAATGAGTAATCTTTGATTCCCTTTCCTGCTTCTCATCTTGTCATTTCACTACCAAATTTCCTTTGATTTCTATTTTTCATGACTTCCTTTTATTACTTCATTTACCATTTCATTATTTTTATCATGATTGTCATTATCACCGATTTAATCGGTGATCATCGTCATGATCTGAGATTTTTGACTTTATTTCATCATTTCTCTGTAGTCGATTTCATATGTATTCTTGGTCAACAAATGACTGACAGACCACCTAATTCGTCCTTACGACGAATTAAATTTCTAGTTTATTATTAGGTGGTCTGTCTATGACAGATCACCTTTTATGTTTGTCCGAATTTTCTTTCTTTATTTATTTATTTATTTTTATTTATTATTTTTATTTCCTCCATTTCTTGTGGACAGCAAATCTCAGAAAGTTCATATTCAATAATCATCAAAATATCAGCACATATCAACATCAATAAGACCTCAATTCTGCAAGAATCTTAATGTCATGACGTCATCATGACGTCATCTAGACGCCATTTTGTAAAATCACATTATCAATCATATCTCCATTATCAATTATCAAAAATAAATCAAATTCACATGACATAAACTTCAGATCAAGGGTCATCAGGTCATGTCATCAAAGGTCACCTGAAGGTCACGACGCGCGCGTACGCGCTCGTCAAAATTTTAAAATGCTCAAAATCACTTTTTGACCGAAACAGAGTACGTTTTAGGTCATTTTAAGCATTTCAAAAAATTGCGCGCGCAAACGTATGCGCGCGCGTTTCCGCGCGTAACGCCTTGAATGCAACTCAGAAACACCGTTTTTTTTATTTCATTGCATTGATCATATAATTTTGAGCAATTTGATACCTTGATCAACCTTCTACGACCATTAATAAGGAAATTAACACCCGTTAAAGTTTGCAGCACGTGTGCGCGCGAGCTCTCACTATAGGCCATATATGGGCAAAAACATGCCTATAGAAAATCCGCTGTAGCTCTTCAGAACGCGTGGGGACCCCCAATTTTCTTTTCATATTTTGATAGAGTATGAACTAGAGATATAATTTCATGTCTCATTTGACCCTCAATTATATTATGACGTCATCAAAATGGCGTCGGAAGTCAAAAAATCCATTTTGCCTATTATGACGTCATTATAATTATGCAAATCTTGCTCTAACTCCGTGAATATCGGTCTATTTTCACCCAATTTTTGATATGTTGTAGCTTAGTTCTTACTCTTTCTGAGTTATTGCCTTTATTTTTCATTTTGATAAATAGATCATCCTCAAAAATTGCAAATAATAATGGCATGTCATTTTTACTCATTTTGCGTGTAATCTCTATGGGACATGACTTTTTCTCAAAACTAGATTCTACATTCTTCTATTTCGTAAGCCATATCTCCAATTTTTGTTGCTAGTTATCCCTGAGCTTTTAGTATGTTGTAGCTGAGATTCTAAGCTTTCGGTTGCGTTTCCTTCATTTTCCGATCAGATGTCGGGATCATGCCCGTAATTCACTTGCAAGATTGGATTTGAGATTCTGGTGTTTTGCTTACGTGTTAAGTCTATGGGAAATATTCTAGCTCAATCGGTTAGGCGTCAGACTTACTTCTCATTCCATCATGCAGGCAGGGGTTCGAGTCCGCGGGTGAACATGATTTTTTTTTTTTTTTTTTTTTTTTTTAGCTATCTTGCCCACGATCAATTATAAGAATTCTAACAAATAATAGCTAAAATATTGCAAAATAAAACAGATTATAATTACTATTTTATATCATATCTATTTATCTGTCTGTCTATCTACCTACATGACATATCTATCTCTCTGTCTAATATATATCTTTCTGTTTGAATACGTCCCTCTCTCTCTATCTATCCATATGTCTGTCTGTCTATCTACCTACATTGTATATCTATCTGTCTGTTTATCTCTCTCTCTCTCTCTCTGTCTAATATATATGTATCTATCTGTTTAGATATGTCTATCTATCTATCCATCCATCTGCCTGTCTCTATCTATCTATCTATCTATATATCTATCTATCTATCTGTCTGTCTGTCTCTCTATCTATCTATCTATCTGTCTATCTATCTATCTATCTATCTATATGTCTGTCTCTCTATTCATCTATATGTCTGTCTCTCTATCTATCTCTGTCTCGATCTCTATCAATCTATATGTCTGTCTCTGTATCTATCTATATGTCTATCTATCTATCTATCTATCTATCTATCTATATATCTATCTATATGTCTGTCTCTCTATCTATCTATATTTCTGTCTCTCTGTCTATCTATATGTTTGTCTATCTATATGTCTGTCTATCTATCCATGAAGCTATCACGAGAAGGAGAACCATCTTCCAATTTCTCTCTTACTCCTTTGTTATCGCTTCCTTCGGGCGAAGGAACGATATCTAACATCAATTGGCGAGCCGCCAGGCGAAAGTTAGAGCCCGCTTACATAACGCGATAGGACCACGCAGCATGAAGCTATTACGAGATAGCTCGTAATAGCTTCATGATATGTCTGTCTCTCTATCTATATATATGTCTGTCTATCTATCTGTCTATCTATCTATCTGTCTGTCTCTCTTTCTATCTATATGTTTATATATGTTTTATTAATATAACCACCAATCATCTCTCTATCTATCTATATATCTATATATCTATCAATCTATCTCTCTATCTATAAGTCTGTCTCTCTATCTATCTATATGTCTGTCTCTCTATCTATATGTCTGTCTCTCTATATCAATCTATATATGTCTATGTTTTATTAATATAACCACCTATAATTTATCTCTCCATCCATCACTCCATCCATCTAATATAATTATCTTTCTTGTATGTATCTGTTTGATTATGTAAATCTGTTTGTCTATCTATTTTTCAATCTAATATCTGTTTAAATATTTTTTTCCTGTTTATCTATCTATACGACAGACCACCTAATTCGTCCGCATGACGAATTAAAATCTAGTTTATTTCTTATTTTTATTTCCTCCATTTCTTGTGGACAGCAAATCTCAGAAAGTTCATATTCAATAATCATCAAAATATCACCACATATCAACATCAATAAGACCTCAATTCTGCAAGAATCTTAATGTCATGACGTCATCATGACGTCATCTAGACGCCATTTTGTAAAATCACATTATCAATCATATCTCCATTATCAATTATCAAAAATAAATCAAATTCACATGACATAAACTTCAGATCAAGGGTCATCAGGTCATGTCATCAAAGGTCACCTGAAGGTCACGACGCGCGCGTACGCGCGCGTCAAAATTTTAAAATGCTCAAAATCACTTTTTGACCAAAACAGAGTACGTTTTAGGTCATTTTAAGCATTTCAAAAAATTGCGCGCGCAAACGTATGCGCGCGCGTTTCCGCGCGTAACGCCTCAATGCAACTCAGAAACACCGTTTTTTTTTATTTCATTGCATTGATCATATAATTTTTAGCAATTTGATACCTTGATCAACCTTCTACGACCATTAATAAGGAAATTAACACCCGTTAAAGTTTGCAGCACGTGTGCGCGCGAGCTCTCACTATAGGCCATATATGGGCAAAAACATGCCTATAGAAAATCCGCTGTAGCTCTTCAGAACGCATGGGGACCCCCAATTTTTTTTTCATATTTTGATAGAGTATGAACTAGAGATATAGTTTCATGTCTCATTTGACCCTCAAGTATATTATGACGTCATCAAAATGGCGTCGGAATTCAAAAAATCCATTTTGCCTATTATGACGTCATTATAATTATGCAAATCTTGCTCTAACTCCGTGAATATTGGTCAATTTTCACCCAATTTTTGATATGTTGTAGCTTAGTTCTTACTCTCTCTAAGTTATTGCCTTTATTTTTCATTTTGATAGACAAATCATCCTCAAAAATTGCAAATAATAATGGCATGTCATTTTTACTCATTTTGCGTGTAATCTCTATGGGACATGACTTTTTCTCAAAACTAGATTCTACATTCTTCTATTTCGTAAGCCATATCTCCAATTTTTGTTGCTAGTTATCCCTGAGCTTTTAGTATGTTGTAGCTGAGATTCTAAGCTTTCGGTTGCGTTTCCTTCATTTTCCGATCAGATGTCGGGATCATGCCCGTAATTCACTTGCAAGATTGGATTTGAGATTCTGGTGTTTTGCTTACGTGTTAAGTCTATGGGAAATATTCTAGCTCAATCGGTTAGGCGTCAGACTTACTTCTCATTCCATCATGCAGGCAGGGGTTCGAGTCCGCGGGTGAACATGATTTTTTTTTTTTTTTTTTTTTTTTTAGCTATCTTGCCCACGATCAATTATAAGAATTCTAACAAATAATAGCTAAAATATTGCAAAATAAAACAGATTATAATTACTTTTTTATATCATATCTATTTATCTGTCTGTCTATCTACCTACATGACATATCTATCTCTCTGTCTAATATATATCTTTCTGTTTGAATACGTCCCTCTCTCTCTATCTATCCATATGTCTGTCTGTCTATCTACCTACATTGTATATCTATCTGTCTGTTTATCTCTCTCTCTCTCTCTCTGTCTAATATATATGTATCTATCTGTTTAGATATGTCTATCTATCTATCCATCCATCTGCCTGTCTCTATCTATCTATCTATATATCTATCTATCTATCTATCTGTCTGTCTGTCTCTCTATCTATCTATCTATCTGTCTATCTATCTATCTATCTATCTATATGTCTGTCTCTCTATTCATCTATATGTCTGTCTCTCTATCTATCTCTGTCTCGATCTCTATCAATCTATATGTCTGTCTCTGTATCTATCTATATGTCTATCTATCTATCTATCTATCTATCTATCTATATATCTATCTATATGTCTGTCTCTCTATCTATCTATATTTCTGTCTCTCTGTCTATCTATATGTTTGTCTATCTATCTATATGTCTGTCTATCTATCCATGAAGCTATCACGAGAAGGAGAACCATCTTCCAATTTCTCTCTTAATCCTTTGTTATCGCTTCCTTCGGGCGAAGGAACGATATCTAACATCAATTGGCGAGCCGCCAGGCGAAAGTTAGAGCCCGCTTACATAACGCGATAGGACCACGCAGCATGAAGCTATTACGAGATAGCTCGTAATAGCTTCATGATATGTCTGTCTCTCTATCTATATATATGTCTGTCTATCTATCTGTCTATCTATCTATCTGTCTGTCTCTCTTTCTATCTATATGTTTATATATGTTTTATTAATATAACCACCAATCATCTCTCTATCTATCTATATATCTATATATCTATCAATCTATCTCTCTATCTATAAGTCTGTCTCTCTATCTATCTATATGTCTGTCTCTCTATCTATATGTCTGTCTCTCTATATCTATCTTTATATGTCTATGTTTTATTAATATAACCACCTATAATTTATCTCTCCATCCATCACTCCATCCATCTAATATAATTATCTTTCTTGTATGTATCTGTTTGATTATGTAAATCTGTTTGTCTATCTATTTTTCAATCTAATATCTGTTTAAATATTTTTTTCCTGTTTATCTATCTATACGACAGACCACCTAATTCGTCCGCATGACGAATTAAAATCTAGTTTTTATTAGGTGGTCTGTCTATGACAGATCACCTATTATGTTTGTCCGAATTTTCTTTCTTTATTTCTTATTTTTATTTCCTCCATTTCTTGTGGACAGCAAATCTCAGAAAGTTCATATTCAATAATCATCAAAATATCACCACATATCAACATCAATAAGACCTCAATTCTGCAAGAATCTTAATGTCATGACGTCATCATGACGTCATCTAGACGCCATTTTGTAAAATCACATTATCAATCATATCTCCATTATCAATTATCAAAAATAAATCAAATTCACATGACATAAACTTCAGATCAAGGGTCATCAGGTCATGTCATCAAAGGTCACCTGAAGGTCACGACGCGCGCGTACGCGCGCGTCAAAATTTTAAAATGCTAAAAATCACTTTTTGACCAAAACAGAGTACGTTTTAGGTCATTTTAAGCATTTCAAAAAATTGCGCGCGCAAACGTATGCGCGCGCGTTTCCGCGCGTAACGCCTTGAATGCAACTCAGAAACACCGTTTTTTTTAATTTCATTGCATTGATCATATAATTTTGAGCAATTTGATACCTTGATCAACCTTCTACGACCATTAATAAGGAAATTAACACCCGTTAAAGTTTGCAGCACGTGTGCGCGCGAGCTCTCACTATAGGCCATATATGGGCAAAAACATGCCTATAGAAAATCCGCTGTAGCTCTTCAGAACGCATAGGGACCCCCAATTTTTTTTTCATATTTTGATAGAGTATGAACTAGAGATATAATTTCATGTCTCATTTGACCCTCAATTATATTATGACGTCATCAAAATGGCGTCGGAAGTCAAAAAAAATCCATTTTGCCTATTATGACGTCATTATAATTATGCAAATCTTGCTCTAACTCCGTGAATATCGGTCTATTTTCACCCAATTTTTGATATGTTGTAGCTTAGTTCTTACTCTTTCTGAGTTATTGCCTTTATTTTTCATTTTGATAAACAGATCATCCTCAAAAATTGCAAATAATAATGGCATGTCATTTTTACTCATTTTGCGTGTAATCTCTATGGGACATGACTTTTTCTCAAAACTAGATTCTACATTCTTCTATTTCGTAAGCCATATCTCCAATTTTTGTTGCTAGTTATCCCTGAGCTTTTAGTATGTTGTAGCTGAGATTCTAAGCTTTCGGTTGCGTTTCCTTCATTTTCCGATCAGATGTCGGGATCATGCCCGTAATGCACTTGCAAGATTGGATTTGAGATTCTGGTGTTTTGCTTACGTGTTAAGTCTATGGGAAATATTCTAGCTCAATCGGTTAGGCGTCAGACTTACTTCTCATTCCATCATGCAGGCAGGGGTTCGAGTCCGCGGGTGAACATGATTTTTTTTTTTTTTTTTTTTTTTTTAGCTATCTTGCCCACGATCAATTATAAGAATTCTAACAAATAATAGCTAAAATATTGCAAAATAAAACAGATTATAATTACTTTTTTATATCATATCTATTTATCTGTCTGTCTATCTACCTACATGACATATCTATCTCTCTGTCTAATATATATCTTTCTGTTTGAATACGTCCCTCTCTCTCTATCTATCCATATGTCTGTCTGTCTATCTACCTACATTGTATATCTATCTGTCTGTTTATCTCTCTCTCTCTCTCTCTGTCTAATATATATGTATCTATCTGTTTAGATATGTCTATCTATCTATCCATCCATCTGCCTGTCTCTATCTATCTATCTATCTATATATCTATCTATCTATCTGTCTGTCTGTCTCTCTATCTATCTATCTATCTGTCTATCTATCTATCTATCTATCTATATGTCTGTCTCTCTATTCATCTATATGTCTGTCTCTCTATCTATCTCTGTCTCGATCTCTATCAATCTATATGTCTGTCTCTGTATCTATCTATATGTCTATCTATCTATCTATCTATATATCTATCTATATGTCTGTCTCTCTATCTATCTATATTTCTGTCTCTCTGTCTATCTATATGTTTGTCTATCTATATGTCTGTCTATCTATCCATGAAGCTATCACGAGAAGGAGAACCATCTTCCAATTTCTCTCTTAATCCTTTGTTATCGCTTCCTTCGGGCGAAGGAACGATATCTAACATCAATTGGCGAGCCGCCAGGCGAAAGTTAGAGCCCGCTTACATAACGCGATAGGACCACGCAGCATGAAGCTATTACGAGATAGCTCGTAATAGCTTCATGATATGTCTGTCTCTCTATCTATATATATGTCTGTCTATCTATCTGTCTATCTATCTATCTGTCTGTCTCTCTTTCTATCTATATGTTTATATATGTTTTATTAATATAACCACCAATCATCTCTCTATCTATCTATATATCTATATACCTATCAATCTATCTCTCTATCTATAAGTCTGTCTCTCTATCTATCTATATGTCTGTCTCTCTATCTATATGTCTGTCTCTCTATATCTATCTATATATGTCTATGTTTTATTAATATAACCACCTATAATTTATCTCTCCATCCATCACTCCATCCATCTAATATAATTATCTTTGTTGTATGTATCTGTTTGATTATGTAAATCTGTTTGTCTATCTATTTTTCAATCTAATATCTGTTTAAATATTTTTTTCCTGTTTATCTATCTATACGACAGACCACCTAATTCGTCCGCATGACGAATTAAAATCTACTTTATTATTAGGTGGTCTGTCTATGACAGATCACCTCTTATGTTTGTCCGAATTTTCTTTATTAGGTGGTCTGTCTATGACAGATCACCTCTTATGTTTGTCCGAATTTTCTTTCTTTATTTATTTATTAGGTGGTCTGTCTATGACAGATCACCTCTTATGTTTGTCCGAATTTTCTTTATTAGGTGGTCTGTCTATGACAGATCACCTTTTATGTTTGTCCGAATTTTCTTTATTAGGTGGTCTGTCTATGACAGATCACCTCTTATGTTTGTCCGAATTTTCTTTCTTTATTAGGTGGTCTGTCTATGACAGATCACCTCTTATGTTTGTCCGAATTTTCTTTCTTTATTTCTTATTTTTATTTCCTCCATTTCTTGTGGACAGCAAATCTCAGAAAGTTCATATTCAATAATCATCAAAATATCACCACATATCAACATCAATAAGACCTCAATTCTGCAAGAATCTTAATGTCATGACGTCATCATGACGTCATCTAGACGCCATTTTGTAAAATCACATTATCAATCATATCTCCATTATCAATTATCAAAAATAAATCAAATTCACATGACATAAACTTCAGATCAAGGGTCATCAGTTCATGTCATCAAAGGTCACCTGAAGGTCACGACGCGCGCGTACGCGCGCGTCAAAATTTTAAAATGCTAAAAATCACTTTTTGACCAAAACAGAGTACGTTTTAGGTCATTTTAAGCATTTCAAAAAATTGCGCGCGCAAACGTATGCGCGCGCGTTTCCGCGCGTAACGCCTTGAATGCAACTCAGAAACACCGTTTTTTTTATTTCATTGCATTGATCATATAATTTTGAGCAATTTGATACCTTGATCAACCTTCTACGACCATTAATAAGGAAATTAACACCCGTTAAAGTTTGCAGCACGTGTGCGCGCGAGCTCTCACTATAGGCCATATATGGGCAAAAACATGCCTATAGAAAATCCGCTGTAGCTCTTCAGAACGCGTGGGGACCCCCAATTTTTTTTTCATATTTTGATAGAGTATGAACTATAGATATAATTTCATGTCTCATTTGACCCTCAAGTATATTATGACGTCATCAAAATGGCGTCGGAAGTCAAAAAATCCATTTTGCCTATTATGACGTCATTATAATTATGCAAATCTTGCTCTAACTCCGTGAATATCGGTCTATTTTCACCCAATTTTTGATATGTTGTAGCTTAGTTCTTACTCTTTCTGAGTTATTGCCTTTATTTTTCATTTCGATAAACAGATCATCCTCAAAAATTGCAAATAATAATGGCATGTCATTTTTACTCATTTTGCGTGTAATCTCTATGGGACATGACTTTTTCTCAAAACTAGATTCTACATTCTTCTATTTCGTAAGCCATATCTCCAATTTTTGTTGCTAGTTATCCCTGAGCTTTTAGTATGTAGTAGCTGAGATTCTAAGCTTTCGGTTGCGTTTCCTTCATTTTCCGATCAGATGTCGGGATCATGCCCGTAATTCACTTGCAAGATTGGATTTGAGATTCTGGTGTTTTGCTTACGTGTTAAGTCTATGGGAAATATTCTAGCTCAATCGGTTAGGCGTCAGACTTACTTCTCATTCCATCATGCAGGCAGGGGTTCGAGTCCGCGGGTGAACATGATTTTTTTTTTTTTTTTTTTTTTTTTAGCTATCTTGCCCACGATCAATTATAAGAATTCTAACAAATAATAGCTAAAATATTGCAAAATAAAACAGATTATAATTACTTTTTTATATCATATCTATTTATCTGTCTGTCTATCTACCTACATGACATATCTATCTCTCTGTCTAATATATATCTTTCTGTTTGAATACGTCCCTCTCTCTCTATCTATCCATATGTCTGTCTGTCTATCTACCTACATTGTATATCTATCTGTCTGTTTATCTCTCTCTCTCTCTCTCTGTCTAATATATATGTATCTATCTGTTTAGATATGTCTATCTATCTATCCATCCATCTGCCTGTCTCTATCTATCTATCTATCTATATATCTATCTATCTATCTGTCTGTCTGTCTCTCTATCTATCTATCTATCTGTCTATCTATCTATCTATCTATCTATCTATATGTCTGTCTCTCTATTCATCTATATGTCTGTCTCTCTATCTATCTCTGTCTCGATCTCTATCAATCTATATGTCTGTCTCTGTATCTATCTATATGTCTATCTATCTATCTATCTATCTATCTATCTATCTATATATCTATCTATATGTCTGTCTCTCTATCTATCTATATTTCTGTCTCTCTGTCTATCTATATGTTTGTCTATCTATATGTCTGTCTATCTATCCATGAAGCTATCACGAGAAGGAGAACCATCTTCCAATTTCTCTCTTAATCCTTTGTTATCGCTTCCTTCGGGCGAAGGAACGATATCTAACATCAATTGGCGAGCCGCCAGGCGAAAGTTAGAGCCCGCTTACATAACGCGATAGGACCACGCAGCATGAAGCTATTACGAGATAGCTCGTAATAGCTTCATGATATGTCTGTCTCTCTATCTATATATATGTCTGTCTATCTATCTGTCTATCTATCTATCTGTCTGTCTCTCTTTCTATCTATATGTTTATATATGTTTTATTAATATAACCACCAATCATCTCTCTATCTATCTATATATCTATATATCTATCAATCTATCTCTCTATCTATAAGTCTGTCTCTCTATCTATCTATATGTCTGTCTCTCTATCTATATGTCTGTCTCTCTATATCTATCTATATATGTCTATGTTTTATTAATATAACCACCTATAATTTATCTCTCCATCCATCACTCCATCCATCTAATATAATTAGGTGGTCTGTCTATGACAGATCACCTATTATGTTTGTCCGAATTTTCTTTCTTTATTATTTATTATTTATTAGGTGGTCTGTCTATGACAGATCACCTCTTATGTTTGTCCGAATTTTCTTTCTTTATTTATTTATTTCTTATTTTTATTTCCTCCATTTCTTGTGGACAGCAAATCTCAGAAAGTTCATATTCAATAATCATCAAAATATCACCACATATCAACATCAATAAGACCTCAATTCTGCAAGAATCTTAATGTCATGACGTCATCATGACGTCATCTAGACGCCATTTTGTAAAATCACATTATCAATCATATCTCCATTATCAATTATCAAAAATAAATCAAATTCACATGACATAAACTTCAGATCAAGGGTCATCAGGTCATGTCATTAAAGGTCACCTGAAGGTCACGACGCGCGCGTACGCGCGCGTCAAAATTTTAAAATGCTCAAAATCACTTTTTGACCAAAACAGAGTACGTTTTAGGTCATTTTAAGCATTTCAAAAAATTGCGCGCGCAAACGTATGCGCGCGCGTTTCCGCGCGTAACGCCTTGAATGCAACTCAGAAACACCGTTTTTTTTATTTCATTGCATTGATCATATAATTTTGAGCAATTTGATACCTTGATCAACCTTCTACGACCATTAATAAGGAAATTAACACCCGTTAAAGTTTGCAGCACGTGTGCGCGCGAGCTCTCACTATAGGCCATATATGGGCAAAAACATGCCTATAGAAAATCCGCTGTAGCTCTTCAGAACGCGTGGGGACCCCCAATTTTTTTTTCATATTTTGATAGAGTATGAACTAGAGATATAATTTCATGTCTCATTTGACCCTCAATTATATTATGACGTCATCAAAATGGCGTCGGAAGTCAAAAAATCCATTTTGCCTATTATGACGTCATTATAATTATGCAAATCTTGCTCTAACTCCGTGAATATTGGTCAATTTTCACCCAATTTTTGATATGTTGTAGCTTAGTTCTTACTCTTTCTGTGTTATTGCCTTTATTTTTCATTTTGATAAACAGATCATCCTCAAAAATTGCAAATAATAATGGCATGTCATTTTTACTCATTTTGCGTGTAATCTCTATGGGACATGACTTTTTCTCAAAACTAGATTCTACATTCTTCTATTTCGTAAGCCATATCTCCAATTTTTGTTGCTAGTTATCCCTGAGCTTTTAGTATGTTGTAGCTGAGATTCTAAGCTTTCGGTTGCGTTTCCTTCATTTTCCGATCAGATGTCGGGATCATGCCCGTAATTCACTTGCAAGATTGGATTTGAGATTCTGGTGTTTTGCTTACGTGTTAAGTCTATGGGAAATATTCTAGCTCAATCGGTTAGGCGTCAGACTTACTTCTCATTCCATCATGCAGGCAGGGGTTCGAGTCCGCGGGTGAACATGATTTTTTTTTTTATTTTTTTATTTTTTAGCTATCTTGCCCACGATCAATTATAAGAATTCTAACAAATAATAGCTAAAATATTGCAAAATTACGAAAGACCATTAGTGCCACGGAGAAAAAAAAACACTATTTCTACTAATCTGTTATAACAGATTACGGTATTTCTTCTAATCTGTTTAAACAGATTATAATCTGTTATAACAGATTACGGTATTTCTACTAATCTGTTATAACATATTACGGTATTTCTACTAATCTGTTTAAACAGATTATAATCTGTTATAACAGATTACGGTATTTCTACTAATCTGTTATAACAGATTACGGTATTTCTACTAATCTGTTTAAACAGATTATAATCTGGTATAACAGATTACGGTATTTCTACTAATCTGTTACAACAGATTACGGTATTTCTACTAATCTGTTTAAACAGATTATAATCTGTTATAACAGATTATTTTATTTCTACTAATCTGTTATAACAGATTACGGTATTTCTACTAATCTGTTTAAACAGATTATAATCTGTTATAACAGATTACGGTATTTCTACTAATCTGTTATAACAGATTACGGTATTTCTACTAATCTGTTATAACAGATTACGGTATTTCTACTAATCTGTTTAAACAGATTAGTAGAAATACCGTAATCTGTTATAACAGATTAGTAGAAATAGTGTTTTTTTTTCTCCGTGGCACTAATGGTCTTTCGTACAAAATAAAACAGATTATAATTACTTTTTTATATCATATCTATTTATCTGTCTGTCTATCTACCTACATGACATATCTATCTCTCTGTCTAATATATATCTTTCTGTTTGAATACGTCCCTCTCTCTCTATCTATCCATATGTCTGTCTGTCTATCTACCTACATTGTATATCTATCTGTCTGTTTATCTCTCTCTCTCTCTCTCTCTGTCTAATATATATGTATCTATCTGTTTAGATATGTCTATCTATCTATCCATCCATCTGCCTGTCTCTATCTATCTATCTATCTATATATCTATCTATCTATCTGTCTGTCTGTCTCTCTATCTATCTATCTATCTGTCTATCTATCTATCTATCTATCTATCTATATGTCTGTCTCTCTATTCATCTATATGTCTGTCTCTCTATCTATCTCTGTCTCGATCTTTATCAATCTATATGTCTGTCTCTCTATCTATCTATATTTCTGTCTCTCTGTCTATCTATATGTTTGTCTATCTATATGTCTGTCTATCTATCCATGAAGCTATCACGAGAAGGAGAACCATCTTCCAATTTCTCTCTTAATCCTTTGTTATCGCTTCCTTCGGGCGAAGGAACGATATCTAACATCAATTGGCGAGCCGCCAGGCGAAAGTTAGAGCCCGCTTACATAACGCGATAGGACCACGCAGCATGAAGCTATTACGAGATAGCTCGTAATAGCTTCATGATATGTCTGTCTCTCTATCTATATATATGTCTGTCTATCTATCTGTCTATCTATCTATCTGTCTGTCTCTCTTTCTATCTATATGTTTATATATGTTTTATTAATATAACCACCAATCATCTCTCTATCTATCTATATATCTATATATCTATCAATCTATCTCTCTATCTATAAGGCTGTCTCTCTATCTATCTATATGTCTGTCTCTCTATCTATATGTCTGTCTCTCCATATCTATCTATATATGTCTATGTTTTATTAATATAACCACCTATAATTATCTCTCCATCCATCACTCCATCCATCTAATATAATTATCTTTCTTGTATGTATCTGTTTGATTATGTTAATCTGTTTGTCTATCTATTTTTCAATCTAATATCTGTTTAAATATTTTTTTCCTGTTTATCTATCTATACGACAGACCACCTAATTCGTCCGCATGACGAATTAAAATCTAGTTATTTCTTATTTCTTATTTTTATTTCCTCCATTTCTTGTGGACAGCAAATCTCAGAAAGTTCATATTCAATAATCATCAAAATATCACCACATATCAACATCAATAAGACCTCAATTCTGCAAGAATCTTAATGTCATGACGTCATCATGACGTCATCTAGACGCCATTTTGTAAAATCACATTATCAATCATATCTCCATTATCAAATATCAAAAATAAATCAAATTCACATGACATAAACTTCAGATCAAGGGTCATCAGGTCATGTCATCAAAGGTCACCTGAAGGTCACGACGCGCGCGTACGCGCGCGTCAAAATTTTAAAATGCTAAAAATCACTTTTTGACCAAAACAGAGTACGTTTTAGGTCATTTTAAGCATTTCAAAAAATTGCGCGCGCAAACGTATGCGCGCGCGTTTCCGCGCGTAACGCCTTGAATGCAACTCAGAAACACCGTTTTTTTTATTTCATTGCATTGATCATATAATTTTGAGCAATTTGATACCTTGATCAACCTTCTACGACCATTAATAAGGAAATTAACACCCGTTAAAGTTTGCAGCACGTGTGCGCGCGAGCTCTCACTATAGGCCATATATGGGCAAAAACATGCCTATAGAAAATCCGCTGTAGCTCTTCAGAACGCATGGGGACCCCCAATTTTTTTTTCATATTTTGATAGAGTATGAACTAGAAATATAATTTCATGTCTCATTTGACCCTCAATTATATTATGACGTCATCAAAATGGCGTCGGAATTCAAAAAATCCATTTTGCCTATTATGACGTCATTATAATTATGCAAATCTTGCTCTAACTCCGTGAATATTGGTCAATTTTCACCCAATTTTTGATATGTTGTAGCTTAGTTCTTACTCTTTCTGTGTTATTGCCTTTATTTTTCATTTTGATATACAAATCATCCTCAAAAATTGCAAATAATAATGGCATGTCATTTTTACTCATTTTGCGTGTAATCTCTATGGGACATGACTTTTTCTCAAAACTAGATTCTACATTCTTCTATTTCGTAAGCCATATCTCCAATTTTTGTTGCTAGTTATCCCTGAGCTTTTAGTATGTTGTAGCTGAGATTCTAAGCTTTCGGTTGCGTTTCCTTCATTTTCCGATCAGATGTCGGGATCATGCCCGTAATTCACTTGCAAGATTGGATTTGAGATTCTGGTGTTTTGCTTACGTGTTAAGTCTATGGGAAATATTCTAGCTCAATCGGTTAGGCGTCAGACTTACTTCTCATTCCATCATGCAGGCAGGGGTTCGAGTCCGCGGGTGAACATGATTTTTTTTTTTTTTTTTTTTTTTTTAGCTATCTTGCCCACGATCAATTATAAGAATTCTAACAAATAATAGCTAAAATATTGCAAAATAAAACAGATTATAATTACTTTTTTATATCATATCTATTTATCTGTCTGTCTATCTACCTACATGACATATCTATCTCTCTGTCTAATATATATCTTTCTGTTTGAATACGTCCCTCTCTCTCTATCTATCCATATGTCTGTCTGTCTATCTACCTACATTGTATATCTATCTGTCTGTTTATCTCTCTCTCTCTCTCTCTGTCTAATATATATGTATCTATCTGTTTAGATATGTCTATCTATCTATCCATCCATCTGCCTGTCTCTATCTATCTATCTATCTATCTATATATCTATCTATCTATCTGTCTGTCTGTCTCTCTATCTATCTATATATCTGTCTATCTATCTATCTATCTATCTATCTATATGTCTGTCTCTCTATTCATCTATATGTCTGTCTCTCTATCTATCTCTGTCTCTCTATCAATCTATATGTCTGTCTCTTACGAGATAGCTCGTAATAGCTTCATGATATGTCTGTCTCTCTATCTATATGTCTGTCTAGATCTATCTGTCTATCTATCTATCTGTCTGTCTCTCTTTCTATCTATATGTTTATCTATGTTTTATTAATATAACCACCAATCATCTCTCTCTCTCTCTATCTATCTATATATCTATCAATCAATCTATCGATCTATAAGTCTGTCTCTCTATCTATCTATATGTCTGTGTCTCTATCTATCTATATGTCTATGTTTTATTAATATAACCACCTATAATTGATCTCTCCATCCATCACTCCATCCATCTACTATAATTATATATCTTTCTTGTATGTATCTGTTTGATTATGTAAATCTGTTTGTCTATCTATTTTTCAATCTAATATCTGTTTAAATATTTTTTTCCTGTTTATCTATCTATACGACAGACCACCTAATTCGTCCGCATGACGAATTAAAATCTAGTTATCTTTCTTGTATGTATCTGTTTGATTATGTAAATCTGTTTCTCTATCTATTTTTCAATCTAATATCTGTTTAAATATTTTTTTCCTGTTTATCTATCTATACGACAGACCACCTAATTCGTCCGCATGACGAATTAAAGTCTAGTTAGGTGGTCTGTCTATGACAGATCACCTCTTATGTTTGTCCGAATTTTCTTTCTTTCTTTATTTCTTATTTTTATTTCCTCCATTTCTTGTGGACAGCAAATCTCAGAAAGTTCATATTCAATAATCATCAAAATATCACCACATATCAACATCAATAAGACCTCAATTCTGCAAGAATCTTAATGTCATGACGTCATCATGACGTCATCTAGACGCCATTTTGTAAAATCACATTATCAATCATATCTCCATTATCAATTATCAAAAATAAATCAAATTCACATGACATAAACTTCAGATCAAGGGTCATCAGGTCATGTCATCAAAGGTCACCTGAAGGTCACGACGCGCGCGTACGCGCGCGTCAAAATTTTAAAATGCTAAAAATCACTTTTTGACCAAAACAGAGTACGTTTTAGGTCATTTTAAGCATTTCAAAAAATTGCGCGCGCAAACGTATGCGCGCGCGTTTCCGCGCGTAACGCCTCAATGCAACTCAGAAACACCGTTTTTTTTTATTTCATTGCATTGATCATATAATTTTGAGCAATTTGATACCTTGATCAACCTTCTACGACCATTAATAAGGAAATTAACACCCGTTAAAGTTTGCAGCACGTGTGCGCGCGAGCTCTCACTATAGGCCATATATGGGCAAAAACATGCCTATAGAAAATCCGCTGTAGCTCTTCAGAACGCATGGGGACCCCCAATTTTTTTTTCATATTTTGATAGAGTATGAACTAGAGATATAATTTCATGTCTCATTTGACCCTCAAGTATATTATGACGTCATCAAAATGGCGTCGGAAGTCAAAAAATCCATTTTGCCTATTATGACGTCATTATAATTATGCAAATCTTGCTCTAACTCCGTGAATATTGGTCAATTTTCACCCAATTTTTGATATGTTGTAGCTTAGTTCTTACTCTTTCTGAGTTATTGCCTTTATTTTTCATTTTGATAGACAAATCATCCTCAAAAATTGCAAATAATAATGGCATGTCATTTTTACTCATTTTGCGTGTAATCTCTATGGGACATGACTTTTTCTCAAAACTAGATTCTACATTCTTCTATTTCGTAAGCCATATCTCCAATTTTTGTTGCTAGTTATCCCTGAGCTTTTAGTATGTTGTAGCTGAGATTCTAAGCTTTCGGTTGCGTTTCCTTCATTTTCCGATCAGATGTCGGGATCATGCCCGTAATTCACTTGCAAGATTGGATTTGAGATTCTGGTGTTTTGCTTACGTGTTAAGTCTATGGGAAATATTCTAGCTCAATCGGTTAGGCGTCAGACTTACTTCTCATTCCATCATGCAGGCAGGGGTTCGAGTCCGCGGGTTAACATGATTTTTTTTTTTTTTTTTTTTTTTTTTAGCTATCTTGTACGAAAGACCATTAGTGCCACGGAGAAAAAAAAACACTATTTCTACTAATCTGTTATAACAGATTACGGTATTTCTACTAATCTGTTTAAACAGATTATAATCTGTTATAACAGATTACGGTATTTCTACTAATCTGTTATAACAGATTACGGTATTTCTACTAATCTGTTATAACAGATTATAATCTGTTTAAACAGATTAGTAGAAATACCGTAATCTGTTATAACAGATTAGTAGAAATACCGTAATCTGTTATAACAGATTATAATCTGTTTAAACAGATTAGTAGAAATACCGTAATCTGTTATAACAGATTAGTAGAAATACCGTAATCTGTTATAACAGATTATAATCTGTTTAAACAGATTAGTAGAAATACCGTAATCTGTTATAACAGATTAGTAGAAATACCGTAATCTGTTATAACAGATTATAATCTGTTTAAACAGATTAGTAGAAATACTGTAATCTGTTATAACAGATTAGTAGAAATACCGTAATCTGTAATAACAGATTAGTAGAAATACCGTAATCTGTTATAACAGATTATAATCTGTTTAAACAGATTAGTAGAAATACCGTAATCTGTTATAACAGATTAGTAGAAATAGTGTTTTTTTTTCTCCGTGGCACTAATGGTCTTTCGTAATCTTGCCCACGATCAATTATAAGAATTCTAACAAATAATAGCTAAAATATTGCAAAATAAAACAGATTATAATTACTTTTTTATATCATATCTATTTATCTGTCTGTCTATCTACCTACATGACATATCTATCTCTCTGTCTAATATATATCTTTCTGTTTCAATACGTCCCTCTCTCTCTATCTATCCATATGTCTGTCTGTCTATCTACCTACATTGTATATCTATCTGTCTGTTTATCTCTCTCTCTCTCTCTCTGTCTAATATATATGTATCTATCTGTTTAGATATGTCTATCTATCTATCCATCCATCTGCCTGTCTCTATCTATCTATCTATCTATATATCTATCTATCTATCTGTCTGTCTGTCTCTCTATCTATCTATCTATCTGTCTATCTATCTATCTATCTATCTATCTATCTATATGTCTGTCTCTCTATTCATCTATATGTCTGTCTCTCTATCTATCTCTGTCTCGATCTCTATCAATCTATATGTCTGTCTCTGTATCTATCTATATGTCTATCTATCTATCTATCTATCTATCTATCTATATATCTATCTATATGTCTGTCTTTCTATCTATCTATATTTCTGTCTCTCTGTCTATCTATATGTTTGTCTATCTATATGTCTGTCTATCTATCCATGAAGCTATCACGAGAAGGAGAACCATCTTCCAATTTCTCTCTTAATCCTTTGTTATCGCTTCCTTCGGGCGAAGGAACGATATCTAACATCAATTGGCGAGCCGCCAGGCGAAAGTTAGAGCCCGCTTACATAACGCGATAGGACCACGCAGCATGAAGCTATTACGAGATAGCTCGTAATAGCTTCATGATATGTCTGTCTCTCTATCTATATATATGTCTGTCTATCTATCTGTCTATCTATCTATCTGTCTGTCTCTCTTTCTATCTATATGTTTATATATGTTTTATTAATATAACCACCAATCATCTCTCTATCTATCTATATATCTATATATCTATCAATCTATCTCTCTATCTATAAGTCTGTCTCTCTATCTATCTATATGTCTGTCTCTCTATCTATATGTCTGTCTCTCTATATCTATCTATATATGTCTATGTTTTATTAATATAACCACCTATAATTTATCTCTCCATCCATCACTCCATCCATCTACTATAATTATCTTTCTTGTATGTATCTGTTTGATTACGTAAATCTGTTTGTCTATTTTTCAATCTAATATCTGTTTAAATATTTTTTTCCTGTTTATCTATCTATACGACAGACCACCTAATTCGTCCGCATGACGAATTAAAATCTAGTTTATTTCTTATTTTTATTTCCTCCATTTCTTGTGGACAGCAAATCTCAGAAAGTTCATATTCAATAATCATCAAAATATCACCACATATCAACATCAATAAGACCTCAATTCTGCAAGAATCTTAATGTCATGACGTCATCATGACGTCATCTAGACGCCATTTTGTAAAATCACATTATCAATCATATCTCCATTATCAATTATCAAAAATAAATCAAATTCACATGACATAAACTTCAGATCAAGGGTCATCAGGTCATGTCATCAAAGGTCACCTGAAGGTCACGACGCGCGCGTACGCGCGCGTCAAAATTTTAAAATGCTCAAAATCACTTTTTGACCAAAACAGAGTACGTTTTAGGTCATTTTAAGCATTTCAAAAAATTGCGCGCGCAAACGTATGCGCGCGCGTTTCCGCGCGTAACGCCTCAATGCAACTCAGAAACACCGTTTTTTTTTATTTCATTGCATTGATCATATAATTTTTAGCAATTTGATACCTTGATCAACCTTCTACGACCATTAATAAGGAAATTAACACCCGTTAAAGTTTGCAGCACGTGTGCGCGCGAGCTCTCACTATAGGCCATATATGGGCAAAAACATGCCTATAGAAAATCCGCTGTAGCTCTTCAGAACGCATGGGGACCCCCAATTTTTTTTTCATATTTTGATAGAGTATGAACTAGAGATATAGTTTCATGTCTCATTTGACCCTCAAGTATATTATGACGTCATCAAAATGGCGTCGGAATTCAAAAAATCCATTTTGCCTATTATGACGTCATTATAATTATGCAAATCTTGCTCTAACTCCGTGAATATTGGTCAATTTTCACCCAATTTTTGATATGTTGTAGCTTAGTTCTTACTCTCTCTGAGTTATTGCCTTTATTTTTCATTTTGATAGACAAATCATCCTCAAAAATTGCAAATAATAATGGCATGTCATTTTTACTCATTTTGCGTGTAATCTCTATGGGACATGACTTTTTCTCAAAACTAGATTCTACATTCTTCTATTTCGTAAGCCATATCTCCAATTTTTGTTGCTAGTTATCCCTGAGCTTTTAGTATGTTGTAGCTGAGATTCTAAGCTTTCGGTTGCGTTTCCTTCATTTTCCGATCAGATGTCGGGATCATGCCCGTAATTCACTTGCAAGATTGGATTTGAGATTCTGGTGTTTTGCTTACGTGTTAAGTCTATGGGAAATATTCTAGCTCAATCGGTTAGGCGTCAGACTTACTTCTCATTCCATCATGCAGGCAGGGGTTCGAGTCCGCGGGTGAACATGATTTTTTTTTTTTTTTTTTTTTTTTTAGCTATCTTGCCCACGATCAATTATAAGAATTCTAACAAATAATAGCTAAAATATTGCAAAATAAAACAGATTATAATTACTTTTTATATCATATCTATTTATCTGTCTGTCTATCTACCTACATGACATATCTATCTCTCTGTCTAATATATATCTTTCTGTTTGAATACGTCCCTCTCTCTCTATCTATCCATATGTCTGTCTGTCTATCTACCTACATTGTATATCTATCTGTCTGTTTATCTCTCTCTCTCTCTCTCTCTGTCTAATATATATGTATCTATCTGTTTAGATATGTCTATCTATCTATCCATCCATCTGCCTGTCTCTATCTATCTATCTATCTATCTATATATCTATCTATCTATCTGTCTGTCTGTCTCTCTATCTATCTATCTATCTATCTGTCTATCTATCTATCTATCTATCTATATGTCTGTCTCTCTATTCATCTATATGTCTGTCTCTCTATCTATCTCTGTCTCGATCTCTATCAATCTATATGTCTGTCTCTGTATCTATCTATATGTCTATCTATCTATCTATCTATCTATCTATCTATATATCTATCTATATGTCTGTCTCTCTATCTATCTATATTTCTGTCTCTCTGTCTATCTATATGTTTGTCTATCTATATGTCTGTCTATCTATCCATGAAGCTATCACGAGAAGGAGAACCATCTTCCAATTTCTCTCTTAATCCTTTGTTATCGCTTCCTTCGGGCGAAGGAACGATATCTAACATCAATTGGCGAGCCGCCAGGCGAAAGTTAGAGCCCGCTTACATAACGCGATAGGACCACGCAGCATGACCCTTACAAAAAATTCCTGTAGTACTCTGTGATATGTACTGCAGGAAGTATCGCAGGAAAGTACTGCAGGAATTACGTGCACGTAATTTGGGACGGTACTACAGAAATGTACAACAGGAGTACAACAGGTCCGTGTCCTGTGATACTTCCTGTGGTAATAACCGCATAAGTATGGCAGGAAGTATGACAGGACACGATCACCACAACCGCTACAACCGCTACAACCACTACCACACTACTATTAGTACTACAGGACAGTATCACAGGATAGTATCACAGGATAGTATCACATGATAGTATGACAGGACAGTATGACAGGATAGTATGACAGGACAGTATGACAGGACAGTACTACAGGAATACCGCAGACCAGTATCACAGGGAAGTACTACAGAACAGTATCGCAGGACAGTACTACAGGAGTACCGCAGGCTTCTGGTACTGTGTCCTGTAGTACTGTCCTGTGATACTGGTCTGGTATTCCTGTAGTACTGTCCTGTGATACTGGTCTGGTATTCCTGTAGTACTGTCCTGTGATACTGGTCTGGTATTCCTGTAGTACTGTCCTGTGATACTATCCTGTGGTGATAAATAGTATCACAGGACAGTATGACAGGACAGTACTTTAGGAATTCCGCAGACCAGTATCACAGGAAAGTACTACAGAACAGTACTACAGGACAGTACTGCAGGAATACCAAGAGACCTTACCGCAGGACAATTCCTGCAGTACTGTCCTGTGGTATTCCTGTGATACTGATCTTTGATATCTTCTGTGGCATTATTGGTCTCATCCTGCAGCCTTCTTGTGATACTTTACTGTGGTAATCCTGCAGGGGTATTCTTGTTGATTTCCTGTGACAATCCTATGGTATTGTCCTGTAGTAGTCTGTGCGATTTTCTCACGACACCGTCCTGCACTGGTTTGTTAGGCGTAGTAGTTTGTAAGAATTTCCTGTGATCCAGCACAACAACTTTGACATCTTGACTAATGAAAAGAGGCGTGAAAAAACCCACAAATTTGCAAAGACGTTAAAAGCATATTCACATACCTTTATTATGTATGAGCTGTACTATGCACAGTATAGAACATCTTTGATATCATAAATGACTGCTAGAATAATGCAGTAACATTTCATCTTTAGGATAAGACATGTACAAAGATTTATATCCATGAACATTGAGATGCCACATGAACTACTTTCACTATTCATACATTGCTGCCATTTTGAGATCACATAAAGAAAGCTAGATTCGACCCAGAATCCTTCCCTCTAACACAACAATAAGCGATTATTATTAATACCTTGGTCACATTCCTTGACCGGTTGCCTTACGGCGAGACAAAATCAGCAGTTTTAGGTATTCCTGTACAAACCACCCACGTGTAGCTGGTAGTAGCTGGTACAAGGATGATTAAGACTGTTAATTTTGACTCGACGTAAGGCCACGAGCCGGCGAATGTAACCAAGGCTTAACCAGTATTATGGTTGCAAAAAAAACTGTAATAGCTGAGCAATTGCATTTTCCCCTTCTTGTCAACACCCGATTGGCTTAATACTAAAAGCAGAACATCCTTTACTCAACCATGTTATGAAACAATGGATAACCACTTCTGCATGTACAGATAATGCATGGTGCACATACAGTAAGGGATGAAATTATGATGTGTTGATCACCAGTATAAACTTAAAGTACATGAACGTAATCATAATCACTTCATTTTGCTCAGAATTCACTTAAGTCCATAAATACTGAAAGATATTTTTGAATGAATTTCACATGATTTAGAACGTTCACCATAGGTTAGAAAAAATATTTACATAAGATTACTTTGCCAAAACGTAGATCAAATCTATTGAGACATTAACCTTTTTGACATTGAATAGGCATATCATTTTACACAGTCTTCTTGTCTAAGAATTGCTCCAACTACGTATTGAAGGGTTATATATGAATGTAAGCATGAGCCCATCATAAACACGAAATTGCGGCATGTAATTTGATTTGCTACATGTCATAATTGATAACTAAATGACGTTCAATACTTGATGTTGCTACATAAAATAATTAAGGTCATGTGGCAATGTGAATTCATACCTACTCGAGTCATTTAGTAATTTCAATTAGTATATGACCTAATTAATTATGACATATAGCTCAAAATTGACTTGAATAATTATGACCAATTTGATTGACCTCAATTATTTGAAGTAGCAACATCAATTATTTAACATAAGCACTCTCAATCGAGGTGGAGTAACTCTTCTTTAGGTCATGTTACTATTCGAATTGGAACATGTCATTGTTTAGGTCATGCAGCAATTCAAATTACTTGCTCAAGTAAACAATTACAATTGTAATATCACGCAAAATGAATTAGCTGTACATGACATAATTCTGTTCTTTGATGGGCTTATGCTTCCATATATTAAGTAAATGGCTTTAATTCTTAATGATTATCCAAAAATTCATATACATAAAATAAACCAATATGAAGAGCATCATATCCAAAGTGATCACCAGTTCACCCAATGTTACAGTACAAAAATAAAAAGCTGATTTTCTTATGTACTTTCACACATGTTATACATGTGCACTGTATGTCACTTGACCCTGGCAGACAATAGAATTGACAAGCAGTGAGTCCTACATGTACATGTAGCTGCCTGGTTTGCATACTTTAATGTTATATGAATTTCAATCATGGCCATGTGCTGTTTATACACTAACTGGAGGGATCTTGTCATAATGTTATGTCAATTAAAAACTGAATAAAATCCCAATTATCCTGAATAGCTAGACTAGCCCCCTTGCAATGGACATTGTAATCTTGTTTTCTTTTACCTTTCATTATTTTTGAAAATTTTCATACAACTAGGGCTGGGACTAAAACCCGGGTACCCGAGTAGAAAAATCAATACCCGATACCCGAAAATTGCTCACCAGTATAATGTACATGTATTTGATTTGTATTGCGTAGTGTAAGACATGATTGTAACTCATTACAAAAGTACACAAGCCTCATTTTGAATTTCACCAATTACCCTCTAAATATCCATAAATATACAAGTTTTCAAGTGATGATGATGTGACCGAGATCGTTCAATCATCGCCATGTTTCTTTTGCAGCGCAGTGACGTCATCCAGCCACTGCGACGCAAACCAATTTATGAATGAAAATATAGTAAGCATGCGCATTGCAAGCCTCAGCCCCACGCAGTATTACGTCAAAACAAGTCTGCAATACTCTGTCACCTCATACCAAAATCGACCTACGAAGCACCAGCCAATCACGTTCTTGTTACCATTTTTAGTTCATCATAAACCGAAAATGGGAACACGATCGTGATTGGCTGGCGCATTTGACGCTCCGAAACCCGGAAATCAATTGACTTTGTTCACGTAGCGATACAAACTCACGAACACGATGTAATATCGATGCTACTTCGTAAGATTTTGACGGAAAAGCAAGAATAAAAATTTGCTTACCTGTGCAGTATCGGTGAGAAAACCTTTTATAATTCATATGATATATAGGAAAGTGGAATTCTAGGTCGATTTTGGTACGAGGTGACAGAGTATTGAAACTTGTTTCGATGGAATACTGCGTGGGGCACGGGAGGCTTGCAATGCGCATGCTTACTATATTTTCATTCATAAATTGGCTTGCATCGCATTGGCTTGATGACGTCACCTATGGGGTGTTTCCACCAGTCATATTTCAAGTGACATGATTTTCAGGTACCCACCCGAAAATTACCACGGGTACCCGAAGAGAAAAAACCCGAAAGTCCCAGGCCTACATACAACTCTTTTTTTTTTTTATACTTTATCAAAGCTTTTATGATTATAAATGTAATTAAATAATTTGACTTGATAAATGTATATTACTGGTATACTAATTGTGAATTTTTAGCAAGAAACAGTATTTGTGTTGGATTAATACATAAAAATGTTGCGAAATTTCGGAACAGCGTACCCAGGCATCACAAATTTGGTCTCAAAAGATGTGCAAGACTTGAAAGTAAAAAGGCAGCTAACAGCCTCCCAGTTATTAACCCTTAGTTAAATTGGACCAATTTGACCCCCCCCCCCCTTCCAAAAATTTTGCGACCATGCTGTCGCACAATTTTTTTAAAACATGCCTCTTTCTAGTCTTGTGCATCTTTTGAGACCAATCTTGTGTCACCCGGTACGTGGTTCTGTAATAACGTGACATTATGTAAGTACATGTCATACCAAAAATTGCTCAAAAACGTGATTTTGTGTACAAAGTCAATGCAATAGAGGAAAAAGTATGATTTTGTATTCTAATTACGCATAAATTAGTATTATCACTTACTAACAATTTGCGTGAAATAATTTACAATTTAATTTTGTAAATTATGCCCTAGACAACCCATGTGCCAATGTTAGACGCGATTGTGCGGTCAAGATCTCAAGGAAGGGGGGGGGCCCTGGAAACCCCCCCTCCCCCCTTCCCCGGCCATATCAACTCCCAAAATACCCTGGCTTTAGTTGACTTTCTGGCTCCTCTTGAGTAGTCACCATTCATTGGACAGCTTGTTTTTATCCAAGTCTGTATAGCACGAGGCAGCTTAATCTGTAGAAAAAAAAAACACATACCATTACGATAACATGAACAACATAAAAATACAAGAAATAAGGTGTTTTGCCCCCATCTAGATCTCTTTTCACAAGTACATATCTATCGGATAATGAGGTCCTTGCGGCTATCTCTCTTAGCATATTCTTGCTTATAAAAGCAAACTAAGCCGAAGAGTGACAAACAATTTATAATGCAAACAAATTGTCATAAGCACATATTGAAACTCTTTAATAAAACAATGAAGAATAAATCTACATCTTCTAACAAGGATTACACTGTATGCCACTGCATGAATACAATCTGCTTAATTTTGTAATTATAATATCTACTGAAGTGAATGCCTATATAATCACCTTTTATGAACTCCAACCGTGTCTTGTACAAGAACATGGCCTTTTCTGTGTACACCTGTAGTATCTTTCCCACATAATGCTGGACTTGCTGCTCGATCATCCAGAGATCCCTCTTTGAATCTTTAATGAAATGAAATGAATTTGAGTGACATAGTAAAATTTTATTTGCAGGTTAATACAAATACATGATGTAATAAAAATACATGATAAAACTTCTTCATTTCCATATTTCAGTGTTACAATTCAGGTGCAAAGAGTCATATTCTTTAATAATATTCAACATAAAATCAATGAAAACTAGTGCTGTTGTCGATAGGCCTCATATCGACATTGATGTCGACATACGAAGGATTTTCAAAATTCCGACATGTCGACATGCACGCACCCACATCGACATGTAAACATAAAATAAAAAGGGGTCTAGCCTACAATCACGAGTGTAAAGATTAGCTGAAAAGTTAGAAGCATTTATCCACAGTAATTGGCGCGATTAAAAGGTTTATTCAGCTTAGCAGCGCATTAAATGAAAAAAGAATATCTGCGAGCTGTGCGGCAGTAGAAATACGTCAGTGCAGGGCCGGCCTGCCCGATCGAGCCGCCCTCGATATCCCGTTATAGCGAGAGTAGCATTCACCGTACCCATCCACGGAAATATGTACCCATCGCGCGCTATTCACCGTGCTTGATAATACGTTGCTCCTCAATGCATTACTTTTCACATAAACGTGAGCAGCAGCGAACACGTGTTTTTGTCAAAGTTGTGACTGCCGCAATTGAGCGCTTACTTCATATCACGAAGTCACAGAAAACTTCCCTTCATTCGTTTGGAGATCGTTGCACGGATCGCCGCGGAAGTGATACTAAAATTATCGGTCGATTTTCATTACTTTTCATTGTCAAATTGAGGAGCTTGCGTTTGCAGCAATGATCACTGTTGTAATTGGTGATTCTCAAATTGGCTACGAGTGTTATTGAGCAATGCTTTCGAAACCGGATCCTGGTACAAAAACTTGATTCTCCAGAAAAAAAATGTGGATTAAATCGGTGATTTTGGAAGCTCAATTCCCGAACTGAGCCTGTATTATATAGATCTAGTGTGGGGATATCACTCGTGTCAAGGTGAATATATTTGATTGAGAGTGTTGTTCCACGATCGAATGCGTTTTTTTTATGTTAGGGAGCCCAGGCTAAATTACGGTCCCTTTTTCATGTCGACATTGTCGATGTCGGGATTAATTTTTAAGCGACATGTCGACATGGATTTTTGTTCCCGACAACAGCACTAATGAAAACATTAAAAGTAGAGGAGCATTTTAACCTTACTCACAGTCTGTTATTGTCGCTAAAGTCTTTACAATAAGAAGATTGGGCACTTTGCCGACATCGCGTAATGCTTTGCATCGATTTACATGTATAATAGTCTTTGTGCCTAGTCTTTTCTATGTAGTGTCTTTAATATGTAGATAAAACATGCGTCCTTTAGCTAGTTAGACGAACAATTTTGGAAATTAAAGACGGATCCATATTTTATCAACCGGAAGAGAAATTAGTGCTTAAATGAAGCTATTTGAGGGATATTGATGATATTTAGGGTGAATTGACTTCACATCTTTTCGTAAGTTTGTCATGTTCATAGAAGGCCGGACTTGATTTTATAGAAACCTCTTTTAAATTTGTGGGATTGCCTACCTCGAGTGAAGTTTGTGCAGGCTCCACTCCACTTCACTATTGCTACACTACGCTCCACCTACCCAAACTTTGAGACCGTGAACTGGATCTGCCGATCTGATATTCCGAGTGACAAAAAGTGGGATCTTATGGGGGGGGGGGATATCAAATTCATGCAACATCACGCTCTTTAAAAAAATTAAAACTAATATTCTTCCTGCACACAAAGTTTCAGTTCTTCTCCATGCCTCTATCCGTCTCAAAATTGATGATTTAGAGCCAACATGAAGTTTCTCACACGTATCAATATTCAATACATCGCATGCGTGTGAGGTCGGTCGGGTCAGACCAGGCCCGGTATCTCGCGAATATTGCATCCGCATGCAATGTTTTGAAATCGGCAGCGAATTATAAATATGTGTGAGGAACTTCATGTTGGCTCTAAATCACCAATTTTGAGACTGATAAAAGCATGGAACTAAATGAAACTTTGTGTAAAGTAAGAATATTAGTTTTAATTCTTTTTAAAAATCAAGATGTTGCATGAATTTTATATTCCCCACCCCCATAAAATCCCACCTCTGTCACTCAGAATATCAGATCGAGTTCATGGTCTCGAAGTTCGCGTCTGTAACGTTGGCGAAGAACAATAGAAAACAAGATGGCGGCGTAAACATCGGGCAAGTCTCTTCCGTCTAATCATGATATTTTTCGCATTTTTTGGAATGAATTTCTTCTTCAAAAATAACGACGAGAGCGTAGAAATGTTGGAAATTAAGTTTTATCCCATGTACATGATTTAGGTCTAACGTTAGGCTAGATCTTTTAGAAGGAAAGTAGAAATCTCGGGGCCGGGGGTGAAAGTTTCAAGTTTTGGCTTCCTCTGTGTGGGTATATGAGAAAGGATCCCTGGCTTCATATGAGAGTGACCTTACGAAGTTACGTTAGTAAATGATTTTCACTCTCTAGAAGCCGCCTGGCTAGGCCTACAGCCATTCCCGATCACGATATTTTGAAAAGTGGTGGATATATTGACTTCAAATGTGACTGAGAGACTTGTCATGACATTTGGGAACAAATATTGGTGATGAGGTATGCTGGTATTAATCGGCCGGTGCGAAACTGCATTAGCGCCCACCCCTGACCTGGCTACAATCATGACAATACAAACATCCTCACCGCCGCCATCAATATACTACTAACTTAGCCAGCCGTTGGCCGTCCCCGGCCGCGCACACCGCAGATCAGCCCCCACCCGATAAGCGATCGGGAACAACGGCAGTGCAGTGGCCGTACGGTAATGATTAAAAAGTCGAAGAAATTTAAGTGCATGCCGCGCCAAACTACGAAAAATTGATCTAACTTACTGTTTAGCCTGTTGTGTGAATGTCTTAAGAAGTCGTTGTCCGAATCTGATCCATATTTTGTTAGTTTTTGTTGAAATATTGACGGCCTTCTTCATCAAGCTTCGGGTTCAGCTGAGCAGTTACGAACGTTTTTTTTCAAATGGCGGAACCGGAAACACGTATACGGTGCGGTACAGTCCGTGCGTTTGTACGGGGAGCTCGGAGGGGGGGGGGGGTCTTACTTTTTACTTGGCAACCAGACAATTTGACTATTTTCGCCATCATTTATATATCATATTATTAACGTAAAGGAATTGAATAAAGTAAAATTCAAATATTTATTTCTTCTTCCTTTCTTTTTCTTTTCTATGTCTTTTAATTTGTTTCTTTCTCTTTATTCTTTTTTTTAATATAAGGATAGGATTTAAAAACATGTCTCACAATTTTACTGAAAATATGTTATATAGTATGCAAGTAGGATGACAAAGAAAGCAATGAGGAAAATCACAGCTCCAATCCTATGTATTTTTAATTTTATTTCTTTTCAAAAACACACATTTTATCCTTTCTTGCGATCGAAGGAAAGATCCCTTTATAAGGTTCAAGTAGTAAAAGAAAATAATCTTAGATCAAGTGCCGGCAGGGTATTTTGATAAGGGGTGGAGGAGCAAGACAAGCAAATATAAAGATACCATTTTGAAGCGAAACATAAGAAAAGATAATAACTTTGCCAACGAGGTAAAAAATAATATGATATCGGTTGTGACACTTTAAGGATGGAAAATAGTTTGAAAATATATAGATACAAACTTCATACAAATTAGAAAAAAAGAAGCAAAATAAACTGCCATCATATATGAACAGAGATACAAGATTGTTCTTGCAATTAAAAAACATATTTACAAACTATATATAGCTTCGCATCATAAAAATAGATTGAAAATATCCAAATTTATTTGATTTAAAAAGAAATAGATATAAACCAGCCTGGCTAACATATTGCAAGGTGGCAAAGATATAAACCGGGGATATAAAGCAAAAAATAGGCCTTAAAATGGAAATTAAATATCCTATTTTTAGTTTATCCTATTCCACCTGTAAAAAATATTGTGAATAGGAGAACAAATATTGAAGTAATTTTATTTATAATAATATATTTGTAAGAAAATAGGTCCTTTTTACTAAAAAAAAATAAATAAAAAAATAGATGGGAAACTTGGAAAAATGTATTTTCTCGCAATAAAAACTTTAAGGGGCCAGAATCGCATTAAAACTTGGTTATGAAACGTGTAAAACAAAATCTTAGATAGCATTTTAACTGAGATTTATTTTTTAATCAACATTCAACGCTGAACTTTCTTATGTTAATTGTTTATCAATATTTTGTGAAAACAGATAGTGTGCACATCGTCATGAATATTCATTTGGAGGGCTGATGATGTGACATTCCCATTTTTCTTTTTTAATGTTAGATATGAAATTATGATTATCTATTTTTTCAATACATGTGTAAATAATGTGTCCCCATTGTAAAGTTGCTGCATTAAATAACTAATGCGGTTAATTAGTCGTCATTCCAATTGTTTAAGTTCTTGGTAGAAATATGTTGAATAAATCTAATTTCATATATTGTACAAAAGAACATGGGATATGACATCATCAGCCCACCTAATGAATATTCATGAGACATGCCTAAATAAAACTGTTTCATGGGAATATTGCAAATCCTTAAAATTCAACTTAACTTCGTTATTTGTCATCCGATTTTGAATAAATTTTAAGCATTTTGTTTTGTGAATTTTACTCTATTTATTGATTATCTCTAGCGTTGACCTCCCCTTCAATTATTTTCTTGTATTGTTAGAAAGAGATGGATGAAGTAGAATAATACGTTCATGCTTATATTTTTATTCATTACAATATCTCTTTGAAATTCAACCCGGCTTCCTCACAACCATTAAGCTCTAAGAGTGTTAGGTGTGTCCTGTATATTTCAACACGTACCCTTTTAAATATAGTCATTTTTTTATTATTCATCCTGTTTTTTATGAAAAATAAGTGGCGAACAAACAAAACAAAAATGATAATTGAAATTTAAAAGAGCGCATGAAAAAGAAATAACCCTGAAAACGAACAATAGTCCTCAAAATATAAGTTGCCCATTTTGGGGTCGATAATTTTTCGCATTTTTCAGTTCGCGCTTTGCTCCTAGTTTTGATCTAGTATTATAGTACCCTTTCTCGTAGAAACAGAAGCTATCAAACTTAAAACCTCTGAGTCTCAGTAGGCATAACCCCCCCCCCCCCTCGCTGATATAGACCTACACAATGGGACAGGGTGAAATATAATTTTGAAATAGGGCCTATATGTCACAATCTAGCTATCACAAAATTAAATTTTCATATAAAAAATTGTACTTTTTAAAATGAATGGTGCCCTTTTAAGCCATATGGCCTTCTAAAAATATAAGACTCAATACGCTACTGACCTCTCCCGAAACTGAAAAAAAAGATAAATCCCTCACTGGAAATAAAAAAATTAGTCTGTGGTACAAACAGGGCTTCCATACAAGTACTGAAGGAAACTAATTTTTTCATGTACTGTACCACAGAAAATACACCAGTAGCGTCTGTGATACAGTTTCAGTCATATTTCTGGGGTGGCTGCATGAGAAGTACCGCAGGAAATTTTGAAAGTATAGCACTGGGGTTGCCATAGAATTTTAGAAGTGCCTATATTGAGTCCTGCAGGAAATTTCAAAATTTTCATTTACCACAGAAGTATCACAGGGTTTTCATAGAAGTGTCTTTAATAGGATCGAGTACTGCAGGAAATTTCAAAATGTTCATGTACCACAGAAGTATCACAGGGTTTCCATAGAAGTGCTTAGTAATAGGAGTACTGCAGGAAATTAAAAAAATGTTCATATACAACAGAAGTATCGCAGGGTTGTCATAGAAGTACTGCAGGATATTTTAGAATTTTCATGTACAACAGAAGTACGACATAACTATCACAGAGTGATATTGTATACAGTTATGTACAACAGAAGTATTACACAGGTACGACAGAGTACCATTAAGGTATTGCATGAAATTTTCATATTTTTATGTACCACAGAAGTAGAACTATCACAGAGTGATACCACAGGAGTCCTGTAGTAATTCCTTATACAGTTTTGTACAACAGAAGTATCACACAGGTACGACAGAGTACCATTAAGGTATTGCATGAAATTTTCATATTTTTATGTACCACAGAAGTATGACAGAACTATCACAGAGTGATACCACAGAAGTCCTGTTGTAATTCTATATACAGTTTTGTACAACAGCAGTATCACACAGGTACGACAGAGTACCATTAAGGTATTGCATGAAATTTTCATATTTTCCTGTACCACAGAAGTATGACAGAACTATCACAGAGTGATACCACAGAAGTCCTGTTGTAATTCTATATACAGTTTTGTACAACAGAAGTATCACACAGGTACGACAGAGTACCATTAAGGTATTGCAGGAAATTTTCATATTTTCCTGTACCACAGAAGTATGACAGAACTATCACAGAGTGATACCACAGAAGTCCTGTGGTAATTCTGAGGTACCGTCGTGTATGACAGAAGTATCACACAGGTACAACAGAGTACCACTAAAGTACTGCAGGAATTTTTTGTAAGGGGAAGCTATTACGAGATAGCTCGTAATAGCGTCATGATATGTCTGTCTCTCTATCTATATATATGTCTGTCTATCTATCTGTCTATCTATCTATCTGTCTGTCTCTCTTTCTATCTATATGTTTATATATGTTTTATTAATATAACCACCAATCATCTCTCTATCTATCTATATATCTATATATCTATCAATCTATCTCTCTATCTATAAGTCTGTCTCTCTATCTATCTATATGTCTGTCTCTCTATCTATATGTCTGTCTCTCTATATCTATCTTTATATGTCTATGTTTTATTAATATAACCACCTATAATTTATCTCTCCATCCATCACTCCATCCATCTAATATAATTATCTTTCTTGTATGTATCTGTTTGATTATGTAAATCTGTTTGTCTATCTATTTTTCAATCTAATATCTGTTTAAATATTTTTTTCCTGTTTATCTATCTATACGACAGACCACCTAATTCGTCCGCATGACGAATTAAAATCTAGTTTTATTTCTTATTTTTATTTCCTCCATTTCTTGTGGACAGCAAATCTCAGAAAGTTCATATTCAATTATCATCAAAATATCACCACATATCAACATCATTAAGACCTCAATTCTGCAAGAATCTTAATGTCATGACGTCATCATGACGTCATCTAGACGCCATTTTGTAAAATCACATTATCAATCATATCTCCATTATCAATTATCAAAAATAAATCAAATTCACATGACATAAACTTCAGATCAAGGGTCATCAGGTCATGTCATCAAAGGTCACCTGAAGGTCACGACGCGCGCGTACGCGCGCGTCAAAATTTTAAAATGCTAAAAATCACTTTTTGACCAAAACAGAGTACGTTTTAGGTCATTTTAAGCATTTCAAAAAATTGCGCGCGCAAACGTATGCGCGCGCGTTTCCGCGCGTAACGCCTCAATGCAACTCAGAAACACCGTTTTTTTTTATTTCATTGCATTGATCATATAATTTTGAGCAATTTGATACCTTGATCAACCTTCTACGACCATTAATAAGGAAATTAACACCCGTTAAAGTTTGCAGCACGTGTGCGCGCGAGCTCTCACTATAGGCCATATATGGGCAAAAACATGCCTATAGAAAATCCGCTGTAGCTCTTCAGAACGCATGGGGACCCCCAATTTTTTTTTCATATTTTGATAGAGTATGAACTAGAGATATAATTTCATGTCTCATTTGACCCTCAAGTATATTATGACGTCATCAAAATGGCGTCGGAATTCAAAAAATCCATTTTGCCTATTATGACGTCATTATAATTATGCAAATCTTGCTCTAACTCCGTGAATATTGGTCAATTTTCACCCAATTTTTGATATGTTGTAGCTTAGTTCTTACTCTTTCTGAGTTATTGCCTTTATTTTTCATTTTGATAGACAAATCATCCTCAAAAATTGCAAATAATAATGGCATGTCATTTTTACTCATTTTGCGTGTAATCTCTATGGGACATGACTTTTTCTCAAAACTAGATTCTACATTCTTCTATTTCGTAAGCCATATCTCCAATTTTTGTTGCTAGTTATCCCTGAGCTTTTAGTATGTTGTAGCTGAGATTCTAAGCTTTCGGTTGCGTTTCCTTCATTTTCCGATCAGATGTCGGGATCATGCCCGTAATTCACTTGCAAGATTGGATTTGAGATTCTGGTGTTTTGCTTACGTGTTAAGTCTATGGGAAATATTCTAGCTCAATCGGTTAGGCGTCAGACTTACTTCTCATTCCATCATGCAGGCAGGGGTTCGAGTCCGCGGGTGAACATGATTTTTTTTTTTTTTTTTTTTTTTTTTAGCTATCTTGTACGAAAGACCATTAGTGCCACGGAGAAAAAAAAATACTATTTCTACTAATCTGTTATAACAGATTACGGTATTTCTACTAATCTGTTATAACAGATTACGGTATTTCTACTAATCTGTTTAAACAGATTATAATCTGTAATAACAGATTACGGTATTTCTACTAATCTGTTATAACAGATTACGATATTTCTACTAATCTGTTTAAACAGATTATAATCTGTTATAACAGATTACGGTATTTCTACTAATCTGTTATAACAGATTACGGTATTTCTACTAATCTGTTATAACAGATTACGGTATTTCTACTAATCTGTTATAACAGATTACGATATTTCTACTAATCTGTTTAAACAGATTATAATCTGTTATAACAGATTACGGTATTTCTACTAATCTGTTATAACAGATTACGGTATTTCTACTAATCTGTTATAACAGATTACGGTATTTCTACTAATCTGTTATAACAGATTACGATATTTCTACTAATCTGTTTAAACAGATTATAATCTGTTATAACAGATTACGGTATTTCTACTAATCTGTTATAACAGATTACGGTATTTCTACTAATCTGTTATAACAGATTACGGTATTTCTACTAATCTGTTATAACAGATTATAATCTGTTTAAACAGATTAGTAGAAATATCGTAATCTGTTATAACAGATTAGTAGAAATACCGTAATCTGTTATAACAGATTAGTAGAAATACCGTAATCTGTTATAACAGATTAGTAGAAATACCGTAATCTGTTATAACAGATTAGTAGAAATACCGTAATCTGTTATAACAGATTATAATCTGTTTAAACAGATTAGTAGAAATACCGTAATCTGTTATAACAGATTAGTAGAAATAGTGTTTTTTTTTCTCCGTGGCACTAATGGTCTTTCGTAATCTTGCCCACGATCAATTATAAGAATTCTAACAAATAATAGCTAAAATATTGCAAAATAAAACAGATTATAATTACTTTTTTATATCATATCTATTTATCTGTCTGTCTATCTACCTACATGACATATCTATCTCTCTGTCTAATATATATCTTTCTGTTTGAATACGTCCCTCTCTCTCTATCTATCCATATGTCTGTCTGTCTATCTACCTACATTGTATATCTATCTGTCTGTTTATCTCTCTCTCTCTCTCTCTGTCTAATATATATGTATCTATCTGTTTAGATATGTCTATCTATCTATCCATCCATCTGCCTGTCTCTATCTATCTATCTATCTATATATCTATCTATCTATCTGTCTGTCTGTCTCTCTATCTATCTATCTATCTGTCTATCTATCTATCTATCTATCTATATGTCTGTCTCTCTATTCATCTATATGTCTGTCTCTCTATCTATCTCTGTCTCGATCTCTATCAATCTATATGTCTGTCTCTGTATCTATCTATATGTCTATCTATCTATCTATCTATCTATCTATCTATCTATATATCTATCTATATGTCTGTCTCTCTATCTATCTATATTTCTGTCTCTCTGTCTATCTATATGTTTGTCTATCTATATGTCTGTCTATCTATCCATGAAGCTATCACGAGAAGGAGAACCATCTTCCAATTTCTCTCTTAATCCTTTGTTATCGCTTCCTTCGGGCGAAGGAACGATATCTAACATCAATTGGCGAGCCGCCAGGCGAAAGTTAGAGCCCGCTTACATAACGCGATAGGACCACGCAGCATGAAGCTATTACGAGATAGCTCGTAATAGCTTCATGATATGTCTGTCTCTCTATCTATATATATGTCTGTCTATCTATCTGTCTATCTATCTATCTGTCTGTCTCTCTTTCTATCTATATGTTTATATATGTTTTATTAATATAACCACCAATCATCTCTCTATCTATCTATATATCTATATATCTATCAATCTATCTCTCTATCTATAAGTCTGTCTCTCTATCTATCTATATGTCTGTCTCTCTATCTATATGTCTGTCTCTCTATATCTATCTATATATGTCTATGTTTTATTAATATAACCACCTATAATTTATCTCTCCATCCATCACTCCATCCATCTAATATAATTATCTTTCTTGTATGTATCTGTTTGATTATGTAAATCTGTTTGTCTATCTATTTTTCAATCTAATATCTGTTTAAATATTTTTTTCCTGTTTATCTATCTATACGACAGACCACCTAATTCGTCCGCATGACGAATTAAAATCTAGTTTTTATTAGGTGGTCTGTCTATGACAGATCACCTATTATGTTTGTCCGAATTTTCTTTCTTTATTATTTATTATTTATTAGGTGGTCTGTCTATGACAGATCACCTCTTATGTTTGTCCGAATTTTCTTTCTTTATTATTTTTATTTCTTATTTTTATTTCCTCCATTTCTTGTGGACAGCAAATCTCAGAAAGTTCATATTCAATAATCATCAAAATATCACCACATATCAACATCATTAAGACCTCAATTCTGCAAGAATCTTAATGTCATGACGTCATCATGACGTCATCTAGACGCCATTTTGTAAAATCACATTATCAATCATATCTCCATTATCAATTATCAAAAATAAATCAAATTCACATGACATAAACTTCAGATCAAGGGTCATCAGGTCATGTCATCAAAGGTCACCTGAAGGTCACGACGCGCGCGTACGCGCGCGTCAAAATTTTAAAATGCTCAAAATCACTTTTTGACCAAAACAGAGTACGTTTTAGGTCATTTTAAGCATTTCAAAAAATTGCGCGCGCAAACGTATGCGCGCGCGTTTCCGCGCGTAACACCTCAATGCAACTCAGAAACACCGTTTTTTTTTATTTCATTGCATTGATCATATAATTTTGAGCAATTTGATACCTTGATCAACCTTCTACGACCATTAATAAGGAAATTAACACCCGTTAAAGTTTGCAGCACGTGTGCGCGCGAGCTCTCACTATAGGCCATATATGGGCAAAAACATGCCTATAGAAAATCCGCTGTAGCTCTTCAGAACGCATGGGGACCCCCAATTTTTTTTTCATATTTTGATAGAGTATGAACTAGAGATATAATTTCATGTCTCATTTGACCCTCAAGTATATTATGACGTCATCAAAATGGCGTCGGAATTCAAAAAATCCATTTTGCGTATTATGACGTCATTATAATTATGCAAATCTTGCTCTAACTCCGTGAATATTGGTCAATTTTCACCCAATTTTTGATATGTTGTAGCTTAGTTCTTACTCTTTCTGAGTTATTGCCTTTATTTTTCATTTTGATAGACAAATCATCCTCAAAAATTGCAAATAATAATGGCATGTCATTTTTACTCATTTTGCGTGTAATCTCTATGGGACATGACTTTTTCTCAAAACTAGATTCTACATTCTTCTATTTCGTAAGCCATATCTCCAATTTTTGTTGCTAGTTATCCCTGAGCTTTTAGTATGTTGTAGCTGAGATTCTAAGCTTTCGGTTGCGTTCCCTTCATTTTCCGATCAGATGTCGGGATCATGCCCGTAATTCACTTGCAAGATTGGATTTGAGATTCTGGTGTTTTGCTTACGTGTTAAGTCTATGGGAAATATTCTAGCTCAATCGGTTAGGCGTCAGACTTACTTCTCATTCCATCATGCAGGCAGGGGTTCGAGTCCGACTCCTGCAACTTTTTTTTTCTTTGTTATTCTTTTTTTCACCTTATTTCTTATGTCCATTGGAATGTATATAGGTACACATATTGCAATAAATAACCATTTTAAAGGTCATTTTCCATGTTTTTCATATAATTTCTCAGTATCAAGCCTTTTTTACGTATCTAATGCCTATACCACCATCTTTCTTGATTATGTTCATTTCCTATGTTCATTTTAATCACATGGATTATGATAGTGATCCTGATGATGCTGTTGATGACCATGCTGATAATAATGATGTTATGTATGATCATAATGATGATCGTTATGTTGCTTATCTCTGGTAATATCAAATGGTCATGAGCATATTAATGATCATGATCATCATAATAAACATATTACAGAGAGAGAGAGAGAGAGAGACAGAGAGACAGAGAGAGAGAAAGAGAGACAGACAGACAGAGAGAGAGAGAGAGGTTAAAAGAGGAAAGATTTTTCTTTCTCTGTTTCTCTTTGTTTTTAACATTACCATCATCACCATCATTACCAATTTTATCATGGTCACAAGCTGCGTTGTATTTATCATTAATCTTAGTTTATTCTGATCTGTCACTATCAATTTTTCCCGAAAATTATCATCGCCGTATCATTTTATGATATTTTTGCCATCATCAAAGGTTTGGGGCAAAAGCCTCCTACCAACCACCAATGAAGTCCGTTGAAAAAGAGAGAAAAGAAAAAAATAAAAGAGGAAAATAGAAATGATAGATCATGGTCGACTTTCCTCTTTCAGCATATCTTCTGTATTTTTATCATCATCACAATCCCTTTTTTCATTATTGCCATGATTATCAACATATTCATCATCATAATTGTCTTTAATATGGTTCTCATTTTCCAAGTATGTTTATCAAGGTAGCACAAATATCTCAACATTCCAGCTTATCATTATGTGTGTGCGTGTGTAATTAAGTTTATACAGACGTGTATCAATCAGATATGATTATTTACGCCCGAGACCGACCTTTAACGTCAACGTCCGATAGACGTGACTAGGGCCCGAACCTCGAACATCTGCAGCAATTTATAACTTCCTCAATGTAGCTTAGATTACAGGCGCACGTCACAACGCCCATGCAATTAACTTCTGATATAAGTGGTGATGACGTCTCAAGATGGCGGTATACCACTAATCACAATGGAATTGTTCGTTGCTTTTTAAAGAAAAATTCATACTTTATGTTGTTCCATCAGTTGTAAAACAACAGTAGATTTTTTTTGGAAAAGAAAGGAAAAAAAGGGGGAAAGGGGAACAGAGGATCAGGTACATGGTCTAAAATAATTGTCATCGCTGTCATTATCATGATCATCATTATAAGTGATTAAAGGCAAGGGAGCACCGCCTTTACACTTTAGTGATAAAAAAAGAAAGTACTCCTCCGCCCCCCCCCAATAAAAGCGGGGAAAAAGGAAACGTAAAAGAGGTGCGTTAAAGGACAAGTACTTCATTTTTCCCATTTTTGACATCATTTTGTCCCTCATTGTATTAAGTCTCGACCTTCCCCACTTTTTTTTTTTTTAAATTATCCTTGGATTTTTTCCATATTTTTTCTATTATTCAAATGATTTGCCATGATAACAATAAAATTGTTCGGATGATAATAAACAACTTTATTCAAAGTGACCCAGGACAGACTTTAATTACATTATTTACGGGTGCTAATGTCCTCCAGGTGGTCTCTTCTCTGACAAAGGTACTGATTCACAGTCAACAAATTAAAGGGTCTGAAGCATTCATGGGCAGGGATTTGCGTGGTAGACAATGAGACTGACAGGCAATGGTTCATAAACCTTTCTCTTTCAAATAAGTGCACGAGTGGTGAGGAGTCACTCAATTCTTGGAAGTCTTTTGTTTAGAGTGATGATAAACTTGACATCAAAGACTAAATTGGGGAGGGAGCTTTACATAGCTTTGACACATGTTCAATTATTTAAATTTCAAGAGTGCTTATTTAGTTCTCATGATCAAAGTTGTCAATAAAATAAAATTTCTAAATTATCATTATCATCATCATAATCATTATCATCATCATAATCATTATCATCATCATCACTATCACCATCATCATCATCATCATCACCATCATTATCATTATCATCACCATTATCTTCTTAATTATCAATTCAAACATCAACTGAATTTTATTAGTTCATTTAATACTTCACTATTATAATCATGATTATCATTATCACAGATTATTTCCATTTCCTATGCACTTTTTTTTAGCAAAAGGATCATGATAATGATCATGATCATCATCACTATCACCATCATCATCATCATCAACATTATCATTATCATCACCATTATCATCTTAATTATTATCAATTCAAACATCAACCAAATTTTATTACTTCATTTAATACTTCACTATTATAATCATGATTATCATTATCACAGATTATTTCCATTTCCTATGCTCTTTTCTTTTAGGAAAAGGATAATGATAATGATCATGATAATGCTGTTGATGACCATGATGATAATGATGATATTCATGATCATTATTGTTATATTGCTCATCTCTGGTACATATTTAATGGTCACGAACATATTGATGATCATGATGATGATGACATCAATTATGATGACGTTTTTAATGACTATTCATGTATGCTTAAAAAAAAAAAGAAGATAAAAAAGAAAAAGAAAAGAAAGAAAACCAATACGAGAGAGACAGAGAGAGAGAGGTTAAAAAAAGAGGAAAGATTTTCTTTCTCTCTTTCTCATCGTTTTTTAACATTACCATCATCACCATCATTCTCTATTTTATCATGGTCACAAGCTGCATTGATCTTAGTTTATTCCGATTTGTTGATTACTTTCATTCGTAACATAATCACTATCAATTTCTTCTCGAAAATTTTCATCGCCGTATCATTTTATGATATATTTGCCATTATCAAATGTTTGGGGCAAAAACCTCCTACCAACCACCAATGAAGTCCGTTGAAAAAGAGAGAAAAGAAACAAATAAAAGAGGAAAATAGAAATGATAGATCATGGTTGACTTTCCTGTTTCAGCATATCTAATGTATTGTTATCATCATCACAATCCCTTTTTTTTTCATTATTGCCATGATTATCAACATATTCATCATCATATTGTCTTTAATCAAATAAAATTTCTAAATTGTTTTTCCTGTTTGTAGACAAGTGTTTTGATGATATTAAACATTATTATTCATTACAATACCCAGCATTTATCACCAAGGGCTGGTATCCTCCAGCTGCTCCGTTCACTAACAATTTCAGGGATAAACATGGTCAGCACATTACTCACAGGGGCTATAGCATTTACAGACACCAGACTTGTAAATTATGATCATCAACATCGCCATTATCATTACCACTACCATAATCATCATTCACCATTAAACCACCATGACCTTCTTTGCTATTATTACCTAATCTCTTTCACTGTTTTTTTTTTTTTTCAGGCTTATGGTGTGGTTATTACTTTAAGTACAATGATAAGAGGAAATAATTTCAAAATTTAAGGAAAAATTGAATTTACTGCATCACACTAAAAGAAAATACTCTTTAGTATTTTTATTTTCTATCTTTATTTGTACAATCAAAAGCCATAAAAGATAATGACAGATTTCTGAACATAAAAAAGAAAATATAAATACAATAACAATGATCAACAAATAATTCATAATAATCAAATTAAAAGGTTCACAGCATTTTAACTGTTACCCAAAGCCCTGAAGGCTTGGGCTTACATTGTTATTCCAATATCATAGGGATCCTAAATACATACACAGACTACATACATAAAGTTTCATTCATATAATGTATTATTGCAAAATACTGCATCTAAACAGAAAAGTGATGCTTAGTTTAACAATTCACTGGGAAGAGGGGGGGGGGGGGCCTGGTGGAGTAGACCATTTTTGTTGTTTGATATTTTTTGCAAAAAGTCCATTAAGCGAAAAGCAAAAATTCATTACAGATGCATACACAATCAAAGTTACAAGATGATCTACAAAATTGTAAAAGTAAAAATGAGTATTTTTATCTATTTTTTTTTAATTTTGTGAACTTGACCTCTGACCTCATGACCTTTAAACTGATGAGATCTTCTTCACCGCCATTCCATACAGGATTCAAGTTTCAAGTGAATCCATGAAACTGTTTTTGAGTTGTAGCAAGAACAGAGTATTTATTATGTACTTGCTTGAACTTTCTGACCTTGACCTTGATCTGTTAACCCTAAATAATGAGATCATGTACCAACAGAATATGAATATTAATTTTTTTCTAACGATACATACATGCATACGCATGTGTGAAATCATTTTGAGCACCTAATGCATATATGGTCCAAGTTGAAGTTGATCTGTGAAATGGTTTTTGAGTTACTGCGAGAACAAAAATGGAATGAACAGACAGATGAACGGATGGACGAACAGACGGATAATCCAAAACATAATGCCACCGGCAACCACTTTTGATGAGCAGAGGAATAAAAATTCTTTAGCTTGCTTTAGACAATGTCAGTTACTGATGTATAAAGAGAAACTAAAATAATAACTTTCCTTTATGAATAGTGGGATGTTTTACCATTCACGCAGGTCAATTGGTAATGAAGATCTCTTTAAATATAACTGGCTTAATTTTTTGTGGTGTTAAATCAACTGTGAAAACTGACAATGTTGAGAACTCATCAACACAGTGGTTCAACACAATTTACATACAAGCTTTGCACATTGTTCCATATCAAATTCATATATGTGGTTCTCAAGTTATGCAATATTATGTAAATGACTGTCAGGCTTTAAAATGCTGTAATGATCAAAACAAATCAAATAAACTTTTCTCCCAAAATTCATAAATGTGTCATTATTTCTACTTTTACTCAGTCAAAACAATCTATGTTTTTTGGTGATTAAAATGATGTTGCCACAATTCTCATTGAAAACTAGATAAATCTCGACTGTGCACGGTCAAAATGTATGCCTCCGCCACTGCCCGACCAGAAAAATATTTCTTACTTTCTATTTCCATGAACAAAAAAACACTATAGACCTTCAATCTTCACACTTTGAAATCTAGTCAGGTAACTGTTTCTCCAAAAGGCAGACATATGAACTGAAATCTAAAATGGATGCAAATTTTCTTTTTTACATTCAATCACCATTTCACAAAAGAATCACAACAGCAAAACTGAATTTCCAATTATCTGAATACATTGGTAATCACGAAACACTCAAGTGCAGTGACAAATAAAACAGTAGTAAATGGATAATATAAAACAATACAAAAATGTAACATAAGTAACCAATTTAAGACACTTTCCTTAAAGGAGTAGTCCACCCCCAACAAAAATTGATTTGAACCAAAAGAGGACAATCTAGGAAACATTATGTCACACACTTAATACAAATTGCATGGAAAATAAGAAAGTAATGTAATTTTAAAATATTGGTTATCTTATACAAAACAGTTATAACCAAATCGTGGTCATGTCCAAATCAATGAGTTGATGATGTCACATACTCACTACTTCTTTTGCATTTTATTACATAAATCATACCAAATTTCATGTTTTTGAAAATATGATAACACAGATACACTTAATTTCTTCACAACAGGTTTTATCAATGGTTTATGAAGAATGTGAGAATAGAATCAAACTTGGTTTGTTTCCTAAGGAGGAAAAAAATGAAATATTTCATATTTTATTTAATAAAAATACAAAAGAAATAGTGACTTGATGTCATCACTTTCTAAATTGCATACAAAGCATGATGTGTATATAACTGTTTTGCTGAATACAGAAAAACTTTGAACTGACATAATGTAGTATTCTGGATTTTTGGGGGAAGTTGTCAGGACACTCCAGAACACAAGACACGATACGACGAGAGTTGTAGGTTGTGAGCGGAATTTAATTTCCCACTTGAGCACAACAGTTGTTCAGTATATAACAAATTGGAAAAGAAAAAACCTCTGCAAGCAGAAAAGAGAGAAACAATAAAGAACATGAGTATAATGTTCAAAATATCATTACAGCATGAATAAAGCATTTACATGTCAAGACAGAATATAAACTCTTAATATTACGAATACACCTGTCGATCACTGAGCAGGCCACTACAATGTGTGTTTTTTTTTTTTTTTAAATGATTTGCAATCATATAAGTAGATATTAGTCTGCGCTCGATAATATGCGAAAAGTAATAATATTTATAACAAGTTATTAATACAACTATCGATAATTAAATAGTCACAATTATCATAGATATTATATGTTTCTAAGCTTAAATCGACCTCTTTTGCAATAGTTTCTTTCATTGTAAAATATATGAATTCACAATTTATATAGCAAACTTTGGAAACATTCTTCCAAATATATCAATCTTTTATATATGTCAACAAATTCAAACTTTCGTAATCGATCACAAAACACCGTTAATTTTGGTAAAAAATGCTGCACGTATCAATCTTTTAAGTACGGCCATCTTGACTCACCCGACTAGGGCAGATACAGGTTAAAAACCATACCAAGGACCAAAACAATCACTTTCTAGGGTCAGATTCCGGTACCCAACACTGCAATCTAAAATAAATAATAACATACATTTGCATGAGTAACTATTCAACTATATCATAATACCTTTTAGGTTCCTATACATCTTACAGGGAAATTACAATCGATTAACTGTAAATGTTCTTAACATCATATTGACAAAAAATTAGAATTATTAATTCAAACACCGTGATCTAATGAAAAAGTTATCATTTAAGCCTTCAATGCTCGAAGGAAAAAAATCAAATTCACCAATCATTCTTATCCTAATATTATAAGATATCACTTCGAACAACACAGTCATTAAATTACAAGGAAAATTCATAACTTTTCGTACCTTCGTAGAAAACCCAGAAATCATCACAATCCAGCTAGTTCCATCAACAATGAACATTCGAACTCCTAAATAAATAAACGATACACCAATCCTTAATATATATGATTGTATAATATCAATTGATCACGTATCATTTTAAAATCTAAAATATATAACTGAACTGGCGAAAATATTAATCGATTAAAGTTAAATCGATAATTAATCGAAACCATCAGTACGAAATGATTTGACATTGCCTGACCTTGAGGCTACCATTTACCAAATCTCCCGGTTTACGAATTATTCACATTTATAAATTCTACTCATCGTCTATTTAAATACACCAGGTAAATAATTTATCGAGCGTTAAAGAAATACAACTACATAAATATAGTCCTCCAATTCGGCAATTCCAAGACAAAAAGGAAAGAGTGATACCATCTTGAATCGAGGTACCCGATACATATATACACACATTCATTGTTACGTAACATGCCACGTAGTAGGTATCCTTGACCTAACAGAAAAATTACGATTCAATGCTCTAATTTTAGTTCATGATTTAGAGATAATATATTCCAAAAGATATCCTTCTCTTATAAAATAGCACATATCAATCAACATACCTCGACAGGATTGAGATCTAAATTATCTGGATCCTACAGGACTCTCTGACTGATTGCTCTCCTCACTGAGTAGCTTGACCAATGACCTCAAAACAATCGATCTCTACTGACCAAGCGGGTTTTCTTCCCGCGTAACATAATCACTTTCACAAGATCCTTCCTCTTTACTAAGTTATAACACCATTCCGTAATACAATTTCATAAAAAAGGAAGTATACTTTATCCCAAGCAATTTACATAATTATATATAATTTTCATTTCTAATAACAGTCCATATTCAATATAATAACTTTACAAAAATGGAACTATTTGTTCTGAGATGTACATTTCAATGTTGTGATAAGACAAACACTTTACACCCTCTTCGTCCAACTCTTGTAAGTAAATCTTAAAGGAAAAATCCGACCTCTTTTCAAATACTATAATAACATTCAATTTTGATGAAATTTTCAGCATAAAGCATTTTCGTTTGATTTTTCCCTTTTCGTCCAAATCCATTTGTTCTTGGGGTGGACATGGCTTTTATAAGTCTTGAATCATTGATTTACTTTTGATTTCTTTTTGTATTGCACATCTCAGTTGGGGTTTACATATGAAGCAGATTGTGAACTATAATTTAAAAAAACTGTTGAAAATCAAAATAAACAAAAATTCTGCAATGATAAGAAAGCTGAAATTGTTCAGATGATAATAAACAAATTTATAGAAAGTGACCCATCACAGAGTCCAGTTACATTTTAGACGAGCCAATGTCCTCTAAGTGGTCTTTTCTTTGACAATTTCAAGGACCTGTAGCATTTGTGGGCAGGCGATTTGTCTGGTAGCCAATGAGACTGACAGATTATGGTTGATAAACGTTTTTCTTTGAAATAAGTGCGCAAGTAGTGAGGAGTTAGTCAATCCTTGTCTTGAAGGTGTGTTCTTCATTAAAGTCTTTTGTTTAGAGTAATGATAAACTGGACGACAAATGATTAACTGGACGACAAACACTAAATATGGGTGAGAGGGGATTACATATCTGTGACACATTTTCAATTATCTAAATTTCATAAGTTATCATCATCAAATCTTGTCAATAAAACAAATTTCTAAATTGTTTTTCCTGTTTGTAGACAAGTGTTTTGATGATATTAAAGATTATTATTCACCACAATACCCAGCATTTATCACCAAGGGCTGGGATCCTCCAGCTGCTCCGTTCACTAACAATTTCAGGGATAAACCTGGTCAGCACATTACTCACAGGAGCATTTACAGACACCAGGCTTGTATGGCACCGATTGGGATTGGATATAAATTTCATCAATACAAACCAATGGAGTGAAACTGCATAAATGAATGGCTTTGTACACTATGCACACTCCTACATGGTCCCAAATCTTTAGATGAAAAGCGGTCTAATAACCGCAAGTCAGGCAGTAATCCCCAAGAGGAGTTATCACATTGTTGGTGTTTGGGTTCTTGTTGGTACCTGTACTTAATAGTAACATTGAGAGAACAACATTATTACACAGTGTATTACAGAAACTGCAAATGGTATGTAAAGAAAATTAAGAACTATTACACAATACACTTATATATCTTTGTCCCATAACCCCCTCCCCCTTGGACTACCTTTTTTCTGAGTCGATGTATACCATGTAGTCATTATAAATTACAAGATTTTTGTATTCATTGAAAATAAAAGCACATTCTTAGTAGAAAGTTTTCATTTCTTTCACTTCCAAACTAGATTCAAATTCTGTTTCATTTCTTTTTGATAATTGCTGTTGCAATAATAAACTGATGCTTCTTATGACACCATGTATTGTAAAATAAAATATCTTTGCAGTAGTAATTGCATTTTGAAACCAGACGAATCTTTGACTGCGCACGGTCGAAATGTACGCCTCCGCCACTGCCAGACGAGAAATATATATCCTAGTTTCTCTTTCCATAAAGTATAAAATAGTAGGCCTTTGATGTTGCGACTGCAGAATCTAGTCAGATAACATATAAACTTCACTGAATCCTGTGACCTTGAGACCAAAAATCTGAACAGATCACTGTCACTTGTATATGCACACATGAAAGAAGTTGGAAGTTGATCCTTCAAAGGGTTTAAAAGTTATCATTAGAACAATCTATTTCTTATGCATTTTATTGAATTTTATGACCTTCACCTTTGACCTTGAGACCCAAAATCTACTCAGATCATTGTCAGCTGTATATGCACACATGAGCCAGTTTTGAAGTTGATCTGTTAAAGGGTTTTGGAGTTATCATGAGATCGGTCTATTTTTGATGTATTTTATTGAATTTTATGACCTTGACCTTTGACCTTGACATTCAAAAAATTTAATCAGCTCATCGTCTATTGTATATGTACACATGAGCCAAGTTTAAAGTTGATCTGTCAAAAGGTTTTAGAGTTATTACAAGAATAGTCTATTTTTTATGTATTTTATTGAATTTTATGACCTTGACCGTTGACCTTGAGACCCCAAAACTTATCAGCTCATTGTCACTTGTATATGCACACATGAGCCAAGTTTGAAATTGATCTGTCAAAGGGTTTTTGATTTTTTGTGAGAAAGGTCTATTTCTTATGTATTTTATTGAATTCTATGACCTTTGACCTTTGACCTTTGGACCCAAAAACTACTCAGCTCATCGTCACCCAAATAGGTGTCCTCGAGCCGAGTATGAAGTTGATTAGTTGACTGGTTTTTAAGTTATCGCGAGAACGAAAGTGGGACGGACGGACGGACAACCCGAAAACATAATGTCTCTGGCAGCACCTTTGGTGGGTGGAGGCATTGTCATAATGTCCTTTACATGAAATGTAATGTTTTGAACTTGATTTAAATATACTTGGTTGAATATCCTTTTTTTTTAATTAATGTATTCATAAATGCAGAGCTCTTTTGAAAATTGCCTTTATTCATAATCTATGCAGACTTTCATTTATCAAAATATGTTAAATTTTTCATTTTGCAATCATAACTATTTGATCAATACAAAATTAAATCTACACTTACCCTTTATTCTTTCCTTCTTGCTTTTCTAAGATATCAGATAAACATTCTCCTCCCTTTTGACATCTGTATCGTACGATAAATAACAGTCAAGATATTTTAATACATTAACAAACTGCATTCACAATCATATTACACTCAATATGATTTTTTTTTACATGCCTCAAAATTAATGCTTCTTGATTTAGGATGTTACTATAATGTATCTTAAGTAAACACTTCCAAAATTCAATAGAAAACGGGTACATGAGTATTTTTATTTCATTTCACGTCAACTAAAATATTACTTGAATTGCTTCATGATAACTATAATACACAGGAATGACTTCAGCTTCTAATGAGTCTAATCCCTTACTGTAAACATGATCTATTAATGTTCCACTCTCTGTTGTAGGATTCATAACATGCTGTTTGTAACCATTCATAGACATTAACTGATGTATCTTTGATGATCCTTTCATCAAATTTTCATTAAAATCACCTGTTATAATACATCTTGTGCATCTTTTATTCAGTTCATTTATCAAATCAGTCAAATTTTGACAAAAATGATTAATATCATAAGAAGGAGGTCGATATACGACTGAAACAACAAGAGAAGGAGATCTACTAATAAGAACTGCAATAAACTCCAAATTATCCACATTTATGTTTAATCTGCTCGTGTCAATTTTCTTCACATACATTCCAACGCCGCCGTGTGCTAGGTCTTTAAATTTGCCTGAATTTCCAGATTCATTGTATGAAAGACTACGTGGCTGATGGTAGAATTTATGTCCATCCATAAAAATATTTAAAATGTTGTCATCATTAATCCATGTCTCAGTCAAACAAATTATGTTTGCATTCATAAATTGTTGTTGGGAACGAAGATCTAAAAAATGTTGTCTTAATCCTTGTATATTGTGCAAAATTAAAGTGAACTTATCACTATCACTCTTTTCAGCTTCCAAATTTTCAATAAATGGTTTCATGTTATCCAATCTTTCTTTGATTTCAGGATTACAATGTATGCTTTTAGATTCAAAATTTTCTATAGTAAGGCCAGATAATGAAGAAACACGACTAAGCCCAACATATGCTTGACCAGACTCAAATGTCCTTTTCAATGATACCACAGCTTTGTCTAAGGTCAAACCTTGTACTTTATGTATTGTACATGCATAAGCAAGTTTCAATGGAAACTGTCTCCTTGAATACTTCTTACCCAGAAATTCGTTACATTTTTCAATGGAATGTATACCAACATTTTCCTTGTCAAATTTTACTCTGATGCAAACATATTTAGAATTTGTTTGGTCCATAATTATTTCACAAACATTTCCAAAGCATCCATTTGTAAGGCCTTTGCTAACATCAATGTTCTTGACCAACATGACTCTTGCATCGATGGCAATCCATAAATAACTGGGTAATTGGCTTCTACAACGTGTGACAGGTTTTTCGCGAACTGTACTTCCCTTCTTCGAGTCTCTTTCTGTGTCTTCGGCTTTCAAGCATATCACATTGGAACATTTCTTATGCAACAATTTCCTGTTCCATTCATCTACTTCCTTATTACATGAATAAATATGAAGAGCGTCTTCATTTTCTTCACCAGTTTCACAGGATTTTAGCACTGCCAGGTCTTCATCAGAAAGAATATCATCTCGTTTTTTTACTCTTAATCTGTTCAGTAAAAGAGCAAATTTTGCATCGTCTTTTTGTCTCATAATTTCTTGAAGTTCTACTTTTTTAAAATTGTCATTCCATAACACTCCTTCAAGTGTATCTTTATATAAAGGGCTTCCAAAGACAGGAGGTAATTGATACATATCTCCAACAGCAATAACGGAAACACCAGCAAAAGCAGTCTGATCTCGTGATTGTTTTATTTGCCGTAGACGACTGTGGACATAAAACATCAATTTTTGATTTACCATGGACACTTCATCAATGATTAGAATTTGCAACTGAATTAGCTTGTTGCGAAGAATGCTTATTTTTTCTTCACTTAATGGCTGGTAAGGCATCTGTGCATTAGGTGGAATAGACAAAATACTGTGAATAGTATGACCATCTATATTATAAGCTGCTACTCCAGTGGGAGCCATTTTCAACACTGAGACATCATCAGGATTATGCATCATTCTGGCTAATATACGTGTTGATTCATAGTATATGCATTTGACTAAATGGCTTTTTCCAGTGCCAGCTCCACCTGTGATAAATACATGAAAGGGTTCAACTTGTTTTCCATTTATTTTATCGAGACACCACTGCCGTATCTTATAAAACACAATTTTCTGCTTCTCATTCATTGACCTAATGATACAATGCCTATCTTCTTTTGAAATTTTATGAGTCCTAATTTCCACTGCAAAGTTTTCTTTATTTTTGGATTCTTTAAGATCAGGCATAGCAAGTTCTTCATCCTGGTCTTCGGCATCAACATACACGTTTGGATGTTCAAGTCTCTGTACTTCACTTTCAGGACATAATAGGCCCCATGCATCTTCTGGTACACCAAAACGATCTAAATGCTCTTGTGCCAGTTCGATAGAATCTGCATTGATTTCAAATTTTTTCATGTTATTACTGATAACTGAGCTAACCCTTTGCAAGTCATTTCCAGATAATTTTACACAACCTGTCTCATAGAACTCTTCATAACTTTTGAACCCAGGAGGCTTCAACTGCTCATCGATATAATGTGGCAAAAAAAGTTGCAATATACTCATGAAATACGTTTCAGGTGATCTGGTGGACGAGAATCGTGGATATCTTACGACTGCATCTTTGGAACGAGTTCGTCTTTGAATGTATCCCAAATTATTTCTGAGTTTAAAGATGTTTTTGTGCACTTTGCTTTTCATATAGCAAGCGGTCAATATCCTATATTGAGAACAAAAAGTTGCAAGACACATCTTTTTGAACATTGCATCTTTAGGTCGAGCTTTGTATCTCTCAATTTTGCTAGGAAACCAAATATTTTCTTCATCATCATCACAATCAGGTCTGTTTCTTATGACATTTAACGGTAAACTCATTCTTATGGGATCAGGACCAACAGATATAAATTCAACTTTCCTAGAACATTCTTTCAGTCTTAGACTGCAAACACGGAATACACTTTCTTGAGCCGATACTTCGCGGTTGTGCATGTACACTTGCCCGACTGATTTCATACTTTCTTTAGCATCTTTATTTCCATCTTTCATCTCAGAAACTGTTTGCTCTAAAAGCATTCCTATTTCTCTTTCTGCCTTTGACATGTAGGACACAATGTAAATAACACAGGCATAGGCATTTGTCACATATTGTAAGTCCATGTTAGCATTCCAACACCTCAATAAGTTAGGGTTATACTGATTTATCCATACATCGCCAGGCTTTCTTCTGATTACCACACTTTCCTGTGATGCAATCTCGTGATGTGCCTCTTGAAACTGGCTTTGTGTAATTTCAAGTTTATCAAAAAGTTCTTTAGTACTATTATATTCAGTTCCATCCGACAAGGCATTTTTAACAGAATTCAACAGTTCTTTTGCATTTTCTGTAGCCTTTTTCTCAGCATCTTCATTATTTTCACCCTTTTTCTTTTTGTTTGTTTTTCTATCATCTTCTCCATTTTCACCCTTTTTCTTTTTGTTTGTTTTTCTATCTTTAACTTTAATGATAAACGTCTCTTCTGAAGGTGGTCTCGGGAAATTAAATCTACAAGTCGTTCCTTTTTTTCTGCACGATTTAGAATGCGTTTTACTGTGTTGCTGTACAGAACGAACAATTTCATGCAATTCTGGATCGTCTTCCTTATCAGGCGTCACACAAGAAATATACTTATCTATAAATTGTACAACATCTTCATCTTTGTCTTTTCCTAATTGTGGGGCGTCAACCCAGAACAAAATATGGCAATGTGGACTTCCTCTTTGTTGAAACTCATATCTGTATGCAAAGTCTTGGATGTTCCCAATAGGAGCAGATGGTGATAAAATGACTTTATGAAGAAAAGTATGAAATCTTTTCTCAAACATCCTTGCTAATGTTACTGGATTTGAGTTCATCAGCTTGCATTTTTGTGCCCAATCTAAGGTACTTGACTTTCTGCTATCTCCTTGCTGTTTTAGTAATGTGTTCATAATCTCTGGCCATCTCATATCAGCACAAGAAAATGAAGCAAACCAGGTTGGTTTTCCAAGCTGTCGAACCATTGCTAGAATATCTTTTTGTGTTTTCTGCCAGTAAGGAGGTGTCCCTCGAATCTGCTTAAGAAATTTATATCCTTTGTCTGATTTTAAAACATTTTTAATTTTTTCAGGACATCTCAAATCTGAGGCAGTAATTGGTGAGGAATCATCTTTTTTGTTGCAACTTTGTCTCAATGCAATAGACACTTGTGACAAAACTTGTTGAATTTCATAGATATACTGAGCATAAAAAATAAAATCTGTATTTTGAGCAAACCTGTTGTCAACATGCATCAATCGGTTCAGCAGATAACGTCCTAATGTTATCCTCTCTTCCCTTCTATCATGGTACGTCGGCTGACCTTTGGGAAACAATATAGGAAAACATCTAGCTTCATTAGTTTCATCTTGCAGAACGGATACAGGATTTTTTCCTTCACAAGGGGCACAGCATATTATTTCATCAAAATATTGATCAAGAATTTCCTGTCCAATATCAACTGGTTGAAGACATGAATCTAGATGCAAACCATGGAAACGGTCTTCCTCGTCAGTGATGTCTTTTTTTTCATCATTGATGTCATTTTTGTTTGATTTTGTATTTGGCACGTTGGCACTCTGTCTGAAGTTTTCATCATTTTTCTTGTCCTTAGACAAAATACTGTCAATATCTTCATTCCATTTTTTCCAATAATTTTTCCAATAATTTCTTAATTGAGTCTGAGCACTCATTTCGCTTTCCTGTTCTTCTTCAGTTTCATCATCATTTTCATTTCGTTCCATTGAATTTTTCCATCCCTCATTCACAGTGATATTTGAATAATATTTGTTATTTAGTTTTAGATAATGCAAAGCACAAAGCAGTTTTTCTTTATTTACAAATTTATACTCGTAATGACCTTTGTAAGACAATTTTCTTTTCAGTTTAACACGAATCAATTGATCTTCTGATTGTGCTCTTGGTAAAATATCTGCAGTTTCATAAGAATTTGAAGGGACACACACGACTGGACCATGAACTCCGTTTTGACCACCTTTAGGCAATGCCATCAATTTCATGAAGGGAATATTTAGTGCTATTAAATGCTGTTCCAATGTGTTTAAGTTCGCAAGTTCTTTTGGAATTTCATGTAATTGCAAGTTATTTAGGTTTGCTTCTGCAGGTACTCTGTCAGATTTCAACTTTCTATGGCAAGTAAAGCATATCCATAAAGATGATCTAGCTGAGGTTTTTACTGGACAATCTCCTCTACATTCTGAATTACAAACATGCAAATACTTTGTACTAATACAGATCTGAAACTTATAATCATCAATTACACATTTCTTGACTTGATTTTCAAAAAGAAGTTTAAAGCATACAGCACATACATATTCTGGACCATGAGATACAATTTCTCTAAATTCTTTGATTACATTGTTAAATTTACACAATTTTTCCTTTTTAGCAATAGTTCTTTTAGTATTTCGTTTTATTACACTTTCTCTAAACTTTTTGATTTTTCTATATTTCTCTTTTGACATTGCCAATTTCCTTTGTCTATATTGTCTATTTTTATATCTCCTTAAAGACATGAATTTCATGGTATTCCTTTTATTTTGTCTGAACTGCGCATCTTTTGCATACTTTTCTTTAAGCATGTGTCTCATGATATTCTTTTGTTTTTGTTTGTAGATTTCCTCATTCTGGTATCTATTTCTAATGATATTCTTTTGTTTTTGTTTGTAGATTTCCTCATTCTGGTATCTATTTCTAATGATATTCTTTTGTTTTTGTTTGTAGATTTCCTCATTCTGGTATCTATTTCTCATGATATTCTTTTGTTTATATCTGAACTTCAAATCTTTTGCATACTTTTCTTTAATCATGTGTCTCATGGTATTTTTCTTTTTCTGCTTGTAATTTTCTTCATTCTGATATCTGGTTTTCATAGTCTCTTTCACTTTTTGTTGGAAGTCTTTATCTGTCATATATCTTGTTTTATTTGCATTAAGTCGACGTGTTTTATATTTCAAATTAGATTGATACAGATTTTTCATGGTAGCACATTGTTTTACCTTAAAATCAGAATCAGATGTGTATTTGTAGTTTCCTTTGACCTTGTTAATTTTTTCCATTCTCCAGATAATATCTTCATGATATCTTGATTTTTTGCTCTCTTTTTTTCCTTTCTTAGGTGTATTTGCATCTTTGACACAAGCCTCTACTTTGTTTTCATATACCCTACCACGAATTTTTCTCATAAACTCCTTTTTGTATTTCATTCTTTGTGTACAACTTCTTTTACGTCTTTTCTGCATTTTCGTACTGCTTCTATCACTTTTCATGTCAGTAATATTTCTTTCATTGATATTTTCCGTTCTCTTAGAATTTCCATCTTTAAGGACAGAACTGTCTCTGTTTATGTCCTGCGATCTAAATTTCTTTGTTACTTGGCAAACATCTATGTTAGCTTCTATTTCTTGCTCCAAAGTATCCAGTTTTCGTTTTCTTGTCAGATTACAACTTCCATTTTTTTCTAAATTCTGTGGCTCATTGGCACACCGATTAAAATCATTAGCATCAGTACTTTCCATACTAATGTCTTTGTCTGCAGGGGAGCTTTTCATAGTCCATGTTGTCGATTCTGAAGCTTCTTTTATCATATTGCTTTCATCACAAAAGATTATGTTATCCACTTCATCAACTGGACTTAATAACTCGTCTTCAACAATTAATTTGTCAGAAAAAACACTTTGTTCTATTGTTCCAACATTATCACAGATATCATTCTCTACGTGTATTGCATTGTCACTCGGTAATGGATCTTGGGGCAATGAAATGCCAGGTAACTGAAAGCGACCATTCAATGTCTCATTCTTGCCGGAAATTGTTCTTGCAATAACACCTGTGATTTCATATTGCGTATATTCAGAGCAACCCAAAGTCCTTGCCAACCTCATACAATGCTTGTGAACACCTTGCCAGCTTGGACTTTCTAGTACTACACTAAAGCCATCCTCTATGAGTAAGCCTCTTGAGTTTCTTGAATGAGAATCAAATACAAAAAAAGATTCAAATGCAGATATGACAACAAAAGTGTTCCCAGAAAATGTTACAAAGCTAGCATTGACATCACTGCATAACTCTTGCTCTAGTGCTTGTTTCAGTGGCAATGAAATTGAGTCCACCAAAGTTGATTCATCTCCTTCTAGCAAACCAGGAATCGATTCACGATATTCAATCTCGAACAATTCATCATAGGCTTCCAAGAGTTTTGGTAGATCAGAAATCAATAAATATTCGTCTTGGCGTGAAACAAACTGCCTTATGTTACGATACAATTCATCCCCGTTGATCAAAATCCTATCCAAATCATCATTATTCCAATCAGCCGCATTTTTCACTTTGCTGTACAACAGAGCTGATAATGAATTAGCAACACATTGCTTTCCAGATGAACAACCAAATCTTTCATGACCTTGATTGAATCTTCCCTGTGCAACTGGTTTGACTCGTGTATCTACTGCTGTACTCACATCTTGTTTTGTTTTTGTGGTCTTTGATGAATCACTACCAAGACTCTTAACAGATTCAACTACATTGAAATGATTATTATCTGTGTATTGTAGAAAAATGCCTCTCTCAGTTGTAATAACATTTATGCTGCCAGGTTTCTTAGCAGAGTACAACTGCCAACACGGTACTTGGTCATTATAAGAATAGATATCAGTATCAATTAAGTTGGCCAATGCACTCATCTCCGTGTCCGTAGCCCAAGTTCCATCTTCCGATATTCTCTTTTCAACAACATATTCTCTGACACTTGTGAACTCACTTCTCAATGTATTCCTGAACATATCGTTAGTTTCTAATAAATGATTAACGGTAAGTCTCCGCAGAATCGCATGATGACGTTCAGTACCGGAAATTCCATACGAAATTGCACGAAAGAAACAGTTGCCATCTCTAATTATAATTTTTATGCACGAAGGAATCCCAATATTCTCGTCTTTATTAAAACTTTCAAGCCAGCTCTTCTGTGCACAATTAATATTCATTTTTTTACAAATCGCTTGTTTCTCATTCATCTCGAGGGGTACAAATTTGAAAGACTTGTCTGGTCTATCGCACATTCCAAGATCTGATACAAACTCTACTTCGTCTCCTGATTCATTCGAACAGATTTCAACTTCATTTTCTTCTTCAACAATGTCTGCTTTGATATCAGATTCCAAGGAAATTTGCACATGAGAGTAATCAATACACTCATCTCCCGTATTCAAAATTGCATTGCTTGTATTTTCGTTCAGTCTTGCATCTGGAACAATTTCAATGTGACACGTTTCATCAAGTACATGCTGTGTACCAATACCCTGACATGACTCTTCACTTTTAATTGAACTACAAGGTATAACTGCAACAGTTTCAATGCTGGTGTCTGAATCTGAATCGATGTAATTCCTACGATTACGTTTGATAGGTGTATCAATGTCAATGTCGCTACCGCTTTCCTCATTCTCTTCAATATCATCCTGCAAATCGACTTGCCTTACTCCATTGGTGACATTCATGTTTTCTGCACTACCGATACTTTGTTTTCTAATTTCACCTGTTCCATTCTCATTTAATGGCATGTTTGGAGGATGACCGTCATTACTGCCTCTTGATTCTCCTTTATCTTTGCCTACTGTGATCGATTTATCAGAATTGTTTGATTGATTAGAAACTTTTTCTTTCTCTGAAGAATTTGTCACTTCATTGTGGATCATATCTGTGTTCAACTCTTTTACTTCCTTCTTTGACGATTTTGAAAAAGTGCAATCGACATCATCTACCCTTTTTTTCACTTTGATAAACTGACCTTTCTTGTTCCTTTGTTTGCCTCCTGCATGAACTCTGTACCGTCTCAAATCCTTCATCTTTCCCAGAATATTACACGTTCTTCGGTTGGAGTGCTTAGCAGAATCTGGTTTCGACAATGGAGACAACTTAGTAGTTACATTAGCATAGGATCGATTTTGCATTTTCTCAAATTCCTTACTGGCATCATTACAAAATTTCATGGAAAGCGGAGATTTCACACTGCAAGCATAAATGCTCAATAGAGTTTCTGCATAGGATTGGACACCAACATGTTTTTCTTCATTTTTCATTTTGTGGTTCTCATCATTCTCTTTTTTCTGTACTGTGTTTTTCCTCTTACGACTTCCATAAAATGTCTTGAATGCTGTGCCAATGTACGTTACACCTGGTTCCAACAATACACCATTGACTGATCTTTCCTGCCTTTTGCCCTGATCATTTCTTTGTTCTGAATTTGATTGCAACCTTTCTTCCCTTTTTCTTGCCATTAGTTTTGCTCTCGTGCATTTTACTTTCACCCAGCTATTGTCAAATTCTTCACTGAGCAAGTTTTGAGACAGATTGTCTGTTACACCATTTTCATATCTGCTACATTGATCTGTAAGCACTGTGCTCTTTTTTTCTTTGACATACCTCTTCCTTGCTCCCTTAACTTGCCTTGTCTGCTTGAAGGTTTTGATGTTCTTATTGCTATTGTCATCATCATCATCATCATCATCATCTGCTTCCATTAGAGGCTCATATCTGTTATAATGAGATGGAATACACTCTCTGTCAAATATGCGATCACCAATGTTGCTATAACCACAACATGAACAAATCCATATCAATCTCTGGTCAGCAAATTTGTTATTGTTCACGTATTCCTTACATGTCACATGGAAATCATTGTTGCAAGATTCACACGTTACGTAGGTTTCATATTCATTGATCTTATCCATGCACAGATAACATTCATCAACATCTGTATTGATCATCGATGTATAATTAGAGAGTATGCTCAAAATTTCATGAACAACTGAGCTGAAATGATCGACAGCCATTTTCAATTTCTCTTCTGCAATAGACATAAAATGCTCAATATTATAATTTTACAGTTCAACTAGTTAATTCCAAATGAATGCCTTGATGTGTTTTCAACACGTAAAATACTCGTATCCAATAACTTTTTTTTTTTCAACAAACGTTGGTTTACAACTGGAATATTGGATGAATATACGGGTTTTGGCTATGAAATTATATAAGCCTCCTTGTATTTCACAAAATACTCTTATCCAATATTTTTTTTTTTCTCAACAAACGTTGGTTTCCTATTGGATGAATTTATGGGTTTTGGCTATTAAATTATATAAGCCTTGTTGTATTTCTTGTACCTTGTTTTCTTACTTCAATTTTTCTACTTTTGTTATATATCAAGCTCGCTTTAACAAAAATGGAAAATCTGTGATTTAATTTTTTCCAGCCACTTAAACCAATTTGTTTTACTTAAGCCTTCTTCTTTTACTTCAATTTTTCTTACTCTTTTCGATACTTGATTTATCAAGCTTAGCTCTTTCTCCAAAAATTTGTAAATGATAAAATATCCTCTTTATAACAGTGTATCTTGATCTTATTCTCTTCAATATTTCCTTTTTTTAATGTACAGGTGATTTATCAAGGTCAATTTCCCTTTTCCAAGCTCTGTTAACTTCTGAATTTTATTTTCTTCCTTCAACTTCGCTCACTTTTTATCAATAAACCAAGCTCAATTCTTTTTTAGATAAAAACAAATTCTCTTATCAAATATTCTCTTTCTAATTTGAAAGCCACTAGTACTTCCCAGTCTTGTTATCTCGATTTGAATTTTCTTTTTCTAATTTATCAAGTTCAAGCCTTTTTTGCAATCTAGAAACTTTTTTATGAAATATTTCTTCGAACTACTCAAGCTCACTTGGATATTTAACTTTATCTTATTAATCAATTTTTTAAAACCCTTTTTTGTTTGTTTTTTCTTCAAACCTCTGTATATAACCAAAAACTCTTTTACTTTAATTACTCAAACTATGTTTTTACCCTTTTTTGTTTGTTTTTTCTTCAAACTTCTGTATATAACCAAAAACCCTTTTATTTTAATTACCCAAACAATATTTTCTACCCTTTTTGTTTTTTTCTTCAAACGTCTGTATATAACCAAAAACTCTTTTATTTAATTATTCAAACTATGTTTTTTACCCTTTTTTTTTTTTTTTCAAACCTCTGTATATAACCAAAAACCCTTTTATTTTAATTACTCAAACAATATTTTCTACCTTTTTTGTGTGTTTTTTCTTCAAACGTTTGTATATAACCAAAAACTCTTTTACTTTAATTATTCAAACTATGTTTTTTTACCCTTTTTTGTTTTTGTTATTTCTTCAAACCTCTGTACATAACCAAAAACTCTTTTACTTTAATTACTCAAATAATATTTACCCTTTTTTGTTTCTTTTTTTTCCTTCAAATGTCTGTAAACTCTTTTACTTTAATTATTAAAACTATGTTTTTTACCCTTTGTTTCTTTTTTTTTCAAACCTCTGTATATAACCAAAAACTCTTTTACTTTGATTACTCAAACTGTTTTTTAACCCTTTTTTGTTTGTTTTTTCTTCAATCCTCTGTATACAACCAAAAACTCTTACTTTAATTACTCAAACTATGTTTTATCTCTCGATTTTATTCTATTCAATTTTCCTTACCTTTTTTCAGTATAGTTCATCAGTCACTTCTTTCTTATGAATCTATGAACTTCTGAGCCTTATTCTTTTATATCAGGTGTGCTTCTTTTCATCAAACTCTGCAAATGATAAAATACCCTCTCTGGAACTACTCGAGCCTACTTGTTTATCTGGATCTCATAAGCTTCAATTATTCTCAATTTACAAACTGTGTTTATAATATATCAAGGCCACTTTTTTTCTTGTTTGCAAAAGTTGTAAACCTCTAGCCTTTTGTCTCTTAGCACAATTTTGATCACTTATTTTCTGATTAACCAGCCTTATTTCTTCCTTAAATAAGAAATATATTTGATCAAATATCCTCTGAAATTATTAAGTCCACTAGTACTTCTCAACCTTGTTTCCTAGACTTCAATTTTATTCACAATACTCTACCTAATCAAGCTCACATCTTTACTTTCAATCTAAACACTTTTTAATCAATATTTTCTTCACAACCACTCAAGCTAACTTGTAATTACAACTTACTCCTATTACTTCAATTCTCCTCACCTTTTTTTCCCTCTAAAAACTCTGTAAATAATCAAATACTCTTTCCTCAACGATTCAAGCCCAGCTGTATCTCTAGACTTAATTGGATATAAATTCTCGTCTCCTTTTTCAGTATATATAATTTATTACTCACTTCTTTCTCTTGAGAGTCTCTAAACTTCTGAATGTTATTCTCTTAATTATATATTCCTCACTCTGCTATCCTAAAAGAAAAATAACCTTAGTAAAATAAACTCTTTCAGATTACTCAACACCACTTGTCCTCTTGACTCCAATTTTATTCACTCTCTTTGTAATTTTTCAAACTCATAAGAAAGAAACACTTTACAGTCAAATAATGAAGTACACGTCTTTATTTTCTCTTTTTTCTTCTGTTTTGTTTTTGTTTTTGCTTTGTTTGGGGGGTTTCACCTCATCTCCTTTTCAGGGGTTTCACCTGTTCTCCGCTTTCTTTTTTAATTTTTTTTGTTTTTGTTTTTCTTGTTATTTTATTTGTTTTTATCGTTATTCTTGTTAATCTCGTTATCTCGTTATCTCGTTTATCTCGTTAACTAGTTTTTTGCTACCAGTCCTCACAATTCTCTTTGACTCAACCAAGCTTTCGTGCAAGGTGCAAGGTCTACTGTCGTGAATTGTGGGGTAGACTTTCTTGGTTTCAGGGGTTTCACCTGTTCTCCTTTTTTTACTAACTTAACAGGAGTTTCACCTGTGTGCTTGTTGAGGGGTTTCACCTCTTCGCCGGTTTTACAGTGGGTTTCACCTGTGCGCCTGTTCAGGGGTCTCACCTGTTCTCCTTTTTTTTATTTTTTTCGTTTGCTACCCACAATTCTTTTTGACTCAACCAAGCTTTCGTGCAAGGTGCAAGGTCTACTGTCTTGAATTGTGTGATAGACTGATTTGTTTCAGGGGTTTCACCTGATCTCCTGTTCAGGGGTCTCACCTGTTCTCCTTTTTTTATTTTTTTCGTTTGCTACCCACAATTCTTTTTGACTCAACCAAGCTTTCGTGCAAGGTGCAAGGTCTACTGTCTTGAATTGTGTGATAGACTGATTTGTTTCAGGGGTTTCACCTGATCTCCTGTTCAGGGGTTTCACCTGTTCTCCTTTTTTAAATTTTTTAGTTTGCTACCCACAATTCTTTTTTACTCAACCAAGCTTTCGTGCAAGGTGCAAAGTGCAAGGTCTACTGTCTTGAATTGTGTGATAGACTGATTTGTTTCAGGGGTTTCACCTGATCTCCTGTTCAGGGGTCTCACCTGTTCTCCTTTTTTTTATTTTTTCCGTTTGCTACCCACAATTCTTTTTGACTCAACCAAGCTTTCGTGCAAGGTGCAAGGTCTACTGTCTTGAATTGTGTGATAGACTGATTTGTTTCAGGGGTTTCACCTGATCTCCTGTTCAGGGGTTTCACCTGTTCTCCTTTTTAAAATTTTTTAGTTTGCTACCCACAATTCTTTTTTACTCAACCAAGCTTTCGTGCAAGGTGCAAGGTCTACTGTCTTGAATTGTGTGATAGACTGATTTGTTTCAGGGGTTTCACCTGATCTCCTGTTCAGGGGTTTCACCTGTTCTCCTTTTAAAAATTTTTTAGTTTGCTACCCACAATTCTTTTTTACTCAACCAAGCTTTCGTGCAAGGTGCAAGGTCTACTGTCTTGAATTGTGTGATAGACGGATTTGTTTCAGGGGTTTCACCTGATCTCCTGTTCAGGGGTTTCACCTGTTCTCCTTTTTTTTGAACAATTTTTTTTTTTAGGGGTTTCACCTAATCTCCTGTTCAAGGGTTTCACCTGTTCTCCTTTTCCAGGGGTTTCACCTGCTCTCCTTTTTTTAAATTTTTTATCTTTTTTTTTTTCCAGGGGTTTCACCTGCTCTCCTTTTTTTTGAACAATTTTTTTTTTTAGGGGTTTCACCTAATCTCCTGTTCAAGGGTTTCACCTGTTCTCCTTTTCCAGGGGTTTCACCTGCTCTCCTTTTCTTAATTTTTTTTTTTTTAATTTTTTTTAAATTTTTTTTTTTTAATACCGGGCTTGCACCTGTTCTTCTTTGTTTACGGGAAGCTGTAGAGAGAAGAGAAAGAAACATGAATTTCCCCACCTTCCTGTTTCAAGTGTTGCAACAATGTTTCGCCAGTGCGAGACCAGAAATATATCTCAGCTTCTGTTTCAATTAAAGTAAACAAATACTAAACCTTTGATCTTTTGACTATGAAATCGATAAATAAATAATTATTACTCCAAAAATCAAACATGTATATTGTAAACCTGATCGAATCATGTGACCTTGAGACCAAAAATCTTAATAGATCATTGTCATTTGTATATGTTAAAATGAGCCAAGTTTGAAGTTGATCCATCAAAGGATATTTTAGTTATAACAAGACCGGTCTATTTCTTAGGTATTTTATTGAATTCCATGAGCTTGACTTTTGACCTTGAGACCCCAAATCTAATCAGATCATCGTCACTTGTATATGCATACGTGAGTCAAGTTTAAAGTTAATCTGTCAAAGGGTTTGATACTTATTGCAAGAACAATCTATTTTTTATGTCTTTTATTGAATTGTATGACCTTGATCTTTGACCTTGAAAAAAAAAAAAATCAGTTCATCATTACTTCCATATGCACACATGAGCAAAGTTTGAAGTTGATCGTCAGATTTTTTCGAGTTATAGCGAGAACAGTCTCTTTCTTATGTATTCTATGACCTTGACCCTTTAACCTTGAGATCCCCATAACTAATCAGCTCATCGTCACTTGTATGTGCACACGAGCCAAGTTTGCATATGATCCGGCACAAGAATTCAGACTTATCGCAAAAATGGTCTAGTACTTATGTATTTTAATGAATTTTATGACATTTGACCTTTTACCTTGCAAACCAAAAACTAATCAGTTCAGAGAAGTATCGAGCCAAGTATGAAGTTGATTGGTTGACTGGTTTTTAAGTTAGCGTGAGAACGAAAATGGGAGAGATGGACGGACGGACAACCCGAATACGTAATACTTCCAGCATCCACTTTTAATGGATAGAGGCATTAAAGAGTCCATTCTTATGCATGTCATAGATTTTTTGCTTTGAACCTTTGATCCATCACCCCCATAAGTACAATAGAAACTCGTTAGAAAGAGATCTGATAAAATAATACTCCTGATATAACAAGGTAATATTTTGGACTAAGCTCTTAAATTCTCTTGTTTTTTTAACCCTCATATTATGACATTCCTGCTATAACAAAGAAATTTTGATGTACCCAAGGACCTCGTTATTCTGAATTTCCACTGTAATTACATAATTGTCACTCCCTTATCACATATGATCAAACTTTCAAAAATTGATCAGTAGAATGTTTTTCAAGTAGTGACTTGCCACTCACAATATGAAATGCAAATTCATACCATTTTCAGAAGAGTGTATTGCTTGTTCATTATGAATTAATCTTTTTTATTTAAACTATTATTTCAAAGCTGGTTCGATAGGCTATCTACGTGTATACATTTTAGCCAAGAAAGAAACGAGATACAGAGATAAAGACAAACGGGGAGAAAGAAAAAACATAGCACAAATCTTGTTATATCAGGGTTAAAAAACAAAAGAATATAAAGAGCCGAGACCGAAATATTACCTTGTTTTATCAGGAATATTGTTATATCAGATCTTTTTATGAGTTTCAACTGTACATGCATACTTACTCTAACTTCAAGCAAAATACAGGAACGAACAAGCTATGCTGTAACTTTGGTAATCTACATTGGGAAAAAAAATGAGAGAAAAATAAATTCTTTTATAACACATACATACTCAAACCCACTGCTCTCCTTTTTTTAAAACAATTATTATTTTTCTTTACACAGAGCTAGCACCCGTTCTTGTTTGTTTACGGGTAGCTGTATCGAAAATAAAAAGAAACATAAATTTTTTGTAGTGTTCCAATAATGTTTTATTATTGATGAAGTATTTTTCACAACATGTAACCTTCAGGTCATTGTCACCCTCTAATTAATTTTCAATTAACTTTCAATTAGATGCATGAAAAAGTAAATGTTATTATAAAACCAGTCTATATATAATGTATTATATTGAATTCATGATCATGATCTTTGACCCAATGGCCCTGAAAACTAATTTCATCAATGTCACATCCCAGTGCATATGTAATAAAATTTCCAAATTGATCCTTAAAATTATTTTCAAGTTTTTGCAAAAACAATCTATTTCTTATGTTATCTATTGAATTTGTAAACATAACTTTTTACCCCAAATCAATCAGATCATTGTCATTTTGCAATGAGTATGTGGGCTATTTCAAGAGAAACGAAGACAACGAGTCCAAAATAGGGTCAAAATTCTAACTCATTTTTATTGTATGAAATTATTCTCAATTTAAAGCTTAGATAGTACCTCATTAATTTAGAAAATTTAAAAGTGTGACATTGTCAACAACCTTCATGATCTGTCAAAGGGTTTGAGAGTTACATGTATTTCAAGAACGGTCTATTTTTTAATGTATTTTATTGAATTGTATGACCTCAACCCTTGACCTTGAAAACAAATTATAATCAGTTCATCATCACTTCCATATGCAGACATGAGCCAAATTTGAAGTAGATCGTCAGATTTTTTTGAGTTATCGTGAGAACAGTCTTATGTATTCTATGATCTTGACCATTTAACCTTGAGATCCCTATAACCAATCAGCTCATCATCACTTGTATGTGCACACACAAGCCAAGCTTGCAATTGATCTCTGAAAGGAATTCAGATTTATCGTGAAAATTGTCCATATCTTATGTATTTTAATGAATTCTATGACCTTTGACCTTTTACCTTGCGAACCAAAAACGAATCAGCTCTTTGTCACCAAGATAAATATCGAGCCAAGTATGAAGTTGATCAGTTGACCAATTTTTAAGTTATCGTGAGAGTGAAAATGGGAGAGATGGACGGACGGACAACCCAAATACATAATGCTTCCAGCATCCACTTTTAATGGGTGAAAGCATAAAAAGTCCATTCTTATGCATTTTATAGATTTTTTTACTTTGAACCTTTGACCCATCACTCCCAAAAGTTCAGTAGAAACTTGTTAGAAAGAGATCTGATAAAATAATATTCCTGATATAACAAGGTAATATTTTGGTCTCAACTCTTATTACTCTGTTGTTTTTTTTAATCCTGATATAATGACATTCCCGCTACAACAAGGAAATTTTGATGTACCCAAGGACCTCATTATACCAAATTTCCACTGTAATTACATAATTGACACTCCCTTATCACATATGATCAAACTTTCGAAAATTGATCAGTAGAATGCTTTTCAAGTCGTGACTTGCCACTCACAATATTAAATACAAATTCATACCATTTTCAGAAGAGTGTATTGCTTGTTCATGTATGAATTAATCTCTTTTATTTAAACTATTATTTCAAAGTTGGTTCGATAGGCTATCTACATGTATACATTTTAACCAAGAGAGAAACGAGATAGAGAGATTAAAGAAAAACAGGGGGAGAAAGAGAAATAATAGCACAAGTCTTGTTATATCAGGGTTAAAAAACAAAAGAATATAAAGAGCCAAGACCAAAATATTATCTTCTTTTATCAGGAATATTATTATATCAGATCTTTTTATGAATTTTGACTGTACATGCATACTTACTCTAATGTCCAGCAAAATACAGGAACGAACAGTCTATGCCGTAACTTAGGTAGTCTATAATGGGGAAAAAAAATGAGAGAAAAATAAATGCTTTTATAACACATACATACTCAAACCCACTGCTCTTCTTTTTTTTTTAATTATTTTTTTTTACATAGAGCTTGCACCTGTTCTTGTCTGTTTACGGGTAGCTGTAGAGAAAATAGAAAGAAACATAAATTTCCCAAGCTTCTTGTTTTCGAGTGTTCCAATAATGTTTTATTATTGATAAAGCAATTTTTTCAAACATGTAACCTTCAAGTCATTGTCACCCTCTTATCAATTTTGAATTAACTTTCAATTAGATGCATGAAAAAGTAAATGTAATATTATAAAAACAATCTATTTATTATGTATTATATTGAATTCATAATCATGATCTTTGACCCAATGAACTGAAAACTAATTTTAAAAATGTCATATCCCTGGGCACATGTAATCAAACTTCCAAATTGATCCTTGGAATGATTTTCAGGTTATTGCAAAACAATCTATTTCTCATATTATGTATTGAATTTGTAACCCTAACTTTTTACCCTCAAAATGAATCAGATCATTGTCATTTGGTAACGAGTCCATGATTCAAGTTTCAAATATGAGTAAAATAGTTTCCAAGTTATGGTAAACAAAAAATTGACGAATCTTCAACCGTGTGCGGTCGAAATGCATGCCTCCGCCAGTGCAAGACCAGAAATATATCCTAGTTTCTGTTCAAATAAAGTTTAAAAAAATACTAAACCTTTGATCTTGTGACTATGAAGTCTTGTCAAATAACTATTTCCCCAAAAATCAAACATGTAAAGTTGATCGAACCATGTTACCATGAGACCAAAAATCTTAAGATCATTGTCATTTGTATATGCTAATATGAACCAAGTTTGAAATTAATCTGTCAAAGGGTTTTAAAGTTATTGCAAGAACGGTCTATTTTTGATGTATTCTTTCTAATTGTATGATCTCGACCTTTAACCTTGAAATAAAAAAAATCATCAGCTAATCATCACTTGCATATGTACACATGAGCCAAGTTTGAAGTTGATCAATCAATTTTTTTTAGTTAACGCAAGAGCGGTCTCTTTCTTATGACCTTGACCTTTAACCTTGAGACCCCCAAAACTAATCAGTTCATCACCACTTGTATGTGCCAAATGAGCCAAGTTTGCAATTGATCCATCAAAGAATTATTGATTTATCGCGAAAATGATCTATTTCTTATGTACTTTATTGAATTCTATGACCTTTGACCTTCTACCTTGGGAACAAAAACTAATCAGCTCTTTGTCGCCCAGATAAGTATCATCGAAGGTGTGCAAAATATTTGCTTGGAAAACTCGACATTGGGTTTTTCAGAACAAATATTCTGCACACGCGAAGATCAAGACTAGTACGTGCGATCGTGTGAGATCGGCTTTCTTTGTTGTGCAAAAGGCAGTATTGTGACATCACAAATTAACACATGAAGTCATGGCGATATGTGGGTATCGAAGTGAAAATCACAGCGCTGGGTAAGAATTGTTGCTTTCTTTTCATCTTTTTACCGAATGAATAATGCGATCCACCCTAGCATTTAAAAGCATCGTGATGATGAAATTTTTTATATGATTCTTGAAATGATGATCAAGACCCTTTAACACTTTGGTTAAAATTTCCTGCCCGGGTCATGAATCAAACAACTATTCTTACATTTTGTAAAAAATCTACAAATGTTTTCATGTGTTAATTTGTGCTGTAAAATACTGCAATTTGCACAACAAAGAAAGCCGATCTTACCCGATCACACGCACTAGTCTTGATCTGAAGGTGTGCAAAATATTTGCTTAGAAAACCCCACGTGTAACCATTACGTTTTTCCTAACGAAATATTCTGCACGTGTACGCGAAGATCGAGACTAGTGCATGTGATGGGCGAGATTGGCTTTCTTTGTTGTGCAAATGGCAGTATTGCGACGGCAAGAATTAACACATGAAAACATGGTGACACGTGGATATTGAAGCGAAAACCATAGCACTGAATAAGAATTGTTACTTATTTTTCATCTTTTCACCGAATGAAAAATGTGATCCACCCACGCAAAAAGTGTTCGGAAGTTAAGTAAAATATTTTAACCCCTCTAGTTTTTTGTAAAATGTGTAGATTTTTTATAAAATGTTAGAATAGCCGTTTCTTTACATGAGCCCGCAAGAAATTTTAACCAAGACTTTAAAGTGTCATGAAGACCATATCAAAAATGATATACAAATTTTCTCATCACGACGCTCTTAAAGCTAGATCCACCCACGCAAGAGCTGTTCTGTCATTAGTACAATGTTTTAACCCCTCTATTTTCTTTTGGATAAATGTGTAGAGTACCTCTAGATTTATTACAAAATACTAGTAGAATAGTTGTTTGTTTACATGCCCCAGACAGAAACAGACTAAATAGCATGTAAATAAGACCTGCTGTGAAGTGAAACTTAGCAGTACACAACACAAATTGTAAAAAAAGGTCTTAAAATATTATTATTATAACAAAACTAGTAAAACTAGGCCGATGATGACAGCACACAAGAACAAATAGTAAAAATAATTCTTAAATTAAAATATGATTAGGAGTCTAGACTCTAGTCTAGGCATAGAATCTACTGTACCGTAACAAAAAATATTAAAACAGATGAATGATCCGTCTTCCATTTAGAGACTATCACCAGAGAGAGTAGGGCCCTACTCAAATCTTTAATTTTGAAAATATTTTTTGTGTTTGGCAATGAGTTTTCAATTCTAGGGGGCCTTGCAAATACAGCAAATAACATAGCCTTTTATAGGGCCTAGGCTTGCAAAAATTAGACCGAAAAATCTGTCTATTTTGGTCACGATATGTTCCGCTGAGACTTCGTCTGGCCTCACGGAATCCCTCCCGAGTCCCTACATAGACCGAAGTCTCCAATACGCACCGCTGTAGTGAAGGCCTTAAGCACTGCTATAGGAAAGCGGGTGAGGCGGGGTGAGGTACCTCACCCGACACTGGCATTCAAAATTTAACTCCGCAGAACATCAAAAGAGGATTTGTATATCTAAAATGATATGTAATAATAACAAGGGACTTACCAGATTTTTCATATTTTGAAGATTTCAATGAAATATCGGCCTATAGCCAATGTACTTCTCATCGATGTGCTTCGCAGCGATGTGGGAGCGTCAACCATATACGTGTGCCGAACTTCGAACCCCTGCGCTGCTGCATCAATTTGAAACTTTGAAATGCAGCTTGGATTACAGTACAGGCGCACGTGCGCCACAACGCCCAGTTGTGATGATCACGTCTCAAGATGGCGCTATACTACTTATCGCAGGGAAATTGTTCTTCGCTCTTTCAGGAACAAAAATATTATCCCATGTTAATTGTTCTTTGTGAAATGACTGTCTAGCTTTTTTGGAAAAAAAGAGAAAGAAAGGAAAAGGGGGAAAGAGGATTACAATATAATATTAAATAACTGTTATCATCGTCACTAGCATGATCATCATTACAATTTACCAACAGCAATGGGGAACCACCTCGCATGAAATATCAAGTACACTTTAGTGATAAAAAAGAACGAATCCCCAGCCCCCCCCCCAAAAAAAAAAAGAAGGAATGAAAGGAAATATAGGAGAGAAACGTTATAAGACAATGCTTTCTCTTTCTTATTTTTGACATCATTTCGACCATCATCGTATTAACTCTCAACTTCCCCTGCCTTTCTTTTCTTTTCTTTTTTGATTTAATAATTTTATCCTTTCATTTTTTCCTTTTATTGCGAATAAATACCCACAACAATTTCAACAGAAACGATTCCACTTGCATTCAAATAAGAATTTTGATTAATCCAACATATCTTATTAAATTAATGAAATGGAACCAATTGAATATTGTATTGATATAAAAGTGAATTTAATAGAATTTCTACTTAATTTTGATAGTAAATTTCTATAGTTGAAATGTTACATCATTCCTTCAATTTTCGTTACTGGTTTTCATTGTATCATTTGACAAACAAATTTCCTTTCATTTCTGTTTTTCACGATTTCATTTCATTATTTCATTTAACACATCATTATTTTATCATGATTATCATTATCACTATCATATCACCATCATATTAATCATTATAACCAAGCAATTTATTTCACTGTAGTGACATCATTACTCCTTCCAATGTTGCTTTAAGATGATCATGGTCATAAGAATTCATGCTCCTTTTTAATGAAATATGTTATGAAAGTGATCATGATGATCTTGTTGATGACGCTGATGGTGATAATGACGATTGTTATGTTGCTAATCTCTGGTACATATTTAATGATCTTTTCTAATTCTTTTTTATCTGTTATCTATGCTAAATCTTCATCTTAAGGATCATGATGAAGATCATGATCAATTCTATTGCTAATTTTGTCTACACTGCTTCATTTGATCACTTCATTTCTCGCACATTTCATCTGTTCATCAACATCACCATAGTCGTGATGCAAATCTCTGATTGTATTGACGATGTTCATAGTGTTAATTTTTCAGTACTGCAGTGCATTAGGTAATTTTTATTGCTACATGTATTTTATTACATCATTTCTTCAATTCGTATTACTTTTGCATTGCATCTTCTCATTTAACTGATAGATTTCCTTTCATTTCTGTCATTAAACACTTCATTATTATTATCCTGTGTTATTATCAGTATCATATCTTTATCACAATAATCATCATGATTGAGCAATTAATAATAATCATTATGATCAAGCAATTCATTTTAGTAGTGACATCATTACTCCTTCCAATGTTCCTTCAAGATGATCATGATCAGAATCATAAGAATTTCGATTTCATATGTATTCTTGGTCAACAAATGACTGACAGACCACCTAATTCGTCCTTACGACGAATTAAATTTCTAGTTAGGTGGTCTGTCTATGACAGATCACCTCTTATGTTTGTCCGAATTTTCTTTCTTTATTTATTTTTATTTCTTATTTTTATTTCCTCCATTTCTTGTGGACAGCAAATCTCAGAAAGTTCATATTCAATAATCATCAAAATATCAGCACATATCAACATCAATAAGACCTCAATTCTGCAAGAATCTTAATGTCATGACGTCATCATGACGTCATCTAGACGCCATTTTGTAAAATCACATTATCAATCATATCTCCATTATCAATTATCAAAAATCAATCAAATTCACATGACATAAACTTCAGATCAAGGGTCATCAGGTCATGTCATCAAAGGTCACCTGAAGGTCACGACGCGCACGTACGCGCGCGTCAAAATTTTAAAATGCTAAAAATCACTTTTTGACCAAAACAGAGTACGTTTTAGGTCATTTTAAGCATTTCAAAAAATTGCGCGCGCAAACGTATGCGCGCGCGTTTCCGCGCGTAACGCCTTGAATGCAACTCAGAAACACCAATTTTTTTATTTCATTGCATTGATCATATAATTTTGAGCAATTTGATACCTTGATCAACCTTCTACGACCATTAATAAGGAAATTAACACCCGTTAAAGTTTGCAGCACGTGTGCGCGCGAGCTCTCACTATAGGCCATATATGGGCAAAAACATGCCTATAGAAAATCCGCTGTAGCTCTTCAGAACGCGTGGGGACCCCCAATTTTTTTTTCATATTTTGATAGAGTATGAACTAGAGATATAATTTCATGTCTCATTTGACCCTCAATTATATTATGACGTCATCAAAATGGCGTCGGAAGTCAAAAAATCCATTTTGCCTATTATGACGTCATTATAATTATGCAAATCTTGCTCTAACTCCGTGAATATCGGTCTATTTTCACCCAATTTTTGATATGTTGTAGCTTAGTTCTTACTCTTTCTGAGTTATTGCCTTTATTTTTCATTTTGATAATTAGATCATCCTCAAAAATTGCAAATAATAATGGCATGTCATTTTTACTCATTTTGCGTGTAATCTCTATGGGACATGACTTTTTCTCAAAACTAGATTCTACATTCTTCTATTTCGTAAGCCATATCTCCAATTTTTGTTGCTAGTTATCCCTGAGCTTTTAGTATGTTGTAGCTGAGATTCTAAGCTTTCGGTTGCGTTTCCTTCATTTTCCGATCAGATGTCGGGATCATGCCCGTAATTCACTTGCAAGATTGGATTTGAGATTCTGGTGTTTTGCTTACGTGTTAAGTCTATGGGAAATATTCTAGCTCAATCGGTTAGGCGTCAGACTTACTTCTCATTCCATCATGCAGGCAGGGGTTCGAGTCCGCGGGTGAACATGATTTTTTTTTTTTTTTTTTTTTTTTTAGCTATCTTGCCCACGATCAATTATAAGAATTCTAACAAATAATAGCTAAAATATTGCAAAATAAAACAGATTATAATTACTTTTTTATATCATATCTATTTATCTGTCTGTCTATCTACCTACATGACATATCTATCTCTCTGTCTAATATATATCTTTCTGTTTGAATACGTCCCTCTCTCTCTATCTATCCATATGTCTGTCTGTCTATCTACCTACATTGTATATCTATCTGTCTGTTTATCTCTCTCTCTCTCTCTCTGTCTAATATATATGTATCTATCTGTTTAGATATGTCTATCTATCTATCCATCCATCTGCCTGTCTCTATCTATCTATCTATCTATCTATATATCTATCTATCTATCTGTCTGTCTGTCTCTCTATATATCTATCTATCTATCTATCTGTCTATCTATCTATCTATCTATCTATATGTCTGTCTCTCTATTCATCTATATGTCTGTCTCTCTATCTATCTCTGTCTCGATCTCTATCAATCTATATGTCTGTCTCTGTATCTATCTATATGTCTATCTATCTATCTATCTATCTATCTATATATCTATCTATATGTCTGTCTCTCTATCTATCTATATTTCTGTCTCTCTGTCTATCTATATGTTTGTCTATCTATATGTCTGTCTATCTATCCATGAAGCTATCACGAGAAGGAGAACCATCTTCCAATTTCTCTCTTAATCCTTTGTTATCGCTTCCTTCGGGCGAAGGAACGATATCTAACATCAATTGGCGAGCCGCCAGGCGAAAGTTAGAGCCCGCTTACATAACGCGATAGGACCACGCAGCATGAAGCTATTACGAGATAGCTCGTAATAGCTTCATGATATGTCTGTCTCTCTATCTATATATATGTCTGTCTATCTATCTGTCTATCTATCTATCTGTCTGTCTCTCTTTCTATCTATATGTTTATATATGTTTTATTAATATAACCACCAATCATCTCTCTATCTATCTATATATCTATATATCTATCAATCTATCTCTCTATCTATAAGTCTGTCTCTCTATCTATCTATATGTCTGTCTCTCTATCTATATGTCTGTCTCTCTATATCTATCTATATATGTCTATGTTTTATTAATATAACCACCTATAATTTATCTCTCCATCCATCACTCCATCCATCTAATATAATTATCTTTCTTGTATGTATCTGTTTGATTATGTAAATCTGTTTGTCTATCTATTTTTCAATCTAATATCTGTTTAAATATTTTTTTCCTGTTTATCTATCTATACGACAGACCACCTAATTCGTCCGCATGACGAATTAAAATCTAGTTATTTCTTATTTTTATTTCCTCCATTTCTTGTGGACAGCAAATCTCAGAAAGTTCATATTCAATAATCATCAAAATATCAGCACATATCAACATCAATAAGACCTCAATTCTGCAAGAATCTTAATGTCATGACGTCATCATGACGTCATCTAGACGCCATTTTGTAAAATCACATTATCAATCATATCTCCATTATCAAATATCAAAAATAAATCAAATTCACATGACATAAACTTCAGATCAAGGGTCATCAGGTCATGTCATCAAAGGTCACCTGAAGGTCACGACGCGCGCGTACGCGCGCGTCAAAATTTTAAAATGCTAAAAATCACTTTTTGACCAAAACAGAGTACGTTTTAGGTCATTTTAAGCATTTCAAAAAATTGCGCGCGCAAACGTATGCGCGCGCGTTTCCGCGCGTAACGCCTCAATGCAACTCAGAAACACCGTTTTTTTTTATTTTATTGCATTGATCATATAATTTTGAGCAATTTGATACCTTGATCAACCTTCTACGACCATTAATAAGGAAATTAACACCCGTTAAAGTTTGCAGCACGTGTGCGCGCGAGCTCTCACTATAGGCCATATATGGGCAAAAACATGCCTATAGAAAAATCCGCTGTAGCTCTTCAGAACGCATGGGGACCCCCAATTTTTTTTTCATATTTTGATAGAGTATGAACTAGAGATATAATTTCATGTCTCATTTGACCCTCAATTATATTATGACGTCATCAAAATGGCGTCGGAATTCAAAAAATCCATTTTGCCTATTATGACGTCATTATAATTATGCAAATCTTGCTCTAACTCCGTGAATATTGGTCAATTTTCACCCAATTTTTGATATGTTGTAGCTTAGTTCTTACTCTTTCTGAGTTATTGCCTTTATTTTTCATTTTGATAGACAAATCATCCTGAAAAATTGCAAATAATAATGGCATGTCATTTTTACTCATTTTGCGTGTAATCTCTATGGGACATGACTTTTTCTCAAAACTAGATTCTACATTCTTCTATTTCGTAAGCCATATCTCCAATTTTTGTTGCTAGTTATCCCTGAGCTTTTAGTATGTTGTAGCTGAGATTCTAAGCTTTCGGTTGCGTCTCCTTCATTTTCCGATCAGATGTCGGGATCATGCCCGTAATTCACTTGCAAGATTGGATTTGAGATTCTGGTGTTTTGCTTACGTGTTAAGTCTATGGGAAATATTCTAGCTCAATCGGTTAGGCGTCAGACTTACTTCTCATTCCATCATGCAGGCAGGGGTTCGAGTCCGACTCCTGCAACTTTTTTTTTTCTTTGTTATTCTTTTTTTCACCTTATTTCTTATGTCCATTGGAATGTATATAGGTACACATATTGCAATAAATAACCATTTTAAAGGTCATTTTCCATGTTTTTCATATAATTTCTCAGTATCAAGCCTTTTTAACGTATCTAATGCCTATACCACCATCTTTCTTGATTATGTTCATTTCCTATGTTCATTTTAATCACATGGATTATGATAGTGATCCTGATGATGCTGTTGATGACCATGCTGATAATAATGATGTTATGTATGATCATAATGATGATCGTTATGTTGCTTATCTCTGGTAATATCAAATGGTCATGAGCATATTAATGATCATGATCATCATAATAAACATATTACAGAGAGAGAGAGAGAGAGACAGAGAGATAGAGAGAGAGAAAGAGAGACAGACAGAGAGAGAGGGGTTAAAAGAGGAAAGATTTTTCTTTCTCTGTTTCTCTTTGTTTTTAACATTACCATCATCACCATCATTACCAATTTTATCATGGTCACAAGCTGCGTTGTATTTATCATTAATCTTAGTTTATTCTGATCTGTCACTATCAATTTTTCCCGAAAATTATCATCGCCGTATCATTTTATGATATTTTTGCCATCATCAAAGGTTTGGGGCAAAAGCCTCCTACCAACCACCAATGAAGTCCGTTGAAAAAGAGAGAAAAGAAACAAATAAAAGAGGAAAATAGAAATGATTGATCATGGTCGACTTTCCTCTTTCAGCATATCTTCTGTATTTTTATCATCATCACAATCCCTTTTTTCATTATTGCCATGATTATCAACATATTCATCATCATAATTGTCTTTAATATGGTTCTCATTTTCCAAGTATGTTTATCAAGGTAGCGCAAATATCTCAACATTCCAGCTTATCATTATGTGTGTGCGTGTGTAATTAAGTTTATACAGACGTGTATCAATCAGATATGATTATTTACGCCCGAGACTGACCTTTAACGTCAACGTCCGATAGACGTGACTAGGGCCCGAACCTCGAACATCTGCAGCAATTTATAACTTCCTCAATGTAGCTTAGATTACAGGCGCACGTCACAACGCCCATGCAATTAACTTCTTATATAAGTGGTGATGACGTCTCAAGATGGCGGTATACCACTAATCACAATGGAATTGTTCGTTGCTTTTTAAAGAAAAATTCATACTTTATGTTCTTCCATCAGTTGTAAAACAACAGTAGATTTTTTTTTGGAAAAGAAAGGAAAAAAAGGGGGAAAGGGGAACAGAGGATCAGGTACATGGTCTAAAATAATTGTCATCGCTGTCATTATCATGATCATCATTATAAGTGATTAAAGGCAAGGGAGCACCGCCTTTACACTTTAGTGATAAAAAAAGAAAGTACTCCTCCGCCCCCCCCCCCAATAAAAGCGGGGAAAAAGGAAACGTAAAAGAGGTGCGTTAAAGGACAAGTACTTCATTTTTCCCATTTTTGACATCATTTTGTCCCTCATTGTATCAAGTCTCGACCTTCCCCACTTTTTTTTTTTTTAATTATCCTTGGATTTTTTCCATATTTTTTCTATTATTCAAATGATTTGCCATGATAACAATAAAATTGTTCGGATGATAATAAACAACTTTATTCAAAGTGACCCAGGACAGACTTTAATTACATTATTTACGGGTGCTAATGTCCTCCAGGTGGTCTCTTCTCTGACAAAGGTACTGATTCACAGTCAACAAATTAAAGGGTCTGAAGCATTCATGGGCAGGGATTTGCGTGGTAGACAATGAGACTGACAGGCAATGGTTCATAAACCTTTCTCTTTCAAATAAGTGCACGAGTGGTGAGGAGTCACTCAATTCTTGGAAGTCTTTTGTTTAGAGTGATGATAAACTTGACATCAAAGACTAATTTGGGGAGGGAGCTTTACATAGCTTTGACACATGTTCAATTATTTAAATTTCAAGAGTGCTTATTTAGTTCTCATGATCAAAGTTGTCAATAAAATAAAATTTCTAAATTATCATTATCATCATCATAATCATTATCATCATAATCATTATCATCATCATAATCATTATCATCATCATCACTATCACCATCATCATCATCATCATCATCACCATCATTATCATTATCATCACCATTATCTTCTTAATTATCAATTCAAACATCAACTGAATTTTATTACTTCATTTAATACTTCACTATTATAATCATGATTATCATTATCACAGATTATTTCCATTTCCTATGCACTTTTTTTTAGCAAAAGGATCATGATAATGATCATGATCATCATCACTATCACCATCATCATCAACATTATCATTATCATCACCATTATCATCTTAATTATTATCAATTCAAACATCAACCAAATTTTATTACTTCATTTAATACTTCACTATTATAATCATGATTATCATTATCACAGATTATTTCCATTTCCTATGCTCTTTTCTTTTAGGAAAAGGATAATGATAATGATAATGCTGTTGATGACCATGATGATAATGATGATATTCATGATCATTATTGTTATATTGCTCATCTCTGGTACATATTTAATGGTCACGAACATATTGATGATCATGATGATGATGACATCAATTATGATGACGTTTTTAATGACTATTCATGTATGCTTAAAAAAAAAGAAGATAAAAAAGAAAAAGAAAAGAAAGAAAACCAATACGAGAGAGACAGAGAGAGAGAGGTTAAAAAAAGAGGAAAGATTTTCTTTCTCTCTTTCTCATCGTTTTTTAACATTACCATCATCACCATCATTCTCTATTTTATCATGGTCACAAGCTGCATTGATCTTAGTTTATTCCGATTTGTTGATTACTTTCATTCGTAACATAATCACTATCAATTTATTCTCGAAAATATTCATCGCCGTATCATTTTATGATATATTTGCCATTATCAAATGTTTGGGGCAAAAGCCTCCTACCAACCACCAATGAAGTCCGTTGAAAAAGAGAGAAAAGAAACAAATAAAAGAGGAAAATAGAAATGATAGATCATGGTTGACTTTCCTGTTTCAGCATATCTAATGTATTGTTATCATCATCACAATCCCTTTTTTTTTCATTATTGCCATGATTATCAACATATTCATCATCATATTGTCTTTAATCAAATAAAATTTCTAAATTGTTTTTCCTGTTTGTAGACAAGTGTTTTGATGATATTAAACATTATTATTCATTACAATACCCAGCATTTATCACCAAGGGCTGGTATCCTCCAGCTGCTCCGTTCACTAACAATTTCAGGGATAAACATGGTCAGCACATTACTCACAGGGGCTATAGCATTTACAGACACTAGACTTGTAAATTATGATCATCAACATCGCCATTATCATTACCACTACCATAATCATCATTCACCATTAAACCACCATGACCTTCTTTGCTATTATTACCTAATCTCTTTCACTGTTTTTTTTTTCAGGCTTATGGTGTGGTTATTACTTTAAGTACAATGATAAGAGGAAATAATTTCAAAATTTAAGGAAAAATTGAATTTACTGCATCACACTAAAAGAAAATACTCTTTAGTATTGTTATTTTCTATCTTTATTTGTACAATCAAAAGCCATAAAAGATAATGACAGATTTCTGAACATAAAAAAGAAAATATAAATACAATAACAATGATCAACAAATAATTCATAATAATCAACACAGTGGTTCAACACAATTTACATACAAGCTTTGCACATTGTTCCATATCAAATTCATATATGTGGTTCTCAAGTTATGCAATATTATGTAAATGACTGTCAGGCTTTAAAATGCTGTAATGATCAAAACAAATCAAATAAACTTTTCTCCCAAAATTCATGAATGTGTCATTATTTCTACTTTTACTCAGTCAAAACAATCTATGTTTTTTGGTGATTAAAATGATGTTGCCACAATTCTCATTGAAAACTAGATAAATCTCGACTGTGCACGGTCAAAATGTATGCCTCCGCCACTGCCCGACCATGCTACTGATGACCATCATGATAATTATGATAATATTCATGATTATGATTGACAAGTTGACTGACAGACCACCTAATTCGTCCCAATGACGAATTAAATATCTAGTTAGGTGGTCTGTCTATGACAGATCACCTATTATGTTTGTCCGAATTTTCTTTCTTTATTATTTATTTATTTCTTATTTTTATTTCCTCCATTTCTTGTGGACAGCAAATCTCAGAAAGTTCATATTCAATAATCATCAAAATATCAGCACATATCAACATCAATAAGACCTCAATTCTGCAAGAATCTTAATGTCATGACGTCATCATGACGTCATCTAGACGCCATTTTGTAAAATCACATTATCAATCATATCTCCATTATCAATTATCAAAAATAAATCAAATTCACATGACATAAACTTCAGATCAAAGGTCATCAAGTCATGTCATCAAAGGTCACCTGAAGGTCACGACGCGCGCGTACGCGCGCGTCAAAATTTTAAAATGCTAAAAATCACTTTTTGACCAAAACAGAGTACGTTTTAGGTCATTTTAAGCGTTTCAAAAAATTGCGCGCGCAAACGTATGCGCGCGCGTTTCCGCGCGTAACGCCTCAATGCAACTCAGAAACACCGTTTTTTTTAATTTCATTGCATTGATCATATAATTTTTAGCAATTTGATACCTTGATCAACCTTCTACGACCATTAATAAGGAAATTAACACCCGTTAAAGTTTGCAGCACGTGTGCGCGCGAGCTCTCACTATAGGCCATATATGGGCAAAAACATGCCTATAGAAAATCCGCTGTAGCTCTTCAGAACGCATGGGGACCCCCAATTTTTTTTTCATATTTTGATAGAGTATGAACTAGAGATATAATTTCATGTCTCATTTGACCCTCAATTATATTATGACGTCATCAAAATGGCGTCGGAATTCAAAAAATCCATTTTGCCTATTATGACGTCATTATAATTATGCAAATCTTGCTCTAACTCCGTGAATATTGGTCAATTTTCACCCAATTTTTGATATGTTGTAGCTTAGTTCTTACTCTTTCTGAGTTATTGCCTTTATTTTTCATTTTGATAGACAAATCATCCTCAAAAATTGCAAATAATAATGGCATGTCATTTTTACTCATTTTGCGTGTAATCTCTATGGGACATGACTTTTTCTCAAAACTAGATTCTACATTCTTCTATTTCGTAAGCCATATCTCCAATTTTTGTTGCTAGTTATCCCTGAGCTTTTAGTATGTTGTAGCTGAGATTCTAAGCTTTCGGTTGCGTTTCCTTCATTTTCCGATCAGATGTCGGGATCATGCCCGTAATTCACTTGCAAGATTGGATTTGAGATTCTGGTGTTTTGCTTACGTGTTAAGTCTATGGGAAATATTCTAGCTCAATCGGTTAGGCGTCACACTTACTTCTCATTCCATCATGCAGGCAGGGGTTCGAGTCCGCGGGTGAACATGATTTTTTTTTTTTTTTTTTTTTTTTTAGCTATCTTGCCCACGATCAATTATAAGAATTCTAACAAATAATAGCTAAAATATTGCAAAATAAAACAGATTATAATTACTTTTTTATATCATATCTATTTATCTGTCTGTCTATCTACCTACATGACATATCTATCTCTCTGTCTAATATATATCTTTCTGTTTGAATACGTCCCTCTCTCTCTATCTATCCATATGTCTGTCTGTCTATCTACCTACATTGTATATCTATCTGTCTGTTTATCTCTCTCTCTCTCTCTCTGTCTAATATATATGTATCTATCTGTTTAGATATGTCTATCTATCTATCCATCCATCTGCCTGTCTCTATCTATCTATCTATCTATCTATATATCTATCTATCTATCTGTCTGTCTGTCTCTCTATCTATCTATCTATCTGTCTATCTATCTATCTATCTATCTATCTATATGTCTGTCTCTCTATTCATCTATATGTCTGTCTCTCTATCTATCTCTGTCTCGATCTCTATCAATCTATATGTCTGTCTCTGTATCTATCTATATGTCTATCTATCTATCTATCTATCTATCTATCTATCTATCTATATATCTATCTATATGTCTGTCTCTCTATCTATCTATATTTCTGTCTCTCTGTCTATCTATATGTTTGTCTATCTATATGTCTGTCTATCTATCCATGAAGCTATCACGAGAAGGAGAACCATCTTCCAATTTCTCTCTTAATCCTTTGTTATCGCTTCCTTCGGGCGAAGCAACGATATCTAACATCAATTGGCGAGCCGCCAGGCGAAAGTTAGAGCCCGCTTACATAACGCGATAGGACCACGCAGCATGAAGCTATTACGAGATAGCTCGTAATAGCTTCATGATATGTCTGTCTCTCTATCTATATATATGTCTGTCTATCTATCTGTCTATCTATCTATCTGTCTGTCTCTCTTTCTATCTATATGTTTATATATGTTTTATTAATATAACCACCAATCATCTCTCTATCTATCTATATATCTATATATCTATCAATCTATCTCTCTATCTATAAGTCTGTCTCTCTATCTATCTATATGTCTGTCTCTCTATCTATATGTCTGTCTCTCTATATCTATCTATATATGTCTATGTTTTATTAATATAACCACCTATAATTTATCTCTCCATCCATCACTCCATCCATCTAATATAATTATCTTTCTTGTATGTATCTGTTTGATTATGTAAATCTGTTTGTCTATCTATTTTTCAATCTAATATCTGTTTAAATATTTTTTTCCTGTTTATCTATCTATACGACAGACCACCTAATTCGTCCGCATGACGAATTAAAATCTAGTTAGGTGGTCTGTCTATGACAGATCACCTATTATGTTTGTCCGAATTTTCTTTCTTTATTATTTATTAGGTGGTCTGTCTATGACAGATCACCTATTATGTTTGTCCGAATTTTCTTTCTTTATTATTTATTATTTATTAGGTGGTCTGTCTATGACAGATCACCTTTTATGTTTGTCCGAATTTTCTTTCTTTATTTATTTATTTATTTATTATTTCTTATTTTTATTTCCTCCATTTCTTGTGGACAGCAAATCTCAGAAAGTCCATATTCAATAATCATCAAAATATCACCACATATCAACATCAATAAGACCTCAATTCTGCAAGAATCTTAATGTCATGACGTCATCATGACGTCATCTAGACGCCATTTTGTAAAATCACATTATCAATCATATCTCCATTATCAATTATCAAAAATCAATCAAATTCACATGACATAAACTTCAGATCAAGGGTCATCAGGTCATGTCATCAAAGGTCACCTGAAGGTCACGACGCGCGCGTACGCGCGCGTCAAAATTTTAAAATGCTAAAAATCACTTTTTGACCAAAACAGAGTACGTTTTAGGTCATTTTAAGCATTTCAAAAAATTGCGCGCGCAAACGTATGCGCGCGCGTTTCCGCGCGTAACGCCTTGAATGCAACTCAGAAACACCGTTTTTTTTTTTTCATTGCATTGATCATATAATTTTGAGCAATTTGATACCTTGATCAACCTTCTACGACCATTAATAAGGAAATTAACACCCGTTAAAGTTTGCAGCACGTGTGCGCGCGAGCTCTCACTATAGGCCATATATGGGCAAAAACATGCCTATAGAAAATCCGCTGTAGCTCTTCAGAACGCGTGGGGACCCCCAATTTTTTTTTCATATTTTGATAGAGTATGAACTAGAGATATAATTTCATGTCTCATTTGACCCTCAATTATATTATGACGTCATCAAAATGGCGTCGGAAGTCAAAAAATCCATTTTGCGTATTATGACGTCATTATAATTATGCAAATCTTGCTCTAACTCCGTGAATATCGGTCTATTTTCACCCAATTTTTGATATGTTGTAGCTTAGTTCTTACTCTTTCTGCGTTATTGCCTTTATTTTTCATTTTGATAAACAGATCATCCTCAAAAATTGCAAATAATAATGGCATGTCATTTTTACTCATTTTGCGTGTAATCTCTATGGGACATGACTTTTTCTCAAAACTAGATTCTACATTTTTCTATTTCGTAAGCCATATCTCCAATTTTTGTTGCTAGTTATCCCTGAGCTTTTAGTATGTTGTAGCTGAGATTCTAAGCTTTCGGTTGCGTTTCCTTCATTTTCCGATCAGATGTCGGGATCATGCCCGTAATTCACTTGCAAGATTGGATTTGAGATTCTGGTGTTTTGCTTACGTGTTAAGTCTATGGGAAATATTCTAGCTCAATCGGTTAGGCGTCAGACTTACTTCTCATTCCATCATGCAGGCAGGGGTTCGAGTCCGCGGGTGAACATGATTTTTTTTTTTTTTAATTTTTTTTTTAGCTATCTTGCCCACGATCAATTATAAGAATTCTAACAAATAATAGCTAAAATATTGCAAAATAAAACAGATTATAATTACTTTTTTATATCATATCTATTTATCTGTCTGTCTATCTACCTACATGACATATCTATCTCTCTGTCTAATATATATCTTTCTGTTTGAATACGTCCCTCTCTCTCTATCTATCCATATGTCTGTCTGTCTATCTACCTACATTGTATATCTATCTGTCTGTTTATCTCTCTCTCTCTCTCTCTGTCTAATATATATGTATCTATCTGTTTAGATATGTCTATCTATCTATCCATCCATCTGCCTGTCTCTATCTATCTATCTATCTATATATCTATCTATCTATCTGTCTGTCTGTCTCTCTATCTATCTATCTATCTATCTGTCTATCTATCTATCTATCTATATGTCTGTCTCTCTATTCATCTATATGTCTGTCTCTCTATCTATCTCTGTCTCGATCTCTATCAATCTATATGTCTGTCTCTGTATCTATCTATATGTCTATCTATCTATCTATCTATCTATCTATCTATCTATCTATATATCTATCTATATGTCTGTCTCTCTATCTATCTATATTTCTGTCTCTCTTTCTATCTATATGTTTGTCTATCTATATGTCTGTCTATCTATCCATGAAGCTATCACGAGAAGGAGAACCATCTTCCAATTTCTCTCTTAATCCTTTGTTATCGCTTCCTTCGGGCGAAGGAACGATATCTAACATCAATTGGCGAGCCGCCAGGCGAAAGTTAGAGCCCGCTTACATAACGCGATAGGACCACGCAGCATGAAGCTATTACGAGATAGCTCGTAATAGCTTCATGATATGTCTGTCTCTCTATCTATATATATGTCTGTCTATCTATCTGTCTATCTATCTATCTGTCTGTCTCTCTTTCTATCTATATGTTTATATATGTTTTATTAATATAACCACCAATCATCTCTCTATCTATCTATATATCTATATATCTATCAATCTATCTCTCTATCTATAAGTCTGTCTCTCTATCTATCTATATGTCTGTCTCTCTATCTATATGTCTGTCTCTCTATATCTATCTATATATGTCTATGTTTTATTAATATAACCACCTATAATTTATCTCTCCATCCATCACTCCATCCATCTAATATAATTATCTTTCTTGTATGTATCTGTTTGATTATGTAAATCTGTTTGTCTATCTATTTTTCAATCTAATATCTGTTTAAATATTTTTTTCCTGTTTATCTATCTATACGACAGACCACCTAATTCGTCCGCATGACGAATTAAAATCTAGTTATTTCTTATTTTTATTTCCTCCATTTCTTGTGGACAGCAAATCTCAGAAAGTTCATATTCAATAATCATCAAAATATCAGCACATATCAACATCAATAAGACCTCAATTCTGCAAGAATCTTAATGTCATGACGTCATCATGACGTCATCTAGACGCCATTTTGTAAAATCACATTATCAATCATATCTCCATTATCAAATATCAAAAATAAATCAAATTCACATGACATAAACTTCAGATCAAGGGTCATCAGGTCATGTCATCAAAGGTCACCTGAAGGTCACGACGCGCGCGTACGCGCGCGTCAAAATTTTAAAATGCTAAAAATCACTTTTTGACCAAAACAGAGTACGTTTTAGGTCATTTTAAGCATTTCAAAAAATTGCGCGCGCAAACGTATGCGCGCGCGTTTCCGCGCGTAACGCCTCAATGCAACTCAGAAACACCGTTTTTTTTTATTTCATTGCATTGATCATATAATTTTGAGCAATTTGATACCTTGATCAACCTTCTACGACCATTAATAAGGAAATTAACACCCGTTAAAGTTTGCAGCACGTGTGCGCGCGAGCTCTCACTATAGGCCATATATGGGCAAAAACATGCCTATAGAAAAATCCGCTGTAGCTCTTCAGAACGCATGGGGACCCCCAATTTTTTTTTCATATTTTGATAGAGTATGAACTAGAGATATAATTTCATGTCTCATTTGACCCTCAATTATATTATGACGTCATCAAAATGGCGTCGGAATTCAAAAAATCCATTTTGCCTATTATGACGTCATTATAATTATGCAAATCTTGCTCTAACTCCGTGAATATTGGTCAATTTTCACCCAATTTTTGATATGTTGTAGCTTAGTTCTTACTCTTTCTGAGTTATTGCCTTTATTTTTCATTTTGATAGACAAATCATCCTCAAAAATTGCAAATAATAATGGCATGTCATTTTTACTCATTTTGCGTGTAATCTCTATGGGACATGACTTTTTCTCAAAACTAGATTCTACATTCTTCTATTTCGTAAGCCATATCTCCAATTTTTGTTGCTAGTTATCCCTGAGCTTTTAGTATGTTGTAGCTGAGATTCTAAGCTTTCGGTTGCGGCTCCTTCATTTTCCGATCAGATGTCGGGATCATGCCCGTAATTCACTTGCAAGATTGGATTTGAGATTCTGGTGTTTTGCTTACGTGTTAAGTCTATGGGAAATATTCTAGCTCAATCGGTTAGGCGTCAGACTTACTTCTCATTCCATCATGCAGGCAGGGGTTCGAGTCCGCGGGTGAACATGATTTTTTTTTTTTTTTTTTTTTTTTTAGCTATCTTGCCCACGATCAATTATAAGAATTCTAACAAATAATAGCTAAAATATTGCAAAATAAAACAGATTATAATTACTTTTTTCTATCATATCTATTTATCTGTCTGTCTATCTACCTACATGACATATCTATCTCTCTGTCTAATATATATCTTTCTGTTTGAATACGTCCCTCTCTCTCTATCTATCCATATGTCTGTCTGTCTATCTACCTACATTGTATATCTATCTGTCTGTTTATCTCTCTCTCTCTCTCTCTGTCTAATATATATGTATCTATCTGTTTAGATATGTCTATCTATCTATCCATCCATCTGCCTGTCTCTATCTATCTATCTATCTATCTATATATCTATCTATCTATCTGTCTGTCTGTCTCTCTATCTATCTATCTATCTGTCTATCTATCTATCTATCTATCTATATGTCTGTCTCTCTATTCATCTATATGTCTGTCTCTCTATCTATCTCTGTCTCGATCTCTATCAATCTATATGTCTGTCTCTGTATCTATCTATATGTCTATCTATCTATCTATCTATCTATCTATCTATCTATATATCTATCTATATGTCTGTCTCTCTATCTATCTATATTTCTGTCTCTCTGTCTATCTATATGTTTGTCTATCTATATGTCTGTCTATCTATCCATGAAGCTATCACGAGAAGGAGAACCATCTTCCAATTTCTCTCTTAATCCTTTGTTATCGCTTCCTTCGGGCGAAGGAACGATATCTAACATCAATTGGCGAGCCGCCAGGCGAAAGTTAGAGCCCGCTTACATAACGCGATAGGACCACGCAGCATGAAGCTATTACGAGATAGCTCGTAATAGCTTCATGATATGTCTGTCTCTCTATCTATATATATGTCTGTCTATCTATCTGTCTATCTATCTATCTGTCTGTCTCTCTTTCTATCTATATGTTTATATATGTTTTATTAATATAACCACCAATCATCTCTCTATCTATCTATATATCTATATATCTATCAATCTATCTCTCTATCTATAAGTCTGTCTCTCTATCTATCTATATGTCTGTCTCTCTATCTATATGTCTGTCTCTCCATATCTATCTATATATGTCTATGTTTTATTAATATAACCACCTATAATCTATCTCTCCATCCATCACTCCATCCATCTAATATAATTATCTTTCTTGTATGTATCTGTTTGATTATGTAAATCTGTTTGTCTATCTATTTTTCAATCTAATATCTGTTTAAATATTTTTTTCCTGTTTATCTATCTATACGACAGACCACCTAATTCGTCCGCATGACGAATTAAAATCTAGTTAGGTGGTCTGTCTATGACAGATCACCTCTTATGTTTGTCCGAATTTTCTTTCTTTATTTATTTATTTATTTTTATTTATTATTTTTATTTCCTCCATTTCTTGTGGACAGCAAATCTCAGAAAGTTCATATTCAATAATCATCAAAATATCAGCACATATCAACATCAATAAGACCTCAATTCTGCAAGAATCTTAATGTCATGACGTCATCATGACGTCATCTAGACGCCATTTTGTAAAATCACATTATCAATCATATCTCCATTATCAATTATCAAAAATAAATCAAATTCACATGACATAAACTTCAGATCAAGGGTCATCAGGTCATGTCATCAAAGGTCACCTGAAGGTCACGACGCGCGCGTACGCGCGCGTCAAAATTTTAAAATGCTAAAAATCACTTTTTGACCAAAACAGAGTACGTTTTAGGTCATTTTAAGCATTTCAAAAAATTGCGCGCGCAAACGTATGCGCGCGCGTTTCCGCGCGTAACGCCTTGAATGCAACTCAGAAACACCGTTTTTTTTATTTCATTGCATTGATCATATAATTTTGAGCAATTTGATACCTTGATCAACCTTCTACGACCATTAATAAGGAAATTAACACCCGTTAAAGTTTGCAGCACGTGTGCGCGCGAGCTCTCACTATAGGCCATATATGGGCAAAAACATGCCTATAGAAAATCCGCTGTAGCTCTTCAGAACGCGTGGGGACCCCCAATTTTTTTTTTCATATTTTGATAGAGTATGAACTAGAGATATAATTTCATGTCTCATTTGACCCTCAATTATATTATGACGTCATCAAAATGGCGTCGGAAGTCAAAAAATCCATTTTGCCTATTATGACGTCATTATAGTTATGCAAATCTTGCTCTAACTCCGTGAATATCGGTCTATTTTCACCCAATTTTTGATATGTTGTAGCTTAGTTCTTACTCTTTCTGAGTTATTGCCTTTATTTTTCATTTCGATAAACAGATCATCCTCAAAAATTGCAAATAATAATGGCATGTCATTTTTACTCATTTTGCGTGTAATCTCTATGGGACATGACTTTTTCTCAAAACTAGATTCTACATTCTTCTATTTCGTAAGCCATATCTCCAATTTTTGTTGCTAGTTATCCCTGAGCTTTTAGTATGTAGTAGCTGAGATTCTAAGCTTTCGGTTGCGTTTCCTTCATTTTCCGATCAGATGTCGGGATCATGCCCGTAATTCACTTGCAAGATTGGATTTGAGATTCTGGTGTTTTGCTTACGTGTTAAGTCTATGGGAAATATTCTAGCTCAATCGGTTAGGCGTCAGACTTACTTCTCATTCCATCATGCAGGCAGGGGTTCGAGTCCGCGGGTGAACATGATTTTTTTTTTTTTTTTTTTTTTTTTAGCTATCTTGCCCACGATCAATTATAAGAATTCTAACAAATAATAGCTAAAATATTGCAAAATAAAACAGATTATAATTACTTTTTTATATCATATCTATTTATCTGTCTGTCTATCTACCTACATGACATATCTATCTCTCTGTCTAATATATATCTTTCTGTTTGAATACGTCCCTCTCTCTCTATCTATCCATATGTCTGTCTGTCTATCTACCTACATTGTATATCTATCTGTCTGTTTATCTCTCTCTCTCTCTCTCTGTCTAATATATATGTATCTATCTGTTTAGATATGTCTATCTATCTATCCATCCATCTGCCTGTCTCTATCTATCTATCTATCTATCTATATATCTATCTATCTATCTGTCTGTCTGTCTCTCTATCTATCTATCTATCTATCTGTCTATCTATCTATCTATCTATCTATCTATATGTCTGTCTCTCTATTCATCTATATGTCTGTCTCTCTATCTATCTCTGTCTCGATCTCTATCAATCTATATGTCTGTCTCTGTATCTATCTATATGTCTATCTATCTATCTATCTATCTATCTATATATCTATCTATATGTCTGTCTCTCTATCTATCTATCTATATTTCTGTATCTCTGTCTATCTATATGTTTGTCTATCTATATGTCTGTCTATCTATCCATGAAGCTATCACGAGAAGGAGAACCATCTTCCAATTTCTCTCTTAATCCTTTGTTATCGCTTCCTTCGGGCGAAGGAACGATATCTAACATCAATTGGCGAGCCGCCAGGCGAAAGTTAGAGCCCGCTTACATAACGCGATAGGACCACGCAGCATGAAGCTATTACGAGATAGCTCGTAATAGCTTCATGATATGTCTGTCTCTCTATCTATATATATGTCTGTCTATCTATCTGTCTATCTATCTATCTGTCTGTCTCTCTTTCTATCTATATGTTTATATATGTTTTATTAATATAACCACCAATCATCTCTCTATCTATCTATATATCTATATATCTATCAATCTATCTCTCTATCTATAAGTCTGTCTCTCTATCTATCTATATGTCTGTCTCTCTATCTATATGTCTGTCTCTCTATATCTATCTTTATATGTCTATGTTTTATTAATATAACCACCTATAATTTATCTCTCCATCCATCACTCCATCCATCTAATATAATTATCTTTCTTGTATGTATCTGTTTGATTATGTAAATCTGTTTGTCTATCTATTTTTCAATCTAATATCTGTTTAAATATTTTTTTCCTGTTTATCTATCTATACGACAGACCACCTAATTCGTCCGCATGACGAATTAAAATCTAGTTATTTATTATTTCTTATTTCTTATTTTTATTTCCTCCATTTCTTGTGGACAGCAAATCTCAGAAAGTTCATATTCAATAATCATCAAAATATCAGCACATATCAACATCAATAAGACCTCAATTCTGCAAGAATCTTAATGTCATGACGTCATCATGACGTCATCTAGACGCCATTTTGTAAAATCACATTATCAATCATATCTCCATTATCAAATATCAAAAATAAATCAAATTCACATGACATAAACTTCAGATCAAGGGTCATCAGGTCATGTCATCAAAGGTCACCTGAAGGTCACGACGCGCGCGTACGCGCGCGTCAAAATTTTAAAATGCTAAAAATCACTTTTTGACCAAAACAGAGTACGTTTTAGGTCATTTTAAGCATTTCAAAAAATTGCGCGCGCAAACGTATGCGCGCGCGTTTCCGCGCGTAACGCCTTGAATGCAACTCAGAAACACCGTTTTTTTTATTTCATTGCATTGATCATATAATTTTGAGCAATTTGATACCTTGATCAACCTTCTACGACCATTAATAAGGAAATTAACACCCGTTAAAGTTTGCAGCACGTGTGCGCGCGAGCTCTCACTATAGGCCATATATGGGCAAAAACATGCCTATAGAAAATCCGCTGTAGCTCTTCAGAACGCATGGGGACCCCCAATTTTTTTTTCATATTTTGATAGAGTATGAACTAGAAATATAATTTCATGTCTCATTTGACCCTCAATTATATTATGACGTCATCAAAATGGCGTCGGAATTCAAAAAATCCATTTTGCCTATTATGACGTCATTATAATTATGCAAATCTTGCTCTAACTCCGTGAATATTGGTCAATTTTCACCCAATTTTTGATATGTTGTAGCTTAGTTCTTACTCTTTCTGTGTTATTGCCTTTATTTTTCATTTTGATAGACAAATCATCCTCAAAAATTGCAAATAATAATGGCATGTCATTTTTACTCATTTTGCGTGTAATCTCTATGGGACATGACTTTTTCTCAAAACTAGATTCTACATTCTTCTATTTCGTAAGCCATATCTCCAATTTTTGTTGCTAGTTATCCCTGAGCTTTTAGTATGTTGTAGCTGAGATTCTAAGCTTTCGGTTGCGTTTCCTTCATTTTCCGATCAGATGTCGGGATCATGCCCGTAATTCACTTGCAAGATTGGATTTGAGATTCTGGTGTTTTGCTTACGTGTTAAGTCTATGGGAAATATTCTAGCTCAATCGGTTAGGCGTCAGACTTACTTCTCATTCCATCATGCAGGCAGGGGTTCGAGTCCGCGGGTGAACATGATTTTTTTTTTTTTTTTTTTTTTTTTAGCTATCTTGCCCACGATCAATTATAAGAATTCTAACAAATAATAGCTAAAATATTGCAAAATAAAACAGATTATAATTACTTTTTTATATCATATCTATTTATCTGTCTGTCTATCTACCTACATGACATATCTATCTCTCTGTCTAATATATATCTTTCTGTTTGAATACGTCCCTCTCTCTCTATCTATCCATATGTCTGTCTGTCTATCTACCTACATTGTATATCTATCTGTCTGTTTATCTCTCTCTCTCTCTCTCTGTCTAATATATATGTATCTATCTGTTTAGATATGTCTATCTATCTATCCATCCATCTGCCTGTCTCTATCTATCTATCTATCTATCTATATATCTATCTATCTATCTGTCTGTCTGTCTCTCTATCTATCTATCTATCTGTCTATCTATCTATCTATCTATCTATATGTCTGTCTCTCTATTCATCTATATGTCTGTCTCTCTATCTATCTCTGTCTCTCTATCAATCTATATGTCTGTCTCTTACGAGATAGCTCGTAATAGCTTCATGATATGTCTGTCTCTCTATCTATATGTCTGTCTAGATCTATCTGTCTATCTATCTATCTGTCTGTCTCTCTTTCTATCTATATGTTTATCTATGTTTTATTAATATAACCACCAATCATCTCTCTCTCTCTCTATCTATCTATATATCTATCAATCAATCTATCGATCTATAAGTCTGTCTCTCTATCTATCTATATGTCTGTGTCTCTATCTATCTATATGTCTATGTTTTATTAATATAACCACCTATAATTGATCTCTCCATCCATCACTCCATCCATCTACTATAATTATATATCTTTCTTGTATGTATCTGTTTGATTATGTAAATCTGTTTGTCTATCTATTTTTCAATCTAATATCTGTTTAAATATTTTTTTCCTGTTTATCTATCTATACGACAGACCACCTAATTCGTCCGCATGACGAATTAAAATCTAGTTAGGTGGTCTGTCTATGACAGATCACCTCTTATGTTTGTCCGAATTTTCTTTCTTTATTTATTTATTTATTTATTTATTTTTATTTCTTATTTTTATTTCCTCCATTTCTTGTGGACAGCAAATCTCAGAAAGTTCATATTCAATAATCATCAAAATATCACCACATATCAACATCAATAAGACCTCAATTCTGCAAGAATCTTAATGTCATGACGTCATCATGACGTCATCTAGACGCCATTTTGTAAAATCACATTATCAATCATATCTCCATTATCAATTATCAAAAATAAATCAAATTCACATGACATAAACTTCAGATCAAGAGTCATCAAATCATGTCATCAAAGGTCACCTGAAGGTCACGACGCGCGCGTACGCGCGCGTCAAAATTTTAAAATGCTAAAAATCACTTTTTGACCAAAACAGAGTACGTTTTAGGTAATTTTAAGCATTTCAAAAAATTGCGCGCGCAAACGTATGCGCGCGCGTTTCCGCGCGTAACGCCTTGAATGCAACTCAGAAACACCGTTTTTTTTATTTCATTGCATTGATCATATAATTTTGAGCAATTTGATACCTTGATCAACCTTCTACGACCATTAATAAGGAAATTAACACCCGTTAAAGTTTGCAGCACGTGTGCGCGCGAGCTCTCACTATAGGCCATATATGGGCAAAAACATGCCTATAGAAAATCCGCTGTAGCTCTTCAGAACGCATGGGGACCCCCAATTTTTTTTTCATATTTTGATAGAGTATGAACTAGAGATATAATTTCATGTCTCATTTGACCCTCAATTATATTATGACGTCATCAAAATGGCGTCGGAATTCAAAAAATCCATTTTGCCTATTATGACGTCATTATAATTATGCAAATCTTGCTCTAACTCCGTGAATATTGGTCAATTTTCACCCAATTTTTGATATGTTGTAGCTTAGTTCTTACTCTTTCTGAATTATTGCCTTTATTTTTCATTTTGACAGACAAATCATCCTCAAAAATTGCAAATAATAATGGCATGTCATTTTCACTCATTTTGCGTGTAATCTCTATGGGACATGACTTTTTCTCAAAACTAGATTCTACATTCTTCTATTTCGTAAGCCATATCTCCAATTTTTGTTGCTAGTTATCCCTGAGCTTTTAGTATGTTTTAGCTGAGATTCTAAGCTTTCGGTTGCGCTTCCTTCATTTTCCGATCAGATGTCGGGATCATGCCCGTAATTCACTTGCAAGATTGGATTTGAGATTCTGGTGTTTTGCTTACGTGTTAAGTCTATGGGAAATATTCTAGCTCAATCGGTTAGGCGTCAGACTTACTTCTCATTCCATCATGCAGGCAGGGGTTCGAGTCCGCGGATGAACATGATTTTTTTTTTTTTTTTTTTTTTTTAGCTATCTTGCCCACGATCAATTATAAGAATTCTAACAAATAATAGCTAAAATATTGCAAAATAAAACAGATTATAATTACTTTTTTATATCATATCTATTTATCTGTCTGTCTATCTACCTACATGACATATCTATCTCTCTGTCTAATATATATCTTTCTGTTTGAATACGTCCCTCTCTCTCTATCTATCCATATGTCTGTCTGTCTATCTACCTACATTGTATATCTATCTGTCTGTTTATCTCTCTCTCTCTCTCTCTGTCTAATATATATGTATCTATCTGTTTAGATATGTCTATCTATCTATCCATCCATCTGGCTGTCTCTATCTATCTATCTATCTATCTATCTATCTATCTATCTATCTGTCTGTCTGTCTCTCTATCTATCTATCTATCTATCTGTCTATCTATCTATCTATCTATCTATATGTCTGTCTCTCTATTCATCTATATGTCTGTCTCTCTATCTATCTCTGTCTCGATCTCTATCAATCTATATGTCTGTCTCTGTATCTATCTATATGTCTATCTATCTATCTATCTATCTATCTATATATCTATCTATATGTCTGTCTCTCTATCTATCTATATTTCTGTCTCTCTGTCTATCTATATGTTTGTCTATCTATATGTCTGTCTATCTATCCATGAAGCTATCACGAGAAGGAGAACCATCTTCCAATTTCTCTCTTAATCCTTTGTTATCGCTTCCTTCGGGCGAAGGAACGATATCTAACATCAATTGGCGAGCCGCCAGGCGAAAGTTAGAGCCCGCTTACATAACGCGATAGGACCACGCAGCATGAAGCTATTACGAGATAGCTCGTAATAGCTTCATGATATGTCTGTCTCTCTATCTATATATATGTCTGTCTATCTATCTGTCTATCTATCTATCTATCTGTCTGTCTCTCTTTCTATCTATATGTTTATATATGTTTTATTAATATAACCACCAATCATCTCTCTATCTATCTATATATCTATATATCTATCAATCTATCTCTCTATCTATAAGTCTGTCTCTCTATCTATCTATATGCCTGTCTCTCTATCTATATGTCTGTCTCTCTATATCTATCTATATATGTCTATGTTTTATTAATATAACCACCTATAATTTATCTCTCCATCCATCACTCCATCCATCTAATATAATTATCTTTCTTGTATGTATCTGTTTGATTATGTAAATCTGTTTGTCTATCTATTTTTCAATCTAATATCTGTTTAAATATTTTTTTCCTGTTTATCTATCTATACGACAGACCACCTAATTCGTCCGCATGACGAATTAAAATCTAGTTTATTTTTATTTCTTATTTTTATTTCCTCCATTTCTTGTGGACAGCAAATCTCAGAAAGTTCATATTCAATAATCATCAAAATATCACCACATATCAACATCAATAAGACCTCAATTCTGCAAGAATCTTAATGTCATGACGTCATCATGACGTCATCTAGACGCCATTTTGTAAAATCACATTATCAATCATATCTCCATTATCAATTATCAAAAATAAATCAAATTCACATGACATAAACTTCAGATCAAGGGTCATCAGGTCATGTCATCAAAGGTCACCTGAAGGTCACGACGCGCGCGTACGCGCGCGTCAAAATTTTAAAATGCTAAAAATCACTTTTTGACCAAAACAGAGTACGTTTTAGGTCATTTTAAGCATTTCAAAAAATTGCGCGCGCAAACGTATGCGCGCGCGTTTCCGCGCGTAACGCCTTGAATGCAACTCAGAAACACCGTTTTTTTTATTTCATTGCATTGATCATATAATTTTGAGCAATTTGATACCTTGATCAACCTTCTACGACCATTAATAAGGAAATTAACACCCGTTAAAGTTTGCAGCACGTGTGCGCGCGAGCTCTCACTATAGGCCATATATGGGCAAAAACATGCCTATAGAAAATCCGCTGTAGCTCTTCAGAACGCATGGGGACCCCCAATTTTTTTTTCATATTTTGATAGAGTATGAACTAGAGATATAATTTCATGTCTCATTTGACCCTCAATTATATTATGACGTCATCAAAATGGCGTCGGAATTCAAAAAATCCATTTTGCCTATTATGACGTCATTATAATTATGCAAATCTTGCTCTAACTCCGTGAATATTGGTCAATTTTCACCCAATTTTTGATATGTTGTAGCTTAGTTCTTACTCTTTCTGAGTTATTGCCTTTATTTTTCATTTTGATAGACAAATCATCCTCAAAAATTGCAAATAATAATGGCATGTCATTTTTACTCATTTTGCGTGTAATCTCTATGGGACATGACTTTTTCTCAAAACTAGATTCTACATTCTTCTATTTCGTAAGCCATATCTCCAATTTTTGTTGCTAGTTATCCCTGAGCTTTTAGTATGTTGTAGCTGAGATTCTAAGCTTTCGGTTGCGTTTCCTTCATTTTTCGATCAGATGTCGGGATCATGCCCGTAATTTACTTGCAAGATTGGATTTGAGATTCTGGTGTTTTGCTTACGTGTTAAGTCTATGGGAAATATTCTAGCTCAATCGGTTAGGCGTCAGACTTACTTCTCATTCCATCATGCAGGCAGGGGTTCGAGTCCGCGGGTGAACATGATTTTTTTTTTTTTTTTTTTTTTTTTAGCTATCTTGCCCACGATCAATTATAAGAATTCTAACAAATAATAGCTAAAATATTGCAAAATAAAACAGATTATAATTACTTTTTTATATCATATCTATTTATCTGTCTGTCTATCTACCTACATGACATATCTATCTCTCTGTCTAATATATATCTTTCTGTTTGAATACGTCCCTCTCTCTCTATCTATCCATATGTCTGTCTGTCTATCTACCTACATTGTATATCTATCTGTCTGTTTATCTCTCTCTCTCTCTCTCTGTCTAATATATATGTATCTATCTGTTTAGATATGTCTATCTATCTATCCATCCATCTGCCTGTCTCTATCTATCTATCTATCTATATATCTATCTATCTATCTGTCTGTCTGTCTCTCTATCTATCTATCTATCTGTCTATCTATCTATCTATCTATCTATATGTCTGTCTCTCTATTCATCTATATGTCTGTCTCTCTATCTATCTCTGTCTCGATCTCTATCAATCTATATGTCTGTCTCTGTATCTATCTATATGTCTATCTATCTATCTATCTATCTATCTATCTATCTATCTATATATCTATCTATATGTCTGTCTCTCTATCTATCTATATTTCTGTCTCTCTGTCTATCTATATGTTTGTCTATCTATATGTCTGTCTATCTATCCATGAAGCTATCACGAGAAGGAGAACCATCTTCCAATTTCTCTCTTAATCCTTTGTTATCGCTTCCTTCGGGCGAAGGAACGATATCTAACATCAATTGGCGAGCCGCCAGGCGAAAGTTAGAGCCCGCTTACATAACGCGATAGGACCACGCAGCATGAAGCTATTACGAGATAGCTCGTAATAGCTTCATGATATGTCTGTCTCTCTATCTATATATATGTCTGTCTATCTATCTGTCTATCTATCTATCTGTCTGTCTCTCTTTCTATCTATATGTTTATATATGTTTTATTAATATAACCACCAATCATCTCTCTATCTATCTATATATCTATATATCTATCAATCTATCTCTCTATCTATAAGTCTGTCTCTCTATCTATCTATATGTCTGTCTCTCTATCTATATGTCTGTCTCTCTATATCTATCTATATATGTCTATGTTTTATTAATATAACCACCTATAATTTATCTCTCCATCCATCACTCCATCCATCTAATATAATTATCTTTCTTGTATGTATCTGTTTGATTATGTAAATCTGTTTGTCTATCTATTTTTCAATCTAATATCTGTTTAAATATTTTTTTCCTGTTTATCTATCTATACGACAGACCACCTAATTCGTCCGCATGACGAATTAAAATCTAGTTTTTATTAGGTGGTCTGTCTATGACAGATCACCTCTTATGTTTGTCCGAATTTTCTTTCTTTATTTATTTATTTATTTATTTATTTTTATTTCTTATTTTTATTTCCTCCATTTCTTGTGGACAGCAAATCTCAGAAAGTTCATATTCAATAATCATCAAAATATCACCACATATCAACATCAATAAGACCTCAATTCTGCAAGAATCTTAATGTCATGACGTCATCATGACGTCATCTAGACGCCATTTTGTAAAATCACATTATCAATCATATCTCCATTATCAATTATCAAAAATCAATCAAATTCACATGACATAAACTTCAGATCAAGAGTCATCAAATCATGTCATCAAAGGTCACCTGAAGGTCACGACGCGCGCGTACGCGCGCGTCAAAATTTTAAAATGCTAAAAATCACTTTTTGACCAAAACAGAGTACGTTTTAGGTAATTTTAAGCATTTCAAAAAATTGCGCGCGCAAACGTATGCGCGCGCGTTTCCGCGCGTAACGCCTTGAATGCAACTCAGAAACACCGTTTTTTTTATTTCATTGCATTGATCATATAATTTTGAGCAATTTGATACCTTGATCAACCTTCTACGACCATTAATAAGGAAATTAACACCCGTTAAAGTTTGCAGCACGTGTGCGCGCGAGCTCTCACTATAGGCCATATATGGGCAAAAACATGCCTATAGAAAATCCGCTGTAGCTCTTCAGAACGCATGGGGACCCCCAATTTTTTTTTCATATTTTGATAGAGTATGAACTAGAGATATAATTTCATGTCTCATTTGACCCTCAATTATATTATGACGTCATCAAAATGGCGTCGGAATTCAAAAAATCCATTTTGCCTATTATGACGTCATTATAATTATGCAAATCTTGCTCTAACTCCGTGAATATTGGTCAATTTTCACCCAATTTTTGATATGTTGTAGCTTAGTTCTTACTCTTTCTGAGTTATTGCCTTTATTTTTCATTTTGACAGACAAATCATCCTCAAAAATTGCAAATAATAATGGCATGTCATTTTCACTCATTTTGCGTGTAATCTCTATGGGACATGACTTTTTCTCAAAACTAGATTCTACATTCTTCTATTTCGTAAGCCATATCTCCAATTTTTGTTGCTAGTTATCCCTGAGCTTTTAGTATGTTGTAGCTGAGATTCTAAGCTTTCGGTTGCGTTTCCTTCATTTTCCGATCAGATGTCGGGATCATGCCCGTAATTCACTTGCAAGATTGGATTTGAGATTCTGGTGTTTTGCTTACGTGTTAAGTCTATGGGAAATATTCTAGCTCAATCGGTTAGGCGTCAGACTTACTTCTCATTCCATCATGCAGGCAGGGGTTCGAGTCCGCGGGTGAACATGATTTTTTTTTTTTTTTTTTTTTTTTTAGCTATCTTGCCCACGATCAATTATAAGAATTCTAACAAATAATAGCTAAAATATTGCAAAATAAAACAGATTATAATTACTTTTTTATATCATATCTATTTATCTGTCTGTCTATCTACCTACATGACATATCTATCTCTCTGTCTAATATATATCTTTCTGTTTGAATACGTCCCTCTCTCTCTATCTATCCATATGTCTGTCTGTCTATCTACCTACATTGTATATCTATCTGTCTGTTTATCTCTCTCTCTCTCTCTCTGTCTAATATATATGTATCTATCTGTTTAGATATGTCTATCTATCTATCCATCCATCTGCCTGTCTCTATCTATCTATCTATCTATATATCTATCTATCTATCTGTCTCTCTGTCTCTCTATCTATCTATCTATCTGTCTATCTATCTATCTATCTATCTATCTATATGTCTGTCTCTCTATTCATCTATATGTCTGTCTCTCTATCTATCTCTGTCTCGATCTCTATCAATCTATATGTCTGTCTCTGTATCTATCTATATGTCTATCTATCTATCTATCTATCTATATATCTATCTATATATCTATCTATATGTCTGTCTCTCTATCTATCTATATTTCTGTCTCTCTGTCTATCTATATGTTTGTCTATCTATATGTCTGTCTATCTATCCATGAAGCTATCACGAGAAGGGGAACCATCTTCCAATTTCTCTCTTAATCCTTTGTTATCGCTTCCTTCGGGCGAAGGAACGATATCTAACATCAATTGGCGAGCCGCCAGGCGAAAGTTAGAGCCCGCTTACATAACGCGATAGGACCACGCAGCATGAAGCTATTACGAGATAGCTCGTAATAGCTTCATGATATGTCTGTCTCTCTATCTATATAAATGTCTGTCTATCTATCTGTCTATCTATCTATCTGTCTGTCTCTCTTTCTATCTATATGTTTATATATGTTTTATTAATATAACCACCAATCATCTCTCTATCTCTCTATATATCTATATATCTATCAATCTATCTCTCTATCTATAAGTCTGTCTCTCTATCTATCTATATGTCTGTCTCTCTATCTATATGTCTGTCTCTCTATATCTATCTATATATGTCTATGTTTTATTAATATAACAACCTATAATTTATCTCTCCATCCATCACTCCATCCATCTAATATAATTATCTTTCTTGTATGTATCTGTTTGATTATGTAAATCTGTTTGTCTATCTATTTTTCAATCTAATATCTGTTTAAATATTTTTTTCCTGTTTATCTATCTATACGACAGACAACCTAATTCGTCCGCATGACGAATTAAAATCTAGTTTATTTCTTATTTTTATTTCCTCCATTTCTTGTGGACAGCAAATCTCAGAAAGTTCATATTCAATAATCATCAAAATATCACCACATATCAACATCATTAAGACCTCAATTCTGCAAGAATCTTAATGTCATGACGTCATCATGACGTCATCTAGACGCCATTTTGTAAAATCACATTATCAATCATATCTCCATTATCAATTATCAAAAATCAATCAAATTCACATGACATAAACTTCAGATCAAGGGTCATCAGGTTATGTCATCAAAGGTCACCTGAAGGTCACGACGCGCGCGTACGCGCGCGTCAAAATTTTAAAATGCTAAAAATCACTTTTTGACCAAAACAGAGTACGTTTTAGGTCATTTTAAGCATTTCAAAAAATTGCGCGCGCAAACGTATGCGCGCGCGTTTCCGCGCGTAACGCCTCAATGCAACTCAGAAACACCGTTTTTTTTTATTTCATTGCATTGATCATATAATTTTGAGCAATTTGATACCTTGATCAACCTTCTACGACCATTAATAAGGAAATTAACACCCGTTAAAATTTGCAGCACGTGTGCGCGCGAGCTCTCACTATAGGCCATATATGGGCAAAAACATGCCTATAGAAAATCCGCTGTAGCTCTTCAGAACGCATGGGGACCCCCAATTTTTTTTTCATATTTTGATAGAGTATGAACTAGAGATATAATTTCATGTCTCATTTGACCCTCAATTATATTATGACGTCATCAAAATGGCGTCGGAATTCAAAAAATCCATTTTGCCTATTATGACGTCATTATAATTATGCAAATCTTGCTCTAACTCCGTGAATATTGGTCAATTTTCACCCAATTTTTGATATGTTGTAGCTTAGTTCTTACTCTTTCTGAGTTATTGCCTTTATTTTTCATTTTGATAGACAAATCATCCTCAAAAATTGCAAATAATAATGGCATGTCATTTTTACTCATTTTGCGTGTAATCTCTATGGGACATGACTTTTTCTCAAAACTAGATTCTACATTCTTCTATTTCGTAAGCCATATCTCCAATTTTTGTTGCTAGTTATCCCTGAGCTTTTAGTATGTTGTAGCTGAGATTCTAAGCTTTCGGTTGCGTTTCCTTCATTTTCCGATCAGATGTCGGGATCATGCCCGTAATTCACTTGCAAGATTGGATTTGAGATTCTGGTGTTTTGCTTACGTGTTAAGTCTATGGGAAATATTCTAGCTCAATCGGTTAGGCGTCAGACTTACTTCTCATTCCATCATGCAGGCAGGGGTTCGAGTCCGCGGGTGAACATGATTTTTTTTTTAATTTTTTTTTTTTAGCTATCTTACGAAAGACCATTAGTGCCACGGAGAAAAAAAAAAAACTATTTCTACTAATCTGTTATAACAGATTACGGTATTTCTACTAATCTGTTTAAACAGATTATAATCTGTTATAACAGATTACGGTATTTCTACTAATCTGTTATAACATATTACGGTATTTCTACTAATCTGTTATAACAGATTACGGTATTTCTACTAATCTGTTTAAACAGATTATAATCTGTTATAACAGATTACGGTATTTCTACTAATCTGTTTAAAGAGATTATAATCTGTTATAACAGATTACGGTATTTCTACTAATCTGTTATAACAGATTACGGTATTTCTACTAATCTGTTATAACAGATTACGGTATTTCTACTAATCTGTTTAAACAGATTATAATCTGTTATAACAGATTAGTAGAAATACCGTAATCTGTTATAACAGATTAGTAGAAATACCGTAATCTGTTATAACAGATTATAATCTGTTTAAACAGATTAGTAGAAATACCGTAATCTGTTATAACAGATTAGTAGAAATACCGTAATCTGTTATAACAGATTATAATCTGTTTAAACAGATTAGTAGAAATACCGTAATCTGTTATAACAGATTATAATCTGTTTAAACAGATTAGTAGAAATACCGTAATCTGTTATAACAGATTAGTAGAAATACCGTAATCTGTTATAACAGATTAGTAGAAATACCGTAATCTATTATAACAGATTATAATCTGTTTAAACAGATTAGTAGAAATACCGTAATCTGTTATAACAGATTAGTAGAAATAGTGTTTTTTTTTCTCCGTGGCACTAATGGTCTTTCGTACTATCTTGCCCACGATCAATTATAAGAATTCTAACAAATAATAGCTAAAATATTGCAAAATAAAACAGATTATAATTACTTTTTTATATCATATCTATTTATCTGTCTGTCTATCTACCTACATGACATATCTATCTCTCTGTCTAATATATATCTTTCTGTTTGAATACGTCCCTCTCTCTCTATCTATCCATATGTCTGTCTGTCTATCTACCTACATTGTATATCTATCTGTCTGTTTATCTCTCTCTCTCTCTCTCTGTCTAATATATATGTATATATCTGTTTAGATATGTCTATCTATCTATCCATCCATCTGCCTGTCTCTATCTATCTATCTATCTATATATCTATCTATCTATCTGTCTGTCTGTCTCTCTATCTATCTATCTATCTATCTGTCTATCTATCTATCTATCTATCTATATGTCTGTCTCTCTATTCATCTATATGTCTGTCTCTCTATCTATCTCTGTCTCGATCTCTATCAATCTATATGTCTGTCTCTGTATCTATCTATATGTCTATCTATCTATCTATCTATCTATCTATCTATCTATATATCTATCTATATGTCTGTCTCTCTATCTATCTATATTTCTGTCTCTCTGTCTATCTATATGTTTGTCTATCTATATGTCTGTCTATCTATCCATGAAGCTATCACGAGAAGGAGAACCATCTTCCAATTTCTCTCTTAATCCTTTGTTATCGCTTCCTTCGGGCGAAGGAACGATATCTAACATCAATTGGCGAGCCGCCAGGCGAAAGTTAGAGCCCGCTTACATAACGCGATAGGACCACGCAGCATGAAGCTATTACGAGATAGCTCGTAATAGCTTCATGATATGTCTGTCTCTCTATCTATATATATGTCTGTCTATCTATCTGTCTATCTATCTATCTGTCTGTCTCTCTTTCTATCTATATGTTTATATATGTTTTATTAATATAACCACCAATCATCTCTCTATCTATCTATATATCTATATATCTATCAATCTATCTCTCTATCTATAAGTCTGTCTCTCTATCTATCTATATGTCTGTCTCTCTATCTATATGTCTGTCTCTCTATATCTATCTATATATGTCTATGTTTTATTAATATAACCACCTATAATTTATCTCTCCATCCATCACTCCATCCATCTAATATAATTATCTTTCTTGTATGTATCTGTTTGATTATGTAAATCTGTTTGTCTATCTATTTTTCAATCTAATATCTGTTTAAATATTTTTTTCCTGTTTATCTATCTATACGACAGACCACCTAATTCGTCCGCATGACGAATTAAAATCTAGTTTATTTTTATTTCTTATTTTTATTTCCTCCATTTCTTGTGGACAGCAAATCTCAGAAAGTTCATATTCAATAATCATCAAAATATCACCACATATCAACATCAATAAGACCTCAATTCTGCAAGAATCTTAATGTCATGACGTCATCATGACGTCATCTAGACGCCATTTTGTAAAATCACATTATCAATCATATCTCCATTATCAATTATCAAAAATAAATCAAATTCACATGACATAAACTTCAGATCAAGGGTCATCAGGTCATGTCATCAAAGGTCACCTGAAGGTCACGACGCGCGCGTACGCGCGCGTCAAAATTTTAAAATGCTAAAAATCACTTTTTGACCAAAACAGAGTACGTTTTAGGTCATTTTAAGCATTTCAAAAAATTGCGCGCGCAAACGTATGCGCGCGCGTTTCCGCGCGTAACGCCTTGAATGCAACTCAGAAACACCGTTTTTTTTATTTCATTGCATTGATCATATAATTTTGAGCAATTTGATACCTTGATCAACCTTCTACGACCATTAATAAGGAAATTAACACCCGTTAAAGTTTGCAGCACGTGTGCGCGCGAGCTCTCACTATAGGCCATATATGGGCAAAAACATGCCTATAGAAAATCCGCTGTAGCTCTTCAGAACGCATGGGGACCCCCAATTTTTTTTTCATATTTTGATAGAGTATGAACTAGAGATATAATTTCATGTCTCATTTGACCCTCAATTATATTATGACGTCATCAAAATGGCGTCGGAATTCAAAAAATCCATTTTGCCTATTATGACGTCATTATAATTATGCAAATCTTGCTCTAACTCCGTGAATATTGGTCAATTTTCACCCAATTTTTGATATGTTGTAGCTTAGTTCTTACTCTTTCTGAGTTATTGCCTTTATTTTTCATTTTGATAGACAAATCATCCTCAAAAATTGCAAATAATAATGGCATGTCATTTTTACTCATTTTGCGTGTAATCTCTATGGGACATGACTTTTTCTCAAAACTAGATTCTACATTCTTCTATTTCGTAAGCCATATCTCCAATTTTTGTTGCTAGTTATCCCTGAGCTTTTAGTATGTTGTAGCTGAGATTCTAAGCTTTCGGTTGCGTTTCCTTCATTTTTCGATCAGATGTCGGGATCATGCCCGTAATTTACTTGCAAGATTGGATTTGAGATTCTGGTGTTTTGCTTACGTGTTAAGTCTATGGGAAATATTCTAGCTCAATCGGTTAGGCGTCAGACTTACTTCTCATTCCATCATGCAGGCAGGGGTTCGAGTCCGCGGGTGAACATGATTTTTTTTTTTTTTTTTTTTTTTTTAGCTATCTTGCCCACGATCAATTATAAGAATTCTAACAAATAATAGCTAAAATATTGCAAAATAAAACAGATTATAATTACTTTTTTATATCATATCTATTTATCTGTCTGTCTATCTAGTACATGACATATCTATCTCTCTGTCTAATATATATCTTTCTGTTTGAATACGTCCCTCTCTCTCTATCTATCCATATGTCTGTCTGTCTATCTACCTACATTGTATATCTATCTGTCTGTTTATCTCTCTCTCTCTCTCTCTGTCTAATATATATGTATCTATCTGTTTAGATATGTCTATCTATCTATCCATCCATCTGCCTGTCTCTATCTATCTATCTATATATCTATCTATCTATCTGTCTGTCTGTCTCTCTATCTATCTATCTATCTGTCTATCTATCTATCTATCTATCTATCTATCTATATGTCTGTCTCTCTATTCATCTATATGTCTGTCTCTCTATCTATCTCTGTCTCGATCTCTATCAATCTATATGTCTGTCTCTGTATCTATCTATATGTCTATCTATCTATCTATCTATCTATCTATCTATATATCTATCTATATGTCTGTCTCTCTATCTATCTATATTTCTGTCTCTCTGTCTATCTATATGTTTGTCTATCTATATGTCTGTCTATCTATCCATGAAGCTATCACGAGAAGGAGAACCATCTTCCAATTTCTCTCTTAATCCTTTGTTATCGCTTCCTTCGGGCGAAGGAACGATATCTAACATCAATTGGCGAGCCGCCAGGCGAAAGTTAGAGCCCGCTTACATAACGCGATAGGACCACGCAGCATGAAGCTATTACGAGATAGCTCGTAATAGCTTCATGATATGTCTGTCTCTCTATCTATATATATGTCTGTCTATCTATCTGTCTATCTATCTATCTGTCTGTCTCTCTTTCTATCTATATGTTTATATATGTTTTATTAATATAACCACCAATCATCTCTCTATCTATCTATATATCTATATATCTATCAATCTATCTCTCTATCTATAAGTCTGTCTCTCTATCTATCTATATGTCTGTCTCTCTATCTATATGTCTGTCTCTCTATATCTATCTATATATGTCTATGTTTTATTAATATAACCACCTATAATTTATCTCTCCATCCATCACTCCATCCATCTAATATAATTATCTTTCTTGTATGTATCTGTTTGATTATGTAAATCTGTTTGTCTATCTATTTTTCAATCTAATATCTGTTTAAATATTTTTTTCCTGTTTATCTATCTATACGACAGACCACCTAATTCGTCCGCATGACGAATTAAAATCTAGTTTTTATTTATTTCTTATTTTTATTTCCTCCATTTCTTGTGGACAGCAAATCTCAGAAAGTTCATATTCAATAATCATCAAAATATCAGCACATATCAACATCAATAAGACCTCAATTCTGCAAGAATCTTAATGTCATGACGTCATCATGACGTCATCTAGACGCCATTTTGTAAAATCACATTATCAATCATATCTCCATTATCAATTATCAAAAATAAATCAAATTCACATGACATAAACTTCAAATCAAGGGTCATCAGGTCATGTCATCAAAGGTCACCTGAAGGTCACAACGCGCGCGTACGCGCGCGTCAAAATTTTAAAATGCTAAAAATCACTTTTTGACCAAAACAGAGTACGTTTTAGGTCATTTTAAGCATTTCAAAAAATTGCGCGCGCAAACGTATGCGCGCGCGTTTCCGCGCGTAACGCCTTGAATGCAACTCAGAAACACCGTTTTTTTTATTTCATTGCATTGATCATATAATTTTGAGCAATTTGATACCTTGATCAACCTTCTACGACCATTAATAAGGAAATTAACACCCGTTAAAGTTTGCAGCACGTGTGCGCGCGAGCTCTCACTATAGGCCATATATGGGCAAAAACATGCCTATAGAAAATCCGCTGTAGCTCTTCAGAACGCGTGGGGACCCCCAATTTTTTTTTCATATTTTGATAGAGTATGAACTAGAGATATAATTTCATGTCTCATTTGACCCTCAATTATATTATGACGTTATGAAAATGGCGTCGGAAGTCAAAAAATCCATTTTGCCTATTATTACGTCATTATAATTATGCAAATCTTTCTCTAACTCCGTGAATATCGGTCTATTTTCACCCAATTTTTGATATGTTGTAGCTTAGTTCTTACTCTTTCTGAGTAATTGCCTTTATTTTTCATTTTGATAAACAGATCATCCTCAAAAATTGCAAATAATAATGGCATGTCATTTTTACTCATTTTGCGTGTAATCTCTATGGGACATGACTTTTTCTCAAAACTAGATTCTACATTTTTCTATTTCGTAAGCCATATCTCCAATTTTTGTTGCTAGTTATCCCTGAGCTTTTAGTATGTTGTAGCTGAGATTCTAAGCTTTCGGTTGCGTTTCCTTCATTTTCCGATCAGATGTCGGGATCATGCCCGTAATTCACTTGCAAGATTGGATTTGAGATTCTGGTGTTTTGCTTACGTGTTAAGTCTATGGGAAATATTCTAGCTCAATCGGTTAGGCGTCAGACTTACTTCTCATTCCATCATGCAGGCAGGGGTTCGAGTCCGCGGGTGAACATGATTTTTTTTTTTTTTTTTTTTTTTTTAGCTATCTTGCCCACGATCAATTATAAGAATTCTAACAAATAATAGCTAAAATATTGCAAAATAAAACAGATTATAATTACTTTTTTATATCATATCTATTTATCTGTCTGTCTATCTACCTACATGACATATCTATCTCTCTGTCTAATATATATCTTTCTGTTTGAATACGTCCCTCTCTCTCTATCTATCCATATGTCTGTCTGTCTATCTACCTACATTGTATATCTATCTGTCTGTTTATCTCTCTCTCTCTCTCTCTCTGTCTAATATATATGTATCTATCTGTTTAGATATGTCTATCTATCTATCCATCCATCTGCCTGTCTCTATCTATCTATCTATCTATATATCTATCTATCTATCTGTCTGTCTGTCTCTCTATCTATCTATCTATCTATCTGTCTATCTATCTATCTATCTATCTATATGTCTGTCTCTCTATTCATCTATATGTCTGTCTCTCTATCTATCTCTGTCTTGATCTCTATCAATCTATATGTCTGTCTCTGTATCTATCTATATGTCTATCTATCTATCTATCTATCTATCTATCTATCTATCTATATATCTATCTATATGTCTGTCTCTCTATCTATCTATATTTCTGTCTCTCTGTCTATCTATATGTTTGTCTATCTATATGTCTGTCTATCTATCCATGAAGCTATCACGAGAAGGAGAACCATCTTCCAATTTCTCTCTTAATCCTTTGTTATCGCTTCCTTCGGGCGAAGGAACGATATCTAACATCAATTGGCGAGCCGCCAGGCGAAAGTTAGAGCCCGGTTACATAACGCGATAGGACCACGCAGCATGAAGCTATTACGAGATAGCTCGTAATAGCTTCATGATATGTCTGTCTCTCTATCTATATATATGTCTGTCTATCTATCTGTCTATCTATCTATCTGTCTGTCTCTCTTTCTATCTATATGTTTATATATGTTTTATTAATATAACCACCAATCATCTCTCTATCTATCTATATATCTATATATCTATCAATCTATCTCTCTATCTATAAGTCTGTCTCTCTATCTATCTATATGTCTGTCTCTCTATCTATATGTCTGTCTCTCTATATCTATCTATATATGTCTATGTTTTATTAATATAACCACCTATAATTTATCTCTCCATCCATCACTCCATCCATCTAATATAATTATCTTTCTTGTATGTATCTGTTTGATTATGTAAATCTGTTTGTCTATCTATTTTTCAATCTAATATCTGTTTAAATATTTTTTTCCTGTTTATCTATCTATACGACAGACCACCTAATTCGTCCGCATGACGAATTAAAATCTAGTTTATTTCTTATTTTTATTTCCTCCATTTCTTGTGGACAGCAAATCTCAGAAAGTTCATATTCAATAATCATCAAAATATCACCACATATCAACATCAATAAGACCTCAATTCTGCAAGAATCTTAATGTCATGACGTCATCATGACGTCATCTAGACGCCATTTTGTAAAATCACATTATCAATCATATCTCCATTATCAATTATCAAAAATAAATCAAATTCACATGACATAAACTTCAGATCAAGGGTCATCAGGTCATGTCATCAAAGGTCACCTGAAGGTCACGACGCGCGCGTACGCGCGCGTCAAAATTTTAAAATGCTCAAAATCACTTTTTGACCAAAACAGAGTACGTTTTAGGTCATTTTAAGCATTTCAAAAAATTGCGCGCGCAAACGTATGCGCGCGCGTTTCCGCGCGTAACGCCTTGAATGCAACTCAGAAACACCGTTTTTTTTATTTCATTGCATTGATCATATAATTTTGAGCAATTTGATACCTTGATCAACCTTCTACGACCATTAATAAGGAAATTAACACCCGTTAAAGTTTGCAGCACGTGTGCGCGCGAGCTCTCACTATAGGCCATATATGGGCAAAAACATGCCTATAGAAAATCCGCTGTAGCTCTTCAGAACGCATGGGGACCCCCAATTTTTTTTTCATATTTTGATAGAGTATGAACTAGAGATATAATTTCATGTCTCATTTGACCCTCAAGTATATTATGACGTCATCAAAATGGCGTCGGAATTCAAAAAATCCATTTTGCCTATTATGACGTCATTATAATTATGCAAATCTTGCTCTAACTCCGTGAATATTGGTCAATTTTCACCCAATTTTTGATATGTTGTAGCTTAGTTCTTACTCTTTCTGAGTGATTGCCTTTATTTTTCATTTTGATAGACAAATCATCCTCAAAAATTGCAAATAATAATGGCATGTCATTTTTACTCATTTTGCGTGTAATCTCTATGGGACATGACTTTTTCTCAAAACTAGATTCTACATTCTTCTATTTCGTAAGCCATATCTCCAATTTTTGTTGCTAGTTATCCCTGAGCTTTTAGTATGTTGTAGCTGAGATTCTAAGCTTTCGGTTGCGTCTCCTTCATTTTCCGATCAGATGTCGGGATCATGCCCGTAATTCACTTGCAAGATTGGATTTGAGATTCTGGTGTTTTGCTTACGTGTTAAGTCTATGGGAAATATTCTAGCTCAATCGGTTAGGCGTCAGACTTACTTCTCATTCCATCATGCAGGCAGGGGTTCGAGTCCGCGGGTGGACATGATTTTTTTTTTTTTTTTTTTTTTTTAGCTATCTTGTACGAAAGACCATTAGTGCCACGGAGAAAAAAAAACACTATTTCTACTAATCTGTTATAACAGATTACGGTATTTCTACTAATCTGTTTAAACAGATTATAATCTGTTATAACAGATTACGGTATTTCTACTAATCTGTTATAACAGATTACGGTATTTCTACTAATCTGTTATAACAGATTATAATCTGTTTAAACAGATTAGTAGAAATACCGTAATCTGTTATAACAGATTAGTAGAAATACCGTAATCTGTTATAACAGATTATAATCTGTTTAAACAGATTAGTAGAAATACCGTAATCTGTTATAACAGATTAGTAGAAATACCGTAATCTGTTATAACAGATTATAATCTGTTTAAACAGATTAGTAGAAATACCGTAATCTGTTATAACAGATTAGTAGAAATACCGTAATCTGTTATAACAGATTATAATCTGTTTAAACAGATTAGTAGAAATACTGTAATCTGTTATAACAGATTAGTAGAAATACCGTAATCTGTTATAACAGATTAGTAGAAATACCGTAATCTGTTATAACAGATTATAATCTGTTTAAACAGATTAGTAGAAATACCGTAATCTGTTATAACAGATTAGTAGAAATAGTGTTTTTTTTTCTCCGTGGCACTAATGGTCTTTCGTAATCTTGCCCACGATCAATTATAAGAATTCTAACAAATAATAGCTAAAATATTGCAAAATAAAACAGATTATAATTACTTTTTTATATCATATCTATTTATCTGTCTGTCTATCTACCTACATGACATATCTATCTCTCTGTCTAATATATATCTTTCTGTTTCAATACGTCCCTCTCTCTCTATCTATCCATATGTCTGTCTGTCTATCTACCTACATTGTATATCTATCTGTCTGTTTATCTCTCTCTCTCTCTCTCTCTGTCTAATATATATCTTTCTGTTTCAATACGTCCCTCTCTCTCTATCTATCCATATGTCTGTCTGTCTATCTACCTACATTGTATATCTATCTGTCTGTTTATCTCTCTCTCTCTCTCTCTGTCTAATATATATGTATCTATCTGTTTAGATATGTCTATCTATCTATCCATCCATCTGCCTGTCTCTATCTATCTATCTATCTATATATCTATCTATCTATCTGTCTGTCTGTCTCTCTATCTATCTATCTATCTGTCTATCTATCTATCTATCTATCTATATGTCTGTCTCTCTATTCATCTATATGTCTGTCTCTCTATCTATCTCTGTCTCGATCTCTATCAATCTATATGTCTGTCTCTGTATCTATCTATATGTCTATCTATCTATCTATCTATCTATCTATATATCTATCTATATGTCTGTCTCTCTATCTATCTATATTTCTGTCTCTCTGTCTATCTATATGTTTGTCTATCTATATGTCTGTCTATCTATCCATGAAGCTATCACGAGAAGGAGAACCATCTTCCAATTTCTCTCTTAATCCTTTGTTATCGCTTCCTTCGGGCGAAGGAACGATATCTAACATCAATTGGCGAGCCGCCAGGCGAAAGTTAGAGCCCGCTTACATAACGCGATAGGACCACGCAGCATGAAGCTATTACGAGATAGCTCGTAATAGCTTCATGATATGTCTGTCTCTCTATCTATATATATGTCTGTCTATCTATCTGTCTATCTATCTATCTGTCTGTCTCTCTTTCTATCTATATGTTTATATATGTTTTATTAATATAACCACCAATCATCTCTCTATCTATCTATATATCTATATATCTATCAATCTATCTCTCTATCTATAAGTCTGTCTCTCTATCTATCTATATGTCTGTCTCTCTATCTATATGTCTGTCTCTCTATATCTATCTATATATGTCTATGTTTTATTAATATAACCACCTATAATTTATCTCTCCATCCATCACTCCATCCATCTAATATAATTATCTTTCTTGTATGTATCTGTTTGATTATGTAAATCTGTTTGTCTATCTATTTTTCAATCTAATATCTGTTTAAATATTTTTTTCCTGTTTATCTATCTATACGACAGACCACCTAATTCGTCCGCATGACGAATTAAAATCTAGTTTATTTCTTATTTTTATTTCCTCCATTTCTTGTGGACAGCAAATCTCAGAAAGTTCATATTCAATAATCATCAAAATATCACCACATATCAACATCATTAAGACCTCAATTCTGCAAGAATCTTAATGTCATGACGTCATCATGACGTCATCTAGACGCCATTTTGTAAAATCACATTATCAATCATATCTCCATTATCAATTATCAAAAATAAATCAAATTCACATGACATAAACTTCAGATCAAGGGTCATCAGGTCATGTCATCAAAGGTCACCTGAAGGTCACGACGCGCGCGTACGCGCGCGTCAAAATTTTAAAATGCTCAAAATCACTTTTTGACCAAAACAGAGTACGTTTTAGGTCATTTTAAGCATTTCAAAAAATTGCGCGCGCAAACGTATGCGCGCGCGTTTCCGCGCGTAACGCCTCAATGCAACTCAGAAACACCGTTTTTTTTTATTTCATTGCATTGATCATATAATTTTGAGCAATTTGATACCTTGATCAACCTTCTACGACCATTAATAAGGAAATTAACACCCGTTAAAGTTTGCAGCACGTGTGCGCGCGAGCTCTCACTATAGGCCATATATGGGCAAAAACATGCCTATAGAAAATCCGCTGTAGCTCTTCAGAACGCATTGGGACCCCCAATTTTTTTTTCATATTTTGATAGAGTATGAACTAGAGATATAATTTCATGTCTCATTTGACCCTCAATTATATTATGACGTCATCAAAATGGCGTCGGAATTTAAAAAAATCCATTTTGCCTATTATGACGTCATTATAATTATGCAAATCTTGCTCTAACTCCGTGAATATTGGTCAATTTTCACCCAATTTTTGATATGTTGTAGCTTAGTTCTTACTCTTTCTGAGTTATTGCCTTTATTTTTCATTTTGATAGACAAATCATCCTCAAAAATTGCAAATAATAATGGCATGTCATTTTTACTCATTTTGCGTGTAATCTCTATGGGACATGACTTTTTCTCAAAACTAGATTCTACATTCTTCTATTTCGTAAGCCATATCTCCAATTTTTGTTGCTAGTTATCCCTGAGCTTTTAGTATGTTGTAGCTGAGATTCTAAGCTTTCGGTTGCGTTTCCTTCATTTTCCGATCAGATGTCGGGATCATGCCCGTAATTCACTTGCAAGATTGGATTTGAGATTCTGGTGTTTTGCTTACGTGTTAAGTCTATGGGAAATATTCTAGCTCAATCGGTTAGGCGTCAGACTTACTTCTCATTCCATCATGCAGGCAGGGGTTCGAGTCCGCGGGTGAACACGATTTTTTTTTTTATTTTTTTTTTTATAGCTATCTTGCCCACGATCAATTATAAGAATTCTAACAAATAATAGCTAAAATATTGCAAAATAAAACAGATTATAATTACTTTTTTATATCATATCTATTTATCTGTCTGTCTATCTACCTACATGACATATCTATCTCTCTGTCTAATATATATCTTTCTGTTTGAATACGTCCCTCTCTCTCTATCTATCCATATGTCTGTCTGTCTATCTACCTACATTGTATATCTATCTGTCTGTTTATCTCTCTCTCTCTCTCTCTGTCTAATATATATGTATCTATCTGTTTAGATATGTCTATCTATCTATCCATCCATCTGCCTGTCTCTATCTATCTATCTATCTATATATCTATCTATCTATCTGTCTGTCTGTCTGTCTCTCTATCTATCTATCTATCTGTCTATCTATCTATCTATCTATCTATATGTCTGTCTCTCTATTCATCTATATGTCTGTCTCTCTATCTATCTCTGTCTCGATCTCTATCAATCTATATGTCTGTCTCTGTATCTATCTATATGTCTATCTATCTATCTATCTATCTATCTATCTATCTCTCTATCTATAAGTCTGTCTCTCTATCTATCTATATGTCTGTCTCTCTATCTATATGTCTGTCTCTCCATATCTATCTATATATGTCTATATTTTATTAATATAACCACCTATAATTTATCTCTCCATCCATCACTCCATCCATCTAATATAATTATCTTTCTTGTATGTATCTGTTTGATTATGTAAATCTGTTTGTCTATCTATTTTTCAATCTAATATCTGTTTAAATATTTTTTTCCTGTTTATCTATCTATACGACAGACCACCTAATTCGTCCGCATGACGAATTAAAATCTAGTTTATTTCTTATTTTTATTTCCTCCATTTCTTGTGGACAGCAAATCTCAGAAAGTTCATATTCAATAATCATCAAAATATCACCACATATCAATATCATTAAGACCTCAATTCTGCAAGAATCTTAATGTCATGACGTCATCATGACGTCATCTAGACGCCATTTTGTAAAATCACATTATCAATCATATCTCCATTATCAATTATCAAAAATCGATCAAATTCACATGACATAAACTTCAGATCAAGGGTCATCAGGTCATGTCATCAAAGGTCACCTGTAGGTCACGACGCGCGCGTACGCGCGCGTCAAAATTTTAAAATGCTAAAAATCACTTTTTGACCAAAACAGAGTACGTTTTAGGTCATTTTAAGCATTTCAAAAAATTGCGCGCGCAAACGTATGCGCGCGCGTTTCCGCGCGTAACGCCTCAATGCAACTCAGAAACACCGTTTTTTTTTATATCATTGCATTGATCATATAATTTTGAGCAATTTGATACCTTGATCAACCTTCTACGACCATTAATAAGGAAATTAACACCCGTTAAAGTTTGCAGCACGTGTGCGCGCGAGCTCTCACTATAGGCCATATATGGGCAAAAACATGCCTATAGAAAATCCGCTGTAGCTCTTCAGAACGCATGGGGACCCCCAATTTTTTTTTCATATTTTGATAGAGTATGAACTAGAGATATAATTTCATGTCTCATTTGACCCTCAAGTATATTATGACGTCATCAAAATGGCGTCGGAATTCAAAAAATCCATTTTGCCTATTATGACGTCATTATAATTATGCAAATCTTGCTCTAACTCCGTAAATATTGGTCAATTTTCACCCAATTTTTGATATGTTGTAGCTTAGTTCTTACTCTTTCTGAGTTATTGCCTTTATTTTTCATTTTGATAGACAAATCATCCTCAAAAATTGCAAATAATAATGGCATGTCATTTTTACTCATTTTGCGTGTAATCTCTATGGGACATGACTTTTTCTCAAAACTAGATTCTACATTCTTCTATTTCGTAAGCCATATCTCCAATTTTTGTTGCTAGTTATCCCTGAGCTTTTAGTATGTTGTAGCTGAGATTCTAAGCTTTCGGTTGCGTCTCCTTCATTTTCCGATCAGATGTCGGGATCATGCCCGTAATTCACTTGCAAGATTGGATTTGAGATTCTGGTGTTTTGCTTACGTGTTAAGTCTATGGGAAATATTCTAGCTCAATCGGTTAGGCGTCAGACTTACTTCTCATTCCATCATGCAGGCAGGGGTTCGAGTCCGCGGGTGAACATGATTTTTTTTTTTTTTTTTTTTTTTTTAGCTATCTTGCCCACGATCAATTATAAGAATTCTAACAAATAAAAGCTAAAATATTGCAAAATAACACAGATTATAATTACTTTTTTATATCATATATATTTATCTGTCTGTCTATCTACCTACATGACATATCTATCTCTCTGTCTAATATATATCTATCTGTTTGAATATGTCCCTCTCTCTCTATCTATCCATATGTCTGTCTATCTACCTACATTGTATATCTATCTGTCTGTTTATCTCTCTCTCTCTCTCTCTGTCTAATATATATGTATCTATCTGTTTAGATATGTCTATCTATCTATCCATTCATCTGCCTGTCTCTATCTATCTATCTATCTATCTATCTGTCTGTCTGTCTGTCTGTCTCTATATCTATCTATCTATCTGTCTATCTATCTATCTATATGTCTGTCTCTCTATTCATCTATATGTCTGTCTCTCTATCTGTTTATGTCTCTCTATCAATCTATATGTCTGTCTCTGTATCTATCTATATGTCTATAGATAGATATATAGATAGATAGATAGATAGTATCTATCTATCTATCTATATATCTATCTATATATCTATCTATATGTCTGTCTCTCTATCTATCTATATTTCTGTCTCTCTGTCTATCTATATGTCTGTCTATCTATATATCTGTCTATCTATCCATGAAGCTATCACGAGAAGGAGAACCATCTTCCAATTTCTCTCTTAATCCTTTGTTATCGCTTCCTTGAGGCGAAGGAACGATATCTAACATCGATCGGCGAGCCGCCAGGCGAAAGTTAGAGCCCGCTTACATAACGCGATAGGACCACGCAGCATGAAGCTATTACGAGATAGCTCGTAATAGCTTCATGATATGTCTGTCTCTCTATCTATATATATGTCTGTCTATATATCTGTCTATCTATCTATCTGTCTGTCTCTCTTTCTATCTATATGTTTATATATGTTTTATTAATATAACCACCAATCATCTCTCTATCTATCTATATATCTATATATCTATCAATCTATCTCTCTATCTATAAGTCTGTCTCTCTATCTATCTATATGTCTGTCTCTCTATCTATATGTCTGTCTCTCTATATCTATCTATATATGTCTATGTTTTATTAATATAACCACCTATAATTTATCTCTCCATCCATCACTCCATCCATCTAATATAATTATCTTTCTTGTATGTATCTGTTTGATTATGTAAATCTGTTTGTCTATCTATTTTTCAATCTAATATCTGTTTAAATATTTTTTTCCTGTTTATCTATCTATACGACAGACCACCTAATTCGTCCGCATGACGAATTAAAATCTAGTTTTATTTCTTTTTACAAGGAAAAAATTTCTCCCACCCATCCTCCCTCTGTTAGTCCTTATCCAATTTGCCTAAAAGTCTTGATTATTCCATTTATTCACTTTTATTTTCTTGTCATGAAATGTTTTGGGGATGGCATGAAGGTAATGGATGTTTTACAGTATAAATATGAAGATCTCTGTATCCTGTAGATATCCATAGCAAATGGTGCTTCTCTATAAATACTGTCACATCTAGCCATATCACTTACAGACAGGCACCAGTTCTGTTATAGCCAAATGTTTTGGTACAGAACTTGGAGATTGGACTGTAATAGACTATTTTTCTTCTACTTATATACAATGTTATGCATACTTATGAAAATTCCTATAACGGTGCTAGTTGTCTTAGTCTTCTCAATTAAAATCATGCTTTTTTATGATGTGCAAAATACGTTTCCCACTTTTCTTTTTGTGTTTTGTTGTTAATTTTATGTTGCAACCTGCAAATGCCCCAAGATAATTGCCTAATTAGTAATAGGTTGCAGTATAGGTTATAATAATGCAGAAACTTTTCAAGAATTTTCAAAGATGAAAGTTGGAACAGTGCATGACAGATGCGATGCCACTTAGGAGACTGTTTTTCAAACTGTTGGGGGAAATCACATTTTATTCTTAATTACTACATAATCATCTTGTGATCTAATGTCTGAATCCCAGATCTCAATCTCAAAAACTAAAGACAACTCCAGATTATGTCTGGAGGGAAGACTTGCAATGATTAGAGTAATGCATTTTTTTACGATTGTTCACCAAAACACTTTTTCATCTTCGCCAATGTCACTATTATCCTTATCTTTACTACCAAGATAATAATTATCATCACCACCACCATTATCACCAACACCACCACCATCATTATCAGACATTACTCTCATTGCCATCAGTACCATCACTATCACCATCACTTTCATTATCATCATCTCTCCTTTTCTCTGAATCATTACATAATCATTCCTTCCTCCTCTCACATTCTCAATTCTCACTTATTTACCATCAGTTCTCAAAGAGGAAAACACTCAAATTGAATCACAGATACTTTGATGTTTCTAGTTTTTCATCATGATTAGTTTATTGCAACTTAATACTGTACAAAGATCGAAGCAGAAGACAAAGCAAAATATTTGAATAACAAGATATCATTTTGATCTTCTTTTAAGTAAGAGACATTCAAATATACATCAATGAAAATATAGAGTTATCAGCCTATGATGTGTCCATGTCAAGACATTCAAAATCATACATTAAATGCAATAACCGAGTATCATTCCAAGCAGAATATTTGGGATATATCAATTTGAGATCTTTCCTGTATATTCAAAAGAAACATATTCCTATCAAATATATTGATGATGATAGTGAGGAATGTGAAGCAAGAGAAAGAAAATACATTGGTTCAGTTAATTTGAGTTAATTAAAATCTGCCAATTACTTCTTTGTTTTGTATTATACATATTCCATTCTGACCTCCATCGAGCAAGTCATTTAAAAATTAAAGAATTTATTCTTTGTAGCATCATATGTTGCCTGCAACAAGACCACAACCTCATTCAATAAATCAATCAATTCCATCAATACTTAAACAAATAATACATTCTCAGAAACAAAATATGGCCAAGGCCTGGGGAAGACAAAGCTTTAGAGTTTGAACATTTAAATCAATTAATAACAGATAAATAAATTTTGATTGAAGAAAGAAAGTACACATTTTACAAAAAATATTTTTATTTTCATGGCAGTTATGAGACAAATTGAAAAGGTTCAAGAGAACAAAAATTTAAGTTCTAAAACCCTCCTGACTTCCAAAGGAAAACTTAAAAAGTTGAATACAAACTGAGAAAAAATTCCACCATTCTGAATATCTATTACACTTTCTCTTCAAATTGTGATCATAATGGAAGAAAAGTTACATTTTTTTTCTAAAGAAGGGCTATTATTTCAACTATTGATTCTAATCATGTAAACTATTTGACTTAAATTTTACTTTTTTTTGCAACAGATGAGGGCTACTGAAACATGCATATAGCAGTATGTCTTTTTTTTTTTTTGGGGGGGGGGGGGGTGGGGTGAATCGCCCCTAACCCCCATATTTTTTTTCCATTCCATCTTATATTACTTTTAGCACAAAAGAATATTTATAACCAACAAACATGATTTAGAACAAAGAAAACTTCTGAATACAAGGTGTGTATGTCAATGGAAAAAAAATATTCAGCTAGCTTTTTAACACTCATTCTAAATCTAGTATATACTAGTAAAAGTCTAGTTTAAAAAAAAAAAGACTGGAGGTTTCAAATAAAAATATTTCAAATATCTAATGGTAGTTACCCTTCAGCATAACATCAGCAAAGAAAAAAAGAGAAAAGGTTTAAAAGATAAATTAACACATTAGAAACTATGTTTGGCATTAAAATGCAAAGAAGTAAACCTAACCTGGCATCCTGGGTGTCAATGACCAAAACAAATTCAGCAAATGCAGTGTGTAGCACACTTCAGAATGGAAATGTGTGTTTCTTTAATACATAAATGAAGCAAGGTGTATTATCAACATGAAAGGAGCACAAACAAATACGACAAATGACAATGTATATTCAATGAAAATGGATGGGGGGAGGAAATTAATAATAGAAAAAAAAAAACATAAAGAGTCTGAGTGGAGTATCATCACATAAATGCGCAAACTATGCGAGCAAGTGTCAACCGAGGTTTAGCTTCATGATTAGTTTTCGAATTAAACGTGGTTTACCCATGACTATACATTAAAAACAAAAAATACCATGGATCTTACTTGTATTCTTCACAATAATATACAAAGGTAAACTGAATGATAAAGTCTTTCATGTATTTTCTTAGAGTTGTCAGTAATTGTCAAAGATTTTTATTCAATAAATTTTACTTGCACACATAAATACCAGGTCAGGTCAATTTGATAAGGCATTGGCATACAAGTGCATGTATTGATCAAACTACAATGTTACACTTAACACTTCCACTAGATTGAAGGTGGTAAAAAAGGAAACATGTGTTAATCTCTAAAGTTTACCCATGTATAATACTGAACAAGCATTTTAGTTCACACTTTTACGGAAGGCTAGCTTTCATCTTCTATATCAATGGCAACAGATGGTACTGAATCCAATAATTTATTGAAATTCTTTCATACACCTATTTCTTTGTTATTCTGAATGGATCGCAAAATCAATAGAAGGGGAGGGGGTTGAAATTTTCACGGCAGGAATTAATTCTCGCTACCCCAAATAGGAACAAAAATCTCATAATGCGCGAGACGAGATAATTTTCACTCCGTCGGGTCGTCATCACCACTTCCGGTTCAGAGTCATGCTCGCGCGAGGTTCGCGATACTGAGTTTTCCACCACCAGCGTAATATGTACAGATTATAATACTTTTTATCTAATTTGGTCAGTTTTGATTCCATTTGAATTATAAATAGAAATAAAAAATATATTTCACGTGAAAATGTGAAAGAGAGGGTTGTGATCAAGAACTTTCCGAGCGAAAGCGACGTTGTGTTGTTGTGCATGACGGCACTGTTGATCTGAATGGCAAAACAGTGCATTGGACTTCCGATCAGGAAGTTGTAATACCGAAAAGCTATCCCATAATGCAATGCGCGTTACAGGGATTTTCCCCGATCTCGGTGAAATCGCTATTTGGGGTAGCGAGAATTAATCAGAACCTGCTGAGTAAGCTCGTAAAATATACTCTATTAAGATTAGCTTAATCCATGCACTAACAATACCAAACAATGTATGCTTATGTTAAGTATTTGGTCCAATTATCATACAGCAGTGAAGGCCCTTTTCTCTAAATAATCTAATCTAATCTCATCTAGTCACTGAAAAATATCATCTATCCATAAAATACACAATTTTCTTGTGGCATTGTTTCCGTTAACAATCTTTTTCTTTTGGCAAATTTGGCTCAAGATTTGAAGGATCCACAACTATGTATAAAAAACTGTCTTAAGTACAAAGTGGGAAAATATCTTACAGAGACAGGGAGTTGCAGAATATTGGATCATAATAGTAACCAAAATATGAAGTTCATTATGGGCACTGAGTAATGAATGAATAACTATCACCCCACCTCATCCACACTCCATTAGAACATATTACACACATTACTTACAATTATAGAATATCTAGAATTAAAGTCGGTTATGTATCAGCCTCTACGCCTTTTTTGAGAGGGTATTTTCGCCACATATAGATTGTCAAATATATACATTTTCTGTGTACAAATAAGTAAAATACATTGCACTTCAATATTTGGATTGTGTACATAATGATTAGCAGTATGTCTTTAGAATGATTGTGATAAACCAACTAACAGCGGAGACATATATCTAGTTGACATGGTATTGCAAACATCCTCCACTTCTGGTAACCCATCAGTTGCTCCTGGGGCAATTGCTCTCATTCCTTTGATGTCCATTTTCTATCACAAAATGGATCATGGTGAGTTCCATAGGAGCAATTGTTGCTGGATTCACAAAATTTTCCTCTCTCTATCAATACTTGATTTAGGAAGTGATTCACAATCCGCACAGGGCTGCCAAGAAGCAGGGAATCCATCCTTTACAAGATCAAATTTCAATCAAGTTCAATAAATCAAAATCAAGATACACCAATGCAGTCATATCAGAGGTCAATAGGGCGTTGGTCATACCATCCAAAGGCTGTGTTTATGCTTCCACTTTTCAGTCCAGAATCAGAGTTTTCATACGTGATTAGTCCAAAACAGGGTTGCGTCCACGCTTCCTTTTGACCTCGCTTTCCTGCTCAACGAAAATTACGATGCGAAGCCAGCTGCAGACCGCAATTTTGCCTCTGAAAAAATAAGCATAAACAGCACCTCTAGAACCACGTTTGCGATCGGCGTTCTGAAACGACGTTGAAGACACTGATTCTGTCTACACAGTGGAAGCCTAAACACACCCAAAGAGATGCCATGTATAACTGAAACTGTCCTTAGTGTGACCCGGATAAAAAAAAATGGCTACTAGACGTCGGGAAGCCTTCTCTAAGCATTTCAACTCGCTGGTGAGCATTAGCAAAAGCTTTTGGTGATTCAAAATCTTTCAGAACCAGCTGCTTTTCAGGAGCATTCTGCAACACTACTTTCTTGGCACACCATAATGGGATATCTATTACAGCTTAGTGAATCCTCAATGAAAATCAGGGTATCCAGGATGCACTCTTAAAAAGCCACTTTCCAAGAGCACTCTGTGATGTGGACCTATAAACAGCATTTCTCCAGGAATGGTTTATCAAAATGGCAGCAATTGGTTGTGGTTGTGGATGACAAAGAGGAAAGTCTTACAATAGTCTTCAACATTCTCAACAACAGTCCTGAATTTGATAGTTATTGATGACATCAATTTGCATCCAGTACCTGCAACAATGTCTACCCTTGGTTGACTACAGTCAGTGTTGACCATGACCACAAAGAGTAGAGTAACAAGAAGCAATGTTGACATACATATACTCCCAATTCCAATCACCTCTTGTAATTACGTAATGAAGTCAAATGTTACGTAGTTCATCCTCTGGCAAACTTTGGTTGACTATGATCAGTGTTGACTGTGAAGAGTCACCTGAATTCTGTCTGGCTTGAGTAACTATGGTCGATGTTGAAATGGAGTCACATCCAGTATCAGCAACGATGACTAAGCTTTGTTGACTATGATCCATTCTGACTTGGACTTGCACGTAACATCAGCCTAACTCTGACTAGCTCGAGTGACTAGAGGCAGTGTCGAAATGGGTGCGCATGTAACGCTGGTGACTAACTCTTTCACTGACTAGGGTCAATGTTGAAATGGAGTCACCTGGTACATGTAGCATCTATTACACACTCTAACTGGCTTGGTCTGACCGAAGCGGGGGAGGGGAACAGAGTTGGCTGAACATCTAGCACAAAATATCTGAACAGAAAGAAAAGAAATAAGATATGGTAAAAACAAAATAAAGACTTTCTCTGTTCAATGTTGGTGTTTTAAGCACCATTTTAGATTGCCATCACAACAACAAATCTGAATTAACACACCCACAAAATAGATTCAAATCACATTATTGGAAATTCAACACCTAGTGAAATTTATCCCAAGACCAACTTCATTTCTGGTTTGGTGCTGTGCTGATGTGAAAAACAGCCCAACACCATAAGGTCAACACCTTAAAATCATCCATTGTAAATCTATATATTTCTATATCCTACTCAACAAAACAATATTTTGGTCATTAATGAGAACCCTTTGACAATATTTTACGATGTCAACTAACAACAAGCATACTGGAGAGCTAGATTTTGTCATGTCTAAATCAATGCACAAAATAAGATTCTTCAAAGAGAAGTGGCTATGAAAAACTTATGTAGGAGTTTGTGACAGATATTACGATGAAAAAATAATCAGTGGTATTACTTGCGCTGACATTAGCATTGGTGGTAGTACAGTTGAGGCAGTGATAGAGATGGAAGTTTTACTGGTGAGGATCAATGGTGTTGGTTATAAAGGCTACTGTTCTAATTATGTAGGCTGTGTTGGAGAATGATGAATGAAGAGAAAGTGGTGATTAGTTATCACTGTGCTAGTGGCAACAGTTATTGTTGTGGGGAAAAAATTGGGGGTAGGGGTGAGGCAGTTGTAATTAGTCGGTGGTTTTATGGCAGCATCGAGGTTATTGTAGAGAGGTATATATTGGTGGTATGGTTAGAATGGTTGTGGTTGGTAAACAGAATAGTGTAATTGAGGAAAGGTGACTGTTTATGTAGTGGGGTATGAATTGGTTGTAACAGTATGGAAGTTGTAGTACTGATGGTGTAGTCACAGGTATTGGGAGCTGTGGTAGTGCTGTAGTTGTTTCATAGTGGTGTCAGTGACTGTGGTAGTTATTTGGGTATTGCAGTGGGGTAAACTTTGAGGCAACAGTGATGGTGTAGTCAGAGTGGCGATAGTTGTCAAAGTGGTGGTGGCAGTTGTGTTAGTGGAATGATTGCTGATATATGATAGCTGAGCTGGTGGTGAAAATATTTGTGGCAGCAAAGAGACTGAAATGACATGATGATCAACGTGATAGGAGTTGAGATGAACTGGGCAACACTCTCCTTACCTGACCGCAATTCCTGCAGTGATGTTTCCTACGTAGCACCGTAAAGGAAGATCTACAGGCTAGGCACTCATCACTGGTCTCATCAGGCATCCAGAGAGGAGGGTCTGATCAGGAAAGTAAAACATCCCTGGTAAGAAACATCCTAACCTATTGTTTAGAGGTGCAGGTATCCATCCTAAAGTCCAGACCTTGCCTCACACTATACCATCAAATGGATTTAGTTACTACAGGTAACTTTGTCTAACAAAGTCAGCTCTATAGGGACCATAGAAATCTGTTCTACTTCTGAGAAATTAGACTTTGGAGAAATTTGACTGAGAAGAGGTGTATAACACATGCACTACATAATCTGGGTCCTGTAACACAAAGGTTAGCAATTAATCGTAAGCTTGATTTTTACGATTAATTTTACATTGCAGTAAATGGAATCTGTTCTACGATCATTGCTAAGCTTTGTGTTACAGTATTAATTGGAATCTGCATCAGGTAGATATGATTGGTCGAAATACTTAAATTTATCAACATAGTGTGAGGCGGGCTTAGGAACTATGTTGGGATCGTATATCATCAGCTGCACCTAATTCATCTCAAGTGACAAACCTATTGCCCAATGACAATTTATTACATGATAATCTGATGCATGCATAATTAAAATAATGAGAATTAATCATCAGGCAGTACTTATTGTTCTATGATCATAATCAAATTTAAATGTTAACATGATGAATGATTTACAAATATGCAAAATTGAGACTGATGATGAGAATTATGTACTTAGACGGATGCTTTATATATCTATGACCTTAATCAAATCGAAATGTTTACATGGATGAATGCTTTGCAGATGGGTAGCAAAATGCAATATTGTTAAAAACATGCAGTTCAAGTTCTTAGGAGATATACATGTACAACTCACCATCATAATTTGATCTCCTACTCCTGTTGGAGGAGTTACTCCTATGCCTGTGCCTCTCGCGACCCTCTGGTCCTGGACCCTGTCTGCTGCCTTCTGCAATCCGGACTGATCGATGACTTCCACTGCTGCTCCCCGCTCTGTCTGGCCTCATTGACGCCACTGAGTTGCTTGCTGAGGTCGGGGGAGAAGCAAACTGTTCGTCAGGGTTAGCAGTTGAGGTTGATGGCGTTGGAGATGTAAAGACAGAATCTTCTGTAGCAAGGGGGTTGCAGGCACTCACTTCAAAGACTGTCTTGAGGATGCTACGAAGGTCACTGGCAAAGTTGGTCTGCAGCTGATCAGCAACACCTGTAGGTCAAAGGTCAAATAATACATTAGGAATGGGTGGCAGGGCCTAGTTTCTCAATTTTTTTGGGAAACAACCTTTTTTGTCTCAATGACTACATAAATGAAGCCCCTACACCATGTCAAATTTCATGAATTACAAATAAAAGAATGTCAGGTGTTCACAAGAACGATTAAGTGCACAAGGATAATACTGGTCTCCCAACATTTTCTTTCAAAGCTGAATGATGCAGTAATATATATCCAATTATGTGGCACAAAAATAGCCAACATAAGGACAAAATAAGAGCAAAGTATGTTTGGAGTTGTTAGTTTAATTGTTGGAGCTAGCAATTTGATGACACATCCTAGATCTTTAGTTTAATGATCCAATGCTTCTTACCTGCAATGCAGACAAAGAGTCTATGTACAAGATCACTTGAACTTCTGAACTGTGACCTGACCTTCTGCCTCGCAGCCAGTTCTGCAGCTTGAATTGCCATTTTTATCTCCTGCTCATCATTGGTCTCAGATATCAGCGAATTTGTATCACTACTGTTAATGAAAGCAGTGACAGAGATTAGAGGAATCATTTGTGGGTTAATTCAAAGCTATTGGTGTAAGTAAATACTGAAAGGAACACATAAATGTATAAGTACTGAAGGAAAAATGTTTACAGACAGCTTGTCATGGATGCATGAAATTTGAATAAATAAATAAATATTTTTCCTTTACCAGGCAGGTAAGAGTAGACACATTGAACTGACCATATATATGTTAACTTTTTTATGAACCTATTTTTATTGTGTAGAGATGATCTTTGGATATTTTATTTAGACACTTGAGAATAGCTGTTCGCAGAGTGTGGAAAGTTCCTTGGCAAACACACAATGTGTTCTTACCTTTTTTGGCCAAAACGATGTGCATAAAATTGTGGTTTCATAGAAGATGCTTAAATTTTGTCTTGTCATCTCTTAAGGCTGATAACTTTATAGTATCATATATAACAAAAATGAATCAGTTTGGTTTATTATCTGTGCTTGGAGGGAATCAAATACTTGAATAGTAAATATATGATGGACCCTAGACAGGTAAATAGGCAGTGGAATAAGGTTCAATGCAACTTAGCTAATGTGGATCGCAAGGTTGAGCAAATTAGGGAACTCATTACAATGAGGGATGAAAGGGATGTATCTTGTTTAACTGAAGTGAACTGAAGGAACTGATTTGGCTTTCTGTGCCTACATGTATATTAATTCCTGGTCCCACCTTGGGATTTTTTATTATTATTTTTTGTTTTTTGTTGAATGAATGTTTTAAAGTGTATTTTTTTATATATTGAATATGTTTGTTTTGTAAATTGGAAAACATATTTTTAATATTTGTATGTGCATTTTTATGCGAATAAAGAAGACTTTGAATTGAATTTAATGGCATGTAAAATTTATTCAAAGTTTTAAACATTACATTTTTCTATTTACATACCAAAATAACCCACAGAAATATAAGATGATGACATTTCAAATATTTCTGAAGCGTTATTGTTCTCTTACCTGTCATCAGATTCCCATTTGTAGTCTGTATCCCTGTCTCCATCATCAAAAGCATGTCCAGAGGAACAACAGGATGAACAGCATGAGGAGGAAGAGGAAGGTGAAGAAGACAGATCACTGGAGTCTTCCCCATCTGATCCAGACGTCACCGGAGGGCGAACTATGCCTCTACTGCCGGTGACACGGTTCAGGGCACTGGGAAGAGTGTCTCCGGAATGAGAGTGGGGTGTCTGAGGATGTGCTCCAAAAAGCGGCAGTCTGAATGAGGGTTCGCTACGAGAAGGTCTGACGGTCACATGCGTCTGGATGCTAGGGTCAGTAGGGGTCTGCACCGTCGGGTCAATGGATATGCTTGAATCGCTGTGACGACTCACAACCGCTGGGATTTGGGATGTGGGTTCCACTGGCTCACCGGGTATCCTTTGGGTGGAGTTTCCAACGATTCCTGTCGTATTGAGCTCAGTGCTGGGTTTACCCTTTCCAAACATGGGAAAACTGGTGTTGAAGTCCATGGCTATCCTGGAAGAATTGCTTTGATGGGCACTTTTAAGGGGGTTGTTCTCTTTGGAGGTGGGAACAATGAGCTCACTGTGTTGCATCTCAACAATGAGCATATTATTCTCACTGATATCGCTGAGTTCTTCTTTGGAATTGGCTATTGATCCATGGATAGGACTGGCTGAAGGTGTTGCAATGTCACTCAAAGGGTAAGAAGTCTGCAGTTCTTGAAGGTATAACTCCATCAAATCTCCATTGGGTGCTGAGCCAAGACCACTATCTTCTCGCTTCAACACTCTAGGATTACTCTCAGACAATCCTTCTCTCCTGTTGGGGGAGATGGAGGTATTGTCCGATGCGGCTCTTTCGCGAGGCATCCTGCAATGTCTTGAAGTTCTTTTGGACATTCTTGGAGACGAATCAACGCTACGTGATGCAAGACAGGCATCATGAAACTGCCCACTGTCCTCTAACCCTGCATCACTTGGCTGACTTGAATTCCTCCTACACTTCATGCATTCACGGGGCTCACCCCCAGCAAAACCATCCAAAGAATCGGGACTCATCCTCGGCGACGTCACCCCCAGTGAATTTCGCGAACACTTCCTGATGCGGACAGCCCTGAACTCTCCTGAGCTCTCGGTATTGACTGCCCCTGGAATGTCTATCGCATCCTCCATGGAACATCGGTGACTGGAATCGCTGGCCTTTCTTCGCACACTCATAACTCTTCCATCTTCTGGTGTGAGTGAAAGTATGCTACTACACATGGTATCACAGTCTGTCACACAGCTACTGCAAGGTGATAGTCTACATGCAGCCTCGTCGTGGTAGTGACTGTCTGTAGCATGTACGGGTCGGTCACGGAATGAAAGCTGGTCTAGTTCTCGCTCGATGTCTTCCCATGATTCCTTGGAGCTACACAGCCCCCTTTCTAGAAGGTGAAGCTCCTCCTCTGAAAGAGTTTGTAGCAGCTCACTGTATGCCATGACAATGAAGAGAGAAAAGAAAAGTCATTCTTCAATGATTATTCTAACACTAATAGCTATTCAACATCTTCTAACTACTCATTCTATCTTGTCACGATGTCTTTTAGACAAAATCCTAACAGACTGGAGAGAGAAAGTTCAGCCATATTTTTAATAGCCTACACACATAGTCAGACAAATACCTATATTAATCATTACACTTCAAGTATCAAAATTTGAAGAAAAAAAAATGACATCACAATGACTTCATTATGATGGCACAAGCTAATTGTTAGGTCATGAATACGTTCGATGATGTCATGACTTTTTCCGCAAAACTTAAGCAACACGTGTCTATTTCATGCTAACTTTATGGGGGTCTGAATGGACAAGAGTGCGCAGGCCGAAGACATTTTTTGACACCTTACATATATTCCATTGACTGTGCACACAGAATGTTGCTGAGCATTGTCACATCACGTTTGAACAAGGATTCAAGTGCAACCACTCTCACAAAACTGCTTTGATAAGATACATGTACAGTATGTGAATCAAGTCAAATGAGAACATACCTGATTTTGATAAGAAGATTCTGGAAGGGTCTGAAGAGTTCTGATATCTGTGAAGCAGGCTTGGCCATGTTGAGGGGACCATCAGAGAATGTCACTAACCCACTGGGGGGAGTCAGGAAGCAAGTAAACCAATTATTAAAGTCCTATGTCCAATAGCAATGCTAGGTAAAACTTCATATTTCCCTTATTCAATATTTATGACAATGACAATGTAAAATAAATCAAAATATTTCAATTCAAACTCATGGTTTTTTTCTTCTCCTGTCATAGCAAAGTAATTGGCACTTTGTGCTGCAGGATTAAAACAATCTGTAATTGGTGTATGAATTTGGAAAATGGAATTCCATAAAAAGAGGTCTATATTATTAACTAAAGACAAAAATACCACCTAATATTTTAATTTTGAAATATTATTTACCTGACAATGGCAAGCCTTGGTATAGTAAACATCAATCCAGGATCATAATCATCTATCTGATCTTGGGTAAATAACTTCCTAGATAGAGCTCTGCAGAGATGGATGGATGAAAACAGAGAAGAGAGGAATGGATAGAGGGAGAGAGGAGAGAATGGGACAGAATTAAAGAGATAGACAGATGGACAGAGAGAAGAGGTGCAAATAGGAGAGGATGGAAGAAGAAATGAAGATTGATGAATGTAAAATTGCAGAGATAGCAAAACAAGACAGAGTAGTGTAAAACATATGGTGCAGATGAAAAAAGAAGAGAGAGAGGGAGAGAGAGGGAGAGAGAGGGGGGGGGGTTGTCATCAGGCCAGAGGAAGGGGGGGGGTTAAGGGGAAAAAGAAAGAGAAAGAACAATAATTAATGATAAAATCACAATCAAAAGCAATATCATAAACACTGAGCATACACATTGATCAGTCCACTGTACATTATTGTGTTACCAATATTTAGATGTAGTATAGCATATGGATTCATAGTAACATGGATGCATGCGTAGGGTGGTCTTTCAAATTAGCATTAATAAATTATGATAGTGTCAACAACATGGAACAGTGATATGACATTATCAATGCTTCCATTACTTTACACTGATATCCTGACTGTAATAATATACACGATAGGGATAATAAGCGGTGCTTTGCGCCAAAGTATGACCTACAAACACAGGCCGCATCACCGCTTTAGGTCATTAATATGAGGAAAGGCAGGGTATGGATGAATGCATGGATGGCAATAACACCCATCCATGTATGCTTGGTAATGGTCCAAACTGGATTCGGTCTAGCTATTAAACCTAAAAGAGAAACATCTTTTAAAAAATCTCAAACTATCAAGTGTGATTTCTTTTACATCTGGTAATCATGACATATGAAATTACATTTTTTTTGTCAAACCATAATCATTAATGGTATGCTCAAAGATGTGATGCTTTAATACCAAGTCCACCCTCACATAAAATAAAAAGAGAAAAACAAACAAAAACACTGAAAATTTTAATACAAGTTGGATGCAAAACAAGAAATTTAATTATTTCAAAGTTTCACTTATGTGGTGTTGCAAGAAGTTATTTGCAATCAACTGCAAATTTATGTGATGAGTATACAATTGATCAATTATGAATTCTTGTTTGTGTGAAAAAATAGGCCCTAAAATTTCCTACCTGATTCCAGCAAATGAGCACAAATTTGCAATTAAATGCAAGACTTGTGATATACATGTATATTTGGGACCCAAAATTGAGTTGAAATTGATTGCAAATAATTCATTGCATTTTGAAATATAAAAAAATCATTTAATTGGGATCTTCTACCTTATCTAATTTATAAACATTGGAAGATTGGAAATTTCAAGATGTACTCTGAATAGTGAAGATAAATTATTTGTAAGTTCCATATCTGAATTATGAATACCCCAGAGATTTTTAGAGACAATTCACATGCTGTACAGCACTTGTAGCACATGTCTGTGGCAAGAACAGTAGCAATCAAACACATGGTATATTTTGGAAAAAAACACTTCATTGTACGAGCTGCCCGAAACAGTTGTAAGCTCTTCCTATCAATAACAAAGTCAGAACAAAGTTATCAAGTGATGTCATATCTGTCTGAAAAATATATTCAGTTGTTTGACTGAACAGGCTGGCTATCGATCTGTTTTCATTATCTAAAGTGCGAAAGAAAACTATGGATTTGGATTTCTGTAACTACAGTAGTACAAATTTATAGACCTATCAACTAGATCGATTTCCTTTGCTGCAAAGATTGAAATGTGCATTAAAATGAAGTAGAGGTAAAGTCCACTCTGGTAAAAATAGACCCCATCAAAAATATAATAACAAATGAATGAATAATAAATAAATAAATTAATTAATTAATAATCAATTAATGAAAAAATCAATTCTGTAGAGATTTCACAATCAAATTCAAATTTAAGGTAAACTTTTTTTTACATATAGCCTACATGTACACATGCTCAGTGGACCAAATTATCAATCATGTCAAAACCTTCACATTCCCAGCTCTTTCTGTGTATATTACTAGACCCACCTGAATATACACTGTACATGTACATGCAATTTTATGTAATACAAATTCAAGCTTCACAAAGTTATCTCAGCTTCAAACAGACTTTAAAATGAGCAATAAGTCAGCAAGTACTGTACTCGCATTCAGCACAGTGATGCTAACCAAATAATCAAATGCCCATGCCATGGAGAATGTAATACATTTGCGCTAATTAAAATAAATTCCAAAACTGAAATGTTTTGTGTTCTTCACAATTACTGATCAGTCCAATGAATACATTTCAGGCTAATGGAAATATATATTTTCACTGGTTTTGTACTCCAGTACTTTATCAGATTATAACGGCATTGGTACATGGACACTGTGGGTTTGTGGTTTTGGGGTTTTTAATCAATTTCATTGTTAATACTTTTGATCAGGTCTATCATGCATTGCTTCACCGCAGATTTAACAACAGGCATAGCACTTTTAGCCTGATTTTACCAAGAACTACTACTAGTACAATCAAATTAATGAGTAAGAAATGATTTGTATATTTTGGGATGACAATGCTGCTGTTGATGATGATGAGGTTAATGACAGTGACGGTGATGGTGGTTGTGGTACATGTATGATGATAATGGTGGTAGTTACTGGGGTCGTGGTTATGATGGTAGTGGTATTGATGAGGAGGAGGAGGATACAGACTAGTATGGCACCATGACTTGTAGAAGAACAAACACCACCCGAAAGGTAAACATGCAACCATCTAGTTGCAAGATGTCATTGTTATATTCCAGCACTCGCATTTACATTTTAAATTTAGTTTCATGAAATTTACATTACATAGCTTGCCTCCACTTGAGTGCGAGACTCATGACTTGAAGCAAAGGATGTACTACAATCTAATATTGATGACATTTATACTCTTCATGCCTGGTCCATCATAATAGATCAAAGCAAATTAGAGTGACAATGCTTGACAGCCAAATGACAAGCAATAAAGTTCCCACGACAGTTATTTAGGTTTAATTTAAATATTGCAAGAGATAATCTTCATTAAAGTAATGTTTGTAAAACAGTCCCCAAACTTCAAGGGTCACACAACTGGTTCTTTACTTTGTTTTAAGATCGACAACAATATCTTAGTTTCTACATATAAATCAAAAGTTTGAACACTACTTTCTAAAACTTTCAAGGTTCCTAAAACATCTCTGATTGTCTCAGGTTCATTTTTTTAATGAAATTAAAATTGGGTTCCGCTTTTAGACTTTAATATGAAAATTGTTGTTATGGAGTAGGCCTGCATGTATTTTTTTATTTGCCCCTTCAAGTTAAATAAAATGTTTGACAATGCCATATGAACATAGCCAGTGGCATGCCTTGACAGCCATATTGCCAGGTGATAGAGGGAGGATATCAACAACTTTCTAAACCGAGATGAGAATGATAAGGTAATTCATTAGTATACTATTACTAAGACAGACGGACAGACAAGCAGGCTTTATAGCTAAGTGCATTTGACTTGTGATTAGTCATACAGTGTATGAGTGGGTCACAAGCTACGCATAATTATTTTCATTTCCACTATAAAACAAAAGGGGAAAAAGTATTAAGTGCATTTGTATAAAATGTAAAGTGCAAAGCATGAAGCATACATACATACTACAACTGTACATGTATGTAGCACAAATGTGTTGAATATAGTGAAACACTAGTTGTTTATTTGAGTCTAAAAATAAGCCTATAATCTATTCATCTACTATATGTATTTTTTCTGTTTTATCTTATTCATTCAATCATAAATTTATAAATCTACTTATGGTATGTTTTCTTTTTATTTGTTTCCTTTGTATGAATCAGAAAATTTGTACTTGACTCCTAAAAAACATAACACATAATCACATGCGAATCTTCTGATAATATGCCAATATCATAATTTTATGCATCAAAAACATTCAATTCAATACAGACAGCGAACAACCACTTGATGAATAAGCAATTCAATTCCTTTTTCTGGTTTTAAGATCATTCAAAACATTGATTGTGACAGCAATTCAGAAGCTTCCATCAAAAAAATTTGAGGTTGAACCAACTTGGTGACATCTTCAGAATGTGACCCTGTAACTTGAGAAGGTCAAGCTTTGAGAGCAACATTTCATGATGCAACAGGTGTGATCTTGATATGTTAAAATTCAAAACTGCACCCCAGACTCTGGGGTTGGGGTATTGAGGGTCATTAAAACCCCTTTCATAAACCCAATTATGCGGATATCCGCATAATTTGGTCGTAAAATCGGAGCGGGACCAGAGTTATCCGCATTATTTTGATGCTGCAATTATCCGCATAATAGCGGCATCGGGATCAGATTTTGACTTTATGAACGCATTTCCAAAGTAATGCGGATAATTGCCATGGTGCGGTCACAAAGGTCACCCTTTTCCAACACAACCCCATCGGAGGGGGCGTGTGCAGTTGCCATGACAATTATCCGCCTTTTTCAGGTCAGGCGCTCGTAAAAAAAATAGTGCGGATTATTTTCGGAGTTTGTGAATGCAATTTTTATTGAATTATCCGCATTACTCTTAGGCGGATAATTGGAGGATGGGTTTGTAAAAGGGGTATAAGTTTTAAGATTGTGATCAAAAAGCTTTTTCCGAAGTTGAGCAAGACTTTCCCAATGACATATGAACTTTTTAAGTGTGAATGCAAAGCTTATTCTGATGTGAAAAATAATGCATTTTGAATGTACTTGAATTCAGGCAAATTTTCTTTGCATAATAATAGGTCTACTGTGATAGCAAATTTTAATAGCCATCTTCACATTTCAACTTGGATTGGAATGTGATAATTAAATTGAGAATCATGTTTAATCATTAATTATTCAGCTTCAAGTTCACGAAACACTCTCAGATTTGAACACTGAAAATAGAATGTTTCTTCTATTTTGTAAAGCGGATCTTAATTTTGAGGATTTTCATGACATTAAATCCAGCTCGTCTCCTTTAAACTGGTTTCTACATTTGACAAGCCTTCAGATACATGTAATAGGCCTACATGTGGCTCATTAGCAGTTGAATTTATACTAATTTTGTGTAAAATATGTTTGAAAATTAGGACAACTTTGATTTCATTCAAATATTTAGCAAGTTTGTACATGTAACGTTCTATTAAGTTTGCAAATAGGCTTAAATTGAATCTGCTCCAAACATAACTGTATTTTTCATAATACTGAATGTTTGTCTCCAAAACATTTTGGCAAAAAACCTGGCGACAGATCTACTGGCCAGCTAAAACAACTTCCATCTCTGGGGGTGTCTTATGATAGAACTTTTCCGCCAATTAAGGGGTCAGTAACCAGTCTATTTTGGGCTGAAAGGAACCTAGGCCAAGGTTATAGTAACTAGTTATTGGCCCAGGAGTGTCACATTTGACCTACTGTTTAGTGAGTTTGGTAGCTAGAATAAAGCACTGATATTGTAACTATTTGCAGTCTATTACCTCTACAGATTTTAACCTCTAAAAATCTACCAAATGCAAGTCTTTCCCACTACCCAGATTTGGGAAAGCTACAGTAATACTACGAAAGCTTTTTTGACAATGCTATAAAAATTGTGGGCTGTCAAAGCAACTATTGCAACTGATGGGAAAGGTATGTGCAGTATATCCTGAAATTTATTATACAAAAGGGACACTTTTGATATTGGGTATGTACAGTGTAGGCCTACAGGTGCAAGTTTCATGTGCTGTTTAATAGCGAGGACTAAATTCTCACCGCTTATTTTATTATCGAGGACAGTAGGAAATAATCAGCTTTAGCTTGGTTGTATTGGGTTTGATGACCCTGCAATGGCTCCAGGGTGGTTAAAAACACAAATTATTGGGTTACCCTCATAGATTATGGCTTTCTTACTCACATGGTCATATACAAATCATGTGATTTGTCACATGACCTTCTCTTATCACAGCCATGTGTTTCCTGTTTTCTTCCTAAATTTACAGATTTACAATGAAATGAAAAGCAGTTGATTAACAAAACTTTCTCAATCAATATTAATAATAATGAGAATTAAACAAAATAATGATAATTATTTTATACTTTTGTGACATGTACATGTAGTACCCATTTAATAGTCAAAAAGCACAAGTTGAACCAACAACATTATCATCATCATCATCATCATCATAATCATCATTATCATCATCAACATCACCATTTTTTTTAATGGTGATGATTATAATTCATCATCATCATCATCATCATCATCACCGCCATCACCGTCATCATCGTCGTCACCATCATCATCCTCTTTGTGCTCTATTCTTTCTGTAAAGCCCTGAATTTTTTATTACCGAACCATTTCCTATTACTCCTCATGTACACCTAGGTGAAGACTGGTAAATGAGGATTACTTTCTGAGAATGTCAAAAGAAGTGTCACTGTGTGATTTGAACCGACACTAATACTCATCAATTAAACATGAAGATTAAACCCCTATTATTTATCAATCAAAATGTTTTTCAATTCTAAATTTATCAAAGGAAGTTGGCCAAGTCCTATTTCCTTCTTTGATACTGAACATTGTTTGACAAATTAACCACACAAAAATATATAAACTTTAAATTCCCTGAAAAAAAACACCTTTTTTCAGCTCCATCAACGACCGAGAGTTAAATGACCACATGCTTATTTTCTTTTTGTGTGCACAGATTCTATGAAAACCTTGATTTTTGTTCTTTTAATACAGACAAAAATACAGAGGTGAAAACACTTCCAACAGTTCAAGTTATTTCAATGCGTTCCACATGGCTATAGTATACAGGCTTGAAAATATTTCATATGGCACTCAATCAACATGATCAATAGGTTGAGTCATTGTACCAATTCTTGAACTTTACTAAAGAATTAAGGAAACGAACTGTGGTATTCCAAATCCTGAACGACTAATCCCACCACAAACAGTCATAAGTGACTAGATCCAACTTAAACCACTTTGTGACGTGTCATTTGGCACATCTTCCAGAGCACATGTAAACTGATGTCATTAATCTTCGGCAATGCAGTATTCAATGTGTGTGTGTTAAAATAAGAATGATAAATCCTCAGACTTTTTAATAGGACTCAAGAGATTCATTTTATTGAACTCAAGAAAGAGGCTTATGAAATTAAGCTCTAGCAAGATACACAAAGGAGAAAAAAGACAAAGTTGCAATTCTCCAGGATTTACACATATCAATTACCAGATATTAATTGTTAATATGTCAAGACAATAGCTATATGTACACCCCACCCCTCCAAAAATGGTAATACTGCAAGAAAAATAGGGTTTGAATTATACTAAATTAATAGAAACAATGATTCATTTTGAAAGGACCTACAAAATATATGGACCACTTCTGTCCCCCCCCCCTCGCATACTAATGTTGATCAATAAAATACAGTTTAAATGTACATGTAACTGGACACAATGCTCTCTTTGAATAAAAAAGAGAAAAGGATAGAGAAGTGAATGCCCAAACAATTTTTTTCAAGAGTCATGACCAACATTCTTTGCCCACACTTTCTTTCCAATTCATTCTGAGATTTCATTTAACTTTTCAACTGACACACAGACAAAACATTTGGAATATTATCTTTTGCTACGTCTGGAAAATTCCAGGCTTGCATCCTAATCATTAAGAACAAGGTCTGGCTAACAAGTTACCCCTCTGAAAGAATTTTGATTGCGTTGCATAAAACTCATGAAGACAGAAAGTTTGTCTTTGGACTTGCTCAATATAGCATTTTATAAGTGGTGGAAGAGTGTATCGTGTCACTTCACGTTTTGATACAACCCCTTATCAATATCCAGTCTAGAAATCCAAGACACTGTTTACACACAGATTTGGCTGGGTTCCAGCAACCACTGCAAATATCTTGTCGCTATCAATTATACTGATAACTGATTAAATATGAAAGACATACCAAAATAGTAAGGGAAATGAAGGAGTTATATATAATAAATGTTAATATCAGATTATAAACACAGCAGGTGTCCTACTGAGACTTCCTTCCATAATATATCTCAGGTATATATATGATTTTTAATAGCTCTAACATAAATGTTTCAAAAATATAACTATACATGTATCATAATAGCTTCATGATTCACAACCACCAGAGTGTACATGTATGCCATGAAATTTACAATTTGATTTAAAATGAAACATTACACCCATTAATTATTGTTCCACTGAGTTAAAATTACATGTACTGCCCGAAATGTGAGGTTGTGAGCACATGATATTTACAATGTACTTGGTTTACATGCAGCTGGGTACATAAAGTGTTGTTTAGGTAGGGTTTATGGATCTAAAACCAGACACACTGTGCCACTTGACATTTTCTGTTTTGAGGGACTAAGGACACTCTGATTTGAAGTGTCGTATAACAGATTTGTATGTTTGTTTGATTTTTTACTGGAAATATTGCACTGTAGCTCAGGCTACCTACTTGACATCATTTTCTATATTAAAGGTATAGTCCAAAGCATATAATAATAATAAATGCTCATACCCACCTTGCAGACTGCTCAGGGTGCTAATCATTATTACCCTACATGTAGCTATGACCTGTCTGCCATTCAGGCAAACAAGCATTTTCAGCAATTAATATTCCTTGAAACAACTACACCAAGGTTAAATGCAATACAATGCAGATGAATTTCCTGTGAAATGCAATTATCCCACAGCTAGGATTTGAACCCACAACCTTTCAGGCAAGTTAGAACCACTAGACCATGATGCTACCACTCCTATTGAACATACACATATATATCCTGCACCAAGCTTTCCAAAACTTGGACAGATCCCAAGTTATGATTAAAATAGTCACAGAATATCTTTAAACAAAAGCAAACCTGATAAAGAGTTTAAATATTGAATATGTATCTCTGGCAATTTTTTTACCAGCGAGAACAAAAGCAAATCTCTGGGAAAAAGATCTTGACAGGAAAAGCAAGAAACATGACTGGATTCACACGTTCTGTCTGGCTCTCACGGTGGATACCACGCAGACAAATCATGCACCTGTTGACTCTCTTCACTGCCATTGAGTAAAGTTCATGCACGTATGAATTTGGAAGTGAGAAGTGTTGTGGGAAATGAGTGCCGGCAAGCATTTCATGAAAGGACTTGTGGGATGATTTATCTGACAAGTCCTGATTTAACTGATAGTTACCATAGTAACAGTGCTTCTTAGCCAATCAAATTCAAGGAAAGTTGTCTGTCTGATCTGACAACTTGTCTGACAAGAAATGTAGATGAAATGCTCCCCAGATATTGAGAGGCTGACTGCCAATATAAGACCACTGAACATTGAGCTTGGGTGTCACACTCAAGCTTTGCGAGAAACTATAAAAGGTGATTTCCATAAAGGTATTAAAGGGTTAGATTAAAAATGCTTAAATATGTCAACCTTGATATCATCTGTATCTGTAGCTACTTCTGCACGACACCCTTACCATGTTTAATCTCATTAAATTCATTAATCAATAAATCAATGATTAAGAATGATGCTTACCTGTTAATAGTCTCACAAAAAAGTACAATGACATCCTGCATAGTATCATACTCCAGGGCCGATTTCACGGGAACCATGGCACTCACATAGCTCAGCTCAAACTCAGCAAACACATGGTCAAACTTCTTCAAAGCCTCTTTCACCTGAAGAAAAAAAAGATATACATGTATCAAGTTTAATATATATACAGTATATCATTGTTGTATTCTAAAGGTAGTTCAATAAGTTTGATCCTTGAAGTTGGTCAATTTTGTTTGCAAGTTTAACTCACATTGAAGTGAGCAGTCCTTCATATTTATAGTTCAAAGTATTAAAATGAGACACCTCTTAACTCATATAAAGACATGACTGTAGTTGCTATATGCATATTCAGAGAAATATTTTGATTTTAAGCATCTGCTATGTGTGTCGCTCATATTAGGCCATGGTAACAATGCATTACACCATAGAGGCAAGGTAATGAACTTTAATCGTTAGGATCCCATATGAATGTATCATTTGTTGCTACACCTGTATGTCCGACAATGCTAGTGTAAGTGGTCAACTTGTTAGGAAGCTCTTTTAGTTAAAAATAAACATTTCGAATGAATTTTTGAATACCAGAAGACTTTTCAAATCTAAAAATATTATTATTATAATCTGATAAGACAATTATATACATTTGCCACTCTCCACCACCCAGGTCCAAATGAACTATAGATAAATAGAAGTATTTAATTTGGCAGCTTATGACAAGGGTAACGATGTCTACGCAGCACAGGCATCACAAAGTGATGGATGCAAACACTTTATGTAGCAATCATTATCATCATAATAATTCAAATCTTACTTTTTGTGGGTAAGAGTTGAGATTTTTGTAGCTCTGATCTCTCAGCACAGCCCTCAAGCAGTCCAGACTTCTGGTCAAGCACCGAGCCAAGGGCCGCAGAGCTGCACTCTCTATCTCCCTGTTCATGATGGTAGATCCTGCAGCCAAGCACTGTTAATGTGAAAGAGGTTAACAATTTAAACTAGGTACATGTACAAGACCCAAATCAGATCAAGCATGATGTTAGTTATCAACAGGTAATGTAATATCATCAAAGTGACACAAATTTAAGACTTTACAAAATTGCATTTTAGTAAATTTTTGGCTGTTTAAACTCAACTATTCACGCAAGTTTTTGCCTATAATATATTATTCTCAGAGGCATTGAAGAACAACAAAAATATCAATCTCCATTTGAGGGAACGTTTTATGATGCACTTTGTCTATGATTTCCAACTACAGCTGTTATAAACTACTGAAATCATTGAATCTGATTGGCTATTAAAGACCAAATTGGTCACTAAACAATCACTGACACATATTATAATGAAACACTCCCCTGAAATAATTTTGTATTCAATAATTTGACCTTGAGTGATACATGTATGCATACCTCGGCTCCAAACCAAAGCTGGCCGGCCAGGCTATCCTGAAGCACATCATCAGGAAACTTGGCCCTAAAGTCACGGCTGGCTCTACCCTCAGCAACGGCCTCATTCATCAACTGCTCAATGATACCTGTTCATGGAAAAGAAATAAAGAATTTGTGTTTATAATAAAGTACAATAATAAATCTATAAGTAACCGATAAACTTCATGATTAATGCCCATCACTGAGATCAGACTCAGAGATATCTAAAAAAAGTAATGTTGGGGCGCTACCTGGGAGCTGTTATTTTAATTTCCCTTTTTCCGCAGCTGAAATGTATCCGCAATGAATTATGCACATTTGTTTTAACAAAATAAATGAATGAAAATTAAGGAAATGTAGAAAACTCTTGCTACGCCTAGGAAGAAAATGAAGCCTACATGTATATTAAAAATAAAATGGTTCAATGCAGTTTGGGTGTGTGCAATTTAACAAACTTACTTTTGGTGTTTCCATCTACTTTTATTACATATTGTTTTATGTTCTTATTTGTATGCTCTTGTACATGTACAGTACATCATAATTTTTAAATATGTAGAGGTTCTTTCTTTTATTAATGAATTAAAATTAATACTGAATTAGTGAATTTGGGCATTGGTCTAAACTTTTTTTTCTGTTTGCTCTGTAAAAACCAAAATCCTTGCCAAAATTATCAGACTTAACTATATTCGTGCAGTGATCATTTCACTTTATCATTTTGAAGAAAAAAAATTCATGCAGAATTATAAGACAGGAAACTTCTATAAATAAACACTATGCTACAATTACAACAAACATAACTAATAATAATAAAAAAAGATTGCAGTCAGGAAATCAATTGAGAGTTTAATTTTATACGACATGTATGTCCATATGGAAAAATACACAATGGCAGACAAGGTATTAAAGTTTGAACTGCATATCATCTGAAAATAGCCATTTGAATTTCTGTTGATCTGATATAATACTGCAATGTACATAATGTAGGAAATATAGCAAAAATCAATACACCATGATGACAATCTTCATATTGAGGAATTCCTGTAGACATCTAAAAAATCTTTTTAAAATCAGATGAGAAACAGATCTTGTTTTCACATCATTTCTATCAATGTCATTGGCACAAACAAAATTAATCCTCCTCTGACGCAAGCTTGTGTGATAATGATCAAATTGTTATCGGCACATATCAAATTTCTTGGCTATCTTCCACAGAGCTCAATCAGGTGTTAGAACTTTATAAAGGTTTTAGATTAAATTTTAAATATTTTCATGGATCATGTGAAAAGTGAAGAAAATATAATAAATGTAGCAATTAAAGGGGAAGCTACATTTAAGTTGCAGGGAGTGAAATCTTTCAGAGCAATTTCAAATTTGTACTTGTCACTTACACTGTAGGAAAAACATTTAAGCAAAATGTCCACTGTAGTGTTATGAATGTTTGGAGTCCAATATACTCCCATAGTATGCATTTATGTGTACCACACAAGTATTATGTCACTCTCAAGTGTCAATAATACAGCTATTATCATGTCAATTATCAATTGTTGATTCTAAAATCTTATGGAATATTTGTACACTTAAGTAATTATTAGATGCATAGTAATCAACATTATCTCAATCATCTCTCAAAAGCAGAACTTCATCTCAGCGCCTGGAGAAGCAAATATTTCCACCCTGTATCATCTCTCAAGAAATATGCGGTGATTTGAAAATGGAAGGTCATCATGACGTAAGAACTTCCAAATCGAAACTTAATCTAAGAAAAACAGGTCACTACCGCTTGTCATGATACTAAAACCCTGGGCACTTGGCCCAGTTACAGTACCTGAAGATTAGAACCTTGATCAAAAACTCAACCCCCCCCCCCTCCATTCAGACTACATACTTTTCATTTTAATTAATAGCCTGTTTAAAGAGAGTAATTCAAATTCATGGGTTTTCTTTGAAATTCAAATGTGTGCAAAATAATAAATAAATTGGAAAACCGGTCTATTCAATTCCTACACTGTACAGTGTACATGTACATCATAATAAATCACTTTTAGTTTAAAAAGGATTCAAATCAGCAGAAAGTCAATTATCAACTATTAGTTATTACCTCCATTTTCTCTCACAAGATTGAGTTTTTGCATAGTTCACTTTAAGTTTGTAGAAAATTTATGCAAAAAGATTTTTTTTTACAAAATGAAAATGTGAAGAAAACCATGTAAAGTTTCTTTTAGAAAGTCTCTTCATAAATTGTATGACTCCTCATCTTTACATTACATGTGTAAATGTTACCACATACATGTACTGAGCATAATTTTCCTTGTACTAATGATTGCCTTCATACACGTACATGTACTGTATGAACAAGCAAAATTTTGTAGTCTGAAAGATGGAAAGGGTATCGTAGATCCGGGAGTCTGTCACCGGCGATAAGCAGGCAGCGATTGGACTCTTGATGATATCTCTTGGTATCCAGAGGATATTAAGAGCAGTACCTGTCCTTCCTGGAGACCCTCCAGACAGGCAACACTCTTCCTCCAGGAATGACACCCTAAAAACTCTTTATTTGTACAGGCGTTTCCGATCTCCCTAAATTGCTCTTTCGATATTGATCTTTGATTAATCTTGGTTACTTAATTTTCATGTCAGGATATTTTCCCCTTTTTGGAATGAGGTTTGTGATGAACATTTCACCATTTTTAGATTGTATATAGTGAGATTATGAAATAAGAGCTTCTCAACACTTGAAGGTGTTCTTTCGTTTGACAGATACTCATGAAGGAACACTGAATTCCCTTTTCTTTTATATTCTGGGAATAATCAGACAATTGTAAAGCTTTACTTCTTAATCTGAGACCTTGCTCCAAAATGCATTGATTACTAGTATACATACTGTACTATTGTTGTTTACCCAAAATCATTGATTTCAAAACAGAGACAACTACCTGTTTGTATGGTTGCTTCAATAGTTCTGGTATGGGTTATTTTATAGAAGAAACAACAGGGGTAAGGTGTAGGCTACATGTTATGTATATGTACATGCACATATGTAGACCTATGTTTAAAAAGGGGGCTCAATAATTAATAGGGAAAGGCAAGCAGCATGGGTGATTCAAAACTACTGCTTGTATGAAAGATAAATTAAAGTAGTTGCGCAGTAAACACCAATTTCACGAGAAAGTCAGTAAAACCAGGCTTAATTGTCACTATATCATCGAGGATCTAGATCTGGTACAGTAACATTAACTAAACTTTGTGAAATCTTGAAATCTACGCTGAAAAATGTTCACACTCAAGATCACCAACACAGATAAGCGCACGTGGGACAGTGTATTATTATTGCTTTGAATGTCGGCCTGACGCTTGACCCGGATCCCGTGCTAATTTGCTAATTTCTCAGCAATTACACAATTTCTTCCAGAATCCTTTGGCACATGTTTTTTATTTATAAATACAAACAGACACTTTGGTGGTTATTTCATTGGATTCTGTACGAACTCATTTTGAAATCATCACCACAACTGGCATTTATCTTTAAAGCTTGTTCAGAGAGATGTTACCCTGGACTCAGACCTTCATTTTTTATGAGCGTGATCGCACTGGCGCTCCTTAAAAAAAATAAGAACAAAAAATCGCGCTCCTAAAAAAAAAAAAAAAGCCTTCACAAAAAGTTGCTGAAATTTCACATTTTACCTCTTTATATTCACGAAATAGGCATCTGTTTTCCATAATTCCTTAAAATTATTTTGATTTAGTTGGAAACTACCGAAAAAATGAAGAATATTCACCTCTTTCCCGACTCTGATTTGATTTTAAACTCGGTAAATATTGTAGTCCCATTTGTAGATTTTCATGGCAACACCATGGAAGTCTACATGAGGGACTACAATATTTACCGAGTGTAAAATGGATTTAAAGAGGTAAAATGTGAAATTTTAGCAATTTTTTTGTACAGTATTTAAAAAAAAAATGTTTTAAGCAGGAGCGCGATATTTTGTAAACGTATTGACCCAGGCCTAATTTCACCACAGATTAATTAATAGCTACACAGCTATTGCATATAGACGATGTTAAGCTCAATTGAGCTCCTCAAAAAATAAGGAGAGCGATTTATTGAGCTCCACGAAATTATAAACATGAAGGACTGTGGACTCTGCATAAAATTCAGCACACATTCAAACTGTTTTATGATAAATTTATTGTCCACTATTGTACTTGTACACGCATGTGTACGTGTACATGTATGGGTAATAAATTATAGAATTTAATTGTACGATCAATTCATTTTATGTTTATTGGGTCACAGGGAATTAAAATAAATTCCTCTGCAATATACAGTGTATGAGGAGCAATACAGAATGCTGTCCTGGTATTATGAAACGCCCCCCTGCAAGGGAGGCGCGATAGCTCAGTCGGTAGAGCAGGGGTTTTGGATTCCGGTGACCCGGGTTCGATTCCCAGCTGGTGCGCTAGTGCCCTTTGGTAAGGCATTTATCCTCATTACCAGGTCCCTCGGAGAGGACCTTAAGCCGTTGGTCCCCTGGTTGCTTGCTCACAGGCATTCGTGCTTTCTTAGCAGTCAGGTAAAAAACCTCGGTATAACAATGTGAATGACAAGTTCAACCATGTACCGGTCCAACTAGACCCCAATGTACACAATTATATACATGTACTGTACATGTTGTGTCCGTGGTAATAACATACACTGTAAATTTGTAGAATACTTGGAACCTCTTGCTGGAACTGGCGTTATGTTTAATAATAATAAAACACTTTAAAAATATGTACAATAAAATGTGAATATTAGTTTATACAGGCACCATTCTCATTATTATTAGAAATTGTTAATTTGGTAAATCCATCAATGCAGAAGTAAAGTTTCCTGCATTTCTTGACCCTGTTTCCTGTGGTAGTCCAACTTTTTCCACTTTCCATGCTCTGGCTTCGTGATCAAAGTTTACTCTCTCAGAAATGCCTAGGAATTCGTTTCACCCAACCCTTTTCCATTTATCTCAAAATAAAATTGTAAGGCCCATTTATACAAGAAAAAATGTGTATTAAAAAAAATATGAAAACACCTGTCTGTATACATGTACATACAGAATTTGTTTGAATTTTAGTGTCACTATTTTGTACATATTTCTCTGAATTCCATACAATTGTGATAATTCAGTAACCCAAATTTTAGTCAAATTTGATTTTTTTTTTCAAACTATCCTACACATGTACAGTAATCTAAGGTACATGTGAAAGTTAATTTGTTTTTAATCATGGTCTGACTTGAGGGAAGGGTGGAGTTCCAGCAAATTTTGAGGAAAAAAACGAAGAGCAATAAAGCTCATTTTACCTGTGATATATTTGCTTGCAATGTATACTTTACAAGTTTAAAGTTAATTTATGCCCTTATACAGAAATAGTCAAAGAAAGCAACAAAATAAAGATACATACATGCATTTACATGTAGGCCTAATTCCATAAAAATGAGAGGGAAAAAATATGGGACAGACAAAAATAAAAATAAACTTGGGGGAGAATTGAAGTAACGTTAAATTGAAGGAAAACGAATAAAACAAAGTGATTATTTTCAAGAAGTATATTAAACAAACAGGCATAAATGTACATTCCAATATCAAATTAGCATGCACATACATGTATGAAAAAAAAGACAAAGTTAAATGAAATGAATACATGTAAAGGAGCTCTAGGAGAAATTTGAAAAACTGTATTGAGCAAAGAGTGTAGCAGGAACATGAGTGGCATCAAATGACTTCCTATCAATACTGCTGGATTGTTTGTTCTAGCACCAGATGTTCATCCATAGGAAAATCATTTAGTGACATCAGGCGTGAATTCTTAAGTCTGAAATAACAAACATGAGTATGTGTGGAAATCACATTTGGAGTAAGGTTCAAGTGAGGTCATCCGGAGTTTGAAAGAGTCCGCTCTTTCTCAGAAAATAATAGGCAGGTCTGGTTTCAGCATGGCACTCACATGTTGAGTAATGAAAAAGGTTTCAAAGGGATGGTCCAGGCTGAAAATAATTATACAGTGTATCTAAAGAAATAGAGCAAAATTCAGAGCAAAATGCTGAAAATTTCATCAAAACTGATTTATACAAATAGCAAAGTTATTGAATTCTTAAGTTTAGCAATATATTTTGAAAGCAGTTATATATCCAGGTCGTCATGAATATTCATTTGATAGGCTGATGATTGTTTCATTATTTCACACATGTGTGAATGATATGTACAGTATCCCTTGTAATGAAATAAGTTGCAGTGATGAATATCTAATTTTAATCGGATGTTCTTCCAATATTTTTGGTTCTTGAAGGAACATTTTTGAATAAACCTAATTTCATATAATAAAATACAAAAGAACAAGTGGGAATATGACATGAGTTTGCTCATTGAATATTTACGAAGACATGCCTAGAACTGTTTCACCCGAATAATGCAACTCTTGAAATGCCATAACTTTGTTTAAATATTCCTTGTCTGATTTTGATCAAATTGTCATTGTTTTGTTTGTCTGAGTTTTCTTAATCTGTTCAAATCATATCATTTTCAGCCTGGAGTACCCCTTGTAAAGCAGTATCCAAAGACATTATATGCATGTACATGTATTGTATGAGAGAGGATGTCTCCTACTACTGTATCTTGTACCCACTGTATCAAACTACATGAAGGCCTACATGTACATGTATGTAAATCATCTTTCAGATCAGCAATATGTGTACATGTATTTAATATGAAATAGGCCTGTAAAGTAAATCATACCAGACAACTCTGCACTGTCAATGAACAGTAATAAACTGCAATATGGAGCGATGCATGCATTTTTTGTACATCAAATGACATGTACGCACTATTTTCTCCATGTATGAGCCCTACACCTAGACAGAATCGACTACCAGTAAACCAAAACAATCCACTCCCCCCCTTAATGGTACATGTACACGTTCATGTATACTGGAAGCATTTGCTCCCTACTAAAAAAAATCCCTAAGAATGCCCACTAAAATGAGTATAACCATGTACATGTATGCAGTGGTTATATTACAGTTCATAAATTCCAATTTTCCGAGAATCTGTTCTATACATAGAGGCAATGCGTGGGCGGGTTTGAGGACAGACAGCTACTTTGATCATCCGCATCTTGACTGTCTGCCTGCTCACATTTATATATGGTGTCACGTAAATGGACAATTCTTTCTTTCCAGATCGAGTTAAACTGTACAACATATGCAAGTAGGATCTTTGCTCGAAGCAATATAGTATGTAAACAAACTCTTACTTTATAAGGTTTCTTACCAGACAAATCTCATCAGTATAGAAGGACCTGTGACTAGAATACTATGGCTTTTACAAGTTTTGTCTCTCTGTATGAAACATGTAAGCCTACATTTTAATACAATACTTTGTTTCAGTAATCACAAATTACTGTAAGCCTATGGAATTATACACAAAATATAAAGATTGATAAAAGATGTATTTTACAAGTTATTACAAGATTTTTGCAAATTTGTATTGAAAAAAGTGTGATTTTTATATTTTGTGAATGTACATGCATTACCAATTATTAAGATTTTTAATGTGTATGTTCCATAACATTAAACATTGAACAATGAATGCAATAAATATGGACACAGTTTGTCTAGAATTTCAAACTCTTTATTTCAGTGTATACCGTACATGTACTTGATTTTAAGGGCTTAGCATCAAAATTCATTTATGGTCAAATTGTCCGGAATGGGTTTTAAAATGCGAATACTGACCAAGAACTTTGTCTTGACATATCCTGAGTTGGTTAACAAGTACAGTACACCGGTCTGGATCTTGCCTCCCATCAAAGCTATCAAGCTCATGTGATACACCATTCAGCTCTTCATCGGCATAATAAAACTGGGCTAGTAGCTGACTGTCATTTTTCTGTAAAATGAAAAAGGGAGAAAGATAAGGATTAAATTATTTACCCCCATTCTTTATAGTAAAGAGAAATCATCCCAATATGCACTACTGTATGTACACATAATTCATGCAATTTTGAGTGGAATTATAATTTTCCTTTATCATTATCATTATCATCATCGTCATCATCATTATCAATACAATCATTGCTTCATTTGTACACCCTTGCAACTGTTAAGAGAAGTTCTAGCTGTACAGTATAATAATTTATACTGGCATTTGTAGATTTAGAATATGGTTGGAAATCATACTGATATATATATGTATGGCCATTATAGCAAATGTATTATAAATACATTGTACATTGTTTCTGGTATCATGGCATGTAGAGTGTTAAAACGTCCAATGCTAATTTGCTCTCTTTCTTTTTCCCACTCAAAGATATTATCATCATACAATTTCCCATTAATCAACAAACAGATAAACCATGATTTCAAAGTGACTTTCACTCATAATAAAGTTCAAGTTGGCTATCACACAGATGCCAACAGTGTATAAGATGGAAATTTCCCTGTTATGTGTGTCTGCGTGTGTGTACTGAGCCGATCAAAGTCCGGCATGACCAAAGGCACTGTATTATCTCCTGTTGTCTTCGCCAGACCTTCCTCAATGAAATATTCAGTGGCCATTCATAATTTACAAATCGTCTCTGATCTGCAAATCTGCACTTTTCTGCACATGTACATTTACACATATTCAGCCTTCATGTGAAGTGTACAGGAAAAATCATCCCAATAATAACAACTGAGACAGGGAGATCGTCAAGCCCATCCTTTTAGGGTCATATAACAGTTATGCACACTTACATGTGGTATTTTTAGTTTTTAACATCAGTTCACTATTCAGTGAAGGAACTTTATGCACATGGAGAAGGCCACAAACGGGATCATATTCAGCCATCCATCATTTGTGTAGTTGTGTTGATATCTTTTTTTCAACTTGTTACATTATATGTATTTGTGCCATAATTGTGCTATAATTACTTGCCTTCCCTAGAACAACATGCAAGTTAAAGCTCCGAATAAGTATTCATAAACTAACAATGGAATAAGAAACTGGCAATCACTTTAATTTAAAATGGCATCCATATCAAATTCGAATTGTCACAGAATTTAATATGACCTCTGGATAGTGCAAGTTTTAATTACTAAAATAACTTTCGACTGGTCAACAAATTCTTACACAGTGCAATGGTTAAAAACGTAGCTATATTTAATAATCAAAGTAGTTTAATCCACATTATCTTGTCATTTATGTCAAATAGAGTCCACACAGATTAGCGAGATAATCAACAAGGTGACAAACTGAACGATCCCTCATTTACATGTAGTAGCGATTACCAAATGACATTGTAAAAATGTGTTCAGTACCTCAGGGCCATATTACATGTACATGTATATGCATAATACTCCAGTATGAAAATGACACAATTTGAATTTTATCAAATCAAAGAAGTGAAACCCTATGATTAAAAGTTTGATTATCAGATTTAAAAAAAGTTGCTTTCTTCATCTAAAATTTTATTTTGTTTTGCTAGTTCAATTAACTCCATCGATATATATTTAACACTTATTTCAGAAAAGAATATATTGGAAATGTAAAAATAAATTGGAAATATTTAAATGTACATGTACATGTACAGTATCATGTGCAAGTCCCTGTACATGAGGATTGTAATGTACATGTATGCAACAATTTATCTGAGTATCTGAATATTAAATAATAAATGCAACATTGGAGTAGCTGACCCATATTAAATGATCATAAACAATTCAAATTCAAATGAATTTCATCTCAAAATGCAATTACATTACTACATGTAGGGTCTAGCACAAATTTCAATATGAAGCCAGTCCAACAGCCTCTGCAGGCAACGAACCATGTAATTACAAAGCCAGGTAGCGGTGGGCTTTATGAATCCATAATAAAGGATAAACATTCATGGAGGTGTGGAATACTCAAGCATTAGGTGGTTTCAGACCGCCTCGAAGTTCGCCAGTTCCAGGTATTCTCTGATCGGGAAATTTACCCCGATCAGAAAATACCAGGTATTTTGGCGGTCTGAAAGCAAACTACGCGTAATATCCCCGAAAGAAAATACCCGATAAATAATAGGTACTTGGCGAAATTACGAGAACTTTCGCGGGGATTTTTCCAAGGTCGTGGGTATTTTGGCGGTCTGAAAGCAAATTACGGGAACTTTTAGCCCAGCGTGTCGTTGGGTGCGGCGCCGTGCATGGGTTGCTGCTGGGCTAGTGATTTTGAATTTCGCGCCTTGCTGCTTATCAGACCATACTGCGCATGCTCGTAACTTCAGGAACTTATCCCGAAGGGTATGTTTCAGGGCGGTGTGAATGCAGGAATAATTAATGGGTATTTTTCAGCCTAAAAAAGTTCTCGTAATTTAACGGGGATTCTTGTGATCGAGGCGGTTTGAAACCACCTATTAGGCTATTGTGATTTAATATTAATGAAAACCTAGCTGCTCAAGGCTGGTGGGTGTTTCTATTCTCAAATGTGGGCTTGTACACTTTACTACAGGTACAGAACTACATACATGTATGCCCCATGATGAACAAGTAGGCCTACATTGTAAATTTCTGTAGCATCTCTACAGAGTACATACATTGTACATAAGTTTGGTTAGCACAACATCAACGTACATGAACATTGTGCAAACTAAAATACAGTAAAATGTACATGTAGCTATCACATTCATGAGGCAGGTGTATACATAAAGTCTGCTTTTAGTTTCTGATGCAAATCTGAAACTGTGCGGGATTCGACTAACTTTTTTTAACTGTCAGCACTCAGCAAGTTACATGTACCTTTGGTGACAAATAATTCTGTATGCCAAATTTTTTCAATAATTGATTTGTTGAATATCAAAGCGATACATCTGTATGCAAAATAAAATTGAAATAACTTCAGACATACTGTACATGTGCATACTAGATGTAGGCCTTTACATGTACAACATTACAGTCTTGATTCAATTACTTTAAGTTTTAGTTTTATTACCCTGATTATTTTTTTTTAACCTTGGCTTTACATGTAGGTCTTGGCAAAAGCTGGCTGATAAAGGGGTACTCTACGGAAACACAGTTCCTCTGACTCATGGAATACTGCTGATACAGTCAAAAATCTATCTCCTTTTCCTTGAACCACAGCCTTGCCATCCAAGAAACCATCAATATTTTCTCTCCTTTTTTTCTTTCCAGAATAACCTCTTTCATGTATGACTACATACATGTATCACCATTGATACTATAAAAAAATAATACTAATAATTATAATTTACATGTATACTGATCCCTGCACATGATGCTCGTTTACCAGAAACAATTTTTTAAGGGAAAAAAGGTCTATAATTAAAATACATGTATACATACACGTACATTGTACCATACAATGTAGCTAAAATTGTAAAATTAATTGATAAATTTATGTGTAGTGACAATTTTAAATCACCATGATGAAGTATGAGACTTTGTTGCTTAATTTTATTAGTAAATAAATTGGCCTTAACTTTCAAGTTTTTGGCTGTTCAATACAAACATACAGTATCTTGTCTACTGATCTACAATTTACTCATACACATCTGTATTGTGATGTAATTTTGAAGAATAAATATTGTATGCTTGCTGAAATCAAACATGAAGCAATCTCTTCATCTACATGTACTATACATACATGTATTGATGTATAGGCCTACAAGTATTATTCAACTTTATAAAAAATGTGTTTTTCAAGCCTTGAAAAATGACAGGTTCATATACTGTCAAAACATTGTGTTGGTACATGTAGAATTATAGACTTATCAAAAGCTGAATAATCAAATGATTTACTTCAATAAAAATACTGATGACAAGTAGGAATTTAATTGGCAAAGACATCAGAATGTACATGTGATGTAGGTCTACATGTACCGTAAATTAAATTCATGCAAATGATGAGAAAATTGGCATACAGTGTATCATTGTTTTGATTTAAAAAGATGAGAAACAATAAATTCAACTGAATAGCATTCCATGAAATGATCATCAGTCATTAACTAACAAAAATCAAGATTGAAATTTATTTGCTGGCACCTTTTACTCAGCTATACCAGAGTACAATATGCACAACTACATGCATACAAACTTAGGCCAAAACTAGGGTCTACAGTTTAATAATAAAGAAAATGATTCTTTAAAGGACAAGTCCACCCCAACAAAAAATTGATTTGATTAAAAAGAGAAAAATCCAACAAGCACAACACTGAAAATTTCATCAAAATCGGATGTAAAATAAGAAAGTTATGACATTTTAAAGTTTCGCTTAATTTCACAAAACAGTTATATGCACATCCTGGCTGGTATGCCATTGTCAAGTGAAACAGTGATCAATTCCTCCCTGAACATGTGATATTAGCATTGCTTAATACTATATGATTCAGTCAAGTTGGTCCCTATGGTGGTCTGTAAAAAATGAAATATTGTATAATTCAAACAATAAAAAACAAAAGAAATAGTGAGTGAGGGACATCATCGACTGTCTCATTTGCATGTCACTGTTTTGTGAAAAATAAGCGAAACTTAAAAATGCCATAACTTTCTTATTTTACATCCGATTTTTATGAAATTCTCAGTGTTATGCTAGTTTGATATTTCTCTATTTATTCAAATCAACATTTTTCTGGGGTGGACTTGACCTTTAATAAATGATAAAACCTAAAACCAAATTGCAAAGACTGCATAATGGCCCAAGAAGGAGGAAAAGGAAGCTTATAGAAGTCTGCATCCATGCCAAATTTTTGTCCTAGAAACATGACCTCTCGCTCTCACAGAGAAAACTACTGTGTCAACATTGGTAAGAAGTGGAATTTTACCAATAGTGACATCATACCTGTAAATACATGTAGTTCACTAGGCCTTGTCACTACACAGCGATAGTCTGCTGGGCAAACCCTTCACTCGAGTTAAGGGTCTGAATGTGCAGCCTACTCATGCCTTGTGTACTGAAGGCTCTCTCGCTCCTGTATTGGAACAGCAAGTGTAGTATGTGCTAGTCTTTGCGTGGAGGCACACTTGTTGATAAAAGTTCCAATCAGGGTCTGTGCCTGCAGACTAACACAGCGATACAATATACCTTTCGATGCACCGTATTGTCACTTTTTGACAGTATTTAATAGTAAAAGATCTCAAATTAATGACTGATTCAATTCAACATGTAATTTACTTTTGAGTGCCTAAACTGTATACATGTCATCAAAGAATCTGAAGATATAATGTTCATGTTCAGAGTTCTAAGTTAAAACTGAGACTGAGAGGTCCATGTAATTAAGTCCATGGATCAAAACCCTGAGCTTTGTTGACCTCAAGCCTCTCTAAGCTAAGCTACAATGTACGGTCAGACAACAAGTGGAAAGCCTCTGGCAGTCCTACCTGCATTTACGTGATTCAAATATATAGCAGCAGTGCTGATTTCTAATTACGGTACATGTACAGGTATATTCACAATTAACACCATTCATATGATAATAAAATACTACAGTATGTTCATTGACCATAAATTACATTTGACCTTGATCATGTGAACTAAGACTTGTGCAAGACGATCATCAATATTACTTGATTCCCCTTTAATACATGTATGTCCACATTTCATGAACTACATACATGTACATGTTGATCCATTTACTTTCGAAGTTAGGCTACATGTACATGTACATGTATGATGCCAGTTCAAAATATACCCACAACATGGCAAAAGTTCTTTGACCTAAATGGTCATTGACTCTAAATGACCTTTGACGTTGGTCATGTGACCTAAAACTCAGTCAGAATGTTAAGAAATAACTGATCATCCTTATGTCCAAGTTTCATGAACTACATGTAGATTCATATGTACTTTCAAAGTACCTTGATTTGATTAAGATTTTTTTTATTGACCCTTATTGACCTTTGACCTTGGTCATGTGACCTGAAACTCAGTCAGTAATACTTGATTACATCATGGACCTATTGTAATAGGTCCATGATTACATGTACCTTATGTCCAAATTTTATGAACTACATTACAAGTACGTGTACTAGGTCCATATAGTCCATATACTTTCAACGTTATGATGACATTTAAAAAATTTAACCTCTGGTTATTAAACCAAAACTCAAGAAGAGAAGCAAATATTGGAAAAAGTAAAATGAGAGGAACAATTAAAAACAAGTTTCATCAAAATCGGTTATGCAATAAGCAAGTTATATGTTGTACTTTCTATGGGGATCCTCAAATTGGTAGACGTGCTTCAAAATGGCTGATTTTGAGGACAACTCTCTATTTGTTTTGTACACAAATTTTCAGATTTTCCTCATTATCTTTCAAATTGCATCTTGCCTCCTTCTGAGCACAACATATGTCATGGGAAAATATATTTCACACCATATATGTCAAGGTCAGGAGGAGATAATGTGAAATATGTAAAACAAAGGGTAAAATCTGAAAATTTGTGTACAAAACAAATGGAGAGTTGTCCACAAAATTAGCCATTTTGAAGCATGTTTGCCAATTTGAGGATCTCCATAGAAAGTACAACAAGACTTTTTAAATGTCCATAACATTTCTTAACTGATTTTGATGAAACTTTTTTTTAATTGTTCCTCTCATTTTACTCTTTACAATAAGATTGCTTCTCTTCTTGGGTTTTGGTTTCCTTTACGATTTCAATGTTTGGCGCCGCCATCGGTAAAGCGGTGCTTACAATACAAAGAAAAAAACCCTCTCTCCCCAGCCCCACTTGCTTGATGATGTTGAACATGTTTCAACTCAGGGTAAACCATGAGAAAATACCCAATTATATGAAATAGAGATATAGAGAGAAATGTCTTTGAAAAATTCTAATAAAATTGCTTACTTGTAGGAAATGACAATAACACAGTCTCAGTGAAACATCAGCAACAGATAGAGACTAAAGTTTGCTTCAAACTGACATATTTTGTATTTAAAATTAAAGTAAAGTAAATTTCAAATCTTGTCCCCGATTAAAATAAAAACCCACATATTTTTCTTTGCATTCTGGCAATTCCCTCTTTTGAATAAGCTATGGTGACTAAGGTGAAAATGGGAAAGGAAGATAATGTACTTGAGCCCCTAATCTCTATCAAGAAAATTCACTAATGACATTTATATAACAATCTTGTTTCTTATTGTACTTCCCCAACGTTACGGACGCGAGCGTCGCGTAACGTTGGGGAAGTACAATAAGAAACAAGATGGCGGCGTAAACATCGGGCAAGTCTCTTCCGTCTTTTCACAATATTTTTTCATTTTTTTGATGAATTCTTGTTTTAAAAATAACAACGAGAGCGTAGAAATGTCGGAAATGAAGTTTTATCCCATGTACATGATTTAGAGCTAGATCTTTTAGAAGGAAAGTAGAAATCTCGGGGGTGAAAGTTTCAGAAATTCAGGTTTTGGCTTCCATTGTGTGGGTCTATGGGATAGAAGGCCTGGCTTCGTATGAGAGTGACCTTACGTTAGTAAATGATTTTTACTCTCTAACTTTGTTAGAAGCCGCCTGGCTACCATGGCTACTGCCACTGTCGATCAAGCCACTGCATTTCACTTTTACTTTTAGTTTCACTCAGTTTTCAAGATTGAGTTCAATTCAATAGACACACACACTCAACAAAGAAATTATTCTGTTTTGAAAAAAAGGAAAGCAAATTAACAAGGCATCAATACTCAATAGTCAAAACAGACTAGTTTGCCTCTATTCAAAATAACAACAACACCAACTCAGTCACATGTACTGCATGGTAGCAATACGTGTGAGTGCTCTCAAGTCAGCTCAGTCAGATCACGGTCTGTCAACTGGTATAGGCCCTATTTAATTTAGCAAAATTACATTACGGTACATTTACCTTGGGTTTATAAAACCATTTTCGTAAAGCAAGCATCCTGATTCATCAAATAGAATAAAGATAGGCAAGTCGAATAAATCTCTTTCCTTGGCTTGGACGGTGTAATTTTATCCTGATTTGTCGTCTGAGCTGAGTCGAGTAGCTCAGCTACAGTAGAAATAGTAGAAATAAAATATAGTAGAATGATAGCGCACAATGCACCGGTACCGTATTCGTGAATGAAATTTAATGAATATCAGCGGTGCATGCAGTGCTATATAGGTAGCTTAGCTAGCTAGGCTAGGTGTGTGTCATATCTATGGCCTGGTGTGTATCTTTGGTGTGCATGTGATGAGCAGAACCGGTATATTGCATGCGCATGAAGCGCAGACTTGATGCAGATAATGTGTGTGTGTACGGTACCAATCAATTATACACGTAGTCTAGTTCTAGACGATATTAAACGAATTTATTTGCACCGATATATACGTTCTATTCCGTGCGTACGCCCAGCCGAGTGTGCGCGCAAAACCGAGAACCTGTACTCCGAGGAAATATCGTCTAGATCAGTTGCTCAGCGGTGACGTCAGAGGTCAAAGGAACGGACGAGTGCTCATGAATATGCATGAGTTACTTGTCAATCTCGCTGCGCCGAACAGTGCAACGTTGTTTACGTTTTGCACACTCGTTATCAGCTGTGTGCATACATTGTGCACGTGGGATTGATGTAGTAGATCTATGCAGCGCAGGGACGTGAGCGTCCGTGATCTATGTGATGTGAATACATGTACATGTATCATACGACAGTTTAAGATAGTTCATTACTTTTAAGGCTACAAATAGACATTTCATTGTTGGGAAATTACTGTTACATGCATAATAGTTATTTCACTCTATGTGCATATCTTGGTTAAATCTGTGGGTATGATGTTACCATCATGATATATGAAAGAAGGTGCTAATGTACCAAATTTCAAACTTCAAAACAATACAGACTAGTTTTTCCACTTTACTCAGATGGAACAATTAATGTACATGTTTGAATGATATATTTTATATTCTTCTTCATCTACACATGTAATTACATAAAGGCATTTTGTCTTAGTATGGGTATTGAAAATTTAGACTCATACAATGTAATTAAAGTCTCATTCTTGTGAATGGATCACATCACGGTACATTTTACTGTGGGCACTTGTAAATATATCATTTTCAAAGTCTTCTTCACATATTTCACTGTCAAAGACATGGGTGTCGATCACCGGGGGGGGGGGGGGGGGGGATGGGGGGATATATATCCCCCCTAATATTTCAAGTGGGGGGGGGGTGGCCTGTATTATCATCCCCCCAATAATTTAGGGTAGAAAAATTAAATAATGATGATCAAAAATGAAAAAGTATGATCATGATAATTATAGTGATGATTATAGTATGCCATCAATCAGTTTGTTTCCGTCGCAATGTGTGTATATTGTTATTAAATAAGAACATTCTTTTCCAGGACTTTAAAACAGATGGGTGGAGGTTCAAGATGACAAAAATTTAAATGTTTATGTATATGATATTTTTTAACACATGACATAAAAGGACCCCGATGAACCAAAAAACAACTTTTGTTGATAGGGTGTTCTATCCCACCAGGCATTGGTGAATAAATACATTTTAATAAATCAATTAATTCAAAAGGGTGGGAAAATAAACGGGGGGAAAAATAAACGGGAGTAAACAGGGAAAACCCCATGGACGTAAATCCCAGAGGGCCGCAATTTTGAAAAAGTACAAATAACTTTTCTCAGATTTACCCCTCCCCACATCCAAGTGCATGATGTTTGTTCCATTTAATCTACAACCCTTTTGAATATCATTTCATTTTTGAAGTTATGTAAAATAAGTAAATCGCCAGGGATCGCTGTCATAAAAAGTTATTTGCAATGAGGTCTGACATGAGGCGAAAGATTTTCGGACATTATTGAGACTACCTGAAATAGATGTTGTTCTATTTCACCTTTTTCTTATTCATTCCCAGAAAATTCAGAGAAAAAGAAAAATACCTTTGCGTTTCTATAGAGTATAGGCTTATCACTTCATTTATTTGCCTGGTTATACACACTTTACCGATGTATGTCATGGTAGTTATATATTAAGTTCGGCATTCAGTAACTTGAACAAGAAAATATACCAAAAGCAAGATGTGCACAAAACGAAAGTCACCCCTACTTGTATATCCAAATACCTTGACTTGAACGATAACTTTTGGTCAATAATATTTTGCAGGAGAGCATCGATGTCCTCATTATCTATCTATGTGGAAATGAGGTGCCTATAGTCATGAAAGAGTGAGCCCACATCAAATGCAAAAATTTCACTTTAAAAAAAGTCATAATGGTCGTTTGGTGATCAGTAGCTCATATATGGTGCCTTTGTTGTATGCGGTTGGATGTAATTGATATTAAAACATTTTATCATGTGACCCCATCAGATACCTCTCATGAAAATATTGAGGTTCAGTGAGCTCAATATAATATGATCATATTTTTACAATTTTTTTAATAAGTGAAATCAATTGATGGTTTCAGAAAGAATAATCATTCATTCTCTCTAAAGCGGATATGAGGATATGAACATCGGATGTTTTTTTCATGTTATTCTTGTTATTGTTATGGACTTGAATAACTAAACTTGATTATTTTTTTCTTATTTTGGCAAAAAGAAATATCTTTTGAGTTTGGAAAGGGATGGCAGTTTTACATTCTATATGAGCACACTCATGCGGTACGTAAATTTCATTTTAACACATAATGTATATTAGCTGATATTACACACTGATGGTTCAAGAAAATGTTGGAGAAATATCATAACATGACAGTTGAGTTTTGATTGTTTTAATGTTTGTTTTTGTTTCATGCACTTATAAAGTATTTAAAACATGTTAAAATCCAGGGTTAAAATCGTCTAAGGAATGACGGTAAGCCCGATGGCACACGAGAAGCCACACAGTTTGTAATTTGTGCTAGTCTTATATTTTTTGTCCGAATGTGCATTTTATCATGATCATGCATTAAGAAGAAAAAAGATATTGCCAGTCGGGTTAGATTTAAGAGAGAAGTTGTATACATCATGCTCAATAAACATATCACTTTGTACATGGTCCAGACAATTTTTGTCATTTTTCTTTCGTATGGGTTTATAATAAGCTTACTTGTAACACAAATTGAATTAAAAAAAAAATTATATAAGTAAAGTACACTGCAACAATCCCCTACTTTTCCCCTACGTCCAGTGAAGAAACGCTAGTTCATGCTTTTTGCATTAAGCAATTTCCAAGAACACCATGCATATCAACCACTCTCAAATGTCCTAACTTGTAATTTTAGTGGGGGTAATGTTGAAAGATCCCCATCCACAAGAACATTTGTGTCAATCACCCCCCCCCCCCCCACCAAGCATACCAATCGACACCCATGGTCAGAGAGTATGACAAAAAGGGTTGAGAAGTACATGTACTTTGTACAGATTAGTACAGAGCTGTGAAAGGGATAAGGAAAACAGAATAAAAATCATTATTGATTTTTAAAAGTAGATTAATCTCACAAATTTGGATTTTGATGCGTGCATTAGATTTTGGAAGAAAATCTTTACAATTGTCCTTGGAACTTTTAGTTTATTTATTTACTTTACATGAACATGTAGATAATGCGTACAATTATTTTTGTTGTTCAGCTACATTATTATATAGCTACAGGTAGCCAGGAAATGATATTGCCAATGATGTACATGAAGCCTCTTCGATAAAGACCCTGACCGGTGTAAAAACAATCATATATTAAAATAAAGGTAATGATTCTTCCAATAGTTAAAAATATTAAATAAAAATCAAAGAAACTACTCCTCCAAAGTACGCTTCGATTGAGCACCCCCATGTCGCCTGGAAATGATGACGTCACGTTGTGTCAGGAGGGTTGTGGTTCCATAGGTTTGTGTACAAAAGCATTGGGTATTTTCTTCCATTTCCATGTTATGAATCCATTTTTTTTTCGTTTTCAGATGAAAATGGCACTCAAAATTATTCACTGTTCAAATTGTTGTAAACCTACAACTATTCACTACTTTTTTGTGATTTCTTTGTTTGGCTCTTATTGGGCCTAAATTGCTATGTCAGGAAAAGTTATTATACATAATCTAAATGCAGATAGAATTGAAATTTGCGCCAAGTAAGCAGGAAATAAATATGGCAAAAACTAGTTCAAAACTGTAGATTTCATAAATTCAAGCTTGTGGGTAAAAATATATGTGATATCCCTCTGTGATAGAAGTGAAGAGAATGAAATGCGTTATCTGGAAAGCAAAAAAAATCACCCAGTGTTTCTGTGTACAAACCTATGGAATCACGACGCTTCTTACACAACGTGACGTTAGGGTCTCGAGGCAAGTGAAAAGCACAATAAATCCTATTTTCTAAGCGGGGTTCGAAGCCCGATAATTGGAATATTCTTAAGCAAAATACTCAGCTGGGAAGCGGTGAAAATTAATATAGCATACCTTGCTGTATTTAGTAGCTTATAAGCTTTCGATTGGTATATAATTTATGAATTTCATTTTCGGGTCCGGTCTGGATCTATAAATAAAGGCATCTTTTCTCATTACCTTTGAAGTACAGTATTTATGAAATATATTTTTTGCAGCCATTATGAAAGAGCATTATGTTCAGATCTACATGTACCTTGCCAGTTAATTAAATTGCTAGTAACTATTCCATTGCAGTGTAACTTTTACATGTAGTTTGCATAGGCGGATCCAGCTTTTGGCGAAAGGGGGGGGGGGGGGACCGCCGAGCGGCGCACATATTTTTGCACTATAAATGAAAATGAAAAGGGGAAAAGTCAAATTCAATTCAAATTCAAATTCATTTATTTCACTTCCATCAAACAAAAACAAATTGTATACCATATATAAACATAAATATTTGTATCCGTTGCAAACAAAATTAATAATACATATGTTGTGAAAAAAAACACTTAGACGATTTGGGCAACACATTGTAGGTTTTAAATATATATACTATTTTTCAATAGAAATTAAATTAAGATGGAAATGGAGGAACCCACTAAAAAGCAATGCTGGTACAATGTGGGCCCCTCAAGAAATAGATAACACAACAAATAACAAAATAACAAAGTATAAATACAGATAATCAAATGAGAAAAGAATGAATAAAGGAGAGGGAAATACTCACAAAATAAATACAAAGTAATAAAAAATATACAGTTTGGTGAAGGACAAAACAACCCGTCCTAAAAATATCTACCCTTCCCACCCCCCCCCCCCCAGAAAAAGAGAAGAAAAAAAGGGGGAGAATGCCCTGAGAAGATGGATGGGTGCTGCTGTACGTAGGAAGGCGGATAAGCGGAGAGGAGAAAATAGAGGAGAGGATAGACACAATAATGAGCACATCTGAGAAGGACTTGTGTCAGTTTTTTTGTTTTTTTTAAGAAACAAAGGATAATAATTATTTTATGTTTTAATTGTAGTTTAAAGTAATAATGATGACTTGACAGAAGTCTGACCCTGTCAAATGCTCTTTTCAAAATGTAGGATTTCCAGTCATGCCATTTTGCATGACCACACGCAGATAATATTTCCGGGGGGGGGGGGCAAATCTCGAACATATTTTTGAAAAATAAAAACGGACCGAGCTGCTCATGTGGCGATTATTATTTTTTTATAAAGTGTAATAAAAGTATTTGGTACACATCTCACATTTGCACATTTTTCATAGTTTTCATGAAATGTTAAGGGAAAAAATGTGTTTTCACAACAACTGATCGGGAATTTGCCCCCCCCCCCTTCCCCCTTGCTGCGTACGACCATTCCCTGAAGTCCACTTAAACATATATCATTACAACATAAAATATACATGAATTTAGACATATAATCTTTCTTAGACATATATAGAGAGAGATTGAAAAACTTATTAAAGAAAGAAACAAGCAAAAAGTAACACAAAATCTCGTGTACTAACCCTTTTATTGCGATGAGGCCGATACTTGTGTATATTAATTGAGATGCAATTTTTTTACTATATATACACAGGGGCGTCAATCTTTTTTTCACATTGGGGGGGGGGGGAATCATGAATCAACTTTCCAACGGCGCTCGATCACACAAAACAAACAAACTCACACACACTCATATATATATATATATATATATATATATATATATATATATATATATATAACTGAAATTTTTTAGTAAACTGACCTGAAAATAGGAAAAAGGTGCCTTTTAAAGACTGTTTGTAGTAACTCATGAGGAGAATACATATCTCACTACACAGATAATGCGAGTGCCGAGGGCGAGCTGAAATTTCTTTATATTCTGACCAGAAAGCTTGATATCCTCTGCATTTTGGTACCTATGATTAAGATGGGTATCTAAAAAAGACAAAACATGCGAGCGCAAAGCGCGAGCTTAAAATTTTGATATTTCGATCTGAAAAAAAATGACAGTTTAATGGACGTTTTTAATAAAGAACAAGATTATATCCAACAAAAGATTATTGCAAATCGAAGCGGGACTTCTTTTGAGGCTTAGAACTGAGAACGGGACATTCTATTCACCTATTTAATGATGAAAAGTGTGGGGTTTTGCTACAGAAATGGTGCGAGCGCGAAGCGCGAGCTGAAAATTTTTGTATTCCAATCTGAAAAGCGGACAATTTGAGCACGATTTTAAACAAAGAACGAGTTGTGTAGCTCAATATCGCTTGCTGATTTCTGTGTAACATTACTATCTTATTTTATTTTTGTACATGCGGAATTATTGGAGGAGGGGGGGGGGGGCAAAACGATATGTTTGCCCCCCAATCATTTCTATTGGTGGGGCGAAGGACTATCTTGGCCCCCTGACGAGCTTGAAAAAATAGCCTTTTTTGCCCCCTGACGAGCTTGAAGACCTTTTTTTGTTTTGCTTGTCAATTTTTTTTCCAGGTACGAAGTCCTTTATTTGTGATTGAAGACTTTTTTCTTGCTTGTCAATTTTTTTGGCGGACGGTTTTGCCCCCCCCCCCCCTGTGGAAAATTGTAGGTACGCCACTGTTTAAAGTGCTATACTGTACGTACAAATATGACCGACTTGTGAGTTTTGTTTTGGTCATGGTTCTTTAGGATTTTTTTTGTTCCAGAGAGAGTTTACTCAGTCCACTTCAATATATGCAAAAGGGAGACAATTACTGTATTCTTGTTCTACTGCAAATTCCAATTATTGTTTGGTCAGCCATATTATGAAAGAACAGTACATTTCAGACCAAACTTGCCAGTTAAAGGACAAGTCCACCCCAACAAGCTGACTTGAATAGATAAAGAAAAATCAAACAAACATAACTCTGAAAATTTCATCAAAATTGGATGTAAAATAAGAAAGTTATAACAATTTCAAGTTTCGCTTAATTTTTCAAAACAGTTATATGCACATCTTAGTCAGCATGCAAATGTGGGGACCGATGACATCATTCACTTCCTATTTCTTTTGTATTTTATTTTATGAAATATGAAATATTTTGATTTTCTCGTCATTGTCTGTTAACAAAGTTTCATTCCTCCCTGAACACATGTATTTCCATTATTCTAACATTTTGTGGTTCGAGCAAAGGGGTACTAATATTGTCGAATTCGTAAAAATTGAAATAGTGTATTATTCAAACAAAAAACAAAAGAAATAGTGAGTGAGTGACATCATCGTCTCTCTCATTTGCATATCACCGAGTTGAGTATAGAACTGTTTTGTGAAAAATAAGCCAAATTTTAAAATGTCATAACTTTCTTATTTTACATCCGATTTTGATGAAATTTTCACCATTATTCATGTTTGATTTGTCTCTATTTATTCAAATCATTTTTTTTCTGGGGTGGACTTGACCTTTAATGACTTTGCCATTATTTTCCTGCTATATATTACTGTCATGCGAACAAAAGAAGCAACTCTGTGGAACAAGTTTATGAGGAAATGTGTAAAATTGTCATTGTCATTTTACATGTGGAAATATAGAATTTCTTGCTTTTTAAGTGACTCCATTTATGAAACTTGGGGCCACGTGACTTCAATTAAACTGGCATCATGAAGAAATTACATAATTAACCCAAATCAAGGGGAGTGTCAATTTTGAAGGATATAAAGTCGCTACCCTCTTTCCATATATACCCAGTAGATATATTCAAGAAGACATCGTGGCCTCGGAGGAAACTTTCGAGAGCTAGCTTTGTTCTGTAGGATCTTCAAAGTCGTTGTTCCCAACTGTTTGGAAATATGCAGGATGGAATCTCTGATAGAATGACGTTAATTTCCCGTCGCCATCACACCATATATGAAAAAAAACGAAGATAAGTGATCAAGACTTGTCTGATTTGGTAAACACGCAAGAAACTGAATTTGGAAACCGCGCGCTGTATAATTATGTATAGGCCTACACCCCGGGGGGGCCACTTACATTGACGAGTGGATACCATGCGCGACCAAAAAAACACGTAAAAAGGATGTCTTTTTCACGATAGGGCACGTTACGTACGTAACGTGATAAGGGTGTCAAAAACACAAAAATATTGAAAAAAGGGTATCTATTTCGCTGGGACAATTACGTGTTTAGGGTCGAATTTGCGGGGATGATAAAACAAAATTAAAATGTTTTATAAAGGATGTCCTTTTTGCCCCAACACTTCGTGTTTAGAGTCCAATTTGCGCGAGGTGTAGAAGGTGGGGTCGTACTTAACCAAATAAGGTAAAGCCGACGACCTAAGGACCCGTAACAATAAAACATTCCTGTAGGCTGTACTTGTTTAGGGGTTCATTTCAGGGAATATTTGCCAAGAGTATCGTTTTGTTTCACGCCAATACTTATTAAGGGGTGCATTTTCAGAATATGGAAATTACGTGTTTAGGGTGCTTTTCGAGACCCCATGGTCGCGCATGGTATCCACTCGTGAATGGAAGTGGCCCCCCCGGGGCCTACACAATACAACCAGGGAGTTGGGAGTCTCCCTAATACAACAGCGCAGCACGGCAGACGGTACAGTACACAAGTCTATGGCTTATGTTGTGCTGCTTTGTGCGATCCGATTGATTATGTAATCCATATACGATAGTCTACGCTCAAAAACCTTATTGTAGGTATCAGGGGAAACATACACGATGCGATTCATTTATGATGTTTTTGTGTGTTTAATTTGATTTCTTTTATAATTATTTACAACGAAAAGTCCTTTCTTAGGTAATTAATATTCATTTTATCGGTAGATCACACCATATTTCCCAACCCAGTAATCTTCCCTGCTGTTAACAAAGACTAACAGCTGAACGGGAGGCGTGTCCACTTTTAACGACTTTCCCTCAAAAATCTGAGGGAGTGACGTCACCGCTGAGCAACTGATCTAGACGATATTTCCTCGGAGTACAGGTTCTCGGTTTTGCGCGCACACTCGGCTGGGCGTACGCACGGAATAGAACGTACATGTATATACATCGGTGCAAATAAATTCGTTTAATATCGTCTAGAACTAGACTAGGTATTCTAGGGAGGGGGAGGGGGTTCTCGTATTGCGAATTTTGTAGAGCAGCTCATAGGAGATGGTCATCTCTCAAATTTCAGGAAATCAACGCGCATAATTGGTTATGCGAAGAAGGAGGAGGAGGAGAAGAAGAAGCAGAAGAAGCAGAAAGCAGTAGAAGAAGAAGAAGAAGAGGAAGGAGGAGGAGGGGAGGAGGAAGTGGAGAGAGGAGGAGAGAGATGAGGAGAAGGAGGAGAAGAGTATGCGTATGGCCATGGGAGAGGAAGGAGAAGATGAAGAAAGAAGAGACGAAAAAGACTAGAAGAAGAATGAGGAAGAGGAGAGGGGGAGGAGAAGAAGAAAACAATTGCATATAATTTGGCTCTTACATTAAAAATCATCTCCTTGATCAAGGTATTCTGTATTTAAATAGATCAGCAAAATATTCAGCCATTTTCCTCAAAAAACACGATTTCCTTGAGGTCCAAATTTTAATAATACTCTTAATCTTACATCTCGCGAACAGTTCATAAATGCAATCTCACAGCGGCAAGCGATGTATGAGTGCTATACTCTCAACATTAAGGCTCATTGGATACAAAATGCAGATTGAAATAATTGACAAGTCGGTCACTCATAGTGATACCCATGTGTAAAGAAATGATTCTAAAGGGAATTAAAGGGATGGTCCGGGCTGAAAATATTTATATCTTAATACATAGATAAGAATTCACTGAGCAAAATGCCGAAAATTTAATCAAAATCGGATAACAAATAATAAAGTTATTGAAGTTTAAAGTTTAACAATATTTTGTGAAAACAGTCGTCATGAATATTCATTAGGTGGGCTGATGATGTCACATCTCCACTTTCCGTTTTCTTATGTTATTACATAAAATCATATTTTTTTCATTATTTCATACTTGTGTGAATAATATGTCTCCCTTATAATGAAATAAGTTGCAGCAATAAATATCTAATGCACTAAATCAGTTGTCAATCCAACTTTTCTAGTTCTTGGAGGAAAAATTTTGAATAAACCTTATTTCATATAATAAAATACAAAAGAACAAGTGGAGATGTGACATCATCAGCCCACCTAATGAATATTCATGACGACCGTTCTTACAAAATATTACTTAAAGGAGAATGAAACCCTTGAAACCAGCTGAATCCATATCAAAGAGAAAAATCGAAGAAACATATTGTTCAAAGTTTGAGGAAGATTGAATGAATAATAAGAAAGTTATGAGCATTTGAATATTGAGATCACTAATGCCATGTAGATCCTCTCATTGGCAATGCGACCAAGATCTGTGATGTCACACACGTACAACTCCCTCATTACTCTAGTACTTATTTCACTTATATTCTCACTTTTATAGAGTCTTTCACAAGGTGAGGTGTTCTCTTTATGAGAGGACATGTACAGAGGTTTCACAACATTATATCATTGATGAATCGTTTGTCATATGATTAGAATGAGCAAAAAGAGATGTTTTGGGGTATATTTTCAGTGTCCAAAAGGGGAGAGTTGTTCATCTGTGACATCATAGATCTTGGTCGCATTGCCAATGGGAGGATCTCCATAGCATTAGTGATCTCGACATTCAAATGCTCGTAACTCTTCTATTGCTAGTCCTATTTTACTCAAACTTTTGTTGATCTTATTCTTTGATTTTTCTGCTTTCACAAAAGCTAACTTGCTCCAAGAGTTTCATTCTCCTTTAACTTAAAAATTCAATAACTTCGTTGTTTGTTATCCGAATTTGATGAAATTTTCGGCATTTTGCTCAGTGAATTCTACTCTATTTATTAGGCTGTAAATACTTTCAGCCCGGACCACCCCTTTAAAGCAGATACGAACCAATAGCGCCATCTCGAGTCCTCAACTACACATACCTGCATGGCCAGTTTCCTGACCCATAATGCCAGTGTAGTCTAGTTGTAGAGACCCACTTGATTGATAACACACTATAATTAACTACTCGATACCTTTATACCGCAGTAATTATGTTACCAAGTAGCAAAACAATTACTTTTCCTCTCAAAACATTTTAGTTTCACTATACAAATACTGTATACAATTATAGGTCAGTTTATTCTCTGTAGTATTGATATCTGGAAACGTATATGTATTTATAACACACAGTTCACTCCCCCTTTAAGTTTTGGAAAGATTTAAAAGTACACTTGATTGAACATCCCCGTGTTTCAAAATATTAGCGGTCATTGCAGACGAGAGATAACGCGAACTAGTTTATTCAAAGGCATACAAGAAACCTAGAACCCAATTCCAACTGCTGCCCTTGAAGAGATCTTCTATGTCTTATCTGGAGTGCAAAATAGTCAAGCATGTTAAACTAAATATAATTAGCCAATCTGGATGTGAAGACATACTGTAATTGTTATTTTGGCAAGTGGAAAATGGACAAAATTGTATGGAGATGGCAGGTTGTATACAAAAAGTGAGACCAGGGCCTCATAGCATTAAAGTTACTATTAATTCATAGTAATTCGGTTGTCCAATAGTAACTACCATGGTAATAATACATCCAATCAAAATCAAGTTCTCCACGGAAGTTACTATTGGATGCAAAAAGTTACAATAAAAGTAAATTTTATGAAACCAGGCCCTGATCGAGTTTGACCATTTATTACCTTATTACAGGACAAGACCACCCCAACTAAAAGTTGATTCGAATAAAAAGAGAAAAATCCAACAAGCATAACAATGGATATTTCATCAAAATCGGATGTAAAATAAGAAAGTTTTGATATTTAGAAGTTTCACTTAATTTCACAAAACAGTTATATTCACATCCTCGTTGGTATGCAAATGAGGAGACTGATGACATCACTCACTCACTATTTCTTTTGTATTTTATTATATGAAATATGAAAAAAATATTCCCATTTTCTCCCTCCTGTTGTGTGAAACGATTAATTCCTCCCTGAACATGTGCAATTAGCATTGTTTAATAATGTATGGTTCAACCAAGTTGGTCCTGATTGTAAAATCTTTAAAAAATGAAATATTGTATAATTCAAACAATAAAAAAAAAACAAAAAAAAAACAAATAGTGAGTGAGGGACATCGACTGTCTCATTTGCATATCACTATTTTGTGAAAAATATGCGAAACTTTAAAATGTCATAATTTCTTATTTCACATCCGATTTTGATGAAATTTTCAGCGTAACGCTTGTTTGATTATTCTCTATTTATTCAAATCAACATTTTTCTGGGGTGGACTTGACCTTTAACATAATATATAGACAGAGCAAGATTGCACCAAATAAGTTGAACAGAAAATTGGAAATAAAAACAAATGAATGCATGACACCATACATAAAATATGTACACAATTCTTTATTTACAATGAGTTTGGTAGCTGGCAGAACAACAGCTAATAAGGCTGACATAAATAATTACAGCACTTTGAAAGCACATACATAATAATATAGATCATGAACACTTACACATTAACACTTGCATTCAACAGTATACTTTATTTGGCCCTAGCTTCAGTTGTACTTTATACTTATCAAATTTAATGGGGTCCCTTACAAAAAGCTCAATTGCATTGCAATATTCTGCTTTAAAATAAATAATCAGAGCAAGAGGGGTATTTCTGAGGTGGGAGACACTGTTACCAAAGGTTGATAATAAACTTCTTAAATTAGGGATAATAATGATGCTATTCCACTTTCATATAGCGCTATATAATAAGACGTCTCAAGGTTTTTACAGATACATTATCCCCGCCATTGAATCCTGCCTTGCCAGCAAACTTTTTACACACTTTCTCCACTCCATGGGCAGCATTTTCACAAGAGTTTCCAATCTTAATTGCTAGGCATACCAGATAGGCTTTTGCATCCTCTTGGAAACCATTTAACACCTGGGTGGAGGCAAAGTGTGGGAGGATGCATGATGGCTTAAGTTAAGGAGGTGAAATTCAATCAGTGTTTTGAGTTTTCTAGTAGCTTGTGACCTTTGACTTGGGTTCAGCTGGCTTCAGACTACATCTGGTATACAGTTAAAATTTTGTGTAATGAAAAAAAAAATCATCTAATTTCTTTGTCAATCTGACAGATTCCTTAAGGAGAATCAGATTAGGTGTTTAAGTTCACAATCCCATTTTCCGAAGTCTTTATGCTTTACGAGAAAGTGATCATGTAAGCTGATAATCTTCGTCTAGTCTGCAGGAACAGACCATGATTGAAACGTTTGATCAACAAGTGGGTCTTCACAAAAGACTAGCTAAGATACAACTTGCTCTTCCCGAGCAAGTTGGACCTTCTGTACACAAGTCACTGTAGGCTGAGAATTCAGACCACTTTCCTTGAGTGAAGGGTTTGCACAGCAGACTACCCTCCATCTAGCAGCAAGCAACAGCTTAAGATTGAACACTATTTACGGTGTACATTTATGCAATACATCTCTCAATGGACATACTGTATGGTCATCTTCAATACAAAGGGTAAGAAAAACATCTTGGGTTCTGATATATCTGGCAACTCTTCCTAAAAAAAGAGACCCTAAGCAGCATGACAATAATATAGTGACTTGAAAGTCTGTAGAAATCACCCATAATGCACGTGCATCAAATGCAGAGCATGTATTCCATTGAGAACCAAAAAATGTATTTAAAAAATATTTAAAAAAAGAATATCAACCAATTAAAATGTCATGTATTTAAATTTTGACTAGGTATGTTGATCATCATGCCACAAAATGAAATCAGATCTATGAAAATGAAAAATAATAATAAAACCAGTGTAGTAATTACTTACATTCATCTCTGCCCGTTTAACAAACATGAAATCAATAACATTTGCTAAATCTCTAGCAAATTCACTCTCTACATGTATCATTCACTAACAGGTAAAATCATTTTTAAATGCTGCAGTGAAATATCACATAATAGATTAAACCTCTAAAAACTGAATTTAGCAGTTTTAGTGAATTAGTCCCAGAACATACAAATTATGCCTAAGAAGATTTGATTTCCCACTTGGTGCACTAGTGCCCTTTGGTAAGGAATTTATCCTCATTACCAGTTTCCTCAGAGAGGACCTTAAGCCTTCAGTCCTCTGGTTGCTTTCTTACAAGCATTCACACAATAGCAACCAGGTAAAAATAAAATCACCACCAAGAAACAGAATAGCAGGATTCAACGATGGAATTAATTGATACAACAGACTAAATGGGATAAAAACCCATCCATGAATATACTTTTCTTGATACATACTCACTGAAATGGAACAAGTCATAATATTGATTGTGCATTCATTACATTGATATAAAAGTGTGACAAATACAAAGAATAGAATAAACAAACTTCATTGCATGATATTTCATTGTACATATGAAAGGGTAGATTAGAGACATAATCTCGACTTTCTTACTGGAATACACTTGAGAGAAGATCAGTCACAGATATCATTTTCCAAACATCACAATGCTTTGTGGTTCTCTCCTCAAATTGGCAAAACACCAATATTTACTTTCCATTCATATTCTATCAGCAGTCAATATATCTAAAATAAAACTGTTATAATAAATATATTGCATAATGCAGTACAATCTGCCAACTTTAGTGGAAGATTTATTTATGCATCTGAATAAGTTGGGTGCCAATTTGAGGATGTGAAAGTTTGTTTGCATTGGATAACTTAAGTTTGTTTTATTGAATGCAAGCCATGTATTTCATTATACTTATTTCATAATTGAATTACCAAAACACATATAATTTCTTATACTAAGGATTCAAATCAATATGAACAGATTTTCAACTAAGTGTAATGCGAGGTTTGAGCAAAAGAGTATTGAGAGTTACCACTTCTGAATATGCTACTAAATCTCATGCTTCAGTTAGACCAATGAAACCAACTCTAGACCAATCAAAGCAAATATGTTATTTTGAATGGTATTTGATCAGTCTGAGTAACGTCAGTTTCGTTGGTTTGATTGTGGCATAATAGGCTTCTGGGAAGTGTTTCAATAACCTAAATGGCTTTATGAATGAATTAAATATGGATTGCTGAATGGTATGGCCAAAAAATTTCCTCCTCATTCGAAGCCAACTACATTTCCAGATATCTAACTTGAACTGAGAAAAAAAATGCCCTTTGAATGAAATATAATTATTTATGATAAGATTGTTACTCTGAATCTGCATACTTTAATTTTAGCTGAAGTGATTATAAAATGATTGACCACACCCATTTGGCTTGTCATATTTCAAACCAATTGTAAAGTCATGCATACGTTTCCAACACATTCGTCCGACATACCCCTGGACCTAACAGCCTAAAGTCTGTTTGCATAAGCCTCTGGTCCTCTACTGACTTTCTTTGAATTTAAAGAACCAAAAAACTTCTTACCACAGGTTTAGGTGCTCATGGATTAAAGAAAAGGACGTTCAGGATCTTACATAAAACAGTTATCAAGGTGGACAAGACTGATGAATCAGCAAAAGATGGAAAGAACACAATTGGTGATATCAATTTTGGTGTTGACATTAGTGCTGGCTGGTGTTTAAGTCGAGAGTACACATTTGGCCACCTAAGATACCCCCATCACCAAATGCAGATTTACACCAATCATCAACACTATTGACACTATCAATGGCTCAAAAGTTCAGATCTTGCACTACCTTTAATTCAAATGCCGAGGCTGGCATAAAAATTGACCAAACACCTATACCATCTGTCAACACTGAACTTGAAATCACCATGTGAATTGGAGATATAGAAGAATGAACAGGTTGGAAGAAGAGAAAAGGATCAACCCGATAAGTCACTTGAATCAAATTTGTCTTGGTCGTAGATCTCTGCCCGGACCATCCTGCCACCAAACCATCTACTGTTGAGAGCATCAGCTGCTTGCTCGGCTTCTGTTGAGCAAAGAATGAAATATAAAAATGAAATTTAGAACAGGTTATGTTATGCATTATTTTTACGCCTTAATTGATCAATAATTTTTAAGTTACTCATAAAATCATGAATTTTAGTATGATTTGCCATTAATGTATTTGGTTGTGTTCCAAAAAGGCTGAACATCATTTATGCACAAATGGCTATATGAAGAACTGGGGCATGTTGCATAACAAATTAGCCATGAAAAAACTCTGGCAAAAAAATTGTTATTGATAATAACACATTGAAAAACTCTCCCAAAAAAAATGCAAGAGTTTCTATTTCATGCAATAGGCCCCTGATGTATGTATGAAGTGCCATATTGACAGCCCCAAGTCTGCTTTTGATAAAAGCAGAAGAATTAGATAAATATCATACATGTAGTTTTGACACAATTAATCAATGAATTAAAAATGAACTTTAGATAATCAAAATATACTAAAAATCAAGGAGTATGTTTAGAGTAGTGAGTCTGTGTGACACAGGTATGAGATATGTTCAAAATGCAATCAAATTTTGGTAAAATGATATCCTTGTTGCAAGGTCAATTCTGTACAATTAAACCAAAAAAGGAAATGAATTCGGAAAAACATTTTTTTTAACATGTTGCAACCAAATCATCTTTTGAGGTGAGCCATTCTTCTGTAACCAGCAAACTCCACAGAGCTATCTCAATAACACAAACTTGGCTCGGCCATTCTCTGTTATGGTACAAGGGTCACATGTTTTCCGCATCGATTTGCTTATCTTGTTCAAACATGGCTAGGAAGTTTAGTCATGGTCATTGGGTGACAACGAAGGACACAGTGGAAATGATAGCACAGGGGGATCTGACGCAATGTTTACAAACAAACTGAAATCTACATCCATCATCAATGGAAATGTACATGAAGAAATTGGATTGTGCATTTTGAAAGTGACCTTGAGCTGAAAGGAAAAAGAACTAGGCTGGGTTACAACATCTCATCGATGATATCTGATGATGTAGGAAGTTCAACAGAGCTTATTCAAATATTGACTAAAATGACCAAATTCTTGAGATGAAAAGTGAACTAGTAAAGCTAATCAGTCACTGCAGACTGGTCAGTGAATAATTATTTTTAATTAAGTAGGACAGTTCAAATGAACTGATAGCAATATATTCTATACAGCCATACTTTTTTTCAATATCTACGATATAAATGATCCCATGCACAAATCATGATTTAGATTCTTGCTATTGAACGGAAGATGTGTGTTGTCAAACAGAATACATCATGAGATAAGCTCCACCTGTTGCATTAGTTGGGCATGTCCTCAGCACGCCCCTCCTGTCCCCTTCCCATCTGGGTATACTCATTCCACCACGTGTAGATTACAGCCTTTTTTTAGATGTTAACTTATCTACCACTACCATTGGTAAACATTGACAAATCAAGAGATAATAATACGCACCTCAAACAAGTCAATGTTTGTATTGGGAGTTTTTATTGCTTCAGGCTAAAGGGCAGACATAATAACTAACTGATGATGTTCATTCATAACTTTATATTTTCCTGCATATAGTAAGATAGATATCTGTGTTTCTATTTTGATGTGAGAATTCACAAAGGTTTGTGATTGGCCTTTGAACTGCACAACTAAATACATCTGCTTACTTATTTAGGATATTTATTTATTTTATTAAGAGGAGTTAACAAGCACTACATTGCTTGCAATATCGTTTGAACATATTTTTCCTCCATCAGTTTTATATAGAATGAAAGAAATTGCCCTTGAGAAATTATAAAAATAACTATCAACTAAATTTGACTGCAAATCGTTTTGATGAAAAATGAAGCTTGTCCATCAAGCTAATTCTGTCACTTTGGAATTGTGATAGATGTGTTAATGTAATATATATCATGCCTTGGAGATATTTTCTCTTCACTGAAACATTACAGAAAAATAAATAAGTTTTTGGTTCCTTGTTGTTTCTTCAATCTGGTCACTAACAAACTAAGTTTACCTTGATTTAATTCTTCACACAGCAGATTTAATTTGAATACATTTCAAAATCTCTTTAAAGCACTTCACTGGTAGCTTTGATACACCTTGGATAATAATTCTCCCTCTCAAAATGAGACGATCCCCAACAATGTCATTTAAAGGTCAAGTCCACCCCAGAAAAATGTTGATTTGAATAAATGGAGAAAAATAAAACTAGCACAACACTGAAAATTTCATCAAAATCGGATATAAAATAAGAAAGTTATGACATTTTAAAGTTTCGCTTATTTTTCACAAAACAGTGATATGCACAACTAGGTGAGTCAGTCGATGATGTCCATCACTCACTATTTCTTTTGTTTTTTATTGTTTGAATTATACAATATTTCATTTTTTACAAACCAACTTGACTGAACCATATAGTATTAAACAATGCTAATTCCACATGTTCAGGGAGGAGTTAATCGTTGTTTCACTTGGCAATGAAGAGAAAATTAGATTATTTCATATTTCATATAATAAAATACAAAAGAAATAATGAGTGGATGACGTCATCAGTCTCCTCATTTGCATACTGACCAGGATGTGCATATAACTGTTTTGTGATATTAAGCGAAACTTTCAAATGTCATAACTTTCTTATTTTACATCCGATTTTGATGAAATTTTCAGTATTATGTTTGTTGGATTTTTCTCTTTTTATTCAAATCAACTTTTTGTTGGAGTGGACTTGTCCTTTAAGAAGTCCCTTAAAATTTGTTTGTTCTAGGCAACTGCCTTCATTTCCTACGTCATTCTGATTTTTTGTTTCTATAAATAAGTTAACTGAAATTGTGAGCGCTTTGGGCCATGTGAGAAAAGCATTTTAGAAATATTGAGCATTATTATTATCATTAAATGTAGAGCACTTAGAGTGCCATGTCTAAAAGACAAGAGAGTTATAAAAATCATCTATTACTATTATTATTCACAGTTTTTTTGTGTGTATTAAATAGGGATGATTATTTCTTTGCTTGTTCATTAGAGATTAAAATTTATGTAAACATGCTTTCTAATAGCATTTCAAAAGGTAACAGCACACTGCTCAGACACAAAGCCCTTTTCATATCAAAGATACACTCATAAGGTGTCCTAAGTAGTAGCTAGGTCATCATCGCTGTGCAAAATCAATAAACTTTCAAAGTGTTGTTGTTCAGTCATAATTATCAATTTCATTCTAAAATGGCCAGGGGGTTTAATCAACCAACTTATTTTCCAACAACATTCCTATGTTGGAAATTTTTCTGACCAAGCTATTCACAGACTTTTAACTTAAGTTTTGCACATCTTTTGAGAAGAAATTTACGTCACCGAGGTATGTTATTCAGAAATTACAGAATATTTTGTAAGTGCATGTTAGATCCATAATTGCTTCAAAATCAAAATGAGATTTTTTTGGGTACAAATTCAAAGCAAATTACTTTTTTTCCCTCCTTATTTATAAAGATATGACGATTTTCACTTTCATTGGCTGAAATTAATTGAGATTTTTATGCTAAATTGTTTATCCCGATGTAGCTGAGCACCTAAAAATGTGTTCCATGCATAAAGCCTAAAGTAATTTACAAACAGCTTTACGAAACATCACCCTAGTACTTGCAAAAGAAAGTTTAATACAAATATTGTAAATTTGTAAGAATAATTGACAATCGATTGCACATTGGTTATCATGACATACCTTACTTCCAGAATAAACCCAATGAGAATAATTTAATTTTTTCTTACCTGCTGGATCTCCAAATTCCACAAAGATTTTGACGATGACCTCCGCATCTTCCTCTTCTCCCTGTCTCTCTTGGTAGATGACCACTCTGTTGACCGTTCCAAACTTGCCGCATTCTTCCGTCACCTCTCCTTCCAGGTCATCATCAAGGTCCTCTACGCCCACCATGTTGCGCAACACCATAACACATGACTGGAATGTGAACAATATCAGTAACTTCATTATTGTCTATTGTAGAAACCGGTATTCAAGTGTATAGGCTCTGTTTTCAAAATCTAAACTCATTCTGCATATTCAAAAGTTTTATATTCAATATGTTATAATTATTCCCATCATCAGCAAATGCAATATGCAGGGAGAAATGTTTTCACAATGTTGAACTCGAAGTGAAAATACAACCAAAGAGAAAATGTTGACAGTTGCAATAAGATGGAATTTTGTTGTTAATCTATGAGTCAAGTAAGTGTTCATAAAAATAATACATGTTTGAATGAAAAAAAGCATGATTTTAGTGTTTAACATACTTAGTTTAGTATTTGATTAAGTTTTGTATGCAGATTGCTCAGTTACAAAGCTATTTTCATATCAAAGATACACTCATAGGTGTCCTAAGTAAAGCTAAGTCATCATAGCAATTAACTGCATTATTATAACTTCAAACGACCCCTACATCGTACATGTAATACTTGGCTTGGTCCATTCGAAAAAACTGACTAAACAGAGGAAAACATTTCATGAAAGTCAGAAGTAGAATCCACTTGGTCAACTAGCAATTTAATCTATTGTTTTTCCAACCATCACTTTGTCTAAATGTCATTAAGTCTATGCAAAGATAGTCTTATTTCCAATTTGTATCCTTTTGGTTGGTGTTCGAACTGGATAATAGGCAAAATAGCATTGCGTACCTGGAAATAAAAAAAGTGGTAAATGGACTACACACCAAATTAGACCAAATAGTTAGTAGATAAACTGGTTATAGACAAGTAGGAATAGACAAATGAGACAACAAAAAAAGTAGGGAAAGTGGGTGTAGACCAAGTAGCAATTTACTGCTTATATCACTCAAACTTACATCTGATTTTCTGAGTAGTTTCTGCATGACCATGTGCCTTGCGTTGCTGCCTGATATCGTCATGTTCTCCTGCTCGCTGATGGTCTGCGGAAGCTCTGCATCTTTCGTCTCCACCACTTCCTCCTTGGGTAGTTCCGTTGTGATACCGGCCGTTGCTGCGGCTACCATGGTAGGGGCCATCAAGCCAGCAGTCATCCCGGGGGCCGTCGTTAGGACACCAGGAGCTGCTGTGGAGATAGGGATCGTAGCAATCTGGGGTCTGACGGGTGTCACTCCTGCGAGGAGGCATGTCGATTTGATTTGCATCAATTAACTACCAAAGTCACATCACATGGATATAGTGCATTTGAAATGCATTATAAAGGAACATGATGCATAAGAGTAGTCTAGTTCTTATTGTTGCTTACATTTCTCCATCATTTTATCTCAATAATCAATTCAATTTTGTTAAAAAAACATACTATAATAGGCTTTATTTATGGTTCCAAGGAACTTATTTATTCATTTCTATCTTTCGACAGAATGGCCTCTTTGTTGTACATCAGAAAATATCTTATTGAGAGACCTTAGCATTTAAAGAATTAAAATATTACAGATGAAAATGAGTAATTGTACATAAAATTCAATCCAAGTCCACAGAGTGAAACAATAGTTTCAATTTCCTTATTTTACAACTGTGGCAAATAATGGGTAGAAGCAGATTGCTCAGACACAAAGCTATTTTCATATCAAAGATACACTCATAGGTGTCCTAAGTAAAGCTAAGTCATCATAGCAAAAGTGCTGAAATTACATTCAATTCAATTATTGTACAATAATTTGTTTACTATTCAACCAGCCCACCCACCCACCTATCTCTCTCTCTATCTCTCTATCTATCTTCGTCAGTATGCATCTGGTTTTTACAATTTGCATTAATGGCCAAATAATTCCATTCCAGGGGCCTCACAGAAAATGCCAATGTTACAAAACCCATAGCAGTGTTCCATAGGATATTTTATTTTTATTTTATTTTTTTTTGCAGAAGAAAACATTTACCTTTCCTCCAAGGCTCCAAGAAACATAATAAGCAAATGAATTTTGAAGAAACCATAATATTTTTGACAAAAAGTGGAAAAACTACTGTAAAAAAAAAAGAATTTCAAATTTCTACCCACTCCTAAATAAACTACATTTGAACTATGACGAATCACAAGACATGCATTATGCATGAAAGAATCAAAAGATTTAAATCTCACCTGTGATAACTCCAGCAGCTGAACTTGCCATGACGGCATGGGGCATACCCAGAATGCCAACCTGAGGCGTTGCCAGAAGTCCGGGAGCAGCGGTCAAGGCGGTAGGGTTGATGAGGCTGGTCGGGGCTCCACTCACCATGCTGAGAGCTGCAGCTGCAGCTGGTGCTGTCACAGCATCAAGGGCCTGGTGTGAATATCAAGAAAGAGAGAAAGTGAGGGGAGGGCAAGCAATTTAGATTTGTACTGTACTTCATAGAGCAAAGAAAATACATTTCTTAAGGAATGTAGTTGCAGCAAACACGGATTTTAGGGGAAAGTCTGTAAAATCACGGTCAATTGTCATCACAACATGGTACATCTAGATCAGCGGCCCATTTCATAAAAGCTTGTTATAATAACAAATTTTCAATAACAGTTTAAAGCTACTGAAATCCATCACTTTGATTGGCTAATAGTAAACCTGATATAGAAATGGTGCATTTGTTATTATAACAAGACTTTACAAATTGAACCAAGGTGGGTGTTTCGTAAAGTTTTTTTAAGTTACGAGCAACTTTACAAAAGACTGGTGATCCTTTCTTGGGGTAATGTGGTAAGTGATACACATCGGTTTTCCACTAGCAATGATTTAGTTCATAAGAAAGGGTCACCAGTCATTTATAAAGTTGCTTGTAACTTATGAACAGCTTTATAAAACACTCATAAATGCAACTCTGTGAAATCATGAAATCTTAGCTGAAAAGTGACCATACTGAAGACCACCACTACTGGAATATGCACATTGCTCAGACACAAAGCCCTTTTCATATCAAAGATACACTCATAAGGTGTCCTAAGTAGTAGCTAAGTCATCACAGCAGTGCACAATGTCTTTCTAATAACTCTACTCCTTCAAGTGCTAATCCTGGTATAGAATTATCTTACAGAATTGGGTCCCAGGTACCCTATATTAAAGTAAATGAAGGTTGCCTAGACTTTACTTGGGATTTAATATGTAGCTTACACCACTGCTATCAGTTCTAAATTCCTCTGTAATTTTTTTTTGGTATGTTTTTATGCAATGATTTTGCTATGTAGAATCATACATTCTTGGTAAGATTTTCTATGCAATCAAATTCAAAATAATTTATTTCTTCAACTTCAAAGACTATCATAGATCAAAGGCCTTGGCTTCCAATGCAATGTTAGCAAAAGTAGCAAGAATTTGAACATTCTTAATGAGTCAAGTATGCATTCTTGTGCAGAGGCACGATAAAATTTTAGTGCTTTCAAACTGATGACATTATCTAGCTTATTGATTCTGTTGACTGAGAATCTAACTCAAAGGTTGAGATATATGATTGCCCTAATACATTACATGTAAACATCAAAGGTAAAAGTCCCTCTAAAGAGGCAAGAAATTCAGAGACTGTTTAGCAGGTTTGAACATTCAGATTGTTGCTTACGTCACTTCCATTGAATCGACATTACCTGTATCTTAGCTGTAGCAGCGGCGGCAGCAACAGCAGCAGCGGGTGGAAGACCAGTGCCAGTAAGAACAGCAGGAATCGCAGTCATTGTTGAAGGGGTAATCGCCTGTTGGCAGAGAGGATAAAGAGATGGTTGAAAGTCTCTTTACCCTTTCATCACAACATACAAAATTTTCAAGATGATTTGTTTTCCCCTTCAAATCGGAGGAAATGTATGTTTCTTGTATACTGGTACAATTGTTCTTGAAATAAACTAAACATCTCTGGAAAAACATACACTAACAAAGAGTTTAGAAAAATGGATGTGCAATTTTGATATCAAGAGGGGGGAATTTTCGCGCTGATCTTGTCCAGCGTACTGGGCACACGATATAGGTTAACTTCGGCAATGGAAGTCTGGTGAAGCCCGAGTTTATATCGGCGCAGATCATTTAATCATCAATTTCATCATCATAGATACATCTGTAGTGCTAAATGAAAGCTCTTCATTATAAGGCCTATTTTGGCTTGCTACTGGGCAATGTCCACCAAGCAAAAGTGACATAATGATTTTACCATTTTACCATATGTTTATCATAATCTACAATAGATTCCATCCTGTATAATTAACAACACCTATAACAATGGAAATATCAGATGGGGACAGATTCCCCATGAAACCTCACATTTCGGACTTCACAAAGCACTTACTCTTCCAACTCTAAGAAACTGGCCTCCGAGATCAAAGAGGTTCATCGATGAAATGGCATCCGAAGCTGACTGCATGTTCTCGTATTCAATCAACCCATGACCCCTATAAAAAGAAAGGGAAATGTAACAATGGCATTTCATATTAAAACAAAAATTGAAACTAGAATATAGAGAATTGAATTTTTAGGTATGCACATTTCTGAAAGCAATGGAAAAAAAAGTGGAGCGCCTGTGGCAGTCTCACCTGCATCATGCGATTCAATATAGCAGCAGTGCTGACTTTGAATACTATAAAATAATTATTCACAAAAAACACCATTCATATAATGATACAATAATACGTTCATTGACAATAAATGACATTTGACCTTGATCATGCGACCTTAGACTTGTCAGTGATACTTGATTACCCCTATATCCACATTTTATAAACTATTTCTATGTTATGACAGCAATCTAATAATTACCTCCCAAATGGCCAGTTTATTGACCTTTGACATTAGTCATGTGACCTGAAACTCGCACAGGATGTTCAGTGATACTTGATTACTCTTATGTCCAAGTTTCATGAATCAGATCCATAAACTTTCAAAGTTATGATGGTAATTCAACAAATACCCCCAACTTGGCCAAAGTTTAATGACGTTAGTCATGTGACCTGAAACTCGAACAGGATGTTCAGTGATACTCTATTACTCTTATGTCCAAGTTTTATGAATCAGATCCATAAACTATCACAGTTATGATGGTAATTCAACAGATACCCCCAACATGGTCAAAGTTCATTGACCTTTGACCTTGGGTCATGTGACCTGAAATTCGCACAGGATGTTCAGTGATACTTGATTAATCTTATATCCAATTTTTATGAATTAGACCAAAAAACATTCAAAGTTATGATGGTAATTCAAAGAATACCCCCAACTTGGCCAAAGTTCATTGACCCTAAATGACCTTTGACCTTGGTCATGTGACTTGAAACTCAGGCAGGATGTTCAGTAATGTCCAAGTTTCATAAACTAGGTCCATATGTTTTTAAAGTAATGATGACATTTCAAAAACTTAACCTTAGGTTAAGATTTTGATGTTGATTCCCCCAACATGGTCTAAGTTCATTGACCCTAAATGACCTTTGAACTTGGTCATGTGACATGAAACTCGGGCAAGATGTTTAGTATTACTTGATTAACCTTGTGGCCAAGTTTCATGAACTAGGTCCATATACTTTCTAAGTTATGCTGTCATTTCAAAACTGAACCTTCGGTTAAGATCTGGTGTTGACGCCGCCGTCAGAAAAGCGGCGCCTATAGTCTCACCTGCGAAAACTACAGGCTTATTCATAATTATACAGTTCATACTAAGCAGTAAAAAAAGGTGATATGTACACAAAACAAGCAAGTATTCCTGGCTTGAATTCAAGTGAGTACCATCAGCATCATCTTCATCATTATCAAGACCATCATCATCACCACCACCACCACCACCACCCCTATCACAATCACCACGACCATGGCACCACTACCATCATTATCATCATCATCATCATCACCACCATCATCATCATGACAATCGGCACCATAATCTAGTCATCGGTCCTGTACATTTTCCATCAAATAAATTTCTATTCATGACAAAACAATAAAAGGTAAGAATGGGGCTTACTTGTGTTTTCCTCCAATAGAGTCTGATGGTAGACTACAGGTTACAATTTTACCAAAGGCTTCAAATACACTGCACAAGAAAAAGGGAAAATATTGTATTATTACAATAGAGCATTGTGACACAGTGGATTATTTGATAGACTTTGAAACAGTGGGTCATTGGTTGAAATCCCAGCCATGCCGCATTTTCCTTCAGCAAGAAATTGATGCACATTGTACTGCACTCAACCCAGATGAGCTAAATGGTTAACAGCTTCTTCAAATCTGGTGTTTGTCTGAAATTCATCTTGACTTCATTTTTTTCATTGTAATAAAAATTACTGTATTAAAAAACAAGCCAATATTTGCATTACCTTCTTTTTTCTTCCAAACACATTTAGCTTACCGCAGTCATAAGTTTTTATTTTATGATTCATGCATTATGTAAATGTTCAGCAATAACTAACCTAGTGGAAATTTGGGCGATTAAAGAAACATCGAATTAGCCAAATAAAGTGACAAGGTGTAGCAACAAACCTTTTGATATCATCAGCTGAGAGATCTGAATGAATTGATGTGATAAATATCCTAGGCTGATTCTTAGCTTCTTCCATAATTTGGTCTACTACTGGCTGTGCCTGGGGCATATTGCTTGGTCGACCAACCTGCGAAACACAAAACAGACAGGAGAAACTATTACAGGGTCTAGGATGCAGTAGGGGATCTCAGAATCCGGTTTCATAAACAATATATGCTTAATAAAGGACTCTTAGGATATTTAATTCCATACACCATTAACTTTGTGCTATACACGTGACTATCACTGTCAATCATGTCAATGTTACCACCAAGTTTTATGCAACTTACACCCCTTACCCCACTGTTCCTGGTCATGACACAATCAAACAAGAGTTATACCTTGAAAATATACATTTGAAATAGGCATTTAGACACATAAAAAGACAGGATTTGGGCTGGTTGAGTTGGTTTGCACTTGGATCCCATATTGAAACGCCTCAATGCCCCTCACAGTGGCCTTGGATATTTTCTGTGCCCTTTTTAATTTTTCCCCATTTGTGCCCCGTCTTATTTTTGCCCTTTTTGCTCTTATTTTTGCCCTTTTGTAAATGTGACCTCTGGAAAATTTATTATCATTGAAAGAATAAGACCTGGATTTCTTCAACCAGCTTTCTGAGCCCTTACCTTGATATTCCTTCCACCTATCATGACACCGTTCATCTGCTCCAGGGCCAGCTGGGCTGCTTCAGGAAGGTCATACTCCACAAAGGCAAATCCCTTGTGCTTCATGGTGATGGGGTCCCAGGACATGTTGATGCTCTTGATGGGACCGAAGGGATGGAAGGCTTGACGGATGGTGTCTTCCTTCAGTTCAAAGCTGATGGAGCCGACGTACACCCTGCACATCAGGGCGATAGCACGCTGCCTCTGGGCTTGCATCTGGAGGTTGGACATTTGCTGCGGGAAAGAGAATACGGAATAACCAGTTACGTTTAATCGTTAAGCTCCAGCACTATTCAAGCCTACAGTCGAGGGCCAAGAACAGCGAAAAAAATACACGGGGGTGGCGGGCGAATTCGCCCCGAAAATGCCAAAAGTCGCCCTCCAAATCACCCAAAATCATGCTTTCGGGGGCGACATAAAATCTTAATGTTGCCCCCGAAATTATTGCCGAGCGATAACAACTCAGCGGCTCAGGAGCACCATGTGCCCGAGTTCTGCTTACCATTTAAAAATCATCCAAAATCAGCACTCAAAATCATGAACAAGCCTTGAAAATAGCGAAGAGCACAGTTTCAAATTCCGAAGTTGCGTATTTTTTTCTGTACCACATTTTTCCATACCCATGGTATGAAAAAAATAAATAAACGCAACTGTCGGGAAACACTTGCATGTATAGGGGTCCATTATGACTACCACCATGTGCAATTTCTAATGCACATTTTCCCCTACAGATATCACAATTCTGTGATAAAATAATTCGAAATACACAGGAAATAAATCCCAGAGTCTAGTAACCTCGCAATGGTGAGTTGTCATTCGGCTTTGCTTTTCAAAACGGCCTATTAACATCCAAAATAACTTACCTTATTTGTTAATTATAACTTAAAAAACCTTTTGTTTTATTTTTCTAGGGGATGAGGTAAATATCAGACAATAAATCATCAAACGAAGCTCCATCTATTTTACAAGGCCGGCGGGAGGCTCACGCACGCACGCATTGGCGCTCGTACTAGCTAGCCAGTCTGAGCTCTGTCTCTCTGACAGATCTCTGGGGGACAATTCGCTCAGTAAAGGCCTCAATGATGGTGATTTTCTGTTTCAAACAGAGTTTACATTTCGGGTATATTATTTAAAACTGCCAATAAAGTTTGAAGATTTCTTCATTGTCATGTATATTTAATAAGTTATTAATAAATACATTCTCACCGAATTTAGACTCCCCCATAGAGAAATGCAATTTTCGTAGAGATCTGCGTTTTCAAAGAACTTCAGGAAAAGTTAGGGTATGTCGGCCTTTATCACATGGCCGAGTACAGGTTATTATACTGGAATAGACGGAGTAGAAATTAGATATTGAATTCATTTATATCCAAGTTCAACTCACAGTCACACCCACCCAAACACACACACACCCAAGATTTTAAGCATGAAAAAAATAACTTAAAAAATCATACATTAAACAATAATAATTCATTAATAAGTGAACAGGTATTCCTCAAAATACAAAAAAGTAGCATTTGAAAAGAGCACCTGAAATGCAAAAAGTAGCCCCCGAAAGGTAGAAATGGAGCCCCTGAAACTAAAAAAAAATTAAAAAAGGAGCCCCCATAAAAAATGTATGACAGATTCCATAATTTGGAACATTCTACAAGTGTGACATTGTTTTTTAAGAACAGACTTAGTAGGATGTACGAATTAAAGGAAACATACACTACAAGCCAATGTCACTAAGTATATTGATTCCTCTACCTACATCTGTTTGAAACATGTATTAACCAAAATACATTTTTAATGGGTTGTTTGAGAAGTTGGACTTAGTATGTGCAAAAAGTTAAGACGTAATATTGATTTCTACCTGTTGCTGGTGTGCTAATGTCTGTTTGACCAGCACACTCTTGATGCTCTGCTCCATGGCGTACTTCTTAGCTCTCATCACTGCCTCCTGCTGCTCTGAGCTCAGCTTCGGTAGCCCCATCATGGACGGCATCCCAGGCATCGACAGCAGGCTCTCTTTCTTTGCTCCAGGGCCGGCGAGCACCGGCCCCGTCTGCTCGGCAAACTGGAACTCGAAGCTCTGCGGTGCTGACGGGGGCGAGGACTGCTCTTCGCCTGCTAGGTCCGATAGATCGCCATGGAGGGAAGGAAAGGACAAACTGAGAATGTTAGAGACTGTCTTGTCTAGGAAGACTTGATGGTATGCACTGTGTGTATAACATGCATGTCACCAATGCATACCATCAAGAGGTTATACCCTTTGAGCCCTTCCCCAATTTTTAAAAATTCAAAGTCTAAACCGATTACAGTGAAAGAGAAATTGGAGGTAAAGGCCGATTGGCATATTTGAAGAAAAACACAAGAAGCAAGAGTTTGAATATCCTACTCCCTTTCCATTTGCCTTTTTTTTCACTTAAAACTACTTCCAAACCAAATATATATAGCTTTGATTGTTCAAGCCAAAAGAGAGAAAGAAAAAAAGCCCACCCCATTTTCAGTCTAATGTTGCTCATTTGAGATAGCATAACTTCTCCCTTGACAACCAAATCAAAATCAATCCCATCTATACAACATTAAGAGGTCACAGCAGACAACATACAAGAAACGAAATCACATAAAAATGCTTGTTTTATACCAACGCTTGCCACAAAGAAATGAAAGAGAAAACATTGGTATAGAGATGAGTGGCAAAGATCTAGAATTCAATCCACCATTCTATACAAACAGCACTGTTTGTTTACCACTAGAGTAGCGTTAAGGGGTGGTTGGACCGATAGCTGAATGACGGGTTGTGGTGCAGCATCGGGCCAATTTATTTTTTTACATGGGATCGATCCGACTGTCTGAAGAGCGGAAAGGTCAGCGACCTCACTGGCCATGGTGGATTGCTTGTGGGTCGACTAAGGTCAGAGGTCATACGTTTATATATGACCTCTTCACCCCCTTTCACACATGCTGCTAGCTGAAGCTACATGGCATAAAATAAATAAATAATGCAAAGAAGAAAAAAAATACAAAGACAGGGAAGAAAAAACCTTGAGTCATATCCAACATCACCAAAAGACAAATATCATTTGCAGGAGAGGGCAATTCTTTGTAATTATGGCTCTGTGGTTTAATAGTGGACTCTAATGTCAGTTTGAAGGGTCCTAAAAAATAAATTCATAACATTTGGGAAATTCTAATTTACCAAGTTATCTGGGTTATTATTGTGATATCATTGGAAGGATTCCACATTCAAGTTTTAAAGAAATTCTGTATATAAATTCGCGTCATCCTATATACATGACCATAGAAAATTCATAAATAGACCTACAATTTCAACATGTACAGATGACACAAATACATTTTCAAGATTGGCCATGTGGTATATGTAAAATAGCTAAATTCTTCAACATTGAGTGAACTGGAAATCTCTTAAAATTGAATGAGGGTATAGTAAGGGGAGCAAATTTTACTGCAAGGGATTAAAAATGTACCAATATGGCCATCAGAGTAATTTTAATTTACACTACTGATCAAAGTGAAGGGAAATATGGGATGGGAGAAATAAAGAGAGAAAAAATGTGATGATGTTGTCTCAGTCGCCCAGTTCTGTCAGCTGCTCAGAAAGACAATGCATCACTCCCTGCTGCTTTCGCTTTTATATGCAAATAAAAGACGACCAAAAAACAAGAGAAGAAACAAATAGGTTACGATACATGGGGCCTTAAAGCAGGCCAAAATAATTTCCTTCCTTCTCAATTTTACCCTTCACACCAACACATAAGCTTCTTTGAAAAAAAAGAGATATCTGATATTGTAATAAAAAAAGAACATTTGTCTCTACTTGAAAAAAATATGTACCACTCTGACTTTAAAATCAACAATGATGCTTTTTTTTCTACCACATGGAGACACTTAATGCACTTCACCCATTTGGGACTATGAATTGATCACATTTTATTCCTCAAATTGGCAACACTAGCATTTTTCTTCATTGCTACATTTTCTTCCTTTTGGAATTGATGTATCAGAAACAGATTGATATTGTCTTGAGAAGTGTGAAGCAAAGAATTTCGAAAAATTGGCACAAAAAACATTGATTTTGATGTATCCACCCATTGCCAATTTAAAAACTTTAGTAATTTTTTTTAAATATGTGGTTTTTAGCACTAAACAAAACAAATGAAAAATGAAAAAGGGGCATAGTTGGAAAAAAAAAAACCTGTATTTTTATGAATTTCAGGGCTTTGTCTGAAAATTTTTAAGGCAAAACAACAATACTAGTCACTTTCCCAAATGGGTTGTCTCATATCCTCTCATACTAAAAATTGTGAAAGACTTAATAACTGAAATTACCCATTCCAACCTTCTGATACTTTTCAGTATTTGCAAATATGATTGTACAAAAGGGCTATAGCATGCAGAAATCAGAACAAACAAATTCATGATACTTTTCTTTTCCCTACTCTATCAAATTAGTCGTGTTACTTTTGATTTTCTTTAATGCACACATTAGAGTGCCTCATCGGCAAGCCGCCTGCGTCAAGTGCATGGAGAAAGCGTCAACCTGGAAGAATAACGAACAAGGAAAGAGAAAAAAAGAGAGAAAGAAAGAGCAGACTATTTACACTGGTCTTAATCCATTCCTTTGAAATGTCTAGCAAAGATTTTGCTTAAATGTTTTGAATGTACAAGGTTTGGGATGATACTACATTGGGTATTCTTTCATAAAGCTGCTTGTAAGTAAAGTTACAAATGACTTTACAAATGATTTAAACATGGTAAGCCAAATAGGATGCCATAATTCTGTTGGATATAAGATTGCTGGGGTGAAAACACTTTGTATCTAAAAATTAAATATTTTGGGGCCTATTGCAGAAAAGAGTCCAATCAAATGCAAAGAAGATATTAAACCCACAAGAAAAGCGCATTTGGAACTAGCGTATTAACGCAACTCCCTCTGAAACGGGCGCTAGGACAGCATTAAAAACATGCAATGTATTCACCATCTAAACATCTATAATTGGCCAGTCTTCAATTTGAGATGGCATAAGTTAATTTCTTAAGATAGAAAGTAGAGTTTGACAGGAAATAACTTGAGGATTTAGCCACATATGTAGTCATTGGAATGAAAATGTGACCCCCCCCCCCCCAATGTATAAAAACAAGATCTTGTTATCACCCCTACCATTTATACAGCAAAAAATACTATGTTTTGAATATCAGAATGTTTAAAGGTTCAACTGCAGTGGCTACGATTGAACATAAAAGACAGTTTCATTTACATGTAGTTTGCAATATTCAGATCATTTGTAAAGTCATGCGTAATTAGATGAACAGCATTATAAAAATACTCTGTTTAATTATTCAAGGACAAGACATTTGATCAGACTTTTAAGATGTAAAAGATGAATTACAAAGGGTCTCTGGAAAAACGGATAGGTAAAATTAATATGGATATATATGCCCCACCCCCTTATCTAAATTGGATGCATAGCACACATAAATGTGTAAAGTAAATGAATTCACAAATGTGGTTATGTTATTTAATCTTTTTCAACCATATATTGGTTCCTACATGTAGCAATATTTATGTACCATTTTAACTTAGGTTTTTAAATTTACTATAGTGTTTTGAAATGGATAGGATTTTTTTTACCACAAGGAAAGTAAATCTAAAGCCTTACAATATTCCTATCAATAGTCATTTACACTACATGAGACTCTTGTATTCCACGAGTTGATTCTGAGTATAAAACCCATTCAGTTCTGCGGCCATGATGATGCTTAACCGAAGCCTATAAAGAACAAAACTCAAAAACAAAGAGAAACAGAAAAAAAGACAAATATCAGAAGCGGTCTTAATGATTGCATGAAACTCATACGGGTATGAAGTTAGCGAAGGAGTACTGCTTATATACACAATGTGAAGGGGAAATGCATGATAATTTGAAAATTTTGAAAAATATAGTTTGCAAAACCTCCCAAGGCATTTCTTGTCACACGTTGACATCATATAGCTCTAGCCAATTATAAGTTAACTATTCAATTCCTCAATGTCTTATCCAAATAAGAAAAGATTAACCTTTTCAAAAAAAATTTCAGTATGAAATTTCTGCTCTAAACATTTAATTTCTATCTAATCACCAGTAAAAAGAGTCCCACATACACATTTAAGATTAATAAAGAAAACACAAATGAACAAAATGGCACTGACTAAAAACACACAGATTTTCTCACCAGCAAGAGCTTTTGTTCACAAATAATTACCCTGTCTTCCATGTCATCAATTAAATAGGTATAGCTTAATCAATATAAAAAACTTTGAAGCTATTCTCTTGATGGTAAGAAAAGACATGTTTATTAGTCAAGGAAGTTTGAGGATCATGATGTCATATGATCAATTGTGTTTAACCTTAATAACAACATGACAATTTATTTTTTAAATACTTCAATTAAAAAAAAAAAACTACAGTTGCAAATGTAATGGATTATAGAAGTGCGTACACAATAAGTTGCACTCATTCATTATTTAATAACATTCCAGTGTTTATTACAAATACACTAGGAGATATAAATATAAGCAATAAAATAAGAATGTAAAAAAAAAAAAAAAGTTTTCTCAAATATCACATCCACAACAACTCATACATCTCTTAAAATCCTTTTTTTTCTGTGGGCAAATTTTTTACTGGAGTATGATTGGCCTTGCTTGGGGTTGTGCAAACTTCATTTTCCAGCATCAAGCTGTATATATACCCACCAGGTTGTGACTCCAGCTCTAACTTGATCTTCTTAGGGGATGGTTCTTGGACATGGTTTTCTTCCATCAAGGGAACTGGCTCCTGCAAAAAAAATGAAGGTAAAATTTTAAAGGAAAAGTGAAACCCTAGGAACAAATTAGCTTACAAGTGCGAAAACAGAAAAATCAAAGAACATGATCAATGAAAATTTACATTGCCAATGGTAGGATCTCCATATCATTAGTTATCTCAACATTCAAATGCTCAGACCTATCTTATTGTTTGTCCTAGTCCTCTCAAACTTTCATTGGCCTTATTCTTTAATTTTGCTAGTTTCACACAAGCCAATTTGTCCCAAGCATTTTGTTATCATTTGATAACAAAAGGTATATAAAATATGTTTTTACTTGTTAGCACCTCATATCAATTTCAAAACGTTCCTGATTGTTTGTTAAGTGATCTGAGATATTTACGACTTCTAATGTTTTATTTTCCTTTCTGTCATTGTCTGAATAATACGTCATTTAAATTTCTTTTTGGAGAACGGGATTTCATAACGAAAGGTATATAAAATATATTTTTACTTGTTAGCACCTCAAATCAATTTTAAAATGTTCCTCATTGTCCGTTTAGTAATCTGGAGCCTGTTGCATGAAATGGTCTTTCGTAGAACCGTTCTATGTAAGAACGAGATATAGCTCAACTGTTTCACAAAGCCGATTTGGGCGATACGAAGAATGGCCCTTGGAAAGACACCTCCAGACATGTCCTACGTAGGCATGATCTTCTTTGCACATCGCCCGCCACCGTCAGCATTGAGAGAAAATGTGTTTACGGCAAGCCACACTGACATATCACCTTTAAACATTTTAGGGGGTTGCACTCTGATGCATTTTATCTGGGATGGCGCCACGTTTTTCTTATATGAGGGCTAGCTGTCATCAATTTCAATTACTTGAAATATCGAAATGGGCGGCACTATTGATCTCTCTGACCCCTCATGCTTTCTCATTACAGATAATTAAAACAACATGAAAACAAAATTCTTTAAAAGAAAATATGTAAGGTAAAAAACGTGTTTATAACGTTCAACCCCCCCCCAAAAAAAAAAAACTAAGATGTTAAACATGCTAAATCATTTATTTATTTTTATTTCATTTTCATTATAATTATTATTTTTTGGCTGAGATTAATTTTAATCATTAATTTTAATCAATTAAAGTTAATTGTTGGATTTGGGCTAACTTGAGATATGAAACAGTGAAACAAAACAAAAAATCTGCAGTAACAAAATAGCTAATTGAATTTAAGATACAGATTAGGCCTATATAGCTTACGAATCCATCACAATCATTACAAATGAAAATAAGTTCATTAAAGAAAAGATTATGGAAAGTCCATACGAAGAGACGCATTTTAAATCGTAGGATAGGCCCCTTTCGGCCCCTACATGTATGTCATGTTAAAGCAATAATGTAGTCTCTACTCCATAAATTTGAAATGTTGAACATATATATTTTTTATATTCTTAAACCTTATATTCTTATATAAACTTCCATAAATTAAGTGATCAACTTTAAATATGACATAGGTTTATGATCGTTGTAATTTTTAGCATTATTTCTGTAAATAGTATTTTTCAATATTTTGATTATTATTGCAAAGCACTACTTTATGTTTGCAGCAATTTTCATATTTTCCTTGTCTTCGGTTACTCATCATGCAACTGAGGTATGTTTATACTCTAAACACTCACATTTGTATTTCTTGCGTTATATCTGACAAATAAAATAAATAAATCAGATTTTTCACACGCAGCCTCTCATATTTTCCTTTTTAGTCTCATTCAATCAGACACTGTTGATTCTGTTTACTCAATTCAAACCCTATCTTTACCTCAACAAATAACATATTAACGCACAATTTGCAAAATCATCATTATATATTTATAAGTATTCTATAAAAATACAGAATATTGAACTAAGAAAATGTCGAAATTACTTAGTTACATCAATTTTCATGTCGGACAAGGGTCTCTTTCGTTGAAATATCAATGAAAGGTGTCTCTAAAAGGACACCGTGTTATAAATAAGGGAAATAATGAAAATTTCGATTTTATCCAGTTATGTTTGTGAATCTTTAAAGTTTTTTCTCTTTTTACCTCATAATGTAAGCTCCATACATCAATTCTACAATCAGTAATAAATAAAACACTATTTGATCTCCTTTTATTGAAATATATGATTTTATGAAAAGTCGTCATTCCGAAATAAAAGGTTCAGGTGACGATGTAGACTAAATATTTTTCCGATACTATCGATATCAAACGATGTCGCGGACTTGGAAGACAAAATTGCCTTCGTGAAACGGAAAGCGCTGATTTGTCGCCAATCTTCCTATCTCTCAAGAATGGTCCTAGGACGTTCCTACGTATCGCTCATCTCGTCATGCAACAGGCCCCTCAGATATTTACGACTTCCATTCTGTTTTATTTTCCTTTCCGTCGTTGTCTGAATAATACGTCATTTATATTTCTTTTTGGAGAACGGGATTTCATAGCGAAAAATACATTTTCACTTGTTAGCACCTCAAATTTATGTCAAAACAAATCTAAAACTTTCCTGATTGTCCGTTTAGTAATCTGGGGCCTGTTGCACGATGAGATGATCGACACCTAGGACTAATATTGGCGACAAATCAGCGCTTTCCGTTTCACAAAGGCAATTTTGTCTTCCAAGTCCGCGACATCGTTTGATATCGATAGTATCGGAAAAATATTTAGTCTTTATCGCCACCTGAACCTTTTATTTCGGAATGACTACTTTTCATAAAATCTTATATTTCAATAAATGGAGATCAAATAATGTTTTATTTGTTACTGATTGTAGAATTGATGAAAGGTATTCTCGGAGGATCTATTTTCTCACCGATACCGCACAGGTAAGCGAATTTCAATTACTTCTTGCTTTTTCCATCAAAATCTTACGAATTAGCATCGGTATGGCATCGTGTTCGTTGGAATTTGTAGAGTCTATCGCAACGTGCACAAAGTTGATTGGCTTCCGGGTTTCGGAGCGTCGCGTGAATATGCATGAAATTGCAGAGTTTCGATAATTTTTGATCGATACCGGAGCGATCCGATCACGAACCAAGACCATTTCCCACGTACACAACCTGACCGGATATCGTTATTGATACTTCCGCACGCAGTCCGAAGGAATTATTTTGGCGACCACGTAGTCATGACGTGATCTGCGCGATTGACAAATCAGCAGTCTCCGAATCGCTGTGCGGAGACGATCTATCCGTTGTACACAGTCTATGGACGATTTGTCGTTGTGCGAAAGACCCTTTCATGCAACAGGCCCCTGAGATAGTATTTAGTAGGTACGTGACAATCCGCGCTTCCGCAGGTTATTTCCTTGCACCGCGCTATCGTTCCGCCTCTTGTTCGAGTGCACAGTGCATGTCTCTGCTAAAATTGCTGTAGCGGTGCTATTTTTAGACCTTACATCATGAATGGGGTATCGATCAAGAGATCGGGAATCCCACTTGATATCGCTTTTTTTTTTCCGTACGATGAACAAGGACTGAGATACGTCGACCATCAAAAGATTGGAGACGGATTCGATGCCTTGAATTTCAAAAAAGGAAGGTATGTATAGCTTTGAACGTTATATATCTACGTAGAATATTTATTTAATTACCTGCATATGAAATATCTAAGTGATTTGATTATCGAAACAATGTTCTTTAGCTCCGAAACTTGCTGTATGTGCCAAGCAAAAATTGGCTGCATGACCGCGCGTGCATTATAGGCATCCTGGCGAGTTTTCACGGTGCTGCGCTGGGCTAGTATGTGGCTGGCTGCCAGCTGTGCTAGGGCGCTGATCTTGCTGCTTGCTGAAGTGGGGTTTGTTTGTTTACCAAATTAACTGCTCTTTTCTTTCGTGTTTTGGATTAATATAACTGCATTCAAAGATATTGGGGGGGGGGCACATCTCCAAATTTATTTTGAAAAAGAAAGCTGGGCAGATTGAGGCTTAATATCAGTGTGTGAATCGGCTCCCCAGGACTACAAGGCAGGACCCATTCCCCTTCTTTTAAAAAGGATTATTTTTTAATAGCGTCTTTCATATTCTTTATTTTCTCTTTTCTTTTTTATTTTCTTCACTTTTCTTTTCCTTTTTTAAAATTTTCATTTCTTTTTTTTTTTAATGTTCTTTTGTTTCTTTTCTTTTCATATTTCCCCTTTAGGTTTTCTTTTATTTTTATATTTCTTTTTAAAATTTTTGTATTGTTTATTTTTTCAATTTTTTGGGTCAAGTTTCATTATTTGGAGACTGGATTTGCTTTTGAAAGGAGAATATCTTATATGTTGATTTTTTTATTAAAATGCACGAACTATATGTTGTTTATTTTTTTGTTGTAATTTTTTTTCACTCTTGTAAGAAAATACATGAAAACTCAGAGGAAAGAATATTTCATTTCCAGATGGGTCTAAGTCCTGTATTCATGTTTTTTTTTTAATTTACTTTTCTCTTTTTTTCATTAGGGGTGCAGGTGGGGGGTTGTATTTTAAACTGGAAAATGGGGATGGGATTGGTACAAGTTTTTGTGTCACTTTTGTTTCTCTTGTTTTAATGTTTGTTTGGAGCTTTGATGTCTGTTTTGTTGTTTAGAGCTTTGTTATCTTTTTTTTCCTGGTTGTTTTTTGTTTTGTGTTGAAAGAAATAGACCACTCTTTTCCTTTTCTTTTGGCTTCAACTAATAATTTGAATTTATTTATTTTTCTTTGGAAAAAAGAGAGCTCAAACGGCCTTTGTAATACAATGTGTGTATACAAATCTAAGAAATACATTGAAAACTGATAGAATATATTAAAGCTTAATTTTTATACTTCTTGATACTTGAAATAAATTGCATACAATGCTACATCACATATTTTACACTCAGCTGCTCATCCCTCCTAAAAAAATGTAATCAAATGTCCATTGTCTCTAAAATCAAAAGCTACATATTATACATGTATAACAAATTGTTAAAACAATAGAATACATAAGGAATTGGTGAAACAATCAAATACATCAGAAAAAAGCACACTTGTATTTTTATTTGGTCATACAAAGTACAAAAGGGATAATTTTTATACGTAAAAAAGGACCCCCGTACATACATGTATACAAAAAAGATTCCAATACTTAAAGGTCAAGTCCACCCCAGGAAAATGCTGACTTGAATAAATAGAGATAAATCAAACTAGCATAGTGCTAAAAATTTCATCAAAATCGGATGTAAAATAAGAAAGTTATGACATTTTAAAGTTTCGCCTATTTTTCACAAAACAGTGATATGCACAACTGGGTGAGTCAGTCGATGATGTCCATCACTCACTATTTCTTTTGTTTTTTATTGTTTGAATTATACAATATATAATTTTTTATAGATTTGACAATAAGGACAAACTTGACTGAACCATATAGTGTTAAACAATGCTAATTTCTCCTGTTCAGGGAGGAATTAATCGTTCTATCACTTGACACTGAGAAGAAAATTAGAATATTCCATATTTCATATAATAAAATACAAAAGAAATAGTGAGTGGATGATGTCATAGTCTTCTCATTTGCATACAAGCCAGGATGTGCATATAACTGTTTTGTGAAATTAAGTGAAACTTTAAAATGTCATAACTTTCTTATTTTACATCCGATTTTGATGAAATTTTCAGTGTTATGCTTGTTGGATTTTTCTCTTTATATTTAAATCAACTTTGTGTTGGGGTGGACTTGTCCTTTAAGTTGCAAAAGAGCTTGTAATTTATATCAGAAAAACAAGGAAATACATTAGAAATTACAAAAACAATACTTTAAACAAATTTATTTAGGAAATTATCTAAATGATGCTGTTTTGATGCCAACTAAATTATATAAATTATCTATCATGATCACCTTCATTTGGCAAAAAAAGAGGCGAGTAATTGTGATTTTGTGTAATTTGCATAATTAATTAGAAGAAATTATTTTACACATAATAAGAAGAAAAATTACAAGATGAAATGATTACACATCGATTGAGTCTTCTTTCACCTTTCCATTGATACCTAAATTACTTCATAGGGTTAAAAAACAAAGAAGTTAAAGAAGTTAAAGCCTGTTGAAGACTTGGGTTCAAAATGGTCACAAAAATCGGTTCTGTACGGTACTCCATTGACCACAAATTTGGATGAATATGCGCGACTTAAACTGGAATAACTTTATAATTTCTTGATGAAAATTAGAGTTCTTGGTATCATTTGAAAGGTGAACAAAGTCAAAGGTCTTTTTAAGAAGAGCTTTCAAATGATAGTACCATTATTTATTCATGCTTGATGATTTTCATTTTATTGTCACATAGGATTTAGTATGTACGAGATATATAAAAAATGTTTAAAAAACTCCTCGAAACAGACAGCTGCCAAGGTTCAGCAGCCTTTTTAAAATCTCAACACCAACACCAAAAGGCAAACACCGAACTTGAAATCACCCATTCACCATTGTCGTCATGTCATGACTGCACACACGCATTCGCACACCAACTCACACGAGACATGCATGCGAATTTGCAAGCCATGGCAAGAGATGGGTGGTGACGTCAGCGTCAGTCGCCCATAAAAATTCACACTTGCACACACGTACTGTATGGGCGGGATTTGACCTTCTTTTTACTAGTTTTCTTAAATTTCCCATTACTAATTTCACGAATAACCCAACCTCTCTTTAACTGAAAATGATAAACTATGCGTTTTGGGGCTATACTCACTGAATCTCCATTTGTTTCTGCCATTTTTGAACTGTCGTTTCTTCTCCTTCTGTCGCTTGATCCACGATCTTCTTGATCTTCGGCAGCAATTCCTTTTTCGCTTTACCTTTTTAATACGTACCGTTCCGTTCCCATTATTACGCTGCATGGCCGCGCCGACGAGCGAGTTTGAGGCGTGGAGAGGCAGCGCAGCGAAATGTCATTTTTTATCTAGCGCCATCTTTAGGCCATTCGAGAATATTTGTGTGTTGATCTTCACGCAAGACAGAGGCCCGTATTCTGAAGTCGGGTTTAACTTAAACCTCGGTCTAAGTTAAACTAGAGTCTAACTAATCCACACTTAGACCGCGGGTCCGTACTAACTCCAGTTTTGCGCGATTTGTGTTTCTGAAACTCCGTTTTAGTTAAACCCCGGGTTTAAGTGTAGTCCAACTTAAACCCGCGGTCTAACTTTAGACCGCGGGTTTAAGTTGGTGGTCGTAGTGGTAGTGGATTACTGCGCATGTGCAATTGAAGCAGAAATTTGGTCTGCTGCCATTACACATGCGCAGTAAATAAGGGTCCGTTGAGTTGTGATAATCTTCTGCTACTACTAAGTTATACTCGAGATAAATTCCTTCAACAAGTTACAATATGGAGGAAAGTCACAAGAAGGCGAGGAAAAGAAACTGGGACAGTACTGAAAAAACCCTCCTCGTTCACCTTGTTGGGGATAAAATAGATATTATCGAAAAGAAGAGGAACGATTTCCAGGCCAACTCGGCCAAAATCGGGGCCTGGGAGGAGATTTTCCGTGAATTCCGCGCCCGGTATGGCGAGAGGAGGAGCCTAAAAGAACTGAGAGATCAATGGAAAAGGATCAAGCTAGCCGGGAAGGCTGAATGGGCAGACTTCTCAAAAAAGAGGAGGATGACGGGAGGAGGAGAGCCACCCCATCAGCCCTCTGGCCTCTCCGTCCAAATTCCACGATTTCGACGTATATTATGGGGAAAATGTTGCGTCGATATAGATATGATGGGCTTTGATGCGCGTAGCTAACTTGACGGCCAGCGCAGCCGGCGCGGCCCGTATACTATACTTTAAGCATTGTCGTTTCGCATCGCGCGCGCGAGCGCTACCCGACCGGGAGCTGGGATGGGTGGGGGCATAATCACCCCTCATTTAAATAAAAATAAATAATGATAGGCCCTATTGAAATTAATGAAATTTATTTCACCAATGCTTCCCACTTGTACTTCGGACTATTTCATTGAATTACTAAAGCCTAGATATAACACTTATCAAGATCAATCACATATAGGGGAGGGCTTTTGGGGCCCGGGTCCCCATGTAGCGGGTAGTTGAATGGGGGGAGGGGGGTGCCAAAAAGAGGAAGGGAAGAGAGGGGGGAAATAGAAAAGAAAAAAGGAAAGGAAAAGAAGAATCATGAAGATCAGAAAGCCCCAAAAACAAAACAAAGAAAAACAATATAAAAAAAAGAGAAAAAGCAAAGAGAGGGAAAATGGGTATAGGGCGTGTAACTTGCACCCCCCCTCTGTGCTTAAATTATCGAAAAAGGCAAATTAGAACCACCTGCCCCCCCCCCCCTCCCCATTGAAAAAATTGTAATCCTGTCCCATTATGAATGCCACATTTGATGTTTTTAAGAAAATAGTAACAAGGATGTTTTCGGGAAGGGGGGGGATGTTAATGCAGCCCTTTTATCGTTGGTATTGAGAAGAAAAAAAATGCAGAAAACCTCTTTTGCCATACACTGCTAATTATCACCCTTCATCTCACTTTTGACAATGAATGATGTTCATGATTTAAACTTTGGCAACTAATCCTTCATAAAATCATGCATTATTACAAGGCAGATGCAGAACTGATGTACCCCCCCCCCCCCCTCACTCACACAAAAGTTTCCATGTGCCCTGTGTTATTTCGGTTAAAATTTTCTAATGCTTAATTATCATGTATTATTATTTGACTATTTAAATTCATTCAGCTCTCTTAACACAGTACAATGTTAAATCTTGCAGAAGTGAGCCAACTTTGTCCACAATCACAGATGCTACCAGTATCCACCCCTCTTTCACCTCTGCCAGCTCTCATGCCCTTCACAGTACCTGTATTGAGGTCACTCCTGAAAAACAGTATTTTTCAATTTTTTATTTCACAACTATATTTCTTGTATTTTTAAATAAAACTTTTCCGATATATCATATGCATATCTATATAACATATGTAATAGCATAAATTTACATAAATACAAATAACATCAAGATAATATTATGTTTATATTTTAACATTCATTGCACCAATAGAAGGACCCAAATACTAAACTTTACAATTGGTTCTTTTCAATAAAGAACTTTTTTTTTAAATTTCTTTACACCTATGTTCTTACATGTTTAATATTTAAAGAATTATGATGCTTAATTGTCATGTTTTATCATTTGAGTTTGTGAGTTCATTTAGCTTTCTTAACACAGCACAATCTTGATTCTTGCAGAAGTGAGCCAACTTTGTCCACAATCACAGATGCTACCAGCATCCACCCCTCTTTCACCTCTGCCAGGTCTCATGCCTTTCACAGTGCCTGTATTGAGGTCACTCCTGGAAAACGGTATTTTTAAATTCCAATTTCTAATTCTACTTTCTCTTTTTCAAATGATTTTTGTCTGACATACGAATTATGATATAAATAATTAAAAAAAATTGAAAGATAATATTTCATGTATATCATATGACATATATATATTGCATAATATAAATACATAAATATAAGTATAAATATAAATATAGCAACCTCATAATAGAAAAATATGTTATACATGTATATTCAGCTTTCATTGCACCTATGGAATAACTCACAGACTAACTATACTTTACAATTTGTTCTTTTAAATACAGAACATCTTTCTAGATTTCTTTACAGCTTTTTGCTATAATCATTTGAATACATGTTTCAATTTCATTATTTGAGTATTTGAATTCATTCAGCTCTCTTAACACAGCACAATGTTAAATCTTGCAGAAGTGACTTGGTTCAGCCAACACTGTCCACAACCACAGATGCTAACATCATCCACCCCTCTATCACCTCTGCCAGCACTGATGCCCTTCGCAGTACCTCTATTGATGTCACTCCTGTAAAACGGTAATTTTCATTTCCAATTTCTAATAATATTTCCTAATATTCCTATAAGAAAAGATTTCTGATAGATAATATAGATAAATATGAATATAGAAACATCAAGATACTAGAAAAATATTTGAATCTAACATTCATTGCACTTATGAAAGAACTCACAGAATGCATTTTACAATTAATTCATTTAAATACAGAATTTCTTTCTAAATATCTATACAGCTTTTTGCTATAATTATTTGATTACATTGTTTAAAGTTTAAAGGGATACTCTGGGCTGAACATGATGAAATCTTAATTTAACATCAACAAATTACCTCTGGTCGAAAAAGATCAATAAAATATGAATTTAAAAAAAATAAGGAAAACACTGAAACTTTAATCAAAAGAAATGAAAATATTGAATTTTAAAGTTCGGCACTATTTGGTGAAAACAATTACATGTTTTAGCACTCGTGAATATGTATTAGGTAGTAAATTGATGTCATGTCCTCACTTTCCCTTTCCATATTTTATTACATGAAATCAAAGTTATTTCAATATTTTCAAACCTGTGTGTAAGAACAGGTCTCCATTGCAACAAAAAGATGTTTCTGCAAAAAAAAAAACAATTTGGCAAAATATTTACCTCATGCATTAAATCCGAAAGGGTAAAGCACATCCCTTAATTTTCAGACTTGAGTACACTTTATTCTTTTACATATGAGGAGAGTGCAGTCATAATTTAGGATGGCATATAACACTTAAGATAAGATTATTTCATTATGTCAGAGTTGAAAACTTGTTCCAGTTCACACATCATACAATAAAATGAATGTTTCCCAAACAGCAATTTAAAAATATGCAGTAACAATTGATGGTTTGGCTTCATATGACATAGGAATTCACAAACAAAGAGAAGGGTGTCAACTCCTGCAGCAACAACTTCATCACCCAGCCTTGAAGAAACCCTGAAATTACATGCTGAAGAGGAACATTGTCTGAAAATAGAGGAACATCGTCAGAGAATGAAGTTCCTTGAAGATGAACAGAGGATCAAACTTGGTTACCTCGAGGAACAGCAAAAGGTCAAGATGGAGATACTACAAATGAAGAATAAAGTGCAGCAAAGGAAACTAGATCTCATGCAAAACCAGCAAGATTCTAATTAAATATTTGTCATGGGAAAGCGTCTCTTGTTCATCTGCATTTACCATGTTTTCTCATTTTGTTGTTAATATTGCTACCTTGAAACAAATTCTTCATCGACCCCAAAACACACTCAATGATATTACAATCTGAGTAAACTCTGTTGTACCTAATCTACCCTATACCCACTGGATTTTGGATTGGTGTCATAAGGTATGGTTGAAAAGGATATACAGTATGTTAACGGATGTTCCGCAAAATTGACAAGTTCCATAGCACATCTACTGCTACTATTGTTATGAGAGTAGTGTTAAGCATTATGCAGAGCACATTCAGACAAGGAAATATCCTCTTTGTCAACCCAAAAACACACTCAATGATATCGCAATCTGAGTGAACTCTGTTGTACCTAATCTACCCTATACCCACTGGATTTTGGATTGGTGTCATAAGGTATGGTTGAAAAGGATATACAGTATGTTAACGGATGTTCCGCAAAATTGACAAGTTCCATAGCACATCCACTGCTACTATTGTTATGAGAGTAATGTTAAGCATTATGCAGAGCACATTCAGACAAGTATTCCTCATTCAATTGAACATCATTAGATAAAGCGGACAAAGTGTGATTATACAAAATTATCTTGAATGATCCGTTGTCTTCTCAGGTGACCAGCCACATTATTCATGCCTGGAGGAGGAAGTTGATCACCTGGAACTTGGATTCCATCTGGACCTGCAATCTCTGGTTCGTTCCGCAAAATTGACAAGTTCCATAAAACACCTACTGCTACAATTGTTATAAGGGTTGTATTGAGCTTCAAGCGAAGCTCGTTCATGCAGGGAAACCTTCTTTTCATCATTCCAAATGTTCGTTCAATTATGTTGCGACCTCTGACTTGAGCTCTATTATATCTGATTTCTCCCCTTCCCACTGGATTTTGAATTGGCGTCATAAGATACGGCTGACAAGGATATCTGAAACAAAATCAAGAGATTTCAAAATCTTTATAGAAATATGGAACTATGCATTTCATACCTAAATGTTAACTTGTAAATTGCCATAAAATAAAACTGTTTAGTTTAATACATGATATCACAGCCAGAAATGAGATAAAGGTAAAACTAGAAATGAACACCCTTAACCCTAAAATGGCCGGGGGGGGGGTTGAATCAACCCCCCCCTCAACATTTTCTGCGATCATTCCGCCGCGCGAAATTTTTTGACCGCGCCACTTTCAGAGTTTATACTTTTAAGTCTCGCGCATCTTTTGAGACCAAATTTACGACGCCCGGGTACGCGATTCAGAAATTACGCAACATTTTGTAAGTGCATGTCAGACCAAAAATTGTTCCAAAACGTGATTTTGTGTACAAAGTCAATGCAAATTGAGTTTTCTCATCTTATTCATAAAGATATGATTATTTTTACTTTAAACAGCTGAAAGCAATTGATTTTAGCATAATTATGCTTCAAAAAGGTTATGCAATAAATCTGGTGAAAAAAACAAAGAAAAACAAAAGGTTGAAAAACAAAGAAATACATAAGAAATTCATAAAACAATAAAATACATAAGAAATTGATTTCCAAACCAAAGTTTTTTTCAATTGCCATTCTTATGAATGCTACAAAGAATATTTTTACCAAAAATTAGCATTCTATGAGCTTTATTTGGTGAATTAGAGCAAAAAGTATGATTTATGCATAAATTAGCATAATTAATTCATATAAAATAAAATCTCACTATTTTGGAAAATTTTACCATACAGCCTTGTAGATTACATCGCACACTACCAGCGTGCAAATTTTTGCGGCGCTCGCGCGATCGGCGGCCGAGATCTCAGGGGGGGGTTGAATCAACCCCCCCCCGGCCACTGTTCATTTGCTAATCTTTCCTGTTATTTCATCATAACAGTTACAAAACATGGTTCTTCCATACTTGAGAAGGTTTTAAATAAACAAGACAACAGTACACAGATATTATATTTTGATCAGGCACTTTGAATTTGGTCTAGATAATTCACTCTTTTTATTTTTACATGGTTACAATACTTTACAAAAAATGGTTCACTTTTTCTGCAGCTTGTACCCTGTACCACCCCCACCCATTTTAAACCAATAAGGTTGCAACATCATTTCCGTTTTGTGTACTACAATATTAATTAACTGGTTTAGCTGCAACCTTCTTGGAAATTTATAATCCTTGCAATTTTGCAAACTCATTAAATCTTTGGTGAGGAATTATTAGGTGCAATTCCAAAGCTTTATCAATAATATGCTTCTCGAGGTCCCTGAGCCAAACCATAGCCATTATGTGGAAACTGGAACGAAATAAATTGTCGTTGTACGATAACACGTTAATAAAGAATGTGTATTAATATTATGCAAACAATTCAATACTTACCCACTGTCGCCAAGAAGCCATTTTTCTTCATGACTTTCTCGTTCAAGATTTTCTTTCAGTTGGCATTCTCTAAATATTCTGGAATCATGAGTTCCTCCTGGCCACCTAGCAACAAGGTTGATTAGCAGTCCATTGTGATTGCATACTGCCTAAAATATCACAGAAAATAAAATGAATGAAAATATAATAAACAGGAAATATTAACAAGCAAACACCTGGAAATCAAAGAAATGACACCCAAGTACTTAAAGGGATGGTCGAGGCTGGAGATATTTATATCTCAATAAATACATGTAGGGTAAAAATCACAAAGCAATATGCTGAAAATTTCATCAAAATCGGATAACAAATAACAAAGTTATTGAATTTTTAAGATTTTCATTATTTTGGTGAAACAGTTCTATGCATGTCTTATGAATATTCATTAGGTGGGCTGATGATGTCATATCGCCACTTGTTCTTTTGTATTTTATTATATAAAATTAGGTTCAAACATTTTCTACCAAGAACTAAAACAATTGGATTGACAACTGATTAAGTGCATTAGTTATTTATTGCCGCAACTTATTTCATCATAATGGAGACACATCATGTATGAAACAATGAAACATTTATGATTTCATGTAATAAAATAAGAAAAAGGAAAGTGGGGATGTGACATCATAAGCCCACCCAATGAATATTCACAACGATGTGCGAATAATTGTTTTCAAAAAATATTGTTAACTTTTAATTCATTAACTTCGTTATTTGTTATCTGATTTTGATGAAATTTTCAGCACTTTGCTCTGTGAATTTTATTTTACTCTATTTATTTAGATATTAATATTTTCAGCCTGGACCATCCCTTTAAACCAATGAACAGATGTAAAGTCCTAAACATGTGTTCTTTTTCAGAGTTGAATATGATTTTTTTTTTTACTTCATTTGGAATGGGGGTAGAGACAGAGTTCAGAGAAAGATTATGTGTAATGATTATACTGAATCTGGATTGAACATGAATGATCCTGTAGCATTTGCAAATGCACAGAGATGGTGTGGGTGAAAAATATTTTAGATGTAAACTATGTTGCCCCTTAGAAACATATTGAACTTTATATTTTAGTAAAACTTAATGCTGATGTTTTTTGTAGAATTCTTATGCTCCAGAATCTATTCTTAACTCACTGGGTAATATACAACTAGCCGAATCTCTTCGTGTTTGGTATTTATAAAGAGAAGAAGCTACAGTAGAGTTTTATGGCCATAAGTTTTTTTTTATTTAAGTGCTTGTCAATGTCTATGGTTTAATAGGTCAATTTGTTCAAAATCTAAATCATACTTCTTTTTAAAAATCTTGGTTTGATAAAAACATTATTACTTTATCAGATTTTATTTGATTTTGTTGTAAATCTGCGCTTGTTCATTTTGTGTATGTTGTATTTTTTTAAAGCTTTTGCAAATCAGACAAATTGTTTGTAAATTTTGTGATTTGATCATGATTTCCTAATAAAACATATAATTATATTAAAAAAAGTGCTAGACATGTGAAGCATTCATCATTACATGTATTTCAATAATTGCACCTTTTTTAAACAAATTATAATAAAGGCTTCAAATGATTTCCTACATTTGCTAGAACTTCTTGTCTTTGAAACACAATGAAATGTGTTTGTAGTACAAACAATGGCACAGGTTGGATTAACATTAAGAAATGGTATTCCTGTTTCAATGATTAATGACTGATTACTAGGAATTTTTTTATAGTTCACAAGTCATCACATTTACAATGAAACATCTATTTTATAGAAGATATTTCCATTTATTTTTAATTCATCTCTTTTATAGAATAGTAAAAAAAAAATCCTTCCATTCTTAAGATTAAATCCAAACCAGGACTGGGGACCATTAGAGAGGTGTGAGCTACTCCCCTCATGTCATATCATGCAATTTTGCTATTTAAGGGCACAAATGCAAGTAATGTACCTGGACGTTGACAGAGAACCTCCCTTTTCGGTTGATAAATCTCTGTGCATTTTCTCCACCAGGGCATCTGATAGGCACATGGGTGCAGTCAATAGCACCAACTACACCTGGAAAATCGCAGTATTGGAAAAATTCTTCTTGAGTACGTGCCACCTGTTCAGGTGTATTCGGGAAGTGTATGTACCTGAGGGGAAAAAATGAAAATATTTATCAAAGAGTAATGATAACATTATCTACAACTAAAAAAAGCAACTCAATTTTCAGTTTAATACAATTTCCACATTAGCACAAAATCTTCTGGAAAAATAATGTATTAAATAGTAGACTTTGTCAGTCCATTATTTCATTCTGCCACATCAAAAGTAACCCAAGTGTTTCGGTTGGTGATTGACATTTGGAATTTATTTAACATTCGCTCTTATCTTTGGACAAGTGGGCAAATACAAAATACCTCAGATCGACGGCTGAATATATTTGGTTTAAATCCGTTATCTGTATTAATGCAAGAATGAATTAACAATGAGAAATCTCTGTGTTCGAGTGAGAAAGAATTAATAATCCTTGGTATTTTGCCAATTTTGTGACTTCGGTAACATGAAGGATTGAGACCAATCACCTTTTCAGATTATTATTATTATGACGTATATAGCAGTATATTCTTTCTTTTTCTTTTCTTAATTCATGTATCAATTATTGCCATTATCTTCAAATTCTTGGTTTCAAGTTGTACTTACACAGTCTTAAGTTGTAGTTATTTCTTTCCATCATATAATTGGATTGCGTTTTAACAATTTATGTACAAGTAAATGTGAAATAAAATTTGAATCAATTCATAACCTTCACATAATTCAGCCTTTTGGTTTTTTTAATAAACACAATGTTACTTTAATAGTACTAAGTACATTTAAATTGTAAAATCAGTCATTTCTCATCAATTGGTGTTGAATAGGTATTTTATCTAACTAGACCATCAAGAGATAGGAGAAAAGTGCAATTCAATACCTTCTTCGCCATCGAGCAATTTCAGTTGACACTTGAACTATTATCCGTGACAAAGAACTCTGAGACAGACCACACTCATCACCATGTAGTAATTGGAACGTGCCTATAATGAAATAAGAAAACAATATCACTCACTCATATTTAAAACTTAAAGATTAAGAATTACATGCTAGTTTGTAAGAGTTTTTGTCTCGCCTGCATAGCAGAGCAAGACTATAGGCGCCGCTTTTCTGAAACGATCAAATCTTAACCTAAATTTAAGGTTTTGAAATTACATCATAACTTAAAAAGTATATGGACCTACATGTAGTTTATGAAAATTTGACATGAGGGTAATCAAGTATTACTGAATATCCTGCGCTGGTTTCAAGTCACATGATCAAGGTTAAAGGTCATTTAGGGGCAATGAACTTAGACCATCAATATCGAAATCTTAACCTAAGGTTAAGTTTCTGAAATGTCATCATAACTTAGAAAATATATGTACCTAGTTTTTGAACTTCCAAAAGAGTAATCACGTATCACTGATCATTATGTGCGAGTTTCAGGTCACATGACCAAGGTCAGAGGTCATACAGGGTCAAAGAACTTTGGGCATGCTGGGATATTTGTTGAATTTCCATCATAACAAAGGAAATTTCAATTTCTAATAATTTTACTGATTAAACTGTTAAGTTCAAACACTGCCTGAAACCATTATTGGCAAGGCAAAAGAAGATTGAAAATATTGCAGGTAGCAATGATTTTGGGTGATTCGAGGGCGACTATAGGCATTTCCAGGGCGAATTCGCCCGCCGCCCCCGTGTATTTTTTCGTTGCTTTTGTTCTACTTTAAGCTATATAAAATATTTGAACTCAAATTCATTTGACCGTGAAATTCTTCCAAATCTTTGTGCTTCATAAGAAGCATATTAAATCACGCATATACAGGATGTACTTTGCAACACATTTCAAAATGGATTTTCTCATAAAAATCCCTTAGAATCAGGTTTTTTGCAGTTTCAAGTTCTTTGAGGGTCTACAGATTAATTAGGCCTAACTATTCATAATATTAATAACCATGATAACCTTGAAAATACAGCTGAAAATCATAAAAATCAATGTCGCGATACCTCTCCTAGTATTTCTACTCCAGACTCGATCGGCCATTTTGATATGAATTTTGAAAGGAGAGGTACCGGTACATCGCGACAATTTTTCAGGGTTTTTTGAGGTACCAGTCTGTGCCTCGATATCAGGATGCTGCCACACGATACTCGATAGACCTAGCCAGGCGGCTTCTCGAGAGTAAAAATCATTTACTAACGTAAGGTTACTCTCATACGAAGCCAGGCCTTCAATCTCATAATAAACCCATACAGAGCCAGCCAAAACGTCGCGTAACGTTGGGGAAGTACAATAAGAAACAAGATGGCGGCGTAAACATCGGGCAAGTCTCTTTCTTTCTTTTCACAATATTTTTTCATTTTTTTGATGAATTCTTGTTTTAAAAATAACAACGAGAGCGTAGAAATGTCGGAAATGAAGTTTTATCCCATGTACATGATTTAGAGCTAGATCTTTTAGAAGGAAAGTAGAAATGTCGGGGGTGAAACTTTCACTTTCAGGTTTTGGCTGGCTCTGTATGGGTCTATGAGATTGAAGGTCTGGCTTCGTATGATTGACATGATGATGTTGTAACTTGTATGACTATGTCATGAGACTGAGAGTAACCTTACGAGTTACGTTAGTAAATAGTAGGCCTAAATGATTTTTACTCTCTAGAAGCCGCCTGGCTAGATAGACCTTCATCCATATAATCGTGGTAAGTGCATAATTTCTGTTTTCACAATTTTCTTTCCAAGTTATTGTGACCACAATCTACCCTAGTCCCGAGAGTATGTGTATTTATGCACGGTGAGCTCCTGGGCTCCGGCCGGAGCTCCCTGCCTGGCCCCTGGCTGGTTAGCAGGATGGTACTACTGACTAGCGCTAGCGGTGCACTGAGCAGTGAACCAGTGTGTACGATAACCTGTGCCTGGGTTTACCGGTATTCAAAATAAATGCCATGCACGCAGACCAAAACTTCATGCCATACCTCAAAAAGCTCAATTTCGTTATCATCATCATCACCACTAAGAATTCTAACACTTAAACTTACAATTACAACTACAGGAACAGCTATTTGCGTGGCATTCGATCCGAAAGTTCCCGAAATGAAACCCTCGTGGCTGACTTGGCTAACTCGACTCGTGGATGCTTTATCGATGATCAGCTGATCATATCAGCTGATTATCGATCACAAGCAGAGCGCGATCCGCTGCAGAGTGAGTCATTTTGAGCGATGATCATAGGCCTACCACTTTTCTACAATAATTCTAAGTTGGGTAAAAACATGAAAATAAACGATGTTAGATCTAATGATCAAAAGAATGTAAATGCTGATCGACTTACCAACTGCGTAAAAACGCATGGCGGTGAGCACTTGAAGGTGCACTGGCACCGCATTAGTGCGACTCGTGTGTCTCTCCAAAGCTGGCGTAAGTTCTTCAATAATGTGTAACGCAGTGTGCTTAGTGAAGCGATACCGCTGCAGAAAATCGTTGTTCTCATAAATATGAAAGGGGTTTTTCCTTTCCACCAACGGCCTCTCGATCTCTTCTTCTTGATTATTCAGCTCGAGCATTTGCTCTCCCCGTCGCAAGGCAGCAAGCAGATCAGCCATTTTGAAAGTTAAACCATGGTTTAAACTACCCCTAGGCGGAGTCTAAATTTTGCGCAAGTTAGACTCGACTTAGACCGAGGTTTTAAGTTAAACCGGACTTCAGAAAGTGAATTCTTAAACCCGCGGTCTAAAGTGAGATTTAGACTGGAGTTAGACCGGACTTAAGCCGAGGTTTAAGTTAAACCCGACTTCAGAATACGGGCCAGAATATCAAAGTCCATATTTATGGCAAATTCACAGGCAAGTATGATAATAAATTGTGTATGATTTGCAACTCGTATGTTTCTGTATTTCCTGCAATTAAAAAGAAATTAACTTTGAAAGAAACGTTGGTGAAAAGAAGAGTGTGGGTAGATCTGTCCCCGGCAAGATCAAGAATTAAGAATAAGACCCGACCCAAGGCCAAGCAAGAACTGAATTAATGTACCGGTATGTCAACGCAATGTAGGTAACGTTGGACAGGTAATTAAGCTCCTGTGCTAATCGGACTGCTTTATCACGGAATCGTGATGATACTAATGGGATATATGTGTATAAGAATTACACTTGTTGGTGATAAAGATGTTGATTAAATTTTTCGAAGCGAGCCTTAATGCCTACTGTAAATAACAAACTAATTTTAGTTGAAAACTTGAATATCTGAGACTGAGACGATGTGTACGGTAGATCTAGAATTTAGTCTCTAGATTATAGATAGACTAAAGCAGTAGAGGCGCACGGCCAATATGGGAGACTCTCTCCAATTGAATAGGGGAGACAATCTCCCACATTGGAGACTTGCTTTGCAAAAGGACAAAAGAAACAACACCAACAAAAGCATGATTTTTTCCACCCAAAATTTTGTCTCACTGAGGTCAGAAGCCCATTTGTTTTGTGTGTGATTGACAACAAAAATCCTTATCAAAACAAAAGTAGACGGTGAAATTTTAAAGTAGACGGTGAAAAGGGGTAATTTTTCATGAGGAATCTGCTTATCACATTTTTATTTGCCCTAAGGTAATCCTTTTGCAGCAAATGTAAACAAAGGGAATCTTCCAAAACTGGAGACTCTCTGAAATTGGATACCCAAATTCTTTACAAAAGTCTCTGATATTGGAGATAATCTCCCACATTGGAGACAGTCTCCAATATTGCCTTGGCCGTGCGCCTCTACTGTAAAGTTACTTAGTCTTAGTCTTTTGAATCCGCCATGGCATTAATTATATCATAATATTCATATTATTATTAACCTCGTTCATTGAATGAGTGGAATCCGCTGTTTCTGAATCTGAGACAGGAGTTGTTTTTTTCAACATTTCCTGATTTTTTTTTGTCCTCGTAGCTTGTCCTACACTACAGTCACACAGACTGATGATGGTCCTTGGGCTCATAATGGTCGATCAAAGCGTCTATGGAGGAAAGGGTGCGATTTTGCACCCTCATGTCATGACATTGATTACTCCTAAATTTTGCTTTTTCATGGGGAAAAAAGGAAAAAGATAAATTTATACAATCAGCTTACCACCTGTCCGATAAATATGCTGGAAAATAGCGAATTTTGATGACAAACAGATCAGGATTTGAATCAGCCAGATTTTTCCTTGATCATCGTCAGCGCAGCTACAGCTGAGCGTTGAATGTGCCAGCCAATTTGCGAAGAATTTTCAGTCAGAGTTTTCAGTCAGCCTTCGACACTTGATCTGAATACTGCTTCCTGATAGGTTGAGTATTGCCAGTCTTTTTTCCCATGATCACATGATCTAAATGGTGCTTCCTGATTGGTCAAATACCGCCAGTCCTTATAGTATACGGAAAATATGTTTTGTGAGTGGAAACTTGTAAACTCTGAGAAAAGTTGTGAGTAGATCTAGACCGAAATACTCAAGTTTGATGGGAAATTGAAAAATAAGTCTCCTTTGTTGGATGTTTATTAAGCATTACATTTATTTATTATCTCATTACAAAACTTTTACAGAGCATGTTTGCAAATTATGGATTCATTCAATCATTCTTTCCCTTCATAATTGAAAAGTTATATTTTAATTTATGTTCTTATTTTCTGTTATTTCTTCTTATGGTATATTATTATCATTTTCTTTGTTTTTATTTTCAGTAAATTATTATTTTTATTTCATTATCTTATTTGTTATTGAATCTTAAGGGACTTCTTTGTTGATTTCATTAGGCATTACATTGGTTTATATTATGATTTTTCTTTTAACGGATGTACAAATTAGTGGATTCATTCATTTGTTTTTTCCCTTGATAATAGATTTTTTTATTGTATCATTCTTTAATATTCTATTCATTACATTGTTGTTTTTCTTCTTGTATATTGAGATTTATTTTCCTTGACAAATATCATCTTTCAATTATATTTAACTTATTTCATTAACTTATTTATTATTGAAAATATATAAAGGGACTTCTTTCGTGAATGTTTATTTCATAATAAAATATTGCATTGATTTATTTCTCATGAAATGAAGGTATTTTCTAGTTTATTGTAAGCATCTTTTATTATTATTTTTTTTTCCCAGAAAAATATCACTCCTGTATTGCACAAAATTCATGTCCTGGGGAAAGTCACATGTACTTACATCATATTTTATCCTCTTTTTTGGTCAAAATGATGTTTTTTTCCAGGTTATTGAATTGTAAATAGAGAATTTATTGTTAAAGTATTACTGAGCATATTTTGAGCTTTCCAATGATACATAATTCATAAAATTTTATAAACGAATAAGAAAACTTAAAAACATTTGCCGAGGCCCACCTTTTTTATGGTTTCGGTCACAAAGTTTTAGCCCGTAATCCATTGTTTTTAATGCTATTCAAGGGAGCGATAATTATGCTAAATCAAAGGTACAAAAACGATAACTTTTCTTTTTTTTGTAGCCATATGGAGATGATCTTGGTGTCATTGGAAAGAACTTTTCACATGTCAGGCCTCTACAAAAAAAATTTTGTCACTTGCACTGTCGGGCAAGTGATGAAAAAATTTGCTTGCCCGATAGAAAAAACTGCTTGCCCAATTTGTTTTATAATTTTTTATTATGACGGCACTTCTCTTATTTTTAAAGGTCATACAAAATAACAACAATTGAGAATCATGTACAGTATAAAAGAACACACATTTAAAAGTTTATTTTCAGCAATGTAGGCCTGAGTCATTGTGTTTCTTTTGAAAAAAACTTTTCGCTATTTATAATGGGCGTTTAAGATTAGAAAAAAAAAACCCTTCACCAAAAGTTGCTAAAATGTCATATTTTGCATCTTTAAATCCACGAATTGGTTATCTGTTTGCCATATTTCCTTAGAATTGTTTTTATTTAGTTGGAAACTATAAAGAAAGCCATAGAAAAATATTCAGCTCTTTATTGACTCTGAAAAAGATTGTTTCATGATGTAAAAAAATAAATAAATAAAAAATTATCAAAAGTGGAGTGGCGAAAATTTGACATTTTGCATCTTTAGATCCATGAAATGGTCATTTATTTTCCATATTTCCTTGAATTTTTTAAAAATTAGTTGGAAACTATCAAGAAAATTAAGAATATTCTTCATCATTTTATGTTACACTTGATCAATATTTTTTTTTATTGTAGTCCTGCATGTAGACTTTCATGGATTTTTTCATGGTGTTGCAACAACTGAAAATGAACGTTGATCATTTTGATCGTTCTACACTTGGTCAACACCATCAAAGTCTCCATGTGGGACCACAATAATAAAAAACATTTATCGAGTGTATCATCATCGTAATCCTAATGAACGTTGATTGTTTTGATCGTTTTACACTTGGTCAACACCATCAAAGTCTACATGTGGGACCACAATAATAAAAAACATTTACCGAGTGTATCATCATCGTAATCCTAATGAACGTTGATTGTTTTGATCGTTTTACACTTGGTCAACACCATCAAAGTCTACATGTGGGACCACAATAATAAAAAACATTTACTGAGTGAATCATCATCTTAATTCAGAGTCAAGAAAGAGCTGTATATTCTTCATTTTCTCAGTAGTTCCCAACTAAATCAAAACAATTTTAAGGTAATATGGAAAATAGATGGCCATTTCATGGATTTTTGCAAAATGGGAAATTTTAGCCACTGTTGGTGTTGTTTTTTTTTTTTGGTTTGCACTGGCAAATTGCGCAAGATAGAAGCGCATGCGCAGTTGTTACACACATAGAACGTAAGATGCGATGGCACGGTTTTTCGAACGAGGTACCTGGCGATAAATTATTGGTAATTGGCGCTGATTTTACATCAGTTTCCACTGGTTATTTTTTACTGGTTTGACATAATATGAGAGATAGTTGTGATTATCCAAAAGATATTGACATATAGAGGGTCTACTGATATGTTTTTTCCAAAACAACCACTTGCCCGATCGGGCAATTGACTTTGAGAAATGCTTGCCCGCACGTCATTTTCTTTCCAGCAATTTCATTGTTATCCAGATTTTAAACCACATACCTACATGTAGATCTATGGCAGTATATAACACACATTTAAAAAATTCATTTAGATATCACTTTTGTAACCAAAAATACTCATTTTCATACAGTTGCATTTTATTTTTTGAGTCTAGACCTTGGGGATCATTTTTGTATTCACCAAAGCGCTCAAAAACTTGAATTTTGGGCATGTTTTTTCTATAGGCCCTCTATTGTTGGAAAGTAAAATTGCAAGAAAAAAGTAATTCATCAATCTCTATTTTTTATTTAGAAAAAATAATTAAAGGAATACAATTTGCTTAAGAGCCAGGTTACATGATGACTAGTTGTCATGGTTGTAATGAAAACTGACAGGGTTAGAAAATCAAGCATTTGTTCTCAAGAACAAGAGATAATGAATAAGCCAAACATTGCCAGCTATATTTCACCACACAGGGAATAGTAACAGAGAACAAGGCTATATTATTACCTTGTTAATTGAATGAATGTGCCAGTGCCAGATTTAAGCTTTCCTACAATATATATATTTTTTGTTCCAAATGTCTTTAGAAAAATAAAATTTCTTTTCACACACACAAAAATTTCATCAATGTTTGTTGAATTATTTGTCTCTTTTTATTTTCGACTTTCATCTCGACATAAAATCATGAAACGTTGTTGTTGTTTTAGCTTATACGGCGCGTATCATTCATTAGTGAATATTTGCGCCATCTTTTGTGGCCTCGATTCAAGAGTCCCTGCCCTTCGTTTTACATAGGGCTTCGCATGTTCGAAAGTAAATGCTCTTGAGAACCAGAGTTGCGCTGCACAGCACGCGATATGCAACTTGGACGTTACAGTTGCCATTTACTCCCGCATTGCACTTGGCACCTGTCGAATGAAGGCAACATGGAAGCATGCCGTTGACTCTATTTCTGTGCAAATTCAATAAATTCATAGGTGCATTATGAACATCGAGATGGGCTTTAAATGAAAGAGGGGAAGCATATCTTTTTATTGATGTACATCACATGAAGAAAATTTATGATTATGATGACAAAAACATTCACTGAATTACGGTTTCCTCTTTTCCGGGACGCACTGTATATGTTTACATGTAGGTAATCTCTGTTGTATATTATTGCAAGATTAAAGTTGAATTAAGAAGACGATTCCAAATATTGAGATATTTACATTAATAGCAACCTTACAACCCCCCAAACACTAATAGGTGATTCGACCCCCCATTTTCTTTTTTCAAAATAGTGAATTTGAACGATTTATCCGTACCCATTTTCCCTGAGTTCGCTCCTGCAATGCCTACCGAGACGGGTGTTCTTTGAGTGTGACGTCACCGGGGGGTATTCGGTCCCGGTTTAGTAAACAAGGCAGTGCCGTTTTGTGTACTATGCACGTACTCCTTCATATGGAATAACTGCAGTTGAAGTTGTATCTGCGAGCCATAGAACTTGCAAAGAGGAAATGATTAAAATATTTGTGGCCGTACTATTATTCCAAATATGTGAATTCCCTCAGAATGATACCATAGACCCTAAAGGAATAATTTCAAGGTGAATAATATGAAATGTGATCGAGATCTTCTCACCAGTCGATAACGTAGCAGACGTGTTATTATGACATATTTATCCGCGTGTGACGCGGCTCTTGCAAAAAAACACAGTTGGTTGCGGAATTGCTTTGTGCCGCCCGCTCCGGCGCAGCTAGCTGTCGAGCTACCGTACCGTTCTTGTTGTCTTCAACCATAGAGATGTATACTAATTACTATATATCTTTCTGTCTTCAACTCACTTCCGAATTGCGTTTGTATGTGTGACGGTGACCCCTAGCGTAATTAAATATAGAAAACAACTCAGAAGGCCGAGAAAGAATACTATACGTTTGGTTCAAGATTGTTCTGTGGAATGAGCTATGAGTGGAAATGATCCAGAGGATATAAAAGTGGAGTCAAAGACAAAAGAAAAGAAGAAAAAAACGCCAGGGGGTCGCTGCACGGCCATGAACTAAGTCAACATACCAGACCATAACAGTACACTCAATGCCTAGGTGTTGTGTGTACTAGTATTATGCGTTCAGCGCGCGCTGAGCTAGCCGCCGGAATTACTTTCCAGCTACTCACTTGATTGAACATCGTGATAAAATAAATGAGAAATAGTGAAAATATCATTCAATAACTCACTGTTTGCTATCTTACATCATGATTGAAGAGTTCATGGTGGTTATTCATACTGTTTTTTATACAGGGAAAGTAAAGATTTGTACATATCAGTCCTATTTGTTTGATTTGAGTTGCTTTGAAAAAAAATTGTAAAATATCTTTCTCTCTCTGCATAGCATTTCTGTATGACATTCAGGCACCTCTTATACTAAATTCCCCCCGGTGACGTCACACTCCGAGTGACTTTTCTGTACACTCGTCTCTCGGGCTCTGACAGGTGGCTAATTTCATAGACTTTCAAAGCAAAATATCGAGAAGGCAGAGGATTATTGTGACATGCTATGTGTTTGAACAACTTATATATACTATATATTGTATGTAGAACCTATATTTATGGAAACTCACCCCCTTCTTAATTCAACTTTAACACACAGAAACCCTTTTCCATTAGTTGCATAGTATAATGTGTCCTTGCACTTTGATTTATGAAAGGTGACATATTCTCGAAGTGATCAGAGTTTTTTAACCCATGATGCACTTGCATTCACCATTTGCAAAATTGTTTTTAGTTTTGGTCAATTCATCACTATACAGTGTACATATTCAGCCAGTTTGAAATTACTAATAATGAACTTTCAAAACTTTGTAACTTAGAGTATTATTTGTCTGATTTTGTTCAAACTTTCATGGATCTGCTTGTCTGATGTTTTACTTTTGGGACATCTTGCCATTTGGGTTTGGTTCTACCAAATGAAAAAAAAGTATTATTTTGTATATTTGGTACAAAAATTCAGAAAGAAATATCTACCTGCACAACTTGATTCAAATTTGATAAGACAGGGTAAGCATTAGTATAATCAAAGTTGTCAATTTGAATATTTTACCATCATTTCCCCTGTTTGTTTGTATAGAATATAGCCATGGAGAACATCACAAGGCAACTCCAAGGCAAGGTGTTCATTCAACGAGACTACTCTGAAGGCACAGGAGTTAAATTCCAGACAAAGCTTCCTCAAGAACTCGTAGAACGGGTAATTACTCTTATCTTGGGTCACGTAACACGAACTTCGGGAATTAATCATACGCTTGATTTTCACGATTAACACTATACATTGTAGTCAATGCAATCAATCGTTTAAAAAAATGTATGATAATTGCCATGTTTTGTGTTACGGGCCACTATAGGTCTTCATCTAATTCACAAAGCTTTGCTATTGATTGTAGGTCGGATGTGTTTGAATGATTGTACAAAATAAATAGTTCAGTCATTTGTAAAAATCAGCCTGACGATAGGTTAATAAGCCTTGTGTCAGAGCACAAAGGGCAGCAATGTCTTAATGTTGATATCTAGCTGAAGAAACTATTATGTACTAGGGAAACGGTTAATGTTTTATTTCATTTTATTTTATTATTTTATTCATTTATTATTTATTTATTTATTTGATTTTTTTTGGGGGGATCCTTTTCACAACCTACTACCTAAATCTGCAACATCGGAAGACATTGCAGTGAATGAGGATTTTCGGGGGCTCTTTTTTATTTTCCATGGTTCGGGGGCAAAATCACCCTTAGTCCCTGACTCCCTGTGTAATTTTTTCCTACCATGTACTTTGGAATGATATGATACTACATATAATATTCTTTTCACACTGCATTTCCCTAACCCCATACTATCTTTTTTTTAATTCACTCTGTTTTTCTTATTACCCCACACTATTTGCTTAGCCGGGGTTAACACGTTAACCCTGGACTATCACACAGTTCATGGATATTGTTGATTTTGCCACACAGCGTGTGATTAACATCCAATTTCGACTTCTGTGATTGGCTAATGCTTAGCCCCACTTTTCCTTAGCCTGTTTTTTTTTCACACTGCATCTTCTAAGCCGACTAACACTGCTTTTCAGCAGGGCCAGATAGTACCGTACTATATACCATGCTAGCCCACTTTGCTAAAATGTAGTGTGAAACCGCAATGGGCTAAGCTTAACCCTGGGAAATTGGTGGGGCTAAGGCCCCCCTTAGCCCTACCTACATGTATTTCCTGGGGTTAAGGAAAAAAAGTGCAGCGTGAAAAGCATAACAGTAACAGATGTGAAATCATGAAAATTATTGACTTATATTGTTAAACACATGCTATTGTTTATCATAATTTTGCTAGAAATTTATTTATCTACCATTTCACAACTAAACTTTTTATTCTCTTGTTTACTTTCTGTCTATTTCTAGATTGATCAAACCAGGTTCGAGTTCACCATCAACAAACTGAACGAGTTTTATGCAGAGGCTGAGAGGTTAGGTGCAAGGACTTACTGTGAAAGCTGCCTTGCATGTTTGACAGCCTACACAGTCCTTGTCTGTATGACTACACATTATGATAAGGTACAGTTTTCAAAAAGAAATTTTGAATTTCATCTTTTCAATAAGAAATTCATTTTTAGATACTTGTAGGGTCTGAAGAATATTTGGGTACTGACTGAAATTTTTAAAAACTTTTTTAAAAACTTCTCTTGTGAATGAGTGGATGGTTCTGCGTTGTTGAAGACATTGAATCGAATTCAAGTATAGAAGCGGCTATTAACATTTATATGATACCTAGATAGATCCTTGGCATTTGATTGGTTGTTTGGTATTGATCATTCAGACCATTTTACAATGACGTCATTGACCGTGTAATTTAGGATCCATTCATTGTGCAATTTTGGATCCATACGATTTTGTCCATTGCACGCAACACAAGCGACAATCAACAGACCGAGCTCGCACTGCATGATCATAATTATTTTGCATCGAAATTGATAATTTTCCTATGAAAAATAATCTAGTTTTAAGTGTCATATTAACCAAATAATGAATGTTCCTTCATTCGTGCAATGGACAGATTACTTCATTCGGTGAAAGATGAAATGAATGATCCATTCAACTCGGGCTACGCCTCATTGAATGGATCTTTTCATCTTTCACCTCATGAAGTATTCTGTCCATTGCACTCATAAACATTCATTATTTGTATAATATCAATCAGGGGAGAAATTACACCTAGGCTTTGAGCAGTTTAGCCCCCAAAATTCTCAAAAGAGCACTAGAAACTAAAAATAGAAGCTCTTGAAACCCCCATTCACTGCAATGTTAAAGCTTATCCAATGTTTTGCAGAATTAGGCAGTAAGTTGTGAAAAGTAGCCCCTGAAAATGAAAAAAAAAAAGTCTGACATCAATCTGTTAGTTCCTTGCAAACGTATATAAACATACATGTATCTACGTATCCCCCAAACGAGACATTCATGCTAACCGTAGTAAATTTAAATTTGGAATGTTTGGAAACTTCTTTATTTGAAACTCATCTTCACCAGTTTAACACTTTGAGACCTGTGTGCGTGGAATTGCCAGCTTTTCATTTACTTATATATAATTTCTTTGTGAACTTTCTTAGTGTGTAAAAAAGGCAGGACTATTCATACAGCAGCAGAATGATGAAATCTATGCTCCACGAGGGTTGGTCATCACAGACCCGTTTACAAGGGGACTCAGAGTTGTATCCTTTTGAAATCATTGAGAATAAAATATTTTATGTTCTGCTCACAGACAGGAATTTTATCTTCCTTTTAGCAGACAGTTGTGGAAATAACACTCACAAACAATATAACCTATATCTCTTCATCTTGACATGGTTTTCAAAATGGAACAACAACGTAAATGCACATCATTTTCCTATTATTTAAGCAATTTATTGTTTCCTGTATATCAAAGTTTATCAATCAGCAAAGTGATTTGGTTACAGCTTATTGGCAGATATCATCCATTCAAACTAAAGAAACATGCTTGCAATGTTATCAGGGGAAATACAGCAAATTCATTGATGATTATTTTTGGTACATGGTTAAAATGATGAATCGTTTCATTACAGCTTTATGTACAGTATATGCCTTATGTTTGCAACAGGAAGGAGATGATAATTAAACCAAATTTGAGATATTGATTTTTTTTTCATAGTTCACCTCATGTTTGTACTTCTACAAGTGTATGTGATTTTTATGCACGAACAATCTTTGTACATCCTTATAATCTTGCATTTATGTTGATGTTAATGACAGAATCGCGAACATGTACATTCAGTCTTTTTACAGGAAATGTCATCATTTCCACTATCTTTCTTGTTGGGGGTACATGTAGCTTAAATCCTTTGCATGAGTTTTGTCCTTAATTCTCTTAATTCCTTCAGATCGAGATCACAGTGTATGCCACAGACACATGATAAGAGTATGGCCATGGGAACTCATGGTTGTATCTACTTATGGCGTAACGATCGTCAATCAGGGCACGGAATACCAACATCTCTCATGTAAATAGCCTGACCAAGTAATTTTCATACCTGTTTTTATGTAAATATAAATATGACTATGAATATAAAAGTATAACGATATTCGTAACGTCTCAAAAATTTATATGATCTAATGCTTTTAACAGTTATTCTTCATACTGCTGATACTCTTCCTACTAATGGCTAAATGAAATGTAATTCTGAAAAGTATATTAAAATATGTAACATTGTATTAAAGTATACATGTTAATTGAGATGATAGTGTAATTCAAGATTTTAATTTAAAAAATAGTGTAGCACTTGGTTTCTAGCATGATACTAGTGATTAATGACATTCTGAGACCAATTTTTTATCTTGATTAGAATATGATTAGCCTCTATTTGATATTAGGGGAGGGGATGCATATTTTAAAAACTCATCTCAATGTAGATTTCATGAAACCTCTAATCGTTAAACATGAAGCATCCCAGTTGGACCTAAGAGATAGGTGATGATATCATTAATTTTGAACGTGGCTCTCAATTAAATTAAATTTTACAAGTGGTGTTCATTGAGGTTCACACATGTTCCATAATTTATACCCACATGAAAAAAACACACCAAAAAAAAAACCACACAGATGGAGCTGGATCTTTCATACTTGCACATTTATTGGCACAATATATACATGTAGATGAGACTCTGAGAGCTATACGTGTAAAAAGCTAATTAATGCACAAGTTACTTGAAAGGATGAAGGTTTATGAGTGGATATATCATAGTATTAATTGTACAATTAATAGGGAGAGGAGACTAGGACTTTGTGCATTTGATTCTTGTAATGATGATAAAAGTGACTATGAAGTATGAGATTTCAAGTTTTGTTGTACATGTATGTCAATTGAAATAAGGCAATGGTGGTATGTTCTAACTGTATTGTTCTGGCCTTAATTGTTGGCAAATGTGAATGTTGAACAAATATATTGATGTGTGTTTTCTTTCACACAAACATGCAGCAACCCCTTCAATTTCCCAACATCACAGAAATAGCAATGTTGTAGCCAAACAGACCTGGGGTTGTTTCACAAAGAGTTAAGTGTGAGTTAAGTTATGCCTAAATGCCAACATGCACACATTATTCAATGCTTTAATCTGATTGAGAGATATGAGGCAGTGCATGTCTTATGATCTGACTGATGCTGCAATGCGCTATATATGTACTGAAGCTATTGAAATGCAAGTGCTACTCTAAGTAGGCTTGTGAAACACCCCCCGCTGGTGGCTATAGTAAGGTTTTATAACTTGTCAAGTCCAGGCCAAATAAATTATTTCCTTTATAGATGATGGACATGACAGAAAAGGTTTGATCAAAGAACTCAAAAGAAATTGATTTCTTATTAACTGTTGATATTTGGTTGTACAATACAGTAGTGCTGAAAATGTAATGAACCCTACTAGAAAATGCACTCCTTGATGCTGAGTGTTAAATGTAGACAACAATGTCTGGTGAGCACACAGAAACAAACTATAATGAATGTAATATTCTATCACTTGACTTCACAATTGAAATCTAAAAGATGGTAGAAAGTTGAACCCATACATGTATGTCAATTTTCTGATGGGGTTCACTAACTTTTTAGCACCACTGTATGTAAAGTGATGAAAATTCTCACAAATCTTACTTAAAGATGCCTCTTAATCAATTATTTGACATCCTTGAAATGTCCACAAGAGCTCATATAATTATGATTTTACTCACTTTACATACTACATGTAGGTCAATTACAGGCTATCTGATTTCTTCTGGCATCTTTGAGACCAGTATGTTTTACCCTATATATCATCAGAATGAGAAAAGATTGCATTCCTTACATATGAATCAAACTTTTGAAGGCTCTTGCAGAGGGTTTTTGTCTCACCTGCATAGCAGAGTGAGACTATAGGCGCCGCTTTTCCGACGGCGACGGCGGCGGCGGCGACGGCGACGGCGACGGCGGCGTCAACACCAAATCTTAACCTGAGGTTAAGTTTTTGAAATGACAGCATAACTTAGAAAGTATATGGACCTAGTTCATGAAACTTGGCCATAAGGTTAATCAAGTATTACTGAACATCCTGCCTGAGTTTCATGTCACATGACCAAGGTCAAAGGTCATTTAGGGTCAATGAACTTAGACCATGTTGGGGGAATCAACATCAAAATCTTAACCTAAGGTTAAGTTTTTGAAATGTCATCATAACTTAGAAAATATATGGACCTAGTTCATGAAACTTATACATAAGGTTAATCAAGTATCACTGAACATCCTGCATGAGTTTCACGTCACATGACCAAGGTCAAAGGTCATTTAGGGTCAATGAACTTTGGCCGAATTGGGGGTATCTGTTGAATTACCATCATAACTTTGAAAGTTTATGGATCTGATTCATGAAACTTGGACATAATAGTAATCAAGTATTACTGAACATCCTGTGCAAGTTTCAGGTCACATGATCAAGGTCAAAGGTCATTTAGGGTCAATGAACTTTGGCCAAATTGGGGTATTTGTTGAATTACAGCCATAAATTTGAAAGTGTGTTGGTCTAGTTCATAAAACTTGGACATAATAGTAATCAAGTATCACTGAACATCCTGTGCGAGTTTCAGGTCACATGATCAAGGTCAAAGGTCATGTAAGGTCAAAGAACTTTGGCCACGTTGGGGGTATTTGTTGAATTGCCATCATATCTCTATAAGTGTATTGGTCTAGTTCATAAAACGTGGAAATAAGAGTAACCAAGTATCACTGAACATCTTGTGCGAGTTATAGTAGTTTTCAAAATCAGCACTGCTGCTATATTGAATCGCGTGATGCAGGTGAGACGGCCAGAGGCATTCCACTTGTTATTAATATAAAAGCCTTGGACACGCTGCCAAGTATGATTTAATTTCCATTTCTTAATCACTGCAAATATGACAGATTCTGGAAAATTGGCATTGACAACCTAATTGTTCCAATGAGCTTGTGTTTGAAGCTCCTCAATTGTTCAAAGGTTTTTAATTCAATGTAGTAATCATGTAGAGAAACATGGGATGATATATTTTTGCACTCTTCAATGTACATACATGTACAGTGTATCAAGGAAATAATAATTATCAATTTTCATACAGGCTTTCTGAAGACCTTGGTTTGAAAAAGTACTGCATTTCCACCTTTTGTTCTTTTTTCAGAAAAAGGAACATTTCTCTACTATAGTATATTCTCTACATGAATATATTGGAATGTGATATTAGAAAATGTGTTCCGTAAAAGATTAAGTTTTGTTCAGACAGGTTTCTACCTTAGTCCTGAATAGTATCGATAATTCAAATATCATCCAAACTAGATAAAGTACATATCGATAATTCAAATTTCATAAAAACTAGATAAAGTACATGTACTTTTTGAAACCAAGGTCTTAGTTGGTGTTTTTATTTCCATATGGTTTGTATAATGGTATAAATGTCTTTGTTTTAGTGCATTTTATTTTTGTATATTTCAGTAGTTGTGTGTGTACATGTATTTGTTCAGAATTTATTTCCATGTACCCTTGTGTAAAGTAAACAAATGGAAGATATCATTATTAACTTATCTTGTCATCGGTCATCAATGTCTTTGCATAATCCTCACTCTTCATGCACTGTTTTATGTACATTTGGGATGATAAAATCAATACTACAGTATGCAAAAGTGAAACTTTCAACACAAGATAGTTGATCACCGCAGTCAAAACATTATTTTTTGGAATTCAAAAGATCATGCAAATCTTCTGATTTGAACAGATTTCTGTTATTCCTAGATTTATTTGCCTTAGGCAGGCAGCTTTAACTCTATATCATGGCATACACACGTATATGTTTCATGCACTATATGAAATAGTTCAGGTCTATGCAATGGACCATGGCTTTCCTATTGTATTTCTTTTAAAATTCTAAATATTTGTTAGTAAATCACCCAGATTGGATATTAAATTCTTATGAATTGTATAGCTTGTTCCCATGATAATGATTCAGAAGAAGATTATTTACCGTTACAGAAAATAGCAGGAGATAATTTACTGTCATCAATCATTGACTGCCAATTTCCCTTTTGATTTTTTTTCTTTTTTTAAATGAACGAAAGGTCACATAATTGTAAAAGGTAATGAAATTGAATTATGTGTATTGTGGATAAGATCAAGATTATTTGTAAAAAAGAGATTATTTGTGTAATATATTTGCTATAATCAGGCTCATGCGCTATTGTATTTATAATGTCATTTCCATATCCAAATTAAAAATTAAAAAAATATCTAAAAAAACTAAAAAATTAAAAATGTTTTCATGTAATGTGTGGATTTTTTTTATTTTGTGGTGATACTATCATTGTATGCTCATATTTAGACAAACAACTTCGGTCTCTGTATTTTGGTTGTTCCGCTGAACTGCGTTGGCTCACTCACCAATACATATGGGGATGATAGTACAATGTCCGAAATTGTTAAATAAATCCCCAGAAACGACGGTTACTCCTGTCTAGATCATATTAAGCTGTCTCACATGATTTCATGTGTTACTTGAAGCTATATCATCAGTTTTCATTAGAAATTCAATACCAGTTGTACTACAAGAAGGGGGGGGGGGCAGCGGCTGACCTATTGTGATTTTTCAATTAGTGTAGGAAAAAAAGATGAAGGGGGGGGGGAGAAAGAGAGGCCTAAATCATGTAATTCTCCATTATCTGTAAATTAATTGAAAAACAAACAAACAATGATCTCACTTTGAAGTCGCGTACCCTGGGGCCATAGGCTGATAAAAATACATGTATGTTGGATCATGGACTCATTATTTTTATAACCCTTTTTCTGGAAGGGGGTGAAATAGGGGAAGCACACAGTGAAACAAGGATCGCACCTTGTTTCCTGTTTGGGTTAAACAAGACAATACTCATACTATAAGATGAAACATCGATCTTTCCCATGTGGTGCCCCTAATCATATGGATACTTCCCTAAATATCAAATGACAGAAGCTTTGTAAGCATGAGTCAGCAGCAAGCCATGTCCTAATAATCATACAGCATTTGATGCCTCTTTGTAATGAGTCATGTTAAATATGTCATATGGTGGGGGGGGGGGGGGGGGGAGTGGAGGATACTTGAAACATGTTTGGGATATTGACTAGTTCACTTGTTATATGGAAATGAAAATCTAATTGTTGATGTGAAAGATACTACTCCCTATCTATCTTTCAATTTTCCACTCTGTCCATCCCTTCTTTCCCCCTCTCTTCCTCTCTCTGCATTTCTTCTCTATTCTTTCTTTTTTTCTCACCTCTGTCTCCTCCCCTTTTCCTTTTTTCTCCCTCCCCACTCTCCTTCCCTCCAACAAATCTCATTTTCTCCCAATACAATATCAAGCAAACATTTTAACATTACAATAACATAATTCTTTTCTTATCCGACTGTAACGCTCGAAACCTCACTCATCCTTTCTTGATTTTCTTCATTTTGTTGTATTGTTTTAGTGTATGAAGAAAGACTCTTGCAATTCTAGATGATGTGCAAGCCCATAAATTACCAAATATATCAATTATCTTTCAATAATCTGCCTTATTTATTTTCCCTCCCCCCCCCCATCCCCACCTGTTTTACTGAAATTTCTCAGAACGATTTGAACCTCAAAAGTCAAAACATGCAGCTTAACATTGCCGGGATGAGCATAATGAAATTCGATACATGCCCCGATCAAGTTGATAATTTGAGTCACTATTCTTAAAGTTGCTTCAGAAAAGATGTACATGTTAATATCTCTGTCCTATACAGAAGAGAGTAATACATTCAATTCATTATTCCTTGGACTTACAAAAAATGCAATGACAACAATAAAAAGAAAGCAAAAGCAAACACTCTTCATAATTACACTTCATTGATGATTTAATATTCCTCCATAAATAATCCACTTCAATTTTATCTACATTTGGGATCATAACACAAGTTCAAAAATCTCATTTTGCACAACATCAATGTGACACAATACATACACAGACATTATAATAACTACGGATAGTTCAATAAAATCTTTGGAGTGATATGAATAAATCAAATTCAACATTTTATCAAATCAAATCCTCCTAAATCATGAACCGATGGGCGTTTCATAAAGTTGTTCGTAAGTTAAGAGCAGCTTAAAGAGCGACTGGTGAACCTTTCTTGCGTGCTAAATAATCACCAATGAACATTTAACGGTGAATATCATTTACAACAAGAAAGGATCACCAGTCGTTCTTAAAGTCGCTCCTAAATTACAGACGACTTTATGAAACAGATAAACAATAATTCTGCCTTCAAGAGTTGTGCGATATCATGGATTTACGACTTGCCATGAGAAATGTATGAAACATCCACAAAGTCCACTAGAAGCTGATTTCTCATTCCAAATTTCCTCTTTTAAAAAATTGTTTTACTTGTTTTTATTAAAGATTTTGGACTGGCGAAATCCTAGTATTCTAGAGCAATGAAGAAAATGGGATTTTTTTTCAAAAAACAAAAACAATTAAAAAAAAATCAGTGTAAATAGTTAATTGCAAGTGATGATCCAATATTTTTTTTACTGATGTGATTTTAGATATATATGTATATTCTGCATCCAATTTTGGTTTCGATAGTCACCCTGAATTAAAATACACCACAGAAAGGAAGCTTTCATTGAAAAAGTTGACACATCAAATGTATGTTTTCCTTTAGAGCATACATCTTAGACCAAATGTGTTACCTTAATTATATAGGTTTAGTGATACAGCAAGTGTATTTATACTTAATTAAAATGAATAAAAATTAGTGATATCTTCCATATTTCTTTTTATGATATGCATCATAGAATTAATATTGAGCTGATACAGTTAGGCCCTGTAACATAAAAAGATAAAATAGAGATCAACAATTTATAATATATTCAATATTACATGTAGGTCACACACGTTATTCTATATACCAATTTTTAGGAGAGCAATATATATTTAATATACATGAAATAGGATATTACAACAATTAAATACACTAAAATACACTGGAGTATTGAATAAAAACCAACAACCAATGTTTTAATAAAACTTCATGTGAAGCAACTCAGTTAAGTACAATTTATACATTATCTATTTGGTGTGGCTTTTTTGGATATTTTGATCCACCCAAAAATCAGATCAGTGGATATTATTACAAATTGTTGTAGGAATGTAATACCTAAATGAAAGATCAATTTCATGCCTTACATCCTCTTGATATTAAAAACTGCCCTCCCCCTAAATACAGATGACTCTGCTCAAGTCAATCCCTTCGAACCACAGATATCTGTTCAACCTGGGTGAAATTAAACCTAGAATATGTAAATACCACTTGCTTTGCACAATATGGTCTGAAAAATTGCCTTGACTTGGGCCATTTATTTATATATTTTTTTACATCCAGAAGGTTGAGTTAAACATATATATTCTGTAAAAGTTATTAAAATTCAACCTAAAAGTCATTTTTTTCCTATAAAAAATGGTTTATTCTCTTTCATAATGTAAATGAAATCCAAGTCTTAAAATCTAATTTGCAGTTCATGAATTATTTTCAGTATCTTTTAATTCATCTACATGTATATTATAATAAGTAGATAGAAATAGACTAAAAGTCAAACTCATAAAGAGCCTTTAAAGGAGAATGAAACTCTTGGAGCAAGTTAGCTTTTGTGAAAGCAGAAAAATCAAAGAATAAGATCAACAAAACTTTGAGTAAAATAGGAGTAGCAATAAAAGAGTTATGAGCATTTGAATGTCGAGATCACTAATGCTATGGAGATCCTCCCATTGGCAATGCGACCAAGATCTGTGATGTCACACACGTACAACTCTCCCATTTGGACACTGAAAATATACCCCAAAACATCTCTTTTTGCTCATTCTAATCATATGACAAACGATTCATCAATGATATAATGTTGTGAAACCTCTGTACTTGTCATCTCATAAAGAGAACACCCCACCTTGTGATAGACTCTATAAAAGTGAGAATATAAGTGAAATAAGTACTAAAGTAATGAGGGAGTTGTACGTGTGTGATATCACAGATCTTGGTCGCATTGCCGTTGGGAGGATCTACATGGCACTAGTGATCTCAATATTCGAATGCTCATAACTTTCTTATTATTCATTCAATCTTCCTCAAACTTTCAACAATATGTTTCTTTGATTTTTCTCTTTGATATGGATTTAGCTGGTTTCAAGGGTTTCATTCTCCTTTAAAATCAATTTAGTTTACAGTTCAAAATGTTTGCTTAGTATTTTATTCTAAATTCCAACTTCATTTCTGCCCAGCAGAGTGGAGGTGGCAGCATCAACCAAAATTCATATAAACTGGCAAGACTAAAAATTACAAGACAATATCAAAAACTTTTCTGCTCTTCATTAATCAGTCGACTGAAATAGTATCGCAGATTCACATTTTTCATCTTCATCAATCTTCACAAAACGGAAAGGACTTAAATACACTGCACACATGAGCATTCACGCAAGTCTCTTCCATATTCAGTACTGCAATGGGTGACTTGAATACTTTGTCACTATTAAAGGTCTTTCATTTGCATAAAACGTTAATGGATTTCGATGATGAAAAAGAGAAGGATTATGATGGCGATTGTAATGATGAAAAACCATTCTCACACAGCAGCGCAGACAATCATACTCGTAACTCTATAGCGTTCTTTAACAAAAAGACTGACAGAGAAAGAGGCAGATGATTGATGGGGCGGGGGGCACAGGAGGATAGGAACATAGCCCCCCCCCCCATATTTTTTGGAGATGTTTTCAGAAATAATCAGACTTTCATGTTCCTGCTTTTATAAATCTTGGTTCTAACTGCCCCTAACCTCAGTATAGAATGTACATTACATATATATTTCAACATCATATTGTACCTTGTACCTTTGTGCATAGTGGTCACAAATACATGTAAATCAATCTGTGCATAAAAGCACAATGTCCATTACAAATGAGAGATAACATCTTTTGTTTTATGTCTCTTTCAAGCTTGTTTGCCTTTTTAAAAACTTTCCTGCCTGTTTATTTGAACTGAAAGAATCATTATGTATGTATATCATTCCAACACATTTTGAGAATTTGTACCAACTTGAATAAGAAAATAAGTATTATGAAACATTTATCATTATCATTCTTAAGAATAAATAGTGGTCCAAATAAAAGCAGCTGCCATGTGAGTCCAAAGGAGACCCTATTTTGTCAATACTGCAAATAACCGACACATTTAAGGGCAATTCACATACCACCATAAGACTATATTAAACAATATTTGGGAGTAAAATTCATAGTCCCTACAGTTATTTGATTATAATAACAAGTGGAACGCCTCTGGCAGTCTCGCCTGCATTACGCGATTTAATATAGCAGCAGTGCTAACTTTGAAAACTACTATAAAATAATCATTCACAAAAACACCATTCATATGACATAATACCACGTTCATTGACCAAAAATGACATTTGAACGGAGACTTAAGACTGTCAACTACACCCATGTCCACATTTCATTCACTCTATCCATAAACTTTCAAAGTTATGATGGCAATTCAACAATTACCCCAACATGGCCTAAGTTTATTGACCTTAACTGACCTTTGACTTGGTTTTGTGACCTGAAACTCACAGGGGATGTTCAGTGATGCTTGATTACTCTTATACCCCAAGTTTTATGAACTAGATCCATAAACTTTCAGAGATAGGATGGTAATTTAACAAATACCCCCAACATGGCCAAAGTTAATTGACCTTTAATGACCTTTGACCATGGTCATGTGACCTGAAACTCGTACAGGATGTTCAGTGATACTTGATTACTCTTATGTCCCAAGTTTTATGAACTAGATCCATAAACTTTCAGAGTTAGGATGGTAATTTAACAAATACCCCCAATACGGCCAAAGTTCATTGACCTTAAATGACCATTGACTTGGTTTTGTGACCTGAAACTCACAGGGGATGTTCAGTGATGCTTGATTACTCTTATACCCCAAGTTTTATGAACTAGATCCATAAACTTTCAGAGATAGGATGGTAATTTAACAAATACCCCCAACATGGCCAAAGTTAATTGACCTTTAATGACCTTTGACCATGGTCATGTGACCTGAAACTCGCACAGGATATTCAGTGGTACTTTATTAACCTAATGTCCAAGTTTCATGAACTAGATCCATACATTTTCAAAGTTATGATAGTAATTCAACAAATACCCCCAACTTGACCAAAGTTCATTGACCCTAAATGACCTTTGACCTTAGTCACGTGACCTGAAACTCGAGCAGGATGTTCACTAATACTTGATTAACCTTATGCTCAAGTTTCATGAACTAGGTCCATATACTTTCTAAGTTATGATGTCATTTCAAAAACTTAACCTTCGGTTAAGATTTTGAAAATAATTTTCCCAACATGGTCTAAGTTCATTGACCCTAAATGACCTTTGACCTTGGTCATGTGACCTGAAACTCAGGCAGGATGTTCAGTAATACTTGATTAACCTTATGTCCAAGTTTCATGAACTAGATCCATATACTTTCTAAGTTATGATGTCATTTCAACAAGTGGAATGCCTCTGGCCGTCTCACCTGCATCACGCGATTCAATATAGCAGCAGTGCTGATTTTGAAAACTACTATAACTCGCACAAGATGTTCAGTGATACTTGGTTACTCTTATTTCCACGTTTTATGAACTAGACCAATACACTTATAGAGATATGATGGCAATTCAACAAATACCCCCAACGTGGCAAAAGTTCTTTGACCTTACATGACCTTTGACCTTGATCATGTGACCTGAAACTCGCACAGGATGTTCAGTGATACTTGATTACTATTATGTCCAAGTTTTATGAACTAGACCAACACACTTTCAAATTTATGGCTGTAATTCAACAAATACCCCAATTTGGCCAAAGTTCATTGACCCTAAATGACCTTTGACCTTGATCATGTGACCTGAAACTTGCACAGGATGTTCAGTAATACTTGATTACTATTATGTCCAAGTTTCATGAATCAGATCCATAAACTTTCAAAGTTATGATGGTAATTCAACAGATACCCCCAATTCGGCCAAAGTTCATTGACCCTAAATGACCTTTGACCTTGGTCATGTGACGTGAAACTCATGCAGGATGTTCAGTGATACTTGATTAACCTTATGTATAAGTTTCATGAACTAGGTCCACATATTTTCTAAGTTATGATGACATTTCAAAAACTTAACCTTAGGTTAAGATTTTGATGTTGATTCCCCCAACATGGTCTAAGTTCATTGACCCTAAATGACCTTTGACCTTGGTCATGTGACATGAAACTCAGGCAGGATGTTCAGTAATACTTGATTAAACTTATGGCCAAGTTTCATGAACTAGGTCCATATACTTTCTAAGTTATGCTTAATTTCAAAAACTTAACCTCAGGTTAAGATTTGGTGTTGACGCCGCCGCCGCCGTCGGAAAAGCGGCGCCTATAGTCTCACTCTGCTAGGCAGGTGAGACAAAAATTATAATATTATCCACATGTTTGTACAATTATGGGGGGGGGGTGTTATAAACATATGGGAAATATGCACTTCATTTGTTGGGTGCAGATGAAAAAATTTCTTTGAATTCACTTATCTTGAAAAAATCACTTCATACATGTACCTGTAATTGCAACATGTAACATATATATGCCTATTCAAAGTGACCTAAACAGAATCTGAATATATTCTAAACATTAACTTTTTAATCCGTAAACTTTTCCTAAAATCAACAATTTCACATTTTCACAGATGTGTTATTCTAACATATCTCCTGCCAAAATTGTTTAAAAGCATGATACCAATATAACAAAGAACATATTTCAATATGGCCTGTAGCTATACAATAATGTTAAAATGCATATTATATTTTCACTTTGTATAGGATTTACAATGGTGTATTTATATTTCTACAAAATATATATCCTCTTTAACATAAATACATTAAAATCTTTGTACATTGAAAACTGTTACTGGAGTAAAATCTTTGAAAGAGCATAATCAAACACATGATCTAGTCTAGATTAAGTAGATTTCTATACAAGGAATTTGATTTAAATATAACAACCTCCATATCATAGAGTTGAGCTAAAACAATCTTAGAATAAAAATTATTGGGGAAGTTTATCAACAGATTATTTTCATTTCCACAGAACTGTCTCAACCATCAAGTCAACATAAATAAAATAAAAAACCAACTTTACTGATTGGGGAACACTTCACTTTGGTTTATAAAAGGGGGAAACATCCATTTAGGGTGGGGGAGGTGGTACATATGAAACATTTCTTAAAAGTTGGCATTGCCTTTAAAGCATGTTTTATCACTTAAAAAAAACCCTGAATTTCTTCATTCAAGTTTTAATAACTATATATATACAATGAATCATTCAGTGAGAAACTATTGGTTGTTTGTAATGTTTACATTCATGACCTTAAAAGAATTTGAGAATGAATGCCCTATTCAGACATAGAAAGTTTTCGCAACTGCGACAGGGACGGATTCTACAACAAAGAAAATGTTTCAAAAATGCCCATCAAATCACAATGAACAGCTGAGAGGTCTTTGTCGAAAATTGGTGAACAGAGACAGCTGATAGTCGAGCTGATGAAAATTTGCATATATGTCATTTGTCCAGTCCAGAATGAAACTGCTGATTTGATTCACTGAATATCAACACAGACTGCTTTGACAATTGATTTTCGATGTAGTAGAATCCGTCCCTGTCGCGATTGTAAAATATCCCAATCGAAAAAAGCTTAACAACAAAGCTCTTGTGTACAAAGTCAATGGGATATGAGGCATAAAAAAATGATATTGCAGACACAGGAAATAGAATTCTTTTAGACACCTGACAACTGAAGTTTGTGGACCATTCAGATCCTCAACATGATGATGAAATATTATTTGTTTCCAAAGTAATCCATGAAAGCTAATTACATGATTAAAAATATATGATTTTTGTTATTTCATACAATATTAGAGATTTTTTTTTTAAAGTTCATGCTGTAACAAGATGAGGCAGTCAATTTTGTCTTGAAGAATCAAAGTCAAAAGAGAAGTTGAAAAAGAGGGAGAAAATAATGATGACAACAATAACAATAATATTAATGACAATTATAACAGCTGGGTTTATTATTATCCCAGCTTTACGTTTGAAGACTTTATAAAATGTTTTTGAGCTTTGATGCGCAATGTCTTAACATGAGTTAATAACTATCCTAATGAAACACAGCTAAACTTCTTCACTAAAGAGTGTGTGTGTGTGTGTGTGAGAGAGAGAGAGAGAGAGAGAGAGGGACAGAGAAAGAGAATCAGCTAGACACATTATAAATCCATATCACAACTCATTTAAAAAAAACATTCTAAAATTAGGCTAATCAAACTGTTTAAACAAAGGCAACATATTCATTATTGCTTTCATGGCAAGAGAGTTATTTTCTAACTGAATGCTGTAGCTAGAGCCCCAAGCTCATACACACAGAGAGATAAATATACACATGGGCCTAGTCTCACAAGGAGTTGAGACTGATCTAATCAATCAATTCCAATTATGAAAAGGCAATGATGTCATTATTTTTCATTGACACATAGGAGGATTATGCACTGTGCCTTTGCTAACAAAAAATGAGCACACTTATACCTTGGTCACATTTGTTCTACGGCGGCCGTACGGCGAGTCGAAAACAGCCGTTTTAACATTTTTGTACCAGCTAAATATAGGTGGTTTGAATAACAAGTGGAATGCCTCTGGCCGCCTCACCTGCATCACGCGATTCAATATAGCAGCAGTGCTGATTTTGAAAACTACTATAACTCGCACAAGATGTTCAGTGATACTTGGTTACTCTTATTTCCACGTTTTATGAACTAGACCAATACACTTATAGAGATATGATGGCAATTCAACAAATACCCCCAACGTGGCAAAAGTTCTTTGACCTTACATGACCTTTGACCTTGATCATGTGACCTGAAACTCGCACAGGATGTTCAGTGATACTTGATTACTATTATGTCCAAGTTTTATGAACTAGACCAACACACTTTCAAATTTATGGCTGTAATTCAACAAATACCCCAATTTGGCCAAAGTTCATTGACCCTAAATGACCTTTGACCTTGATCATGTGACCTGAAACTTGCACAGGATGTTCAGTAATACTTGATTACTATTATGTATAAGTTTCATGAACTAGGTCCATATATTTTCTAAGTTATGATGACATTTCAAAAACTTAACCTTAGGTTAAGATTTTGATGTTGATTCCCCCAACATGGTCTAAGTTCATTGACCCTAAATGACCTTTGACCTTGGTCATGTGACATGAAACTCAGGCAGGATGTTCAGTAATACTTGATTAAACTTATGGCCAAGTTTCATGAACTAGGTCCATATATTTTCTAAGTTATGCTGTCATTTCAAAAACTTAACCTAAGGTTAAGATTTGGTGTTGACGCCGCCGCCGTCGCCGTCGGAAAAGCGGCGCCTATAGTCTCACTCTGCTATGCAGGTGAGACAAAAATGAGCAAATGTGACCAAGGTATTAGCAATTGGTTAAAGCAATGATGCAAGCAAAATTTGTATACTTTGAGTACAGTTTGAACAGCATTCGCAATTTTAGAAGATGTTGTCATTGGCTTTCTATAGATGTGACTGATCAGATCAATGACATATCTTTGTGAGACTAGTCCCTGACCTAAAACAACAGTGCCAGTAACTTACATATAAAAAGCATTAGATGATATAAAACCAATCTTCTGATACACATAAGCTGGAAAGAAATACTGAAGAAAAAAAAGAATTAAGAAACAACCAGACTTATTTGTGCATTTACTACATTTTCAATAGCACATTGGGGTAAAAATATTGACTAAGAGCACAACTTAAAACAATATTCCACTAATAAAAGTATTATACAGCCATGTCCAAATCTTGAATTTTCAAATCTTTGTGCAAGGGGAACAAAAAAGATAAGAATATCTCAAAATGAGACACTTGTTGGCAATTCAGTTTATGAGAATTCAGTTCAACTTTCAAATATAAGTAGAAGTATTATTTTGAAAAGATACTTTTAAAGGAGAAAAAAAAAGTAGAAGGAAAGAAGGGGATGGAGAAAACAAAGGTGAAATTTAAGATGATGATGATTTATAAAAAATAATAATCTGACAAATACAGCTTCATCTGAGGTTTCTACTTTGCCAAATGCTGGAGAAAGCTCCAACTTCAGTTTTGTCTCTAAAGTGCATGTTATTGTGCGGTAATTGTGTGAGTTTTGTGCAACAAGCATAAAATTAGATTACCGGTAGTACAGATGCAATTCAATAAATTATGAATACAACACTTTCTTATCACATTCATGTTCATTAATGAAATGATGAAGTCACGCAAGATAATCATTAAGTCAAACAGCCCCCTGAAGCACCTAATATTTGCAATCAATTTCCAATTTGTAGTGTGTATGCTGAAAAAAATGTGCATGCAACAGCAAATTTGATTGGCCAGTTTTGTGTTAGATCACAACACTGCTATCACTGAGCCCAGGATTTGCTCGTTATACTGCGTCCCGGTTTCATAAATGTATTATTACTGGCAAGTGGCAAATTACTTTAGGGAAGGAATTGAAATGGGCTATTGGATCGTTCAAGGTAACTAGGTCATTGAACTTGGGCATCTCTTCAATATTACTAGCAAACAGGGCCCTTATGCCTAGTGCATGTATAATAATGCATACTACTCATTTATAACATCGTTCTGGGGCTGTAACATTCATGAAGATATACAAATTACAGCTGGCATCGTTAAATGATATCCATAGAAAAATGATGAGCATCAATAATAAGCCTGAGAAAGTAGAGTTTGAAGGAAAGATCCAAACAACAATTGTTACATTTTCCCCTCAAAACTGATTCAGCTGGCAGTATACAAATAATATGCAGCCCGTAACATTTGATTAACACACGAGAGCTCAGCGATTACCAATGATGAATAGATACTCTGAAAGCAAATTGCGGAAAAGTTTTTCCACCACTCCCATGTAAATAAAAATGGTAGGTTGGTGTTTGGACTGAATGCACGACTGGTGATCTGTTTTGTGTGAAACAAGATACCCCAACTCTTGCATAACTGGTTTTACACAGTGGGAGGTGAATTTCCACTGAGCAGAATCAAACTTTGATTAATTACAAACTTTGCATTCAGATGCTTCTAAACAAGAAGAATTCTAATTTATAAAGATGATATTTCAACTTTGACTGATTGGAATCAAAAGTGACTGAGAATCTGATTTTGAATTCCAAGAACATGGGGGGGGGGTGTTTCATGACTAACAGTTACCATGGTAATAGTCAGAATCCGGAGCTCCCCACAGAGCTGCCAACCTGAACAAGTACATTTCAGTATTATAAAAGCTGAAAATCAGTATTTTGGTGAGGAAATCAGTATTTTCAAAGAAATACCATAGGACAACACATAAAACGGGAAATTTAGAAATCACCGTTTTTCATGAAACCATCAGTATTCTTCTTATTTTTCAGTACTAAGTACGGCAAATCCGTACTACATGGCAGCTCTGTCCTCAGTCAATCAACACCAAGGATTTCACTGAAATTATCAGAGCTGACAATTACGTGTTACGTCAGTGTTGACAACTTGTATGTAACATCATCCACGTCACCAGTCATGCTTTAAGTCATACATAACTCGTCAATATGCAAATAGCGAATAGGCATGAGTGCGATGGTGCGAGATTTTGCATGAGGTGAAAGAAAGATGCTCTATTCAACGAGGCGTTAGCCGAGTTGAATAGAGTGTATATTTCTTTCACCGAATGTGAAATCTCGCACCATTGCACGAATAAGAATATTCGCTATTTGTGTTGTACAACGCCTCGGAGTTTAGCGAATTTATGAAAAAACAAAGAGTTTTTCCTGCAGTAATCTATGAAAAGGGAGCATTTTTGGATGGTACGTCTTTTGTGCAACGGTACGAATGTTTGACATTCAGCCTCCCATTTGCTCGCGTACAACAAGCTAAGTAGGCGTTGTACAATACTGTTTATGACATACCAGCCAGCCAGATGTCCTGTGACCCAATCATGATCTTAACTCTGACCATCGCAAAGTTATCAATTGGCATACTCTTCCATTCTAGCAGAATTACCACATGTAATAAGGTGTAAGATATGGATGGAGAGGCTAAACGTCAACCAACATGAGCTACACCAATACAATATGAATTAAAGGGGGGGGGGGGGTTGCCAAAAAGATTTCCTAGCTCTAAAGAGATGAAATGCAGGTTCCTAATGTTGGTTGATAATCAAAGCTGTATAAATCTTGTTTTACACTCCCTCCTCATCTTCATCTCCATCTGCATCTGTTCTTTCTGCTGCTCCGCCCGAAGGTTTCCAGACCGTGCAAAGTTCATTGACCCCAAGGTACGGAACCTGAGAGCTATCTTGCTGATGGTTGCCTGAGCGCCTTCCCTTCCGATACTATCGGTTTCAGTCTTCTCCGTTGACGTTGTGCTCATGAAGCAATCCTGCAGGGAGTTCTCGCTGTGAGCACGGTACTTCATCCGCATGTTTTCAGCAAGGAGGTGGTCATGGAAGTTCTCCGGAAGTGGGTTGACGGTCAACTCCAAAGGACCAAAATTGTCATCCAAGGATGGCAATCGAACAACTGGATTTGCAAGTCGCTTCTGAGGAGACTGCTGAGTTGTCTGGGCGTCGTTTGCAGGATTTGAATCTCTGGTTATATTTGCGTTCAATTCATCAACCTGGCTCTGTGAGTCTGCATTATCCACAAGGACTTTATTAGAACCATCAGGTTCGTCTGTAGCGTCAACGGTGGCAAGAGTTCTTTCCCGTCCAAGGGTGCTGTACTTCCTACTATGATCTTCACCATCTGACATGAGCCTACCCCTCCTCACCCTCTCTTCATTAGCATTAGCAATTATAGTGTTATCGGCAGCATCACGGTGGTGGTTCTTTCGAGGTGTAAGCCTACGTAGGCTTAGACTTCTCACATTGCGGTCCTGATCAACAGCAAGCACACCGCATGTCGTCAGGACAATCTCCCCATCGTGAGATATCATGCTTTGATTGTTGGTATCATTTTCTGCATCAACGTCGGCGTTTCCTCCAAGGATTTCTAGACAGGCTCCCAGGCTCAGACCATCTAACGAGGTGTCATCGCTTGACGATGAATCAAGTAGGATCTCATCGTCACTGTCGTTGATGCCATCCAGCTCATCCTGACTCTCCTCTCCCTCTGCGAAAGCACGATTCTCCATTGCGACGGATTCCGCCTGCGGGTTGGAAGGTCGTTTCCGTAACCGCACCTTCTTCAAAGGGTTCAAGTTGGAGACCTTGTCACCCATGGACTGGAAGTATCTGCTCATAACCTGTGCTCTGATTGGCTTGATAAGCTGACGATTGCTTGGTTGATCAGAAGGACTCTCTTGACCACCCTGGTTGCCACGGTTACGCTTGGCAAGGACTGACTCTGGAACAAACTTGTCCTGTAGCCACATGGTGAAACGTTTCTGGGATGTGAGACGGATTACCTCTCCAGAGACCTTGCTTTTTCTCCTGTTTAACATGTAAAGTAAAAGTATGATTATTACAAAGAACATGGATTTCTTCAAAAAATTTCCATACCATGGACTACTTTTGTACAAGGAAACCAGCAAACAACCCCTTTATGAAGAAAGAGTTCCAGAAATTAATGCTTCATATAATACAGAAAGAAGATGTAGCATGTCATAGTACGTATTTTACACAAAGGGAAATATCAAAATTAAAGAACATTTCATGAGTTATTTTACAAAAACAATATTTCAACAAAAAAAATTTCAGGTTCTTGGCCCTGGAATGATCTTGAAGAATCCCCATTTTTCTTTTACTGCAATGTGAAGGGGAAATCTTGGCACGCATATATTTGCACATGAAAAGAGATCTTGGAAAGGAGGGACGATACTAAAAGTAAATGAATACTAACTTTTCCATCTTGTCTTCAACAACCTTCAGACCAAGGTTATTTGCTGCTCTGGCTTTTGCAAGGGCTTCAACCACAGAATGAAGAACATCTGAAAATTATAAGAAATTGGAAATTAACAATAAAATGAATGAAAATGAAACACAACAAAACAAAAAATAAAGACATACTTTCATAGTTTCAAAGATGAGCGTATATCTAGACTCTTTTGTCTTTATTGAGAGTTTTGAGACATTGTCACATGATCATGGAATAGAATGATATTTGATTAATACAGGTTAAGAAATATAGATAAGAATTATAGTGACATCAAAATTTGCTACAGCACTTCTTGTACAATTCATATTTGCTTTGTGCTTGCATTTGAAATGGATCAAAATACGGAAAGGAACAGCCCCTTCGTTGAGAGTGACAAAGTATGGATTGAGCCTTGCTAAAGGACACTAGGTCATGGTAAGATTCAAACACACATCCCTCTGATTACAAAGCAAGAGTCTGAAACCACTTCAACACAGCTTTACCATCACCCTTAAATGAATGCGAGATGTTTGGCATCCCCCTACCCAATATCTACTTAGGCCTAAAATGAATGCTAGGTGTTTGGCATTCCATTTCCCCCATTCTTACTTACCCTCAGCCGATTCTTTTGATTGACTAGGTAGTGCTTTGAGAGTGCTGAAGTAGCCATCATCACCCTGAACTGAATGGTAGATGCGCACGCAGCGCTGTTTGGCATGGGAGAAGAACGTAGTTGCTGATCCTGTAGAAAATAATAATGAAAATACATATATTATACATGTACATCTAAACGGATCTTTCCAAGATAAATACACTATCACAATCAGCCATTATAAAAATTTCAAAACTGCCAGGGTGTCTATTGGATTTCGCATGACTATCTTGAACACAATTTATCAAGTCCACTCACAGTCAGAACATGTGAACTTCCACCGAAACATTATCCTTACAGAAACCCAATGACAAACTAAATCACTATGTGTTTGCCTTTGTTTCATCTTGTCAATGATTTGTTCTGAGCCAATGGAATACAAGGATTTCAGTAGCTTGTAACATTTATTTCATGTAATGCTCTCCTAACAATTAGGGGGCCTGCTTCGCTACATTAATTCACAAATTAAATTTATCAAATGTTGATTGTTACTTCAATAAATAACCAAGATAAATATGAATGAAAAAGAAAATGATAAGTATTTACTTACCTATGCCCACAGCAGTCATTGCATCTATCGGTATTCTTTCATACTGGGTGATTTTTTCAGCTTCATCATCATAGCTGGAGAAAAAATTGCAAATGTAATCATAAAGGCAAGAAATCAGTATTTACAAAATTCAAAGCACACTCATAATATAACAGGGAATATGTAGGCTTATATCATCTGCCTTACAACAAAACAAGAAAGTCATAACACCATCGACTTAATATGGTCATGGTGCTCTTTTTGGCAAAAGGCCAACAATATTTGGATCTATAATTTTGGAGAAATCGAGAAAGTGACAAAATTATTTTTTACATTTCTGAAGCATTTCAATGTAAAAAAAAAAAAAAAACCTTTATGTGGTACTTTTTGTAGTAAGGGTGGTTACTATAAAATCAGTTTCATAAACCTCAAATCTCCTACAGGACACAGCACACTTTAATAATTTATCCTAAATTACCAATTTGCTTGAAATAGTCCACATAAGAATAATACCGGAACTCCAGTATACATTATCTATGCTTACATCTTAAGCGCTGAGCTCTTTTGAACTCTTTATCAAACCAGTAATAAGAATGATAGTACAGATGTTGTACATGATAGACAAGAGTCTCTATGCACTTTACAATTTAAAACAATTCATGTTTATTAATGAAATTAAAACAAACTATTTGCTATTATAAAAACGATTTAATGATGGAACATGAAAATAAAAGATAGGACTACTGGATTACAAAAAGGAATCACCTTTTAAAAAAATATGCTATCAAAGTAGTTTAATTCATGTAAATAAACCATTGCATTGAAAATGTTAAGTTCATTGAATTGAATCCCTTTTTGCTGAGTTCAGCTAAGAAAATAATAGAATTAGACCTACCTAGCAATATAGTAGGCTTTCTCTGATATGATAAGAATGATGTCCCTATCATCCTCACCACTGTCATCAAGATCTCTGCAGAATAAACATACAAGTAACATACATATGGTTTTCACACGCAACTTTGAAAACAAATGAATGCCCAATATTGCAATGCTTACATGGCAGTCAAACCACTATTAAGGTGCTCTCTCAATATCTTGAGAAATAGCAATTTTTCTTCTATAAGTATTGCTTGTAAAATCATGACTTTTAACTTGTCGATATAGACAGCAAAAGTCGAGCGAGGAAAAAGGATATGGAACTATTCACAGAATCGCTTAAACTAGAATTATGGCCAAGTTGAATATGATGCACGTTTACAAATCATACATAATAGGACAGCCGTGTAGAACAGCCCCTTCCTCCCTTTAACCATGGTCTACGAATACGGGAGGTATCAAACACTATATACTTCTTCTTATGAGTTTCATGGCATCCTTCCCATGTTTTAATGTTTAAGAAAACAATTCAAGTTGCAATTTAATGATTGTCTGTAATGTTTTGAGTGCCAAATGTGATTATAAAGTAATCATATTGTTAGGGAGATTTGGGCAACGCTTGGCTACCCATAGTTAAACCATAACTTTAGACCATGGTTTTTATGAACGTTTCTTTAGAATATGGGCCATCGCGCTGGAACCAAGACATTATTACAACCAATAAGTCTTTTCCGGTATCTGCCCCAATCACAATCAGCCTCAATCTCTTTGATTTATTTTTGCTTTATTCTTTAGTAGTAGCATCCTGAAGTATTGTTAGACTATCCACAATAAAGTGTCAAAACTTAAGAGTACAAACATTTTTTTTTCATCAGCACTTTAACCTGAGTCACAGTTAATAAGAGCCCATCCTCCAAGATTCAACTTTCCTTTATTCTCTGGTAACTACAATCCAATTAAATCTCCCATGGCACAATTGGCAATTAATCATAAACAACATTTATTTCCGAAAGACCATACTACCGACCCTGAGTCCCTGTCAATAGGAGCCCATTAATCTTGGCTTCATTCTTTTAACAATCTACATGTAGAGCATTGTTGAACTATCCACAGTAAATGGTAAAAAGCTTATATGTACGAGCAATGTTTTATCAGTACCAATCCAGAATCCAGCCTCCCAAATTAATCTTGGTTTCATTCTTTTGTAGTAAAACACTTCAAAACTATCATGGCACAGACAGCAATAAATCTTAAATATAGGTCTTTACTAGAACATTCCACCTACCCTGAATCACAATCAATAAGAGCCCATCCTCCAAGATTCATCTTGGCTTCATTCTTTGGTAGTAGCAATCTAGAGCACTGTTGAATCCTTTGTTTGATATCCTCTTCATCCACACCGTCCCAGACGTCCTTACCCATCTCAGCCGATGCCTTCTGCTCATCAATCAATGAGAGATCTTCCTGGATCTCCTGGTTCCCTAACATCAAATCTACAGGCAACAATGTAAAATTATAATATTAACATTAAACCACTCAAAACTATTTAAAAAATTTTTTTAGTAGAACAAAAGATTTTTCGAGTATGTAGAATTGCTTATCATCATTACCAAGTCTATGTATCATATTGTGTTTTTTTTAAATTAAACTTGAGATTTATATAAAAAATTAATATATTGTTTCAGAAATACCCTTCAGTCTCCCGTTTATGTGGGCATATACTGATACTGCCTGAAATTTATGTGTGATTGTTCCTTTGACATCAAATCTTCATCCAAGTTCAAAAAGTTTTCATCATAAATCAAAAATGGATCATTCTCACAATCATATTACAGATAAAGGATAGTTTTTGCTTGGCCAAAATACCAAAGACCGCAACCATGCAGTGCAAGACAAGAAAACTAGGCAAAATCAAAAGCACCCTTTCCAATAATCAAGTATCTCCAAAATAAGAGAACAGCGTACATTGAAATTCAGAAAACTATAAGGATAAGGTGAGCCTTTGTCAGATGAAACCTGATTTAATTTTCATAAAATCAATAAATTGCAAATGATCAGTCTAAAAAAATAGATTCCTAAAGATTGCCAAGTATTGGGACTACTGCTATTACACAAAACCTCTAAAGATTTGGTTGATATTCTTGCGACAGGTATGAGCACAGGAAATGTAAAGTGTTGTCCAAACTGACCTATTGCCACTTGTCTGAACGCATCCTTGAACTGGTTCTGCACATATCTATTAGCGGAGTTATACCCATCCTTCATAAGCCCTGTAAGTTTCCTCTCTCCTGTCCTGGTGTAGTCTCCCTTCAGAGCAGCCGTCCCAGCGTACTGCCGGCTGACGATGTCCCCGTTGTTGGCCCACATGTCTTGATAGATGGTCTTAATGCTGGGGACTAGTCTTTGCTCGGGTAGCAGCAGACCCAACTTGCGAAGCTAGTAAGAAATCATTCTTATTATGAGTAGTGATAAATAACTTTTTCGACTCATTCAACATAAATTTTTTTCATAAATGATGATTATAACAAATATTTCTGTCTTTGGAATTTTTTCTTAACAATTTCTAGTAATTCATGAATGGAAAACTTTTATTTCAAAAAAGGAAAAAATAAAAGAGCAAAATGTGTCTGACATTCACATTTATAACAATGTATGATAATAGCAGGATCATCATTTTTATACATATCTTCATCATCCATTCAAGGCTACCTGCATCAACCTGTGTTCTGAGTACAGCTATTGCTAGAGTCGTCTGATTCACTATGGTCAGGTCCAGACAATCCATGCAGTTCACTACCCACCATAGTCCTTCAAAACAACGCTATATATCTAACACTGCTAAGGTATCCATGTTTTTATATCCTTGTTCCCAACTTCTATTTCCTTCAGGAGATCCTCATCACCTTTTCCTGGCCTATCCAAACCCTGTACCTACCTGTGTTCTGAGTACAGCTCTTGCTAGAGCTGTCTGAACCACATTGGTCCTGTCCAGGCAGTCCATACAGTTCACCCTGAAAACCCCTCTTTGCTCCAAGATCACACCTTCTGCATCAGCCCTGGATGAAACGAAACAAATTTGATATTTTCGAATGAAAGTTATCACCAAAGAAAACTGACAAAATGTTCTCAAAAGAAGTATCTTTACTAGCAACTGTGTGAATAATGTGTGACATATTGCCAGTGCCTTTGAACAATCCTTAGAGATAAATGGTGCTATACAATTTTTCAGCAGCAGCATATCCTTGCGAGAGATGACCTGACATTCCACTCATGTTTCTGGTGAATTACAAAAGATAATTCAAGTGATTATATAATAATAACAATATGTAACATTTATAGAACATTTGTAGAATACAATGTTTATAAGTGCTGCATACTATTAACCCAGCTTTAGCATGGCTAACCGGACTAGAATTACATATCATCCATTACTTTCCTTGCTATGCTTGGACACTGATGCAAGCTGTGCATAGAGAGAGTTTTTGTACATAAATGGAAGACTTGTGTTCTACACGTTTGTGAATAACCAACTGATCCTTTCGCACATCAACTCATTCACTTTAGCTAAGAAAAAGTTTAATATCCATAGTACAAGTCCAGAGCAACAGAAATATCATTGCAATGTATTCAACATCAAGAATTTATTCAAGAATATAATAAAATTATCTTTAACTGAACTTTTAACACCAATAATCCATGGTACACACAACTTATAATGATGGTTACTTCCACAGAAACCTTGATGCTGATGATTACAAAAAATGTTTTCACCTACCAGCAATATCTCATTTCTTTGATGACATCACGGATGCTCTCTAGAAGAACAGACACTCTGTCAAACCGAAGACCTCGACTGTAAGGAGATATTTACAATAAATAAAATTATAGCATTCGAGAGCCATACAATGGGACATGAAAATTAAATTATTTAAGAAATCACATATATTATTATTGTTCTCCTTACACTTTCTGCTAAAATCTATAAAATTGTTATTATGTACAGGATTGCGAAAGATGAATAAAAATTGAGAAATCTATCTTCTAATGAGGAATCAGTCATTGATTATGACTATCTTTCAAGTTTCCAATCATCACTTTTAATGAAAACAGCACACAATGTCTAGTTCTAGGGAGGGTTTCATGAAACAAATAGTATTTTCCAATTTCCCCTGATCCAATCAGATGCAAGGATTTCAGTAGCTTATAACAGTAGTCAGTGAAAAGTACTGCCTATTTGTTTCATGAAATGCTCCTGAAGTTTAGAACCCAAATTACCAGTATTCATGGAAGTCAAACGTGATGTAGGTCAGCTTAGGACTGTCGTACAAGAGAACATGCTTCATAAAGGCTGATCCCACAATAGCCTCTCTGCCAGCCTGTTCGATTAGACTGATTATGGCTACATGGCGGTATCGTTTCAGGTCCTCTTCAAAATGAGTCTTGAAAGCCTCCTGTGTCTCGTCATCATCTACAACCAGGAAAAAAATATCACACTTAAATTCATTTCCATCAAAAGTAGATAACAATGACTGAATTATAGTACACCACAAACAATATTGGTGAATACTTATTTCATCCACAATTGTTGCATTCATGTTGAAGATTCTTGCACAATTCATTTTGTGATGTAGAGCTTGCTAGATGATCAACTCTTAGCTAAGATTCTACCCTAGGTTAATAAGTATTATTATTGTACTTGGTTTTTAGTAATATCTTTACTTTAATTTGGTAAACATTTTTCTTACGTCTGTTTGTCCACACTTATGTCTGACCTACCTCGATCGATCCTTGGTGGGGGTTTGTACTTGATTCCCGGTTGGCTCCAGAAGACTGGTACTGACCCTCGGACTTGGACAAAGGATACCGAGTGTTCAGCGGTCTGTAAGATCTGCTCCGTCTCCACATAGTTTGCACATGCCCCACTCTCATCTATCCCTCTTCTCCTGTATCTTGTTCCTTGAGAGATTGGAAAGAAAATACATTAGGTGATCAAGGGGAAAAGACATATAGCAAATATGTGATAATAATAATTAACATTATTTGTATAGCGCTTATCACAAAACGTGTCTCTAAGCGCCTGGGAAAAAATAGAAAGAGAAAAGGAATTCCAGCAAAAAAATTAAAGTAATTGTATAGTATACTGTAGACAGTTGACAAGCTTTACATGCGAAGGGAAAGGCTATTCAATAATAAAGTAGGTTTTTAACATGGATTTGACTTTCTCTGTTGAATCTGTTGACATAATATTCAATCTCTTTGACTAAGTACAGTCCAGGGCCCTGTTGCACAAAGTTACTATAATTATACTTTAGCCATCCAATGGCAACTACCGTGGTAACAGTGCTCAATAGCCAATCAACAGCAAGGATTTCATGGAAGTTACCATTATAAGGCAAAATTAAAATAGTAACTTTTATGCAATGGGACCCAATTTATTCAACTGGTAATTAAAGACTTTCCTTAGATTTCTTCTCTTGTATCTGGTTCCTTAGAACTTTTAGAAGATAATTGAAAATGATAGAATGGTAGCTTGAAATAGAAGAATCAGAAAAGTATGAGGAAATATTTCATCTCCAAGAATGAACAAAGCCTTGTTCTTATATTGGTAATTGAAAACATTTTAGGAGGGGGGGGTATTATGTCACCCCTCCCTCTGGACTTGAAAAGCATAACATCATATACTGTATCCATGCCATTGCTACAGCACATTGTCTAGTGATGGAAAAGTTAATTTTGGTTTAATAAATATGAACCCTGACCTATTGTAAACCAATGTCTAGGGAATGCAGAGAAATAATTCATTTTTGTTCTCTTGAATGTGCACATGTGAATATTTCTTTTAGTGAAACACTTAAAAAAACGAAGAAAATGGTTAAAATGTGTAATACCTGCTCTGAACTTGCTTCTCCTTGAGATAAGCATGAGATTGAATCTGATGTCAGAGTCATCGCTGTCTGCACCGCTGCCTCCGCTCTGAGCTCCTTCCTCTGGTGCAAACGTCATGCGACATTCACGAATCTGAACACACCCCTGAACGATAGGGATGATCCATGGCTTGGCTAGCTCTTTGTTCTGTCAGAGAAAGGAAAAAGAAGAAACATATTGGTAAAGTATGGGAATAACCTGCTGTAATGTTCCCAAGGGAGTGGAGAAAGTGCATTCATTGTGTAAAAGCAAGCAGGATCCAATATCCAGGAAAGTAATAAACATGTAAAGTACCAAGAGACATCTTTCGATGAATTAAGCGCTATTTAAAAAGCAGAATATTATTATCATAGTCAAACGTTACTCGCTCTAATACAAAGTATGGTCAACTCCTTAAATTTGTATTGACTAAAAAGGCCTGTTTCCTTGAAATAGAAAAAAAATATTGTAAAGTTCAATGAAAGTTCAGCACTTGCTGATTAAACATTTTAATGAAGGAAGGAAAATATATTATAATAATAATGATAAAATAACAAGAGATAAATTTTCAAGAGAAAGTCTTGAAAAAGATGGTGGGTTTTTTAATTATTCTAGGGCAAGATCTAGTAAGTTCTGACTCATTAATCGATTGAGTTGTATATTTGTGTATTTATTCATTCATAAAGTCATTTATTCATTCAAGTATTTACATTCAGTAATCTATTCCTTCTTCTAAGCATTAAATAATTATGTAACTGATTAATTTATTTAAATTCTTACATATAATTTGCTATATCATATATGTAATTATTCTCACTGTAATAATCATCAAAATTAATATCAAAATATGAATATTCTTACAATCAACTATTATCATTATTTCTATCATAATTATTTATGTTAATATTTACCATCATCAAATACCCATTTCCCCCTGTAGGTACACAGATAACATGATACACAGTGCGAAGTGGTTTTTAGATAAACAAATACATTTAAATCCACACTACATGGCATGACAAAATGAACAAAATCTGAATATTGTCATCACCTAGCAATCTTGTGATTATCTTGTTGATGTGTTTCACCATCACCTGACAGGAGAATGTCTTCTTAGACTGTAATTAATTAATTTCCTTTGGATCAATCATATCCTGTTTCAATCAGCTTTGATCTTTACTTGCTGTGTCCTTAAAGAGTCGTCTGGTTGGGGTGCTCACTCTATTTTGTTTGTTAAATGCTTATGTAAACCATAACTGTGGGCCTTCCAGTAAGTCTAATTGACACTTTAAGCATTGACGTTTACATCTATTCCTTTACTTATCTTTTTATTGCATTTTGAGACATATGGAGATATAATGAGTACTAATTATCATTATTATAATAATTTATATCTTGTGACAGTGAGCAAAGCTGTGTAAACTGGACAAAATTCACTTTTTTGTACCCGTTTCAAGTACCAATGTGTATGGAGAATTCTAAATGGCCTACTACGTCTACATATTTTTCAAAAGGGACATGCTCCTTTAAATGAAAGAAGGTTAAATTGCTATAACTTTCCTTCTTTTAGGGGGGGTATGTCAAGTACATGTGCGATTTTTGTTAGGGCAAGAGGGCGCTTTGCGTAATAAAATGAGATCCAATGTTATCTTATGATTTATTGTCTCTATTTTCCATGTTTTCTTTTATGTTGTTGATGGAGTAATCGTGATATGGTCATATCAGGAAGGACATTTTCTTAAGCTTCTCCCCCTGATATGACACTACAAAATGGCTATAAAAAGGGAGAGAAAACGGTGAGTTGCTAACAGCATGCCAAATTCTGTTGAAATTGCATGACAAGGTTACTACTGTACAATGATGTCATATCATCAAGTGAAGTTGAAACCACAGAGGTGCCAAAATAGCCTGAGATCTTACCATATATACTCTTATATTGCTTAGCAACATGACTCTTTTGAAACTACAAGCAGACACCTTTCTGTAAAAAAAAATGCTCTTTCAGATGAAGGAACATTGTTTCAGCTCTATGTTCCTCCTTAAAGGTCATAACACCTTGATGTTTTGTTGATAGATAATCACCTGAGCATCCAGGATGTCCTGTAACATGTGTTGATTCCAGAAGAACCTGTCGTCATAGCCGGCATCTTTATGAGTGTGCTGCCGTTGGATGGAGTTCGTCAGGTCACCAGTAGGGCTGTAGTAAAACCAGTCTGTTGAGAAAAATCCAAACAAGAAAAAAAAACATTTTAGTCTTGGAACATCTTTTAAAAACATTCCAAAATTCTGTAGAATTACAGTGAAATCTGTATGTAGACACCACCTGAAGGAGACAAGAAAAATGGTCTTTACGAGCAGGTGGTCATTCTAGACAGGTTCCTTAAAAAAAAAATTTCAATGGGAAATGCTTTTTAAAGGGAAACCAAAAAATTGTAGACTTAAGTTATGTTTTACATACAGGTTATAGCTACAGAATGTTTCAATGTAACAGACTGGGTATAAAGCCCCCCCCCCCCTCCTAAAAAAAAAAGAGAGAAACTAAAGATGATTTATCATCTGTATTCATTGCCCTTGTCATACCCTCTCACTTGCATTGTCATTTAAAATTCAATTCAACATTTATTTCCAAAGGTACATGTATAAACATTACATTTCTAAAATTTATGATGAATACAACGTATCAAAACAAAGATTGTAACAAGTGGGAAGAAAAAAAATCCATACAAATTACAGTACACAACAAAGGAAAAACAAAACAAAGATATAATACAAAAGTCATACTTCCTAGCCTTACTATTGAACATGACTTTTTTCCGCTCTCTCAAGTTCACTTTCTAAAAAAAAGGACCAAGCAACGCCCCTTAAGAAGTTTCTTTGAAACCACCGCTAATGGCAAGTTACAGGTCAGACTACTTAATGATTTTTCCCACTATGTCATTGTATATCCTGTTGATCACAAAAAACAAAACAAAACAAATATTGAGAAATCATCCACTAAAAAGTGAATTATAAATCATGATTACTTGGCATTCCATGAAACTGAATTCTGAATATTTCCCAAAATGGTATCAGGGGGAATTATATTTATAACTACATGTAGTGATGAAAAAATATATTGTTTCATCTACATTTCCATATATGCATTTAGGTACATTCACATGACCTACATGATAATCTACAAAAATCAATATCGTTTTCACAACACCATATATGATTGTGATAGATTTAAAGGGGTACTCTAGGCTGAAAATAAAGACTTGAATTAACAGAGCTAAATCCAATAAACACATCAAACATGTAGCATATTAAAGTTTTGCATCATTTTATGCATGTCATCATGAATTTGCAATTAACAAGTTGATGTCATCTCCCCAACTTTTCTTTTGTATTTTTGTAAGACCATTTATTCAAATTTTCTGCTCCAAGAATGTAAAAATAGGACTAGCTACTAATATGATATTAATAGGTACTAGCATCTATAATTGCTGTATTACATTCATATGCAAAAATAAAAATATTCAGATTTCATGTAAAGGATAATGTTAAAAGGGAAAGTGGGCTAGGAAATCATTAGCTCATTTACTGCATATTTCATTCTAACATACAAAAACTGTTCCCAAATAATGCAAAACTTTTCCAGATTTCAGTGACATTTTCATTTCCCTTTAAAGATAATTCTGTTTGTAGTAAGAAACACAACATTAGTCGAACAGAATGTAACAAAATAACAAGAGCATTTCCATTATATGTTAGCCAAATATGGCAGGAAATTTGTGATTAATCACCAATAATAAAAAATACAATAAAAAGCAAGTTTTAAGAAATAACATGTCTATTCCTCAAAGGTTTTTCACTTCTAACATGTGCTCACTTAATGGAAATTTTCAGGATTTTGTTTTGTTTAGAACTGCAGGTTTTCATTTCAAAAGATTTGATCAGCTCCAAAAACATCAGAAATTATTGCCAAAAGATACCAATTCATCTTGATTTTGATCACTTTGTAACAAATTTATTGCGAGATGAATTTTGCTTGAAAAAATCTTAGGCCTGGGTAAGTAATTATGTTTTACCCGACCCAACTCTGACTATGACATGCATGATGGGAACAAAGCCATAACAGCAAATTGAAATTGAAAATCTAATCAAAGAAATGGGTGAGATACATGAACCCTTGATTAAAATGTTATGAATTATTGATGTTACCAAATGATGATTTCTGATGCCCTTTCAACATCGAGGACAATAATATAAAAAAAAAGGAAAATAGGCACAGTAGGCTGTCTACATCAGCTGGAATTTTCAAATTATATCTAGTTGCTCATGGGGAGTGTTTCATGAGACATCTGGTAAGTGATTTTCACTAACAAATATGCTCTTTAATAGCCAATTAGATGCAAGGATTTCAGTAGCTTATAACAATTGATAGCAAAATTTCACTGACTGTGAAACATTCCCCTGTTTGCTCTCTTAGTGTGTTCATCAAGCATCTGGGGTCCGTTGCAGAAAGAGTTGCATTTATACGCAAGTAAAAAAATCAGTCGCAAGTCCCAAATGCGCGCTGTTGATTGGTTGAAAATCAAGTTGCGCATGATTTTTTTGGGGTTGCGATTGATTGCAACTCTTTTTGCAACGGGCCCCTGGTCAGTGATATTATCACAGACAAATTTGCTCTGATCTTATCAGACGCAAGGATTTCAGTAGCTTATAACAATTGATAGTAAAACTAACTGGTTTTTTATAAATTTATATTATGAAATGCTCTCCTGTTCAAGTATTAAAATTATCTGAATCAGAACAACCTCTATATCATTGTAATGTTACAGTATACACCGATGAAACCAGCTCCGGACCAATCAACACTATCACATTATTTTCAGTGACATAATCAGATTGGAGTCAATTTCAATGGTTTGTGACATATGAAGGTACAACTACATGTAGCAGGACATTTTGAGGGCTTTAACTCTCTATTACTTGTAAGTCAACTTGGTATATTTTGTGAAATAGCATGCTATTTGGCAAATTATCACATAATTTGCAGGTGAAGATGCATGATCTGATTTTGGCTCAGGATAACTTAATCACCATACTAGACCCAAAGGATTAAAACACTGGGCCCAATGTGTGCATGCTTGGTATCCTAAGGTGAAGGTCACATTCCCTGCTGAAGCGAAAATCCTCCACTTGGCTAATAAAGATGGGGATTCATGAAGTTTGAGATTAAAATAAGCGAGGGCTAATCAGGCTAAAATATTGAGGAATGAACAATGGTCGGGCTGATGAAGATCCGCCTCCTGCAGCATCTTCAATCGGCTGTCTAAACCAGACTTGACTCTCCCCCCATTTCAACCTCATTTCTGCTCAAGGGACTGGGATGAGATGTGGAGCAATATCTTGGATGGGATGAGGTCGTCCGACTTGATTAAACTCAGGCTGTTCCTTCAAATATCCCTTCTTTCAGACAATCACTTTTCACTGCATAAAGCTGCATGTAATTATAGTTTGGTACTGATTATTCTGTATCTTTAATACTGCTTGTGTGAAACAAACAATACTGTAATCAAAAGCCATATATGAGAAAATACACATTAAATTGCACTTCTTGCTTGAAATAACAAAAACTTCATAAAGAATCTAGGTCCAAACTCCTTTTTTCATGTGGTATTGTATAATAAACGGGGTGGGTATGCTGGCCTACGTGTACAAGTACCTACCTATAACCGTCTGTTATGAATCACCTCCATCTCCATCACAATAATTTCTTGATACACAATTACATACATGTATTTCATTTTTTTTATGATGATTATTCATTAAATATTAACAGGCTCAGTCTCCTCCCATAAAGTGTACCATCTAAGCAGATATAATGGATTATTATATGTAACATAAAATTTCATGGCAACTTCAAGAGACATATAGCTTTTTTTTTTAGTAACTGTTCCCTAGTTGTACTGAGCTGAGCAAAAATAGGTGCTAAATTCATATGCACTCGAGAAATTTCTTCTTTTAAAATGGTGCTAAAATGGTGGAGAGGGGTAACTAAAATAAATACATTGCCAAATGATGTCAGTGATGTGGCAAGTATCTGAACCCTGAACCTTATGGTTGACAGGTCACACACTCACTTTTCCAATGGACCCCAACCCCTCTTTGTATGATGTTTCCTTAATCCATGTTTTAATAATTATCCCTGCTGTCTGAATGAACCAAAAAGAAACATGCCTCTTTGCACAATGTAGATGAGATGTGTTTACTCAGAATTGAGGCTATTTACCAGGAGAATTGCTGCCCTATAATACATGTACATCCTTCCACAGCAGCCGTCGAATAGAAAAATGTTCATTATTTCGAGGACTTAAATTACGCATCTCGAACATTCAAGTGTTGCAAATGGGTACGAGGTAGAAACATGGTTCATTAAAGTTGAATACATGTACAAGCTAGAAAGCAGACGGTATTGCATACATTTGGGAAACACCCCCTCATTACATGAGAAACTTTAACACCTATTCCAGAAGATGAATAGAGGAGATGGGGTTCAGGGGTTCAAAGTCCATCACCTAAACATATTTGTCATTGGTATCCTGAAAATTTACATCAAATTATTCACAGATTTCATAATAATCTAAGTGAAATTGAGAAAAGACTGAATGAAGCACATTGTATTAAGCTATTATTGTAACATTAAATTTTTTTTTTTAAAGCTAAATGAACGTTGTTGCAGTAAAACACTGATTTCGTGAGAAAGTCTGTAAGACCAAGGTAAAGTATTGATATATCATCGTGGATCTAAATCTGGTACAGTTACATAAACTGAACTTTGTGAAATCATAATATCTAGCTAAAAAACGATCACACTGAAGATCACCAACACAGATAGGCACACGTGGGACAGTGTATTATTATTGCTGGAATAAAGAGCCGACGGAAGTGACCGAATCCGCGCTTATTTTGCTTATTTCTCAGCAATTACACAATTTCTTCCAGAATCCTTTGGCACATATTTTTTATTCATACAAACAGACACTTTGGTGATCATTATATTAAATTCTGTAAAAAGTCATTTTGAGATCGTTCCCACAACTGGAATTTATCTTTAAGTATTGCTTGATTGTAAGCATTGAGCACTTGATTCTTTGCAGAAAATTGAATTCAAACTAACTTCCTCAGTTACTTTACCATTGAAATAAAAATATGTGGACTTAAAATCTGTCACTTTTCCCAGCAGCTGGTTTCAAAAGGATGCTAATGTACCTTGTGGTATGCAAAAACTAGGTCTAACATTATGATTAAACCATTGTCTTGGGTGTCCCATTGCAAATGGAGCACAGTGTGCTAGTCTGCCATCCAATGACACAACGAAAAGGGAGCAACTCCAATGAATAAAATTCTTAGTTCTTAGTAAATAAGGATAATTCGTCATTGTTTTATGAGTAAACATATAAAGAGAGATGCCTGCTTTTGAAAAGTCTATACTATAGCTATATTTTAGAAATTGGGGGCTACATGCATGTGACGGTGACCCCAATTTCTTTATTATAAAACAATTAAAGAAATTAACTCAAATCAAGAATAAAGCTAATTTTGAAGAAAAAATAAATGTTGCATCCTTTTGTCACAGGATGGCAGTAGTGCTCTTTCCTATTTTTGTCAGCCATTCATTAGTTTGTAAAAAATAATTCAAAATTTTGAAATGTGCGATTTAAAGCTTAGAGTCAATAATGACATATTGGCACTGCATCAATATTTTCATAGTAATGTACACATTCATGTCCATATCACAGACAGGGCAAAGTCTAGCAAGCCTGTCTGCCAAGCAATTATTGACTGATGATGATTCATCGTGAACAGTACTATGCAAGTCTTTATAATATAGCATGGAATTTCTTTCTAAACCTATATTCACAAGCAGTGCCCCCTCCATCCTCCATCCCTCACCACCCTGTCTCATCACTAAATCTGTTAAAAAGCTGTCAATATTTCAGCAATTGTTAAAGCAGATAGCTTGCCATAAAAATTTTGCATATTTGTTTTAAAGAAAACTATCAATAGATTATAGGGATGGGAAAATGGTATGATGTTGTACAGACATATACTGGAAGGTGGAATTGGGAAATTTAAATACCAATACATACATTCAAAAGTCACTTTTTTTAATATTTCTAAATAGCTTTTATACATTTTCTTTCCGTATCTGAAAATCACTTTGACCCCCCCCCCAACAAAAAAAAGAAAGAAAATGTATTTCCTCTTCTTGTCTCCCTATACTTTGGTCTTGCTATTTGCAAAATTCATTAAATAAAATTGAGTGTTCTTCATGCACCATTGGTTATAATGTTCTCAATGAGAGTCTAATGCCCTTGGAGTACATGTAGTTGGATGATATGAAATGTCAATTGCACAAAGGCTCATTTCAGAAATATATTAACATTTTCATTACACCTATGAACCATAAATAATGTGGGTTATAGGCTAATGTTAATGATTATTATTTACTGATATTGAGAAGTTATACATTATTCCCATTTTTCCCAGGAGTTTTTAAATTCAGGCCACTAGAGCAAGTTTCGACAAAAGAGGTTCTCGACCATGCAACTAGAATTGTTCTAAGAATAAGATTTGATGCGAGCTTCATGCAGGTGCAGGCCAGGGGTGGTGCTATGGGAGGGGGGTGGTTCAAATAGTAAAACAAAAGCAGGTATGATATTCCCCTCTGAAAAATAGCCAAGATTTGCTAAGTCACCGCCTGAGTCCGAGGCGCCGGGGTTACAAGCTCTTGCATAGTACAGAAATCAAAAGTGATTTTTCAAGGTGAGTCTGCATGATAGTTTTATCATTTGACTTATAAAAAAAACAGTAAAAAACAGCATGAGAATGTTCTTAGGCAAAGGATTTCACATTTAAAAAATAGATAAAAATAAAAAAAATCTGAAAAAAATAATTAAGAAATCAGAATTCCGATTTAAATGGGGAGAATATCATGCCTGCAAAAGGGATAGGAGGACAAAATAGGGAAAACAATGAAAGAGAAGTCTGTCATGTAACCCTATATTAAATCCGTTATTCAATGGAGAAGTAAAGTGATGCCATGTTTTGCCCATTTGTCTCCCCCCCCCCAGCCCGCAATTAAAATACCACTTTGGTGCCCCACATACAAGGTAAATATTCTACAGCAGAAAGCCTTGTAATAATCATTACCTGTGAGAATGATGAATATTGCAAGACTGTCATTAAATCTCCTCAGTGAGTCACTGAATTTAACTAAATACATGTACGCAGTGGATGAATTGTGCTAAAAAGATTATTAAATTTCTACACTGATATGAATATTAGTGATCCCCATCATCATGGATAATCTCACAATCACCACCATAAACACTATGCTAGCCTACTGCACCAACATTAATCATCATCATCATGCTGATTACTTTTGTGTATGTGTAGTCTAACACACAGTACTCGACAAATAACTGAGTATGACTGCTTTCATTTGGAGTTACAATCCAGACTGACTTTATTTCCACTAGTCCACTATATATATTATACACTGTACATAACATTATATTCTCTGTGGGGCAGGATGATATTGACAAGGAAGTATGGACCAGACAGAGAGAACAAGGGTCTGTTTATGATGTGGTTAATATGGTATGGTCAATGTTTACATTACAAGTCTGGAGGATGGAGACAGGGATGGAGGTAACCTTGTGAACGGAGGTATAACAGCAGTTGAGATAATGAAGCATGAGGGTGTAGATGAATAACATGATAGAATGACAGAATGAGAGGATGGCTTGATGAAGAATGAAATGTGTGTGTATGAACACAATATCCCTCCTTTTCTCGGATTCAAAGTACAATTCAAATGTGACTATATAATAACATAATTATCTTTTCAAACTTCATCTTGATACATAACACCTAAAAAGTGAAAACTAAACACATGTACATGGTACAATGAAATCATATTGGACACAAGTGAACTTTCCTTCAGTTATTTACATGAGTCAAAAAGCTTGATAGTTAAGAAGGAAAACATCAGTTTGAGAAGGATAGGAATACAAAATGATTAAGGCAATCTTCAAACAAAGACTAAATAGACACGTGATCATCATAACTAAAAGAAAACTATGAGAAAACAACAACTTTATGCAGTATACAAAAACAATTAGACATATGCAATATGCGTTTGCAAGACACTGTTATAATCATTGTACGATAGATCGACTGAATGGTTCATTTAGAAGAAAAGTGAAACTTTTAGAAAGGAGTAAACAAAGAAAACATAGAAAATAAAACAAAGCTGAATAAAACTTACAAATTATATAAGGACACATCAAATGTAACTTTCCAGAGAAAAACAACATAGTTCCATTCACACAGGGAAGATATTTCATATATTTTACACTTGCAGAATAGAAAACAAATCAGAAAAAAAACAAAAACACAAGGTTTGTTTGAATCAAGGATACTTCCCCTATTTACACAGAATATTAAGTAAGTGAATGGTCAATAGTAACTTGAGTTCTTTCTGCGATGCGAATGTTCTGTCGGTTAGATTATCGAATCAGTTATTGTCTTCATTTCAATGTATTTACATTATGATTCCAGATTGGTAATATGTTAGCCTATCTGGTGGTCTTGTTTGTCTGTTAGATCTGCGAAGAGGGCATGGAGCTTCCTCTGTATGGATAATGCGGTCATCTTCGAGATCGCCCTCGACTTCATTGTTTACATTCACACGATTTGGAATTTTCCTCACTTGGGACATGTAGCGCATTGTTATTTCATTTCCCCTTCGTATTTTTACACTTCCCCCTTTTTTTTCAACTACAACCCATGGGTTTGGGTCAAATCGGGAGGAAAACTTATCACACTTTCTTTGCTTAGTAATGACATGATCCCCACACTTGACGTTGTCACGACGTCGGTTTCGTGTTTTTCCATCATGGTATTTTTTCATTTTCTCTTTGTACACTTTGTCGTTGCGACTCGCTTCTTTGAATGCTTTCTTTGGCGTTGATGTATTGAAAGGCAACTTTGTGCGTAATTCCCTATTATAAAGGAGCTTCGCTGGTGACGACTTTGTAGCAGGGTGCGGAGTCGAACGATATGCAAGAAGAAAAGTGTTGACGGCCTGGTGCCAATCGCGACCACTGTGCCTCGCCGTCCTAATCGCCTTCATGATCGTTGCATTAAATCGCTCGACCTCTGCGTTCGCTTGTGGGTGATATGGAGTAATACGGCGGTGATTGACTCCAATTGATCTCAGATAGCTAGCGAATTCCTGGGATATAAATTGAGGACCATTATCTGAGACGATTTCCTCTGGATAACCATGCTGTGCAAATATGCGATCTAATCTAGAAATGATCACTTTGGTTGTAGTGGACCTAATTATTTCAACTTCTGGCCAACGTGTTGCAGCGTCGATCACAACAAGAAGTGACTCTCCTGTTGGAAGTGGACCACATAGATCAATATGCAGCTTATTCCATGGAGATCGTGGCATCTGGGAAGGTTGAAGAGGCTCAGAAGGAGGAGAAGGCATCTCCACCTGGCAAACATGACACATTTTTACTTTTGACTCTGCTTCTGCATCAATTTGTGGCCACCATACTTTTGTACGCAACATCTGTTTCATTCTCACTATTCCTGGATGTGATTCATGTGCAAGATCAAGGGTTTGCTCGCGCAAAACAGACGGTATAACAATACGATTACCGCGAAGAAGAAGACCATTCTTTGCCGATAGCTCATTGGCAATCCTCCGATAGGGGCTCAATTTTGGATTTTCATGCCATTTGCCTGATTTTAGCGATTCAATCACCGTTTGGATCTCCTGATCGGCTTGCGATGCTGTGGTTATCTGCTCACGTGTCAGTGCGCGGGGTACAGCATACGCGATAATGGCATCTATGTATTCCTCTGCGATATTGCGATCACGGGGTGGTTGATTGGGAATTGGAAGTCGCGATAACACGTCGGCTGGATTTGTCTTGCCTGGCATGTGACGAACTTTGAATTTATACTGCTGTAGGCGTAATACCCATCTCTCAATGCGTGCATGTGGTTTGCCATGAGGGCCATAGATCACTTCGAGTGGCTTGTGATCTGTTAACAATGTGAATTCCGCTCCACTCAAGAACAAATGAAAACGTTCACATCCCCACACTACTGCTAACGCTTCACGCTCTGTTTGCGAGTAGCGTCGTTCGACGTCGCTCAGTGTGCGGCTGGCGTAAGCGACTGGGCGAGTGATGCCGTCAATGGTTTGCGTGAGGACTGCGCCTAGTCCGAATGGGCTAGCATCGACTCGTAGCTCAGTCGGTGCTCCGGTAATGAAGTGTGCCATCACGTCATCACTCGTTAATGCATTCCTTAGTCGTTCAAATGATTGTCTCTGCTCAGGTCCCCAGGTCCAAGGTTGATCTCCACGTGTAAGCTTACGGAGAGGCTCTGCGATCGTTGCCAAGTTAGGGATAAGACGAGCACAATAGTTCACCAGACCGAGGAATGAGCGAACTTCTGACTGATTTGTAGGCATCCTTGCTTCTTTGATGGCGGCTACTCGTGCCTCATTAGCTGAAATTCCATCTTTGGAAATTACAAATCCAAAGAACATGATTCTAGGAGCACGAAAGATGCACTTGTCTGCATTCACTGTGAGATGACGATCACGGAGGCGCTGAAGAACTGCATTGAGACGGATGTCATGTTCTTCGACATCCTTCCCAAACACAACAATATCGTCTGAGATATTTCTGACTCCTTCTAGTCCTTGTAGTGCTGTCTGTATGGCGTACTGGTATATCTCACTGGCTGAAGATAAACCAAATATCAACCTCTTGTACCTCATTACACCTTTATGAGTAACAAACGTGGTGATGTCTCGGGACTCTTCGTCAAGCTCCACCTGGTGGTAGCCCCATTTAAGATCTAGTTTAGAAAAGATGGCAGCACCGTTCAGCGATTCTAAAGTCTCATCCAGAGTTGGAATCGGGTGTCTCTCCCTTATGACTGCCTGATTTGCTCTCCTCATGTCGACACACACTCTTACTTCACCATTCGGTTTTGGCACAACTACTAGTGGACTAGCCCATGATGTTGGGCCTGTTACTGGCTCAATTATATCCTTTTCCAATAGTTCCTGTAGTTTCTCCTCCACTTTACTTCTCAGGTGGAATGGTATTCGGCGCGGTGGCTGTGCTACAGGTTTGACATCAGGGTTTACATGGACATGAGCTTTATATCCTTCCAGCTTACCAAAGCCAGTGAACACCTCGGGATAGGCAGATTTTATATCACCAGCAGCAGGCTGAGTATCCATGTGAACGGCGTTAGCATCCTCCAATTTTACTAACTGGAGTTGGATTGCTGTCCTTTTTCCAAGAAGACATCCAGTACCTCCTTCAACCACAAAAAATGTAGCCATAGCTGAGGTCCCCCTCGAGCAGGAAATTGTCGCATGAAATTCTCCCCTCACAGGCAAAGGAGTGTTAGAACCATATGCAAAAAGTCTGATATGATTGGGCGCCAATCGGATGCCATTAGAGGTTGTTTGGCCTCTCATCCAGTCATACGTTGAGGAATCAATGATATTTACCGACGCCCCAGTGTCGATCAGCATATCGATGCTGATTCCAGCAATGTCGACCCGCGTAGAGGTGTTAGAATTACCAACTGTAAACAAGGTTTCGTCACACATGTTGTCTGAAACATTCAATGCGCTGTCACTGGAAATGTGGATTGCATGTGACGATTGATTGTTGGCAATGTTGCGTGGAGCAGAACTCCGGCACATTCGAGAAAAATGTCCTGTTTTCTGACATCGCCTACATTTCTGTCCTCTGGCACGGCATACTGTATCAGAGGCATAATGTCCGTCAAGCCCGCAATTCGAGCAAATTGTACTTGTAGCATGCTGTGAAGGGCGTCGACTGGTGCCATAGTTATCCCTCCTTCCTCTTGGAATATCCCTCTGCGGAGGCTGGAAACTGCGTTGAGAAGAGGAACGCTGAGTTTCCCCAGCCGTCAGTTGACTCTGCTGTGCCCGAATATCATTTACTGGGAGGGAGGTCGAATTAGACATCTCTATAGAAGAAGCTTGTTTGTCTGCTACCTCTGTTGCTCGGGCAATTAAGAGTAGATCTGAAAGTTTAAGGTTCTGTTCTCGCAGCAGACGACGTCGGAGTGATTTGGAAGAGCACTGATCGATAAACTGATCACGAATGTTGTCATCTCTCTGATCACCAAAGTCACATGAAGCTGACAAAGTTCTAAGACGTAGACAATAGTCATCTGTTGACTCTCCGCTATTCTGAGAGCATTGTCGAAATAAATGTCTTTCATATGCGACATTTCTCTGAGGTTCAAAGTGGTCAGTCAGGGCCTTCAGTGCGGAAGCATACGTAGTTCCAGTCCCATCTAGAGTTGCAAACAATTGTTGTACATTAGGGCCAGCACAGTGAAGAAGCAAAGCCCTTTTTACACTATCGTCCGTGATTTGTGAAGCCAGGAGATAATACTCGAATGCTGTTTTCCATGCCTGCCAAGCGTTTGAGGCTCTGGCAGAGCTAGCATCGAAAGGAGCCGGTTGGGATAGGCCGTGGGCTGACATCCTCGTCGCCAATTTTGTGTATGTGTAGTCTAACACACAGTACTCGACAAATAACTGAGTATGACTGCTTTCATTTGGAGTTACAATCCAGACTGACTTTATTTCCACTAGTCCACTATATATATTATACACTGTACATAACATTATATTCTCTGTGGGGCAGGATGATATTGACAAGGAAGTATGGACCAGACAGAGAGAACAAGGGTCTGTTTATGATGTGGTTAATATGGTATGGTCAATGTTTACATTACAAGTCTGGAGGATGGAGACAGGGATGGAGGTAACCTTGTGAACGGAGGTATAACAGCAGTTGAGATAATGAAGCATGAGGGTGTAGATGAATAACATGATAGAATGACAGAATGAGAGGATGGCTTGATGAAGAATGAAATGTGTGTGTATGAACACAATAATTACCATCATCATTATCATCATCATCATCATCATCATCATCATCAATATCATCGTCATCATCATCATTATCATTATCATCATCACCATCATCATCATCATCATGCTGATTACCATCATCGTCATCATCAACATCATCATCATCATCATCATCAACGTCGTCATCATCATCGTCATCACCACCATTGTTGCCACCAGCACCACATCATCATTATCATCAATCATAATCATCAATCATTATGATCATCACCATCATAATCACTACCACTATAGTAAACTATCGTAAGCATGATCAGAGTCAGCATTTACAGCCACAACAATCCTTTTGACCAAAACCACAACCAACATCGTCATCATCAGCATCACCCCCTAAAACCACACTGACTATGACTGTCATCAGTAAATGTGCATGAGTAATACAGCTTGACGGAATCAGCTATCCTGAAGGAATTCACTGATAATATGATTTCAAAAGCGAAGAGTTCACTGGCATAGAAATATATTAAAGGATAATTTTGAAAATATGTCTGTTATCTAAAAATCCAAAAATAGCCTTCAGCTTTTGAGGAGTTAATCTGCAATTTACAACTCCAATAAAATAACTCTACACCTATATTTGATAATAAAAAGCCTGTAAATTATAACATCATGAACATGAACTCAATTAGGAAAAACTCATCCACAAGAGTCAATACATTGACATAATTCTACTTGTACTCTATAAAGGGTTAGTCCACCTTGATAAAGCTGTTACTCATAAAGCAGAAAATAAGAGAATTATGATTCAACATTCACTATTCAACAAATTTTGATGAAAAATCAAAAGACTAAATTCATAAAACACAATTTCTGATTAAAGTTGTTATGCATCAATTAATGATTGGATAAATTTTTCATATAAGTTTCTTTGAAAAAAAAAAAATCATTCATCGCAAACCCCCCAAAATTCAAAATTTGCTTACTCTGTTTAATAATTATTTGATGGATTTGGCAAAGCTTCTATAGTGTATTACTTTCTGCTTTTATCAAAACAAACCGACTAACAGGGTGGACAGCCCCTTTAAAATTCAGCTAAGCAAGGCTTACCGGACTCTGTAAACATGCGATTCAGCTCTTCCAGAATACGCCTCTCAAGTTTCTCCCGCTCTTTTACTTCTTTCTGAAAAGAGAAGTACACAGTGAAACAGATCAAGGATATTGCTAAGGATAGGTTGACAGAAGAATTGATAAGGCCTCGTTCAGATATGGCTTATAAAGCTAAGGAAAGTAACTAACTGAACCAGGGGGGGGGGGGTGTTTCACAACTAGTTAAGTGTGACTTAGTCATGCTTAGAGCTGACGCGCACATGATATGTAACACACAATCTTACTGATTAATATGCAGTAGTTTGCATCCTTTTTATAGCATGATCTGACCAATGCGGTGATGCCTTTTATACAGCACCCAACTGGACATTTAAATGCGACTCTAAGGGGGTGTTGCAAGAAAATATTTGCAATCTTAGGTGCAAATTTACAAGTGATATATCAATCTTAACTAACAGCTTGTCAAGTTATGTATATTGACACAAGAAGCAGAACATCAATCAATTGCAAATTTCCAATGAAATGCATGACTTTCAATTGATTTTGGGACCTGAAATTGACTTGTGATCAATTGCAAGTTTCTTGCAACACGCTATGAGTCTCACTTAACTCTTTGTGAAACAATCCCTGGGGGGTGTTTCACAAATATTAAAGTATGACTTAGAGTCGCACTTAAATGCCTAGCTGCATGCGGTATTTATAAAAGACATAACCACATCGGTTAGATCAAGAGGACGCACACTACTGCGTCTTGATCGGCATTTAAGTGCGATTTAAGTCATACTTAAATCCTAGTGAAACACCCCCAGGTCTATTGCTGATATGCCGTAAAGCACCAATATATGTCATATCTTTAACAATACATGTACAAATTAGCTTTTACTTACAATAACTTTTAAAGACTTTTTAATAATACTCATAAAGAAATGTCTTACTACGTATATACCATACAAATATAAAATAATTGAATTAGAATGAAACATTATTCCCTCTCACACATTTGTTTACCTGTAACAATTATTATAACTGAGAACTAAACACAGAATTTTAAAGATTCGTTCATCAATATCCTCCCTTCTTATAAGGAATGACCTAAATTACACTGCCACAAATTTATTTCCAGCTCGCTCCAAGTTGCATGGCAAATCGACTAAATGAACAGAGGAGGTGGGAGTTCGGTGCAGCAATTGGCAATGTAATCACACAGGATTGAAAAACAGCATAGGAGTAATCTACATGAATATTGCATTCTTGCATATGATAGGGGTTGATGGAAATTACATTTGCGTCAATAATGCAAAAGCCACTGGGTATAATTGAATTGGTGCATGTACAATTTGTTCCAGTCTTAGGCACATTGCGTTCATGTACCCATGCTTGCCTTAAATAAGTTAATTTACAAGGATGGAATACAGCTTTTCTGCATTTTATGATATTCACAATAAAGTAAAATGAACCAGATTCAATCACATTTTCAATATTATCTTAATTTATCAAAACATTACATTGTGCTCAAATTCTATCAAGATCTTTTTCAATGAATGATATAATTCACCTGGTTGCAACCGTTTTCGAGAGCCTTTTCATTTTTCTGCATCTATCTTTCTTTCTTTTTTGTGTATTTAAAAACAAAAGTCCAAATTTGCTCCAATCAATGAAATTAACAAATTCTTATTCAATTTGCGGGAAAAACAGTTTTGGCATTCAATTATGTAAGCTTCTACTTTATCACTTACGATTAAATAAAAAGCAAACTAAACGATAACAGTGAAACAATACAAAAATATTACCTTCTTGACTTGTGCTACTGACTTGATGCTATTCCATGTCTTGGCCAACGCTTTTTGTTGGCCCTCGGCCGGACCTAGTATCAAGTTAGCCTTCTGACGGATGCCAAAGTGGTGCTTGTCACATCTCTGAAATTAGAAATTTTAAGAGAAATCACTAATTAGAGAAGTTATCTATTTCTGAAAAAGAATAATTTCTGGACCTTGTGTCAAGTTCGCTATCTTTGGCAGAGGTCACAGGGGTGCTACGTTTCTGAAACAAAATAAAGATGCCTGCAAAATAGAAACTCTATGTATATCAAAATGATAACAATATCATTGAATTTATTAAGTGCATAATAATTAATTCTTAATTCCCAAGAGCTGTCTAATCATTTCAGTAAAATAAATCAAAACTTAACTTATCCAAACCTAGTCTATTAAAACAGAACAAAGTATTACTTCTAAGAACCTTGCATCTAAATAACAAAATGTCAAAGGTAGGTCTTTTGTCATGTCTTTATCATACAGTATATTTGTCGGTATATGAGGTACTTCAATTGACTTGGATCAGACCAATTTCAAAATTCTGCCATACTCTCTACAACACAACTGCCTTGAAAAACTTAATGCCCAGTTATTGCACACCCAAAGTCAATTTGGCATCAATATCTAATTATGTTGTCATAAAAAGTGACGAATCACCTCAATCATTACACATAAAATGCATCTTTTATAAGAAGCATCAACATAGCTTCTTCCTTTTTTTTGGGGGGGGGGGCCAAATGATGCAATTATACTTGATGATATTAATCTGGAAAGGCATTATGAAGATGTATGGTAAGTGGCTCTTGCAGAAAAAGAGTTGTGATCAAACACAAATCCAAGATCAAACACAACTTAGTCTTCAGCCAATATAAAGCGCTTGATGTTTGGGGTTGCATTAAAATTCAACTCTTTCTGTAAATGGCCCATCTGAGCAAAGCAAACATACACTGGATTTTCTGGGGAATATCTCAAAAGATAGAGAAGGTATATTGTGTATTTTTTTTAAACATGTACCAATCAGATACACCTATTTATACCTGGGACCAACTTTTAATATCACCATTCCTAAGACCTGGCAGAGCAATAATTGTAGATAAAAATGAGCAGGCCAGATATTGTAAGTATATGGCTGGGTTTCAAACCCCAGTTGTCATGTGTTTAAATTCAGGTGCCCAATAGTATACATGTACTTGGCGGCCACGGCCAAGTACACCCTGAGATGAAGTTGGTTAAAATGAAAATAGTGAAATTTCAAAACGAGTAAAACAGAGAATACTAATTCAAAAGCGGAAGAAAAATAAAAAGTTAAGGATATAAAACCTCAAAAGTAGACTTTCAATTTGCAACAACAACAAAATTACAAGTCCAGATTAATCTGTCACCTCCCCCCACCCCCCAAAAAAAAATGGATTCTGGGATGAAATTTCATTTAAAATTGCAGATGTCATCCATGTATATCATATCAACTCCTTTACAACATTTGGCTATTAAAGTCTTAAGCCTGAAAAAGAAAAAGGGAACTGCAGAGACTCCAACTCTCCCGCTTTCGGCGGGAGATCTCCCGCCTAAAGCCCATTTTCCCAAAATCTCCCGTTCTCCCGCTTGAGATTTAATATCTCCCGCCCAGGCTCTGTTTCTCCCGCTTAAGATGTATTTTCTTCCCCTTAAAATGATCTTTCTCCCGCCCAAACACCTTTTTAAAAACTGGAATTAAATTTTCATATCCAAGCCGATTTCAAGGTAAGCAGAGCGTCAAATATGTGCGCAATCTCGTTAATTTAGCGGGCGCGAGCTATCTAGATAGCATCATCCCTCCTAGGCTCTCCTACGTTGCATGAATTATATACCAAAGAATTGATAACATGATATGACATGAATTGATGACTATATATCATTAGAAAGTAAAGAGTGAGGAAATTCCTTCATTTTGGTTTCTAGGAATACCATGTGAAATAATTAGAGAAGTAGTATAATTGCTGATAATCAACTTTAAGCAATCTTACTCCAGAGATCATCATCAGGGGCCTGTTTCATAAATGACTTGCAACTGTTGTAACTTTATCATGATTATGGCAACTACCATTGAAACCTTGATTCTGATTGGCTGCTGGACCCTGTTACCATGGTAGTTAACATTGTGGCAAAGTTACGTGCAAGTCCTTAAAAACAGGCCCCAGATGAGACAAGATGTGCATGGAAATGGCAAATTAAGGTGAGATAGTATTTAATATGTCTTTGCTGGTTGATACGAATAAAGATATCGCAAAAACTTATGGTTTTGTAGATCTATGCTTATCAATGCATGCATGAATAATGATATATGAACAAAATTTTTATAAAGCCAAAATGTATGATTTGATTCAATGAATTGTTATTTACTTAGAGGCATCATATATTGAAAATAAGCCTGAGATAGCACGGGAGAGCACCTAGGACCCTAGAGCTACACCCCGGCCGTCAGGGACTTCGCGCTCGTGATGTGTGCTTCGGGCAAATCAAGTTGAAGTCTCCAGTTTGCTTGGGGATCCAGGCAGGGGAATCTCCAGATCAGAAGGTACTTGGGGTTGGAGTCTCTGGAACTGCACATTCTAAGAAAATTTGAGTAACTTTACTGCTCATTGCTGTCAGAATACTCCCCATAAGGAGCAGAGATTGTGCGTACACCTATTGCGGATAAGCAGGGGTCTGATGATGATAATGTATATCTGTTATTACTAGGGACATTGCTTCAATGTGATAAAGCAGAATAAGGAATCATTTAAACACGCCTTCCATTTATACCATATACATTCAAAACATTCATTCCGCCAATGAAAAATTGACTATCTACACACCCATGATGAAGGCAATGATGACTAATATGTATGACATGGCTTGATAAATGCACACATCCATCATTATTTGAAATACAATATTCACAGTATGTTGAAGAGGACCGTTTATCAAAACTCATGTAGAACCTGAGGAGATAACGCAGTAGTCAAGAGGACTATGGCGGAATATATACATTTTGCATTTACAATGACTACAATAAATGCACACATCCATCATTATTTGAAATACAATATTCACAGTATGTTGAAGAGGGCCACTTATCAAAATTCATGTAGAACCTGGGGAGATAACGCAGTAGTCAAGAGGACTATGGCGGAATACATATATACATTTTGCATTTACAATGACTGTTTAATATGCGAATGAATATTCTGTCTTCGCTGGCTATTAATGTCTGCACATGAATGTTCTATTGCAATGCAGTGACTCAGAGCTGCTGAAAGTCGAACATGCAATCCAGGGTCATATTTTTGTTTTCTAATTGGTATACATCAAGTAGATTTAAACGTGTCACACTTCAAGGAATTTGTAATGATGATTTCATTAAATTTTGATGTCTGTGGTATTATGATAATGTTCAGTTGGTCATTTTTATTGGTCTGATCATTTTTTTCTGCATAATTGCTTATCAATAGTATCATCAATACTATCATTAATACTATTATCATCATCATCATCATCATCACCATCATCATAGTAACTAATAATCATCATCATTATTGTCAGTACAATTTAGAGTTAGCAGTATTGTTATTAATATTAGATGTATGCCTACAGATATATAGAGAACCATTTTTATGGAGATTTTTCAAGAAAAATCATCAAGTAATCTTATAAACTGAATATTATAATTCATGTAACTGCAAAGCAGTAGACTTTCATAACGTTACAATTTTTCAAATTTAACAATGACGTGGATGGAAAGTTTTTATGCAGATAAAAAAAAATATAAAGGTTGCCCCTCCCTTATCCATTCTACACTTTTGTGAGCATTGTGTTCCTGCTCAAAATAACACCTGTTTGATGAAATCCAACTCTGCTGGTGCAATAGAGAAGCTTCATCTATTCACAAGACACATGAAAGTGTGAGAAAAAATATATCACTATCAGATTAAAAAGTTCTATGACTTCAATATGAGGCAGGCATTGATCCAAAGAGGGTGGGAGCAGAGGCGTCGATCCTGGGGGGGCAGGGGGGGCAATCGCCCCACCAATGAAAATATTGGGGGGGCAAACATATCGTTTTACCCCCCCAATAATTCCGCATGTGCAAAAATAAAATAAGATTGTAATGTTACACAGAAATCAGCAAGCGACATTGTGATACACAACTCGTTCTTCATTTAAAATCGCGTGCTCAAAATGTCCGTTTTTTCCAATAGGAATGTAAACATTTTCAGCTCGCGCTTCGCGCTCGCATGATTTCTTGAGCAAAAACCCATACTTTTCATGATTAAATAGGTGAATAGAATGTCCCGTTTTCAGTTCTAAGCCTCAAAAGAACTCCCTCTTCGATTTGCAATAATCTTTTGTTGGATATATATCTTGTTCTTTTATTAAAAACGTCCATTAAACTGTCATTTTTTAAAAGTACAATATCAAAATTTTCAGCTCGCGCTTCACGCTCGCATCTATTGTTCTTTTAGATACCTGTCTTAATCATTGGTACCATAAATGCTTAAAATATCAAGCTTTCAGTTCAGAATATATCGCTCTCAGCACTCGCATTATCTGTGTAGTGAGATATGTATTCTCCTCATGAGTTACTACAATCAGTCCTAAACAAGTACCTTTTTCCTGTTTTCAGGACAGTATACTAAAAAAATTCAGCTCGCGCTTCGCGCTCGCATTAATTTGTTGGTGAGATATGTGTCTCTTTCTCATGAGTCATATATATATAATACATGTATGTATGTATATATATATATAGGCCTATGTGTGTGCGTGTGTGTGGGTTTGTTTGTTTTGTGTGATCGAGCGCCTTTGGAACGTTGATTCATGATTTTGCCCCCCCAATCTGAAAAATGGATCGACGCCCCTGGGTGGGAGGGGGGGGGGGCACAAGAGGCATGTTTTTGGCATTGCTACTTTCCAGTTAATATAAGGCCGTCTGCACCAGCCCGAGTTTTCAAATTAGAGCGCTATTTCTGATCCGGCAAATTATCCCGATCTGAACAGTCTTGAGATTATTTGTAATGGAGACGCAATTATCGCGCTAGTTCATAGGATTAATCTTGAGATTGCAATCCCAAGTCAACTTGGGATTTTTTTGCAAAATAGCACGTTATTTTACGAATTATTCCGTTAATTCGCAGGTGCAGACACACTCTGAATCATTTATTCGTGGTGTCAGACCATAGTGCATCAATGCCTCGCTCGAGCAGGAATCACTCTTCTTGCGATGGTGGAGACAGGGTTTCTTGAATCTCGAGATTAATCACGAAGAGGGCCGGTCGGGCTAAAATCTCGAGATTGAGCAAACTCGTGCTGGTGCAGCACCGCCTTATGAGAACTCTCCCATCTTTACCTGAGAAAAAAAGTCAGGTCAAATTTGGGATTGATACCCTTTTTTTCCCTTGTCAATAAAATCTACCAAAAGCTATGTCTTTTCACAAGACACAAAAAGTGTGGGAAAAAATATATCACTCTCAGATTAAAAAGTTCTATAACTTCATACAATGATGCAATCTCATTTCTCAATCTTGAGTACTGATCCGACCGTCAAAGAACTTTCTGTCTTTAATTGTTCAAATAATGCCAAATCCCAGTCACAAAAAATAGGAAATTAGATATGCACTTTAAAAACCGATGATCTTGACTTGCCAAAGTGTGAACAAACAGGTACAAAAATAGTTTCATATCCTGGTGCTTATATAATTTGCAATGATAATTCATGTTTTATTTCCAATTCTTCATTGTGTCTTGATTGAGATAATGGCATTATATTGGCTGTGCATTATAAGATAGTATCTCTTGATTTTGTGTATGCGTGTGTAGGTTTACATGTATTTATTTATATCAATTATAATTTTAAATTTAATGTATAATAATATCTTTCCTTTTTTTCCTATGTTTTTCAAGAGTGTACACGTTTTAAAATCAGGTTTCGTCATTTTAAATAATTATCAATCTTTGAAATATGGAATTGTATAATTGTCAACCATTTAATAGAAATTTGTAAATAATCCAACCTTGTAAAATATGCAATGTGGTTGCAATAGAGATTAAAGATTGAATACCAAACGAAATGGATCAAGTTTCTACGTGCCTCATTTATGAAATCATGGACAGAGAAACCATAGAGCTACTACCACAAAGCTCCATTTATAAATCTTCAAATCTCATCACTCTGCTATTAAACTCTTACCACATCCCCCACACCCCCCCCCCAAAAAAAATACTCTCCGAGAAATTGTAGCTGGAGAAAACTTCAGCATTTCACAATCCTAATTTCATCTTCTTTCAAGTGTAAGGGAGTGTAATATCAATACAAAATGCGCTATGATCCCTATTGGAGTACAAGTAAATATTATCTCCCTTGGGAGAGAGGGAGACATATCAAACACTTGTTATTTAAAATCTAAATCAAATCATGAACTGAGAATTTTTACGAGCAAAATACATTTCATTGGGTAAAATCAGGGAGTTGGGAGTACCTGGTAAAATATTCATACAGGATTCTATTGTCTTCAAGAATATCAGTCGAGCATTTGGAATACATGCCCGACTGACTGATATCACCACTTCTTCAGGTGACAGAAATATATGATTTCACGCTTAGGGACTGAAACGAAATATTACAAATCTTTTCGGGAGATGTACAGGTAATCTACATGAATATCATTATTGATTATTCATGGTAGCCCCTGAAGGTTAGCCTTAGCTCAAGCTGGCATGTGAACCCATCTTCAGCGACGATGAGGTGGACTTTTCAGGGGTTCAATTTACGTCACCACGCAATTTGAGATATTCTACAAAGCATGATAAAAATAGAAAGTGCACTTGATGGCCGACAGGCTGCAACAGGCAGCGATGTGCTTGTTTACTTGCGCTTCATGAACCTCTAGATTGGAGCAGCTTTTCAATATAAAAAATACAATGTTTGGTTCGTTTTATTAGCTTTGTGGGAATGCCTTTGTTTCAAGCATGAGTAAATATTGGCTTTCCAACTGAAAGAGGCAATGTACAGTACACATACTTTTAAATAAGAACTTCTTGGAAAGAGGATGTCAACATAAACTTGTACATAGGCAATGTCAATAAATCTTCGCTTTGATCAATAACGCTTCAAATTACATGTAGGCCTATATTCTATTTGTATCACCTGTGACTATTGGTACTATAAATTCCAAGTTAAGATCAATCTTTGGTTTAAACATTAATCTATCTTCATAAGTACATGTATGACATGGCCATATTTGCGGTTATGTACATGTGCAACTGCTTCATGACAGATGCATGCTTTGTACATGTACATGTACTCATACAAATATCCTTGATAATGCTAACAACATGTAACATAAATGTAATCATGAAAACTAATATACATGTAGAGTTCCAAGCAGTGTTGCAAAAAAAATGTTTATCTAGATTTCATGAAAATAACATGAAATGCAATGTACATCATGTACACAGTAAAAAAAAATTATACAACGCTGTTTACTCTATGAACCTTACAGTAATTGTTTAAACAGTTTAAACAAGTGTTTAAATCTTAAGCAACAAAGTTTAATTTTCAATATCTAATCTTCAATAAATTAAACATGATTGTTTAAACGGTTAAAAAAATACTGTAAGGTTCATATAGTAAACAGCGTTGTACTGTGTACTGTACATGTACAATGGATGCGTACAAGAATCCAAGCAACAACTGAGTTATGTCGTCTTATCCCAAATCCAAACTTCAAATGAGATTATCTCAGGAGTATTTGATTGTTGATATTTTAGTACATGAAACAAGGGTCATTCGATCAAAGACCAAGTGTGTAATATATGTAACCCAGATCTTCAAATGCCCAGTATTTGTGTGCAATAAATTAGAAAGGAATAGTACTATACAACTGTACACATGCATAAAAGGAGAATCTGATGACTGGAAGTCAAGTACGGTATATGACTTGATTTGAATTCAATTCAATATCCAATGAATTCATTTCAATGCAAAATGTATCAAATTCATTTCAATTTCATATATTCCGAATTCATTTCAATGCAATATCATGAAATTCATATTAATTCAATAGTTCATTTCAATGCAATTTAATGTTTAATTCAGATCATTTTCATAACATTGAAAGGACTTTAATCAATTCCTCTAATTATTTACTCCCTTTATTCTTCAAAAATATATATTGAAAGCTTTAACTAAGATAAGTGCCCCAATCTGAACTGCAAAGTCATTTTGTACAGCCACATATACTAGTCCGGGGAGGCTAATGCTATAAAGAGATTATAAATGGTGACTGACACTGTTTTATAAAGCCAAGTTCAAGGCCCTATAAAATGTACAACCCTTCCTATCCCCCTCTCTCTCTTTCATTATATTAACAAGTTCATTTCAGTGTACACCAAGGCTATTTCTAGCTAAATGCAAATCCTGATGATAATATTAGATTTGATTCCATTTACCTCATTGGTAATCCTATTTGGGTTTTAGGAAAGAGTTCATGAAAAGTTCAAATTCATGTTAGAACAGCTGACTGCCAGTGTCAGGTAACTGGTAAACAATGCTTTGTGAATTCAGCTTCACAACTTGGGACTTACAATGTACTTGCAATTACTGAAGAGAGTATGAAACCCACTGTTTTCGCTGGAGGACAAAAATTTGAATATTGATTACTTTTTTTTGGAGGGGGGAGAATACATTTTAATTATTTTTATAGGCTTCATCCAAATTAATCTATCAAGTCAGTATATATACCAAATGCTAATTCTCTCTTCGAAGCCACTGCACTGTGTCAAAAGGGACATTCTTTCCATGGATACAGTGTTAAAGTATATATAATGCATAACAACAGGATTACATGAAGGTTCAGAAGCATACATGTAGTAATGGTTTTGTTACTTGGTGAACACAGTGTGGTATGAATGCATAGAGCAAGAAAGTATAGTGGAAAACTGGACATGTACGCAGGGTTCGACATTAGCAGTGGCCCAGGGAAACCAAATATGAGAGTGGGTACACCAAAATTCTGTAAAAGCCCACACTTGGTGGTCTGGTCAGTCTACCAAAGTTTTGATGAATTGTAATGTTTCCTATTGCTTTAGGGCCACCAAATTTGCTTTGCGGGCAACAAAGAATGAAAAATTGACAATTTTGGTGGATCGATCGGGCCATCAAGAAAAAAGTTAATGTGGAGCCTTGATATACGAGTGATATAAGACTCATGATCAAAATGATATATATCAGGTTTGTAGAAGGCCAAGGGGGAGGCCAGGGTGTTTCACAAAGATTTAAGTGACTTTGAGTCACATTTAAATCCCCAGCTGCATACAGTATAAAAGGCATCAACGCATTGGTCAAATCATGCGTATTGATCAATAAGATCGTGTGTTTTACATGTACATATCATGTACGTGTTGGCATTCAAGCATGACAAAACACCCCAAGTCATTAAACTTTCATGAAACAAAATCGACAGGGGCGTTTCATAAGGATGTTCATAAAGTCACGCATGACTTTAAGCAAGAATTTAAAAAAACTTAAAAATTAACAGCTTTCATATGTGGAAGGAAAGTTTTTAGACAAAGACCAGTTTAAAGGGTGCTTAAACAGACTCTCAATTAGATTGATTCCCATCAGATGCTCTAAAGTTGAGATTAAATGTTTGTAGATAAAAATTCTTGCACCTGAATGATTGGGGTTATAACAAATTCAGTCCCACTTTGTTGAAACACAAGGGATATATGTTAACACGTCACCAGTTGTGGATAAATTTGCTCATAAAGCCATGCATAACATGTATACTGTGCATGTTTTATTCAACATTCTTCAACAAAGGAGGCGTGCCATTCAGTATTAAACCGAGGCACTTTGCCTTTTACCTCACTCTTGAAAATGTCATACCCAATCATATCTACCATTTTGTTTGATTACTATGAAATATCACATTGTAGTAAGAATATGTACACAGAGCTAGCAGAGGTAGATATGAAATCATTGAAATGCAAACAAGGAGAATAAAAATGCACATACTGCATACAAGACCCTGTACATAATTCATCAATGAAAAGATGTTTGATTCACAAGCTTTAATTAATTAGAATCACATGAAAATACAGAAGAAAGTGGATGCCATTCAAGGAGGAAGATTGTCTTTATGACTACAGGTGAGAGTTTGCAGTGATTAATTAGACAGGCTTGATTGAGAGTGTACAACAGTGTAAGACAGCAAATAAGGTTCTAAAATCTGAAGGTTAAACTGTTGACTACCGAATTCTATATTATAAGCTTTGAACAGGGACCATCTGATTCCAGTATTAAAACTGATTTTTCTTCTTCAAAGATAAAATTACCGGTACCTTTTATAAAACAAAACAAAGTTGGTCCTCCATTATTGTGTGTGTGTACTGAGGTTTAACAGAAGAGTACCAAATACAGATCTGCTGATGAAATCATCATCATTGGCAGTGATCATCATACATGTAGCTTTGCAATTTGCCCGTTTGATAAGCCCCCTTCATCTATCTCTTCCTATTCCTCTTTACCAAGCCTTTCCCAATGCTTGATATGACAACAATACCAAGACCCCGGGAAAGATGGAGTCCTTCACTTGAAACATGAGATGGTTAGATGAAGATGAATAGTCTCATCAATCATGTCAAGTAGGAGCCAAAGTCAAGCAAAGGCTCGATGATGATTAAGTAAGCTTTCAGAGATTTTACATGGAGACAACATATCATTTTCTAAATGAATGTATTAAGGTTGCCTACATTACATGTAGATCTATGCACATGGAAGGATAGAGCATCATAGACATGGACATTATTGAGGAAAAACCTACAAGTTCCTAGACATTTCTAAATATCAACCCTCATTAGCTGCAAAAAGAGCCCCTATAATTTCTTGCTTCTGGATCCACTACGTAGGCGCTGTTCTGCATGAACAGAAATTCTTCATCCCCCTCCCCCAAACCAAAAATAGTTTAATAGGGTATGGTATCCACATAAATATTCAGAATTCATTTTTGCCAATTTTGTTGATGTGGTACATGTATCAAAGTACACATCCAAAGACTGTAATCATGTGTTAAAGTGTGGAAGCCTCAGCACAATTCTTCCAACCAAATGATATACAAACTACATGTACATTGTACCCTCCTACCCTTCAAGGTTTTAAAAGTATAATTATTATATTCAAAGAAATACAAACACACTTCAGATTTCAAGGTAATGCCATAAATATTTCACAATTAGGCCGGATAAAACCAATGCTCTCAAAACAAAACTTTCTGTTAATACACAAAGTACATGTACAGGAATTGTACAGCACCTACATTATGTTATTACAAGCCAAGATGAAAACTCAAGTGGAAAGTGAGTATATTGATTCTCAAGGGTTCTCAACCAACTACATGTATTAAAAGAAACATGCAACTATTGAAAAAGAAAAGAACGTAGGCCTACTGGACATGTTATTTAAATCTTATATTTTCTCGCACACACATATGGGAGTGAGTTAGGCCTATTGTTAACATCAGACGCTATATTAAATTATCTTTCTTTTCTATGACAATGAAATGAAATTTATGATAATTAGCATTGTTAACATTTAACAAAAAATAATGTGAAGGTAAATTTCACTCAAAGTAAATTCACATGTACATGTACTCAAATTTTGTAGTTGGGTTCTTGTTCTTGAGCAGTTGCTTCAGTCTAGATTATATGCTGACATTTATAGTAGTATCGCTAATTTGACGCTTAGCTTGTGGGCAGGACAGATCTTAAAAATCTGGACAAATGAAAGCACTTTGCCAGTGCTTTTTCTTCTAGCAAAGACATTCATGCCAAAAAGAAAATTTCAGTTTAATAGAAAGAAAATGGGTGGATGAAATGCTGTAACATGTATGTCAATGTCAAATATAGCAAACTCCTGGCCATGTTGTACAGTTTAAATCTCCAAGGTTTCAGAGACCCCTTTATTAAAGTTTTAACCTTTAATACCCATCCCCCATCATCGCACTGATAAATCAAGCCATTTTTACAAGTACATGTAATAACATACACATTATATCAGGGGCGGATCCAGGATTTTCCAAAAGGGGGGCACACACTTCTGTTTTAACTGCATTTTTACATTACAAATTTTAATTGTGCCTCTCAAAGGGGGGGGGGGGGTGGGGCACGGGCCAGCTTTGCCAATAAAGATCAAACAATATTTTCTAAACAAAGCCTTTCCTTCCCCTTTATTCTGTCCATAGACCATTACCCTTTGCATAAAACAGGCAATAATGCTGGGCTTTTTTTTTACAGCTTAAGACTGTTCTTTCATATATATTTTGTGAACAAATTGCATTGTGCCCTCACATAATTTTTCAGTGCTATTAAAGTTATTGCTACATGTAGATGTACTTGTTGATCTTTTAGACTGCAAAACACAACATGATTCGTTTAGACCTGTATTAAGCAATTTGCTTCTCTAAGCAAGAGCAGTCATACCACATGTAATTTCTGCAATCTGCATTATGAAATCTTCTGCAAATATCAATGTGTACAGTACTAATATAACTCTGAATGCAAGCAATATCGCTGTCCAGCAAACTACATGTCAAATTTTTGATACAGCCAAGAAATTATTATAGGGTAGAAAATCAGCATTTCAAAAGAGGTAGTGTATATCGTATATAATATGACTATCAATGTCAGAATTTACCGTATCTCGCTGCTCTATCTAATATAAACTTAAACCAAAGTGGAAAGGTCAATATACAGAGCAGTTTGTTGGTAGCTCCATGGTAGGATATTGGATAATTTTCTGTGCAATGTTCAAAAACGGAATATGTGTGTCATTTGGGCCCTGTCTCACAAAGACTTGTAATTGATTGAATCAAACTCAAATTGCAATTGATCTCAAATTCTTATCTCTTAACTAAATAAATTAAGATCAATCACAAATTGAGATGGATTTGGATCCATTGCAACTCTTTTGAAGATGGGACCCAGATATTCAAGAGTGTACCTCATGGACTCATAGTATTGATGAAAGCATCATCAATTCTTTTAACTTAAGAAGGGGTTCTATTGAAGATAAGGAAAACCATTGAGGCAAAAACACTCTTCATACAAAAATACAAAGTTTTGTGCGAGCACATCTCCATGTCAGTTGGGCCTCATCTTACAAGAGAGTGTGATTAATTCAATTCCAATCAATCTTAACTATGGAGAGCCAGTAACACCATCACCTACATGTAATAATAAATTGTCCTTTTAAAATGTCCTCTAAAAACCGATAGATTGTCATTGTGTGGCCCATCAGTACTATGATCTACAAATGGAGAAGGGCATACATGTACATAATGGTGCTGATGGCTTATCATATTTAGAAATGGTTTTATGAACCACACCCCTTCAAGGAGATGTGGCCCTGGTGTCAAGTTTTCAAGCATCAACTCTCTAGCTGGTCTAGCAAGTGAACTATCATCAGCTATTAATTGTGCAGGGATGTCTGACTTGTGGCCAGGTTTCCCGATTTGCTCCAGAAAATGACAATTTCCAGACTTGAAATACTTAAGGATTATTTGCTACGAAAGAAAGTCACTTTAAAAACAATTTGAATGACATTGGATGCTGCTATGAATGTGTCATCCAGAGTCTATAGTGTGATCTTGCAGTAGATAAAGTGGAAGAATTATTCACAGTAATTTTACTGGAAAAGCTCAATATGGATTATGGTTTTGCATGATAATAGATGTTGGACATGCATGATATACATGTAACTCGTATGTTATCCAGGGTCATGTGCATCTTGAAGTTCATACATGTATCTATACAAGGAAACTTGAATGGCAGTGAGACACATCATTGCCCTATATTAAAGAGCGATGATACAATTATACATACAAAATTACTGGAGAATTTAAAAATTCATCAAAACATGAACCAGATTACCCCCCCCCAAAAAAAAAAAGGGGGCAATCAAAGTACCTCAATATCAATATCCGGGTGTCCATTTTGAGAGAGCGGTAAGACTGCTATGCGGGTAATGCAGTAGACATCATGCCCCTTGGGGAGCTGGCCAACTAGACGATGGCTCCGGATGAGCAGTAGTCTCCATTCCGACTCTGAAATGAGATCACAAGAAACATCAGTATGATTAGGCCTACTTTTATCAAACCAAAGTAGACTTGTAGATGAAGACCGCACAAGGAATGTACGTATACACATAAAGCGGTCTTTATTACAGGTCCATCATAAAACAAAATTATCGCAATATACTACTCATGCAAGATAAGAATGTGGACTTGACAGACAAGTTTTCTTCATGAACAGGTTCTCTTCAATACACGCAAAAATGAGAAAGCACATTTAATAGCGGGGGAAAAAACAGATTACCTATATATTTATGTGGTATTTGCTTTCCCTATCAGATTGTTACTGTATGTGTACATGTACTGGTTTAATAAGATTCAAATTATTAATTCACACAAGAGAATTAAAAACTCATGAATGCATTGCTGAATATTAAAGACCCATGACTGCCACGTGGTCTTTTAAAGGCCCTGTATGGTGCTGTACAATCTTTATCATGAAGGTACAGTATTCTGTGATGTTTTCAAGTGGTGCTATCAACTTTATTTCAAGTACCTAGTATTATTGATGTTGTTCCCATTAGTCTCGGATGTGAATGCTCCACTTACTATTAAACACAACCAAGCTGTTTTTACATGCATTATCGCCGGTGTAAAATGTATGTTGAATGTATTCATGCAGTGTAATTATAATGCATGCTGTATAAATACTCAATGATACAATTAACCTCTGAGTGGCGCTGCTATCCATCGCATGTATACAATGTAGTGTTATACACTGTAATCTAATGAAGATATGAATGTTCTTCTAATTACCCTATAAATTTTAATTATCAATCACATTTATTGGCAATATGGATCCAAATCAAATGACTGGCTGAATTCAATCATGTGACCAGTCACTTAATACAGTTAAAGGTCAAATCCACCTCAGAAAAATGTTTATTTGGATCAAAAGAGAAAAATCAGACAAGCATAATGCTGAAAATTTCATCAAAATCGGATGTGAAATTAAAAGTTATGACATTTTAAAGTTTCCCTTATTTTTCACAAAATAGGTATTTAGTCACATGCAAACGAGAGAATCGATGATGTCCCTCACTCACTATTTCTTTTGTTTTTTATCGTTTGAATTATACATTATTTCAATTTTTGCAGATTTGACAATGAGGACCAACTTGACTGAACCATATAATGTTAAGCAATGGTAATTCAACATGTTCAGGGAGAAATAAAACTTTGTGTCACAGGACAATGAGGAGAAAAACTTAGAATATTTCATATTTCATATAATAAAATACAAAAGAAATAGTGAGTGAGTGATGTCATCAGTTCCCTCATTTGCATATCAATTGGGATGTGCATATAACTGTTTTGTGAAATTAGGCGAAACTTTAAAATGTCATAACTTTCTTATTTTACATCCGATTTTGATGACATTTTCAGTATTATGCTTGTTGCATTTTTCTCTTTTTATTCAAATCAACTTTTTGTTGGGGTGGACTACTTGTCCTTTAAGAGTGAAATATGCTAAAGACTGGTACTAATAACTTGTATGACGGGACATGGGTATGAGAGGAGGATGGTTTTATATCAAATAACAAGGATTCACACCAATCACTTTGTTGGCCATTAGAATAATTAAACTTATTACTGTTGAAACAGTCCAAAAGAATGTTTAGAACTGTTCCAAACGTACCTAGTGGATGTAATTCTAACTAATGCATTGATAATGTGCATTACTTGTATAACTGCCACTGAGTGGTGATAATGACAAGTGCTAATGAATGTTATAATCTTATGAAGATATGAATGTTCTACTTCATAAAAGCGTTATCCAGCGCTTTCACTTGTTTATGGTGGTGATGATTGGTGTACTCTTATGATGGTTCAAATATGTTCTACTTCATAATTCATTAAAGCATACTGGCCCTCATATATGGAACAATCTTTTTGATAATATCAGATGTTCAAGTACATTAACTTCATTTAGAGCCAAGTTAAAAAACCTGTACAAATATCAAGTGAATATATTCAAAGTAAAATTTTTCCTGCCTAATCCTACATTTACCCCCACTGTCCCCTGTCCCCCTTGTACATGTATGTATGCTGGTGACTGCTGATGCTGTGTGTAATTTTACATCTAATTTTTGTATTACCTTGTTTTTTATACTGGGAGCTACTGTACAACTTACAAGTTTTTATAAACTTTTCAGTAGTTTCCATTTTTCTCTATACATATCATTTTCATTCTTGTACGTATTGTATATTGTTTTTATATTGTTGAGAAAATAAATAAACTGAATTTGAACTTGAAAAATATTGTTGCTATCCTACACATATACTTATGTACACCCTGTTAATGTACATGTATGTGTGGAGTTGATGAGTGTAAATATTATGGAGATATAAATGTTATACTGTACTAGTACTTCATAAAACTTAAATCTTTTTATAGCATATTTTTAAATAGGACTGTACATTACTTTATAGTTGAGAGCTTTTCTCTTATGACCAAAAATGCTATTCAAATTTGTAAAGCAAAATTATTCCCTGTATACAGTACAGAATAACATGAATAATTATATTTACAGGTAATGCAATCATAATAATACCCAACAGAAACATGTAATTTCTCTTCTGTAGTCAAGAAAATATATGAACATACAAATGTACTTGTACATTCTATGTGCTGGCAATTTCCCCGCACTTGTAGCACTTCAAAGTCCTCTAAAATACTGATCTGTCAGGGCAGACATCATGCAAAAGGGCTTGTTTCCATGACAACTGACAGAGGGCTTCAAAACAGACTCTCTTTATTTGCACTCTTGCCTAAGGGCAGACAGATCATAAATGTGAATATATTCAGATGTACTGCACTACATATTTTTTCTAATTCTTTGCCTGAAATACCTCTTCCATGTTTCATACAGTACTATTAAATTTACTATGAAGAGCACTGTAAGTTTCTTTTTTAATCCACCCCAACACCAAATTGGTTAGAATAAAACCAGAGAAATCATACCAAAATGACATTTCAGTGAAGATTCGGCAACAGCTCACGTTTGATTTTGTATGTAACAACAGTACTTGCAAGTACAGTACAGCCCCTCAATTTTGATGCTTTATAAAACAAATTATGAATGAACATTTTCCCCAATTTCAGCATGTACAATATTAATACATGTACTGATTTCATATAAATGCACTTGTAAGTTAATATGTTAGCAACTTCTGGGAAAACAAAGGAAATTTATTGAATTTTAATTTATTACACAGTATGTACATGTACATAACATATGCAGAAGAAGTCCACAAAAAGTGATATTTATCTCATATTTCTGTTTTTATTCAAGAACCAACTTGAGCAGTTGAGTCAGGGTGGCTACATGTACCTCAATATACCATCAAAAAAGATAATTCTATTCTAATTTTGAAGGTTAAGTACTGAAAAACACACACCAGAGCAGAATGGGCTTCAATATTAATGTCATGATAGTAAATTCTGGTCCACACGACGGTCCCTAATTTTGGGCTGCAAAATCAATTTGCTTTTGCCAATGACGTACAATATTCATGCGAGGAAAGAGTGCAGTTAAGCTACTAAAATAGGGATGATTCTAAATCAATAAATTTATCACTGACAGTTCTAATGGATTATGCATACAGTTCTTTGTATCTGTACTTCAGTATTATTAGGTACTGTTCAATGCAAGGAGTTTTTATGATGATACAATGTACATGTACATGGGGCATTTTAAAAAGGCATAAGCATCCTATTCCTAAATACCTAATGTCCATGTACATGTATGTAGATAATCTCATTTCCCTCAATCTCTCTCCCCTCTCCATACAGATTCTTTTTTTTTTTTTAAGAATATGTTTCTAGCATTTTTTTTTCTTCATAAGGTGCATGTACAGTAGCATGGTTAGGTCAAATTTTAGCTGTGATTATGGCAGGGTCTGAGAGGTTTATCTTTTTCTGGTGCTCAGTTTTCTAGTCACCCAGGACAATCATACTAGGGTTGTGTTCAAGTAGCCATTTCTTACCCGAGAACACGGGTTTTCAAAGAGGTACACTTCTTTTATAAAAAACATGGTTGTTTTCAAGTGATTACTTTATCGATCTAAACAAAATGATTAATATGAGAGAAATATCTTTCTGATATGAAATATAAATATACAACAATGAGTATGGTCCATTTTGATTCAGCATGATTTTTCAAACTTACACTGTATGATCATACAAGTAATAAACCATTGACAATTTTTTGACATTCAATAATAATAATGGCACTTAAATAATGATTCTACAATTTCACTATTAGTGATCTGCTAGCACTCAAATTTGGTACCATACGCTGAGACAAATCTTTAGATGGGGTGAGACCTGGGTCATGCAACACAAAAAATAGTGATTATTTTACCCTCGATTTTCACAATTAATTGTACATTGTAGTCAATGCAATCGATCATAAAAAAATGTCACATGATTGAAAAGCTTTGTGTTTAAAGGCCCCTGATCAACAGTCAACAATGATAAAAATTCACTTGAATGCTATTCCGCATTAACCAGGTTTTGTGATACCATTTTAAGATATTCATCTTTGTAGACCGTCTAGCTTTATTAAAGAAAATTGCATGAACGCAACCCAAGTGTCGCTGACAGAGGATCATGCTGTGTGCTAATTGATGACGGTGCCAGCAGGGATGCTGGAGGTACGGCCGGCCGTAAGCTGGTCATGTACGTGATAATGCCAGGCTCTCCTGATTTATCATTTTAATAAATTCAGGAAGCAACCTGCTTCCACAGCGAACTAAGAGTTGGAAACCTGTCCTAATTTGCATCATGTATTACTGTTGGACGTGTACAGTAGATGGGGCTTTAATATCAAGGGTTTGCCTGTAGGGGTGATCAAATACTAAGAGCACAGTGCTGGATGAACAAAGCTTTCCAAATTTCGATACTCAAAAAGCCGTAAGCATTTCTAGGAAAATGCCCTAGGAATGTCCAGGTGTTGCGGACAGTTCCGTAGCACCTTTTCCTTCATTCTTACCACTCTCCTCCACTTATTTACTGTATTTCTTTTTACAGATTATATTTTTTCAGTATTTTGACCATTTTCAACATGCATTTTCAAAATTGGCTTCAGAAGTTTTTGTTCTAATGCTGTCAGAAATGTGCAAAATTGCATCGAGTGACAATGTACAAGTACATACGTGTACATGTAGACATTAATTTTCTATAACATTGCCAGTTCATGGACTTTAGTAATTATCTTCGCTTTCGCTGAGAATTTTCACTACAGAATACATCTCTCTCTCTTTACAAAAAAAAGACTGACATACATAGGGAATCTACATGTAGTCTAGTATTAATAATACATAGGGAATCTAGTCTAGTATTAATAATACATAGGGAATCTAGTCTAGTATTAATAAGGAAGATATTTCTTCGAGTATTTAAAGAGTCCCTATTGATAAGAATCCTTCTCTGTTGGAACTTGGAAGGGTTCCAAAGCACAGACTTTATTTGCACACTCTATTAATTTCATAGTGAATTGATTAGTGCACGTTTGACTGAACAGCTCTATTACATAAAAGTAGACCTGGGAAGAATGTCATGAAATATATAGTCAGTGATTTTCACTGAAAACTTAATTTGTAATCCTTGGATCTGACTGGCTCAGAAATTCAGAGAAAATCACTATTACTGTACTTCATGAAACAGAAGATTAAAGGGCCATGGGTAAACTCAAGTTTTAAATGAATTTTATCGAAATAGTATACAATCATGTACATGTCACTATGTCACATAAAGTATGCAAAATACTGGGGGGGGCTTTAATACATGTATTATTCAGTGTAAATCAACAAATGATTCAATTCACCTTTGACATATTCCTTCATATTAAAGTAATAATAAGTGCTAAAGCCAGGGCAATAATAACATTAATAAAGTAGGACCCCCTTGGAGAACGGTTTTCGGAAGTGAAGTGGCTACCTTGGGTAAAATATGATGTTATTATTTGTTTTTTGTTTTTTAGCAATAGTTTAAATTATACCGCAGAGCACTTCAGACAAGGTGTATTAAAGATCAAAACATTATGTCACAATATACCTGAAGATGTACGGTACATGTACTGTACACATACATGTTTTGTTGTTGTTTTTTATTCTTGTGTAATAATGTAGAGTCTGTTTATACAGGTAATCTTCCTACATCAGTAATAAAGGAGAGTGAATGTAATGAGAAATCATTTCTGTGATTCAGTTTGAAGTCAGAGACTAACAACTGACTTCGAAATTTCCACTTCAAAACATGAAAGCATGTGATGTGGTATAAGTGTGTTGCCATTTACCATCAAGGAAGCTTAACTTATTTGTCATCTGTGTGTGAGGATTTGTTCTTTATTATGATACTCTTAAAATATACACAAAATGAAGGTGATACATGTACAGTGTACAATTGCAATATTTTATAAAATTGATCAAAAGTAATATTAGACAATAAAACAGGATATTACATATCACAATAAAACAATGCTATTTAATGCATGAACTTTGAGAAAATCCAGAGCAAAAGATGATGTTTTTGTCTGCTTAAATGTCCGGATATTGGACCCCCCACCTTCCTAAGTCATACCAATACTTCATTTGCATTTATCAACTTAATGTTACATGTATGTACAGTATATAAAAGACGAGTACAACAACTTATTTATTTTTGCATTCTCATTTGTTTAATAACCACTTGGCATAATACTACAAACAGTTACATGTACATGTACATGTATGCATTGTAATCCAACTCTCCAACTCCATTTTGTTTACTGTGACATAAACATTTAATTCCACCACTTTGTCTCCTTATCATTTCTCATTTCTGATTGTCATTACTAATTAATCCAATTTTCAGTTTAGCAAACACAAAAATGGTTATCATCTGACCAACTTCATGTAATTATTAGACAATAACATGTAATGAAAATTAGCCAAAGAGGTCATTAAAGGACAAGTCCACCCAAACAAAAATTAGATTTGAATAAAAAGAGAAAAACCAACAAGCATAACACTGAAACTTTCATCAAAATCGGATGTAAAATAAGAAAGTTATATTTTTAAGTTTCGCTTGATCTCACAAAATAGTTATATGCACATCCCAGTTGGTATGCAAATGAGGGAACTGATGACATCACTCACTCACTAATTCATTTGTATTTTATGAAATATTCTCATTTTCTCCTCACTGTCCTGTAAAACAAAGTTTTATTTCTCCCTGAACATATGTGGAATAAGCCAGTTCACGGTTAGCTCATGATCAACTTTTCTCAAATGACCTTTGTGATTTTTCATTAGGATAAGCACTATCATTTTCAAATGTAGATGTTGCATAAGCTTTACCGGTAGAGTATTCAAATTCTAAGAACATAAGGCATTGTATAGACTGACTAGAATAATACATCAGGGATAAAGTTTGGAAATCTGTTTTATTGTCTGCCTTTGGCACATTTGACTATTGTCTAGGCTAGTACTGTCAAATACCAGTGATTCTGAAGGCTCTATTTATTACTCTTCAGCTTGGATGTGATAAAATGAATATTTTGAAAGGAATACATTCATGAATAATCATCAAATCACAAATGCCTATGTCAGTGAATTTGAAAGCCACCTTCATGGTTTATCTCAAATGACCTTTTTCTGCTCGTGTGCAGTTTACAACCATGAACAGGCTTATTACCATTGTTTAACATTTTATGGTTTAGTCAAGTTGGTCCTTATTGTCAAATCTGCAAACTTTACAATAAATTCAAACAATAAAAAACAAAAAGAAATAGTGAGTGAGTGACATCATGAATTCTTCATTTGCATGTGACTAAATTGTGCATATAACTATTTTGTGAAAAATAAGCGAAACTTTAAAATGTCATAACTTTCTTATTTTACATCCAATTTTGATGAAATTTTCAGCATTATGCTTGTCTGATTTTTCTCTATTGATTCAAATCACCAGTTTTTTTTTAATTTGAAAATTAGACCAAGTACAAGACACACAGAATGTAAAATGGACCAAGGGATTTATCCTAAATATGAGATAGTCCATCTGGAAAATACTATTAGACCAATAACTCATATTCTCTCCCATCACAAGGAAATTTTATCAAAATCCCCAAACCCAAGAGTGAATGCCACTGAAGAACGTTCAGGATCGCGAGAATATAATGACTTTCCTTCTTTTTACAAAACTCTAAAACAGAAAACTCAATCTTGCCCTGATCTTAAAAGATGTAGTGTGGCAAGGTGGGGGGGGGGGGGGGTGGTGCACAGATTTGTGGAGAACAGGTTTCAGGGGGCGGATGTGGGTGGATTATGCAGTATTCTTTTCCATTGTTGCTGTTTTTCATTAAAATGTCAAGAATCTTACTTGGATATATGTAATTTTATTTTTTGTCACGTACAATAACTTTTGTAATAGGCCTACATATGTTCTGGCCCCCAGGAAAGAACAGCTTTGATATGAACAAAGCTGAGTGGGTTTATCTAACTTTATCAAGCCATTTCACTACACAATTTTAAGGAGTAGGACTATTGTTTTTAACATTACGATATGGAAAATAAATACCAATACTAATACCAAGTGGAAGTATTATATTTTGTAATGTAGACCAAACATGCACACTGCTTTTTACTATACTCGTAGGTCTACAAGAAATTATGCCTCAGTTGAATCCTTCGGGACTACAGAAATCTATTTCCCTTTATAGGTGAGGCACATACTGTATACATGTATTTTCCATAATCTGTCTATAAAATTTGATTGGGTGAATATTTTAATGGAAGGTTGACTTAAATCCAAGTTTACCTGTATTCTTATACATGTAGATGGTAAAGGGTTAATGTTGTACATGTACATATGTTTTTTTGTTTAGTTAATCAATATACCTAGTAAAAATAAGAAGCAAAAAACTTGAAAAAAGTTGACCAATGAAAGAAGAAAATGTAAGTGATTTGTTTATTCTACAAACCTGGATGTATGCGAAGTTTTCCGATCACTCCAAACACTTTACCCAGACAGACAGGGTTCCACGCATTTCCAAGGGCTGACCCTGTCAATATGATTGAGAGAAAAAAATAAGAGATTTTATGATCCATAAAAAGCTCAAGAAATTACACACTAACACATACATATATATCAAAAATGAAACTCCTATGTATAGTAATTGTCTAACAAATAAAAAAAACCCTGTAAAATAAAAAACACTGTACCATGTAGACACATTTACACTTTAGTGTTCAAAGTATAATTTCTATTCAATGCTACTTTCAAAACCATGTCAAAGAGTTCAATTTTTTTTTATTTTGATGTGCAAGATCTAAACTATATTTTCTAATTTATGTACTAAGCACCTACAGAGACAGACAAATACACAAAATGAAAAATAAGGGTTCTTGAAGGGCTGTGTTATCAGAAAAGATTTGCAAATTTCCCATTTTAGCAACATGCTGAATACATTTTATGCTGCAAATATGATGTTGTAAATGTGTAATTTTATATCATAATTATGGTGGGTAACAATGTTTGAAAATCTTACTCCTAATGAAGGCTTTGTCATGATTTATCAACATGTGACATATAATTTTTTTCAGTATGATATCACACTATAAACTTCCTTGAAACAGCCTTAGCATTCTCTTTTATTCTTGGTTATCACTGTTTTCACATTTTTATTTTGATGTATGTTAAACACAATCCAGGATTTATTGTATCTGTGTGCTGGCCAGCCGTTTTGAAGTAATATTCAAAATAAACATCAGTGCAGCATAAACCTTCTTGTCTGGAAGACCTGTTTTGGTGTGTCTCTTACTAACTGGTGGCAGCAGTGGGATAACTGTACTGAAATTTTGAAGAAAAACAAATTACGTTGAATTTGATTATTCTTGTGTTAAGCTGGGCTGAATTCAGTACAGAGCAAGTCTTTTCTGAGTTATGGTCTTACAATGTATGGAGGATATGTCTGTTTTGTCTCATACAAATTGTAAGATGTGACATCCACTAATTTCATGTACATCACTGCATTCTTTAATTATGAGTATAACATGGTGCCAACTCTATACTTATATGATCAAAACTATAATACATTTCAATAAAATCAGCATAGCATACATATTGTATGATTCCTGACAAAGTTGTCCAGTGGTTTGACATGTATGTACAATGTGAAAAGCAGGGGTCCAAGAACATACCCTTGAGGTACACCACATTCTAACAGGTACTGTACCTATTTAGTATTAGACTTTTCATTCCCAAAACAAACGCTGAAATGTTGGCCAGTAAGGGAGACTAAAACATATTTACTTAGAATTTTATTTAGTTGGAAGCTATCAAGAAAATGAAGAACATTCACTAACGTACATGTACTTTCTTGACTCTGAAAGATTGTTTTAAGATACATTGTATTACACTTGGTCAACACTGTCAAAGTCTACATGTGGGACTACAATAAGGCACTATTATGGTCCCACATGTAGACTTTCCATCTTTCAGCATCAAGAAAAAAGTGAATATTCTTCATCGCTTTGATAGTTCCGAACTAAATCAAAACAATTTCAAGGAAATTTAGAAAAACAGATGGCCATTTCAGCAATGTAAAAATGTGAAATTTCAGCAAATTTTGGAGAAGGGTTTTGAGCTTTTTCCCATATGGTCAAAGTTGTCTAAATGGGTAAACATTTGCTTTTAATGGTCATTTGAACAGTGTTTAAATATTTTGTCTCAGCCCTATTAAACCATTGCAGTGCAATACCAGAGGCAGAGAAATCTTGAGCACAAAGTCACTAACTTTCCAACAGTACATCCATGTACAAGTATTTTAAAGATCAACTGTATAAAAAGCTGACTTTAGATTCATATGGCCATGCGTCTTGAACTTGCCCCATTTTATTTACTGTACTTCACTGAAATCCAATGATCAGACACCTACATTGTACCAATATAGAAATGATCATAACTTTAAAAATATATACTCTATCCACACAAGAATATATTTTTCTGCATGTAAATGGAATTTTCATGATTCCAAACATGGCTTTAAAAATTAGGTAGGGTGAAATACTCATATCTTATGAGTGAAAGTGTTTAACTTTTTAGGACCCCAAATATACTTCATTTCAAACATTCCTATTTTTTTTCTCTTTGCCCATACCAATAATTAGATAACATATTTGGATTGCTAGGGAAATTTCCTTTCAGATAGCAATAAGGGATTCATTAATTTCATAAAGGTCATTTTGATATATGTAAATGAATTTGAAAATCCAAAATTTCTATTGTTTATAAGTTTTTCTTAAAATTTCAAAGAAATCAATTAATGAATCTATGATGTGCATAGAGGTATCTTGTTATACCTGTTGTGATCTATAAAATGAGACCAAAATCAAAGGACTAGCCCCTTGAAAATAAAGTTAGCATCTTGAATTATCTAAGTAACAACACAACAAACCCATAGAGTCGTAGGTAATATTTGTACATCCTCCACCACCCCTCAACTACCATCGTTTTATTAATTTTATGTCACAAATTAATATTTATAAGCTTTTAAACTTAAATATCAACCCTTAACACAGCTTATAAGAGTACTAAGTGTTCAGATGATACCAATATCATGACGCTCTGTCTCCAATTTGCCAATATTACATTATAACGTGTTCCGGCCTGTGCAAGAATTTTGGGTATTTTTATACAAAGATTTTTGATTTATTTTTATCATAATTACAATGAATTAATTGAAATGAAATGTGAAGAGTGTTGTTTCTCTACATTGTATTCACAGCAAGCTTTAAATTGTGGCCAAAATTATATACATGTATCTTGCCCCTTTTATACCATTGTTGCACAACTTGCACAAGTCTTGTCTGGAGGTCCTGTTTTGTGACCTCTTACAAACTAGAAAAAGTTGTGGGATTGTTTAATATTGTTACAAAAAATGAATATCAAGCTTTATTCTCACTTTGGAAGTACATTGATTTCAGACGAACTATTTAAAAAAACGTTGTGAGTTGAAAATCTGTTAAACCGAAGACATTGAATGAAGAAAAAAAACCCAGTCATCTCTACATCTTTTTTTAAACACTTTGTTCCTTTGTTTTTACATCTTCAATTGCTGCTTAATGTCTCTCTACTTCAAATTTTGTTTTGGGGTTACAGGTATTTAAACAAAACTGGCATGATGTGTCTTAAAGCCTGTCTAAAGCTTAGTACTATTAAAGGGTTAGTTGTTCAATGTTACAAAAGCATAGTAGTCACTGGCTATTTTTTAACCTATTGTAATTCAAACTTACATTCTTTCAGCCATTATTTGCCATCTACATGTAGCACCCTCTCTTGGTAATATACATACACACTATAATTACAGTAAATCATAAAAATTTTCATTTTGTATTGGGATTCTTTTGGGAATAACTTCCAATTTCAATTTTTTTTTAGGTTTGCCGAATAATTTAATAATAGATGCAATTTCCCCTACTAGCAGTTTACTATTTAAAGCTATAAAACAAAACAACTTGTCAGTTGGTGAAAAGGAGGCTTTTACAGTAATAAACATTGCAATGTAGTGAATGTACAATTAGAAACTGTTATAGAAAGCGACAAAATTTTATATGCATGAAAAAGTCATGATGAGCAGGCATCAAAACAGGCTTTGCATCTAAATACAAATTTAACTTAAGTTATTAAGGATGTACATATTTTTCTTTTTCACAAAGTGACAGATCTCACCTTTCATGTATGTAATACATGCTTGGCTTTTCTCATATAATTAGAAAACAATGGCACAACCAAATTTTATTATTTAACAAATAATTATTTTTATCTATAAATTGTTCTTCAAAACAGCACTTTGTAACATAGCTCATCAAAGAGCTCTATGTCACATTGAAGCGGTTCAAGGGTCAAGCCTATTGTATTTGTGGTATTTACGAAAGGATCAAAGGATCTACATGAGATCGGTCTGGTAAAAAACGTCTAATTTTTCATATCTATACTATTACTAACATATTTTTTGTACCTTCATACCCATTAAGCGTATGAACTATGAAGGTTCGCAGATAAATAAATCAACAGAAACAAACCAATATCACCCTATAAATATGTATGGATTTCCTAGAGAAATCCATCCGTGTTAATACAAGTCTCACTTAGGCATGTATAGACAGGAGGCTCCTAGAGAGTAAAAATCATTTACATGTACTAACGTATGCTTACTCTCCATGGAGCCAGGGATTCCGTCCCATTCATGTGCATGTACTGCCAATAAACCAGAAACTTTCGCCCCCAAGACTTCTACTTTCCTTCTAAAATATCTAGCCCTAAATCATGTAAATTGGATACATGAACAACTTCATTCCGACATTTCTACGCTATCGATTTCATTTTTAAACAAGAATTCATTAAAAAATGAGAAAAATATTATGAAAAGACAGGGGAAACTTGCTTGATGTTTATGCCGCCATCTTGTTTCTCATTGTTCTTTGCCAGCGTTACGGAGAACAATGAAAAACACTTTATATTTTTGAAGCCTTCTTGTTTGTCTTTGGATCACACTAAAAATATAAATTCAATAGTTTTAATCATCTTCTATTTTGTGTTCTATAATATTTCCTAACATTTTGTACTAAAAATTGATGAAACTTTGCTTGTAAAATTTTACAAATGACTTTCTAAAATTGATCGTCCGGACACACAACTGGGTATACATGGCACGAGTGTCATTTTCCCTGATCCTGGCCTGGCCCTACCTCTGCATCTCCCCCGCCAGGCCCTGTCTGTGTCTTACCCCGGCCTAATCTGGCGCTGCACAGCGGCTGCCGGGCCCACGATCAATTGGGCAAAGCAAATTTTCTGAGTATTTCATTTCATGTCTATTTCTAACAATAAAATATGGATTTTCATCATGGATAGCCCAGGGAGCTCCGGCCCACGAAGCAGATCGGAGCCCAGGACTCGTCCTTGTATAGGCAGACACGGGTACTCTCCAAAATGGGGTAGAATGGGGTCGCAATAGCACTCCAAATAAAAGGGGATAAAACAAATTATGCACTTACCTCGATTATGTGGATGAAGGTCTACCGTGACACAGAATCCTGACATCGAGGCACAAACTGGACCCTCAAAAAAAGGAAAAGTTAGACCTCTATGTCGCGTTCGTTCTCGGTATCGATCGGCCATTTTGTTTTCAATTTTGAAAGAAGGAGAACGAACGAGACAGAGCTTATCCTTTTTTTGTGCCTCGATGTCAGGATTTGATTCTGTGTCATAATTAATAGACCTTCATCCATATAATCGAGATAAGTGCAAAATTTATTTTTTGCCCTTTTATTTGGGGTGCTATTGCGACCCCATTTTGGAGAGTACCCTCTGCCAAATATTACACGGATGAGTCCTGGGCTAGCCAGGCGGCTTCTAGAGAGTAAAAATCATTTACTAACGTAAGGTTACTCTCATACGAAGCCAGGCCTTCTATCTCATAGACCCACACAAAGGAAGCCAAAACCTGAAACTTTCACCCCCGAGATTTCTACTTTCCTTCTAAAAGATCTAGCTCTAAATCATGTACATGGGATAAAACTTCATTTCCGACATTACTACGCTCTCGTTGTTATTTTTAAAACAAGAATTCATCAAAAAAATGAAAAAATATTGTGAAAAGACGGAAGAGACTTGCCCGATGTTTACGCCGCCATCTTGTTTCTTATTGTACCGGTACTTCCCTAGCGAGCGTCGCGTAACGTTGGGGAAGTACAATAAGAAACAAGATGGCGGCGTAAACATCGGGCAAGTCTCTTCCGTCTTTTCACAATATTTTTTCATTTTTTTGATGAATTCTTGTTTAAAAAATAACAACGAGAGCGTAGAAATGTCGGAAATGAAGTTTTAAACTTTTATCCCATGTATAGTCACGTATTGTATTACCAGACACTATTATGATTCCGGACGCGCATATTACTGCGTTCTAAAACAAATTCATACCGTAAGACTTCCGCAATTCAATTTCACAGAGCAATACATAGAACAAGATTGCAAAAACAAGGCGAAAATCCAACTTTTACCTAATTATCTCTAAAAATGACAGAAAATGCTTAAAATATCATATAACATAGTTTTGTATTAACAATTGATATATTTTCTAACGGAAATATGGGCCTGATTTGCCGAATTTCAATCTCGTCCGCTCCTTCGATCGAATGATGGGGTGTGGTGTCTATTGTCAAGTATTGTGCCGATCATCAACGGCTAGTTCGCAAGGTACCCGTGCGCGAGGTTTACCGTGAGTAGAGCCGTCGATCGGCAGCGCATCGATAGAACTTGATGAGCGTCACGATACTCGTGAACGCGAGCATATTATGGAAAGTGCCATGGAACATGCAGCTAACAAGACAAAATGAAATAAGTTATCAAACACGAATTCATTACCAACATCTGCTCAGATTCGATATAAAAAGCAAATAATACTTAGAATTTACTCATGATATGATGTAAGAAGAAAAAAATCATACAAATTTGCTCTTACATCATTATAATCAAGGATATCTTTACCCGTCCGGCGCGCGTCCGGAATCATGATGTAATTTGTCGCGCACGAAAATAATTGTTTTTCGTGGAGGGGTATGCGGCAAGTGCGATGCAAAGAAAATGGTTGGTAAATATAAAATAATTTTATCATATTCATAATTTTCATAATATTTGGAATAGCAAATGTGAATTTTTCTTGATTGTATTTCCTCTAGTTGTCATTTTTAAAGCACTGAAATAAAAAAAAATAAAGGTGTCCGGCAATAGGATACATAGACCAAAAGCTTCAGTCTCTGTATTTTGGTTGTTCCGCTGAACTACGTTGGCTCCACTCACCATACATAGACTGAAGGGGATGGGGCCCCGTACCTACAGCCAACGTATAGTGAACTAGCGTTTTATAGATCGCGATTTAAAACTGTTTTTTAAGCAAAATTGAAAGTTTCATGGTTTCCATTATCAGGGAAATATAAATAACTTAAGTAATTGCATACCTTGGGCCGGAGTTATTGAAAAAAATCCTCTGGATGATTGAGAAATCTGTCATCTAAGACATTTTCACCTGACCTGACGGTTTTTCTTGCAAGTTGCCATCTTGAATGACGTCATTATCGTTATTAACTTAATGTCTCGAATCGATATATCGCGATTATAACTAGTACTAGTACTAGTATAACTAGTATCGTTTATCTTCGGTTTCGTTCGCATATGGAGCAGATCGTATAATATCGAAAGCAATATCGCGTTTGTAAATATTTTATAGTTTGGCTGCCATTTTGACCATTTTTATCGTGTTCAACCCAATTAAACATCGGTTAAGTATATTTTTCATGCCTTTTTCATCTATATCGTTTAAAGTATTTAAATATTGGAATATCAAGTTTTAAAAGTTTGTTGTTTATACATCCTTAGATTGTAAATTCGATGTGTAAAATTACATCAAACTTTGGACTGTGAATTGACAAAAGGGAGGGAATGAGAACACATGCGAGCCCACACGTACACCCTACCGTCGGTAAATGGGGATTACAGTAAAATGTCAGAAATTGTTGAATAAATCCCCAGAAACGACGGTTATTCCTGTCTATAGGATACACTGCCATATTACTGATTTAGAGCTAGATCTTTTAGAAGGAAAGTAGAAATCTCGGGGGTGAAAGTTTCAGGTTTTGGCTTCCTTTGTGTGAGTCTATGAGATAGAAGGCCTGGCTTCGTATGAGAGTAACCTTACGTTAGTAAATGATTTTTACTCTCAAGAGGCCGCCTGGCTATCCTGGGGCCGATTGCACGAAAGGGTCTTTCCAAGGACCGTCTTTCGTGTCGCCCATCTTTTATGACGCGCTATAAGCGGGGTGTTTCTGAAATTTATGATAAACAAATAAAATTCGTAAGCTTGCTTTTAAATCAAAATTTATACAATTTCACGAAATATCACATCATTTTATAAACAAATATTTTGTTTATTTTAACGGACAAATATAATATATTTGCAGATAATTTATTTGAAATGCGTTTCACATGGCGTATCATAAAAGATGGGCGACACGAAAGACGGTCCTTGGAAAGACCCTTTCGTGCAATCGGCCCCTGGGCTCCGGCCCGCGAGCGGGCCTGAGGCGGAGCTCCCTGGGTTAACCCCGGACAGCGCCCCGCGGTAAGCTTACCTGGTTGTGGGATTAACTTTCCATCCACTCGACTGCACCACAAGCTGGAATCCTTATCCTGTATGATGTAGTTATCCTCCGCTTGGTATAATTCCATAATTTACTCCTCTTTAATCAGATTTCGTGTAGCATGATGACAAACGACACCATAACACCGGTGATTTCAGCTTGCAGACTCTACTGTTTACAAAATATAAAACTCCCCTTCGGAATATCGGATCGATGTAACATATAGAGTCGGATACCGGTAACCGATTTTTCACAGGGCATTGAGCGAGAGAGGGCGAAATTGCATCAATCAAGCTGAATTGAGTTGGGTGCCGATGGAAAAATAAATGCGTGTATAAACTCAGCAATTATTAATGTAGATTTTTTTTCCAATTTTTTTTTTAGCAATGTAGAAAAAAAAATGCTTTGAGCATGTTGGATGAAATAAATGTGAATTTCGTTCTTTTTATGCATTCATAACAAGCTTACCAGAATCTTAGGAGGCCGACAGAATAAGAACAGGGGCGGATCCAGCTTTCGCCAATAGGGGGGGCCGAAAAATATTTTTATCAACATTTTTTTCGATTGGCCGCTATAATCTGATTTTGTTTTGTTGGTTTTTTAGGGTGTAGTTCTAACTAAAGACCGAAGTCTTAAGTATATGTTAGTTTTTATTGTTATTAACAAGATAAGGTATCTCATGTGGTCTTAATATATGCGAGCAAATTTTTTTGATATTTTATGTCCTTAAAATGGAATATTCTGAGCAGTTTTTGTAATCATGAACAAAGATAAGTCTCCAACGAAACAATGCGAGCGCGAGCCGAAATTTTATTGTAGTAACGTGAAAAGGGACTCAATTAGAACTGTTTTTAGTGATTAATGAAGAGGATACAAGTATCACCAATTAAATAATGCGAAGCGCGAGCTCAAAATTTTTGATATTCCGACCTGAAAACTGAACAGTCTAAGCGCCTTTTTATTTAAAATTAAAGAACAAGCTTTTATGTCTCAAACAATTAAATGCGAGCGCGAAGCACGAGCTTAATTTTTTGATATACTGACATAATAAAGGAGCATTTTGACAAATTTTGGAAAGAATTTCCAAAGAGGATAGGTATCTCACAAATCAAACAATGCGAGCTGAAAATTTTGATATAACAATTTGTGTAAATCAAACAAATAATGAAAGCTTGATGTGCGAGCTAAAATATTGTGTGTAAAATTGATATCAGAACTGGATATATGAAGTGTCATTTAATCCTCTTGAATGGGATTCATTACATAGGTAAAGCGAGCGCGAAGCGTGAGCGAAAATTTCTATATAAAGTTTATTTTCCAATTCTTCCCCTTTCAGGGGTCGGGCCGGCCGTTACGAGGCTGTAAATTGCAAATCATTATCATAATACCTATTTCTTACTTTTCTTTCTGTTTTTCGTAGTTTCTATCAAGATAAAGAGTACACCTTTTTTCTGCAGGCTGTCAAAAAATAGGGGGGGGGGCCGGGGCCGGCTCGGCCCCCTGCTGGATCCGCGCCTGAAGAAGAACTCATAAAACTCAAAGGGGAAGTTCACCCTGACAAAAAGTTTATTATCGCTGATGTGGTTTACGGTACACCATGTGGAGTGTTATAGAAACAGTGGATAGAAGAGAAGAAATGGATAGGCGAGAAAGTGGAGATTGAGAGTAGAGTATTCTTTCTTGAAAGTAGTCCTGAAAAGGACTGTAAACCAGGAAAGTTTGATGAGTTGAGAACAGCTTGAGTAGTAGAGCTGATGAGGAGATGCTGGCTTGAGTCGGTGAGTAGAGATGATGAGTAGTAGAGAGACTCTACGTTTCGGACAGGTTGACTAAAAGGGTTTTTATTGTACCTTCAGTATAATCAACATTCGAATTATCCCCCCCCCCCCCCGCACCTTAAAGAAGAAAATTCTTTGTTATCATAAACCATTAAAATTGAAATGAATTCAATGTATTACATATATCACAAACATAATGAGGCCGCTGCTGACGTATAATGACGTCACAAATAAAACAAAATAACTTTCTTAATCTTTGATGGATTTTCCTCAAACCTTCACCAATATTTGTAAGTTTTTTCCTGGTATGTTTACAATAAAAGTTTTAAGCTGGTGGGGAGATCTACGTTGGGTTTTGTTCCCTTTCATGGGAAATCTGATATAGGACTATAATTGCTTCGAAACCAATTCAGGAACAAGGGATAAGTTTACCTGACAGGAGCAAAAAGTTCAAAATTAATATATTTCTGGGGAACGAAGGCTTGCAGATACCACAGAGAAAATATCTTTCTAAGAGAAAATGATGAAGATCTAGTGAAGCAAAAATTGTACCAAGATAATTAAAAAATTGATATACGACTGGCAATAAAAAAAAAATGCGCAAGAGTTTCAGATGAAACTTTGCAAAATGCAAAAAGTGTATCTGTTAATTTGTTAGTAGGCGGGAATACCCAAACCTTGGCAGGAATCATATTATTCAAAATCGTCGAAGTCTTATCTTTAGTAGTACGTATAGAGGTTGTTTTAAAAGTTCTCTTATTTTTTCTTGTTGAAAACCATAATCATCATTTAATCGTGTAAATGTATATAAAACAAAATGTAAAATACATAATTTGGCACACAAATTACTTCTCTATAGTGATGAACCCAATAGTTAAAGTTGGGATCAATTAAATGTTCTCGACATTGGAATGAAGGTTTTGAGATAGAAAGAATAATTTAGATTTTGATGACATAAGCTGTAACAGTCAAGAAGCAAAGAGTATTCAACAAAAGTTAAGCCCTTGTTTTTTTTTTTACATCTTTCTATGTTAATGGTTTGCCATACTCGTCCAACATTTGCGACACTTTAACACTTTTTTTTCTATCTTTGGCTTAAACAATGATTTTCCATCTTGTAATATGCATCTCTTTTTCCATATCATTTGGTCACATATTCTTATGTTTTATTCGGAAAAATACTGTGCTCCAAATATTGATATCTTTATACCGTTCAGGAATTGTTGTAGGTTTAGAATATTAAGATCATAGTTGCAATGGAATGGGACGAAACAAAACCTACTCTCCCCCACTTTTGTAACTTTCTTTTATCATTTGAAACTGTTGAACATACCATACCACAAAGGAAATGCAAATTAGGAAAGCAATGCTGGCAAGTGCATGGCCATCATTTTGAATTCCATCAAAAAGGCGATAAAAGCAGAAGGCTGTTTTTTTTAAAAATAAACAGTTGTCTTCTTAGGTTATTCTATATTTTATATGCCAACATCATTTGAATCTTATGTGATCCGTTATATCATGAATCTTTTATTATGTCTACTCTGGATGAACAGGTTCAATAAAACACGAATAAAAAAAATTGATAATCTTTCAAACCCAAAATTCCTGGTTTGGAATATAAAGAAAACAAGGGATTTTTGTCACAATTTAGGAGGCCTATAGTGAGCTGATTTTTGTCACCCCGTACGTACTACAAGTAAGGTAATTTGGGCTTTATTTAGATGGTAAATAATATAGCTACACTGAAAATAAAATATTGGGTAAAATTTTAACCAGCACGAGGGTAATTATGTGTTCAACAAATTTTGGGCATTATTTATACCTAATGCGGGAAGCATATTGTCCAGTAAGGTTAAAAAATAAGCAGCAATTACTTTAGAATGGGCATTTTTTTCATCACACTGGATAAATAGAAATTCCCAAAAGAAATGCCCAATGTTGGTTGGACACATAATTGCCCTCATGGAGTATTTTTACCCAACAATTTTTAGAGTGTAGTTGAAATATAAAACATGATTATCGGCAATTGCTATAAAGGCCTGCTCAATTGAGCATTCAAATTTTAACCATAACTTTACCCAACTTGGGCGTAGAATATTACCAGCGTCAAGTGGGAATGAGAGCTAGACACTGTTTGACCTGTTGTTTGGTAAATTTGGTTGGGCATCTGCCGGGGCATCTGATGGTTGGGTAATTTCGTGTAGATCGTGACTGAGGCTATTTACTGATTAGGGTTACCAATTCTGAAGAATTTAAGATCAGTGATTTTGATTTTGCATATTCAAAAGTCGTTAAAAAGATGAGAGTTACTGCCATATACACTCTTAAAATGTTGGGTAACATACAGTCCACACAACAATTGGTTAAAACTTTATCAAATTTTGGGTAGTTTTAAACCAATAATGTGTGCTTTGGGTGAAAACTACACAGTATCGGTTGAAAAGTACCCAGGGTTGGATAGATTTTGAAACAAATTGTTGTGTGGACAATAATATGTTGCCCAACATTTTAAGAGTGTACCCTAGATTTGGCGTTCAACAATGGTGTATAGAGCCTTGTCAATCTGGCTTTGCACAGCTGCTGCCGGGCCCACGATCAGATAGGCAAAGCAAATTTTCGGAGTATTTCATGTCTATTTCGAACAATAAAATATGGATTTTCATTTTCCCTTTTTTCATTATATATCATTGAATTTTATGCGAAATTGTGGTAGTTCGTCCTATGGTGAAATGAAATTTCAAATAGATATCACTACTTCAACAAAAATAAAAGTGTTATATACAGGTGTTTATAGTTTTCATAAATATTTAGGCCCTCCTCAAAATACTTTTGAGAAATTTATGGAACGGAATTCATGCACGATAATTATGTTTTTTATGTACTCACTTTCAAAATTTTATCTCACATCGGCTTATTTAGTTTGCAATAACCACATGCAAATATTATTTTCAGGGTTGAAATGTTCTAACTTGTTTATCGCTACATATACGGTTTATTTCGTATATATTTAAAGTAAATGTTAAGTTTATCGATTCATTATAATCCCTCCTTGTTTTCCATTTTCATTCTCTTCTCTACTATCCCTGCATTTGAATTCATTAATCTCACTGCTATGTCGCCTTATACTACACACTTAAAATGTTTGGCAACATAATGTCAACTGTGTTGGGTAATGTATATTGGTAAAATATATATATATTCTTGGCAATTATGATCTAACTGAGCAAATTTATTACCAAATTATTAGTTTTTATTACCCAATTTGGACAGATTTTAACCAATAGTTGTGTGGACAGCATGTTGCCCAGGATTGGTTAAAAGTTGGGCATTTTGCCCAACTATTTTAAGAGTGTATATTTTCATTATTATTTATGTGCAATTTTAACTTGTGAAAATACTTTTGTAATCCAATGCACAATTTAGTTGTCACATTACGACGTATGGAGATTTGTTCACTTATTGTTTAAACGTTTTTGATAGGAAAGGATTGAAAAGACTATTTTGTGGTACTTCATGAAAATGTTTTACCCAAAGCAATGATCATTTTTACTAACATTAATATGTATGCACGCTAACCTTTTGTCAGTTCTTTTCACTTCTTTGATATCATATCGAAAAAAAAAATATTATTTGGTTTTACGAGATATAAACGATGTCACAACGATCGAGCCCCCCCCCCCCCGGCCCCTAGGCTACTTGTCCAGTTGTCGGTGCTTAGTAGGTCCATGGAGAGAGCATTCGTTTTGTTCCTGAGAAAACCTTCATGACGTATATACGTCGAATGCTCAGATAGCAACAATAAATTGACTTGATGGGTAACCTTGCACCTCATTATATCTTGCTCTTCCATCTTATTGAATTATGTCTTGTGAATGGATGAAAAAAAAGCAACGAAAATATTTTTTTCCTTGTCAAGAAGAAAGAAAATAATAGTCCAAACTGCCAAATTGACGGATTTTCCTAATGCACTACCAATCAAGCAACCAACCACAGCCATGACAGCCGATGGCTGTAAGGGACAGCTTAATGCGGCTTAGCTAGTTTAAGCAGTCCCTAATTGCTACTGGCTGATTGTCTCGTCTCGTTTCCAAATTGATCACTTTATTAAATATTCACATTTTTATGATAGCATGATGCCAATCGAACAATTGACTTTGTTTGAATCGAATAAGAGTAATATTGGAATATTGTGGGATTCCCCATTGGAATTCCCCAGAGACTTATTTAATTCAATTCAATTCATTTCCATAAAATTTTACAAAAATATTAAACAGAAATCATTGACACGAAAAAGATATATGAAGGCTTCAAAGGAAGCATGATAGCATGTAAAAGTGATATCATGATGTGTAACTTGCACGAAAATGATGAAAATAAGAATACAATTATAAATCATCGATCAGAGAAGAGATGGACATTGACAGAGAGAAAGGGAGGGGGTGGGAGGAGAAAGGATATGTTCTAGGAATCTATTCTTATAATAACTTTATCAGATTTTGAGACATAATAAAAACTTACTTCATCATATTTCGTTTGATTGAGTGAGTAAAACTATTATCGAAATACTATATATTTCAATGTTAGATAACATTTAGAAAGTGTATTTATGATAAAGGAAAATGGGTAGCAAATTTGATACTATAAAGTCTGTATGAACAAACGCGCAACAGGTTCAAATGTTTAGTTATTGTGGCACGTAAATTATTAATCATTCATGTGAGAAATAAGAACAAAGTTGGCCTATGCGTTTAGAGGGGTGCTGATTCGGAAAAAAAAATGACAAGCAAACAAAGAAAGGGTTTGCACTCCAAAATGAAGGTGATTTGGGTCATTTTTTTACATTTTAGCATACCAACCTGCTTCAGTAGCCCCGCTTCCGAGGGCCATGCCTGTTAATAGTCCTACCCCATTCCCCCTCTCCTATTTTTTCTCTTTGCGATGGAAATAGATCACCCGTCTCTCTGTATTTACATATCATATAGAGTAATGCCAGCCATCTGTCATGTCTGTGTCACTGGTCAGATATTAAAAGATTATTATTCTTTAATCACTTGTTTGCTTTCTCACACCAATACCGATGTCCGTTCTATTGCGTTGGTCTGAATTTCTTGAATTCATTTCCGCCTTAAACCTAACGTTTAAAGGAGAATGAAACCCTTGAAACCAGCTGAATCCATATCAAAGAGAAAAATCAAAGAAACATATTGTTGAAAGTTTGAGGAAGATTGAATGAATAATAAGAAAGTTATGAGCATTTGAATATTGAGATCACTAATGCCATGTAGATCCTCCCATTGGCAATGCGACCAAGATCTGTGTTGTCACACACGTACAACTCCCTCATTACTTATACTTATTTCACTTATATTCTCACTTTTATAGAGTCTATCACAAGGTGAGGTGTTCTCTTTATGAGAGGACAAGTACAGAGGTTTCACAACTTTATATCATTGATGAATCGTTTGTCATATGATTAGAATTAGCAAAAAGAGATGTTTTGGGGTATATTTTCAGTGTCCAAAAGGGGAGAGTTGTTCATCTGTGACATCATAGATCTTGGTCGCATTGCCAATGGGAGGATCTCCATAGCATTAGTGATCTCGACATTCAAATGCTCATAACTCTTCTATTGCTAGTCCTATTTTACTCAAACTTTTGTTGATCTTATTCTTTGATTTTTCTGCTTTCACAAAAGCTAGTTTGCTCCAAGAGTTTCATTCTCCTTTAAGAAAAATAATCGTTGATCAAATCATTTTAAGATATACGATATGAATAAATATATACAAATGGTAGAGTTGATATTAGACAAAATTAAAACAAATATAATTTGCAAACTTTTGTTTATTCTATATTTCTTGAGAATGTTTTGAGAGAAAGATTTAAAAAGCATCATGATTTCTCCATCTTTAAGGAAAATTCAAATACATGATTTTAATATTGGAGATAAAAGTAAAATATCTCAAAACATCCATACTCATTTGCATCCCAAAACTGTTATGTAGAAGTAGATCACCCTCTTAATTCCTTATACATTGTACAACATATTTTATTAAAACTTTCTTTGTTTTTCTTCAGATTTTAATGTAATTTCCATTGCTAATTACACCTTTTTTGTTAAAATATATATTAACTCTTGAATCGTGTCCCTTAAAGTTTAGGGAATCCTTAAAAGTGTCAAAAATGCCCGCAAAAATGAGAGGGAAAAAAGGATTCATACTAAGTAACAGTTTTGGTATATAGCTGCAGTTTAAAAAGTCACTCAGGGTGTTCGCACTTTTGTAATAATGATGTCTTTCGTTACTTCTAAAGACAGTGTATTTCTCTATCATTTGTGCAAGGTGATAAATAAATGTACTTATTATAAAGATGCTACGTCTATTTAATTAATATTTCACGTGTAATAGCACAAGGTAGACACCTAATACCATAATCATCTTATTGATATCTGTATGTTTTTATGATAATCCTTTTATGACGTATACAACAGCTTTCCCGATAAGGCACCATTGATCTGGGGCATCTATATAAGGCGATGGCAGTACATGGATCTAACATTGGTTCCAGTTTCCAGACAAGAGTACCATAAGACAACGATAGTGAGTTAATTTTCTTCGTTTTTGCTTTTTTTCGTCTTGAGACTGGTCAAAGTAAATGATGCCTTCTTGTAATCATATCATTCCTGGCCGGGGCTTGTCTATTGTTCATCATTTTCTAGCAGAAATTCGTTATATTTTGTTATATATTTTGCAATTATAGCCGTTCAGATCAAACTTCATGTGAAGAGGAATAGGTCATTGTTCTAAGCATGGATGCTCTAGGCAACGATGGCATCAGTCTGATTGCTTTTAGTTTACATTTGAAAATGTACTGCATGATCATTTACAATTTATTTCAAAAGAAACTGCAAAAAAGGAGCTACCAACAGTGACAACTCCTTTCTTTATCATTGATGCTTGATTTTGAGATCTTGAAAATGGAAATTGTTTTTTTTTTGGATCCCCAGTAACTTGTTTAGAGAAAGCTATCGAGTATTTCATCTTTTTTAGCAATCAAATTAATGAAACCATAATGGGGCGTTGCGAGAAACTTATGTTCAATTCCAAATCAAATGTAAGTCCAAAGTCATCGGTATGCATGTGCTTTGATCAAACGCAAATTTGTTGATGCACACTTTGCGTTCGAATGCAACTTAACTTTTCATTTGGAGGCCTATTGATTTTGGGACTTGAATCTGATTTTATGTTTCTCGCAACTCTACATTATCTATTGCTTTTTTACAATGAACCTTTTTTGTCTATACAAATAACTGTGTGCTTTTTTGGCTATTCAATGAAAATTATCATTTGATTGTTCATTTTCATAAACCGTTGAAATATCATAAATTGTTTTCAATCATTGTTTCTTCCATCAGACCATGCGTGGATTGATTGTATTTACCGCCCTTTTGGCTGTTGCCTATGGCATCGCTCCTCTTCAGCGTGCTAAGGAAAGCATCAAGGACAAGTACCTTGTGATGATCGACGTAAGTTTTCATTATAATTTTCTGTTAGCAAAGTTTCCAAATGCCTTAAAGATTTAGATGACACTTAACGCCGTCCCTAACCATTGTTTGTTGGAGTCATATCGGAATAAAATCACAGCACGAATTTCGAAAGAAACGGTGTTTTCAGCAGTGTTCTATACTTCCTCAGAATTGTTCTTTAAAAAAAATCGACATTCTTAGTTAGGAAATAAGGTTCACTGAATATAAAGAGAACTAAAATGTTATTTTAAGTTTACATGCTTTACTTTGCGAATCGTTTTCAGGACAACGTCGACGTGAGTGTATTCGGTGCCCGTCTTTCTTCAGCTTTCTCAACCCGCCGTTTCAGGCTCGCCAAGATCCTCAAGACTTTCAAGAACATGCAGACCCTCTCACTTGAGCTCAGCGAGGATGCCGTCGAGTTCGTAAGTACATGCACAGCTTTGAAGTTTGGTTAGTTTTATTTACCGTATTAATCAAAATAATGTACAGTGTGCATAAATGAACAATAACTGAGAATATTAACATTATATGAAAAAGTAAATAGATCTACGGACGGATCATAAGTCAATTTTTTACCATAGCATCACTAAAGCTGTCATGGTTCACTTTAAAAATTGTGCAACCTTGACTTTAACAAACGCTACCATGCAAAATAGATCTTATATCATCACAAAGTACATTTGATCGTCAATGACAAACAAGTATTGAGTTCCTGCTTCACTAATTTGGCCATCATTAATAACCTGATCATTATTTGCTCTATATAACCTATTACTGAGACACAACCACCAATTACCTTTCAAACATAATGATTTAACATCTTTTTCTCTTTCTTTAAAAAAAAAAATCGCTTGGTAGAACTGGATTTTTAGTCTGTCCCTTCTAAAATTTAGACCGCCAAAGAGATTGTCGAGGAATTACTGTCCAATTTTTAGGATCAACCAGATCTTACAAAAACTTTACTAGAATTTTGAAACTCCCCAAAATGATTGATGCAGTACATTGATAATTGAAGAACAATTTTTGACATCTTTGAATGATGTTACAGCTCCGCAGGTTCGATGGAGTCGTACACGTTGAGGAGGATGGTGTTGTCCGTACTCAGGCCGTCGCTTCATGGGGTCTTGACCGTATTGACCAGAGGAATCTTCCTCTTGATGGCTCCTACAACCCAATGAGTAAGTTTTTTTTCTGGAAATGAGAAGGTTATATTTTAATGTCGTTTGATTGAAGAATGAGTAGCACGTTGTCTTGTGACAGTTAAGTAAAGATGAGGCGAAAAACAGTTGATAACCTTAGAAAACCCTAGTTTTAAACGATGTGGACTTTCATAATTGAAGCTTTTCTCGGTTCTCAAATTTCGTGATTTTAAAGCATGATGTTTTCATTAAAAAAATATGGTCCATAATCATGATAATATCGCCTCAATAATTGGGTCTTATAACTGAGATGAGAAAGACAAGTGGTATAATAAAGGATATGTCAGAAAGTCTCATAACATTTTATTTTTAATGGTAAATCATTTTCAGACACTGGTGCTGGTGTGAATGTATACGTGATCGATACCGGTGTATGGCCCACTCACAACGACTTCGGAGGCCGTGCTGTCGCCGCTTACGATGCCGTCGGCAACAACAACGTAAGATAACTTCTATGTGTTACAGAGCCCCTAAGTTCTTTCTCTCTCGATCGCAAACGAAGAAGTCAATCATCAAATTCCTCAGCTTGTAACAGGGGCAGTTTACCAAAGTGCCAATTTTCACAAGTTCATCTAAAAAAAACATAGGACGGTTGAATTTCTTAAAATAGAAGAGCTACAAAAGTTACAACAATGCAAATATATAGGCCCTCAATGGGGCCGTCATAGATCTGGGGCCCGTCTTACAAAGAGTTACGATTGATCCAATTAATCGTAACTCTATGGAAATCCATCAGTGTCATAATTTTTTGTACTGGAAATTTGCACAATATCCTTCGTAAACAAAGAGAAGCAAAGATAATTTTCAAGAAAATATTAAATGCATGATTATACATCATAGTTAGAAAATATTTTAGAACAAATATGCATAACAGATGTAGACGTTGCTGGCCGTCCATAGTTGTGATTGATCGGATCAATCACAACTCTTTGAAAGACGGGGCCCAGATCTCACATAAACTCAAGTGACCGAAGCGAAACATAATTGAATTTCTTACTTATTCCGTTTAGGGGTATTGCATCGTCAGGAATGGTATAATTATTGATCTCATCAAACGGTAATGAATCAAAACTTTTGCTTCCCCTATCTCACAGGGAATCGACTGTAACGGTCACGGTACCCACTGCGCAGGAACCGTTGCCGGAACCGACTACGGAGTCGCCAAGCGATCAAACATCTACGGTATCCGTGTTCTCGGATGTCTCGGATCTGGATCTAACTCTGGAATCATCGACGGTAATTCTATTGCTACGTTAAAATAAGATATTTAATTTGATTGCAAGTAAATCAAAGTAATAATATGTAATGAACAGTATAAGTTGCCAGTGGATGAAACTACCTATAATCCTCTGATTCTTGCTGATAGCCATCTTGACTGCAATAGTGACTTCCCTTAACACAAAAGGATATCAAAATGAAGACGTCGTGTCATCTCAATCATTCGTTAAAATTGATCGTCATTAGAGAGATAGACGCACTGGGATGCATTATCATGCTACGTCACAGGGTTTCCTTGTTGGGGGGAGACTAAAATGCTTTTAATATATACTATATATATATTTGACTTTCTTAGACGAATGTCGGTCTAACAAAATTCTCCCTCAACTGATTCAGGAGGACAATGTCATCATCTCAATGTCCTGTCAGGAAACAATTCAGTTACACTAACGACAGCAACAAAATATATTATCATGTCCTTTAAAAAATAAGTTCTTAGGTTAAACAGTCAACCACTCTCCATTACATCTCTGTAAAAAACAAAACAACAACAACAAACGCATGACCACTGTCATTGCAGGAATGGACTGGGTTGTCTCTAACGGTCGTCGCCCAGGAGTTGTCTCCATGTCTCTTGGAGGTGGTGCCTCCAGCACCACTGATGCTGCCGTCAAGCGCATGTACGATGCTGGCTTCACTGTCTCTGTTGCCGCTGGTAACAGTGATGAGGATGCTTGTGGAACCTCCCCAGCCAGGTCTGGATATGTAAGTATTCATCAATCAATTAGGAATTGTATGTTCGTGTTTTCTTTATAGTTTGCCTGCTGTCAGTTTTGGATGAGGTTTATCATGATTGTAAGTTGTTAGTGTATTCCCCATCACATTCTTTTTAAATGTTAAAGACGTTGTCGTATGTCACAGTCACACCAACGACACGCCTCAAGACCGATCAAATCTATGAATTTATTTCGAATGGCATCACCGCTCGGTTTAGGGTTTGTAATCGGTGTCATTGATTTGACCGTAGCATTAATTGAGCTTTTATGGGACGTAGATACTGAGACCATGCTTTGTAAAAAGCACTGGAATATAGTTGTATCTTTGGGGCTCATCCGACTTTGCCGGGATCCTAATACGATAGATCTTCATAGATTTAAGAGGGTCAAGGGCCTATGCTGTAATTACGAAACATAATTTGGTTAACCGTTTTGTTGAGTGCAGCAAAATGGTCAAAAGTCTTATACTTTAGGAAAACAACAAAAGCAGGGCCTAACAGAGATGAAGACTCGGTACTGATTGGACGGTATTGACCCGTTGATTTATCATTCATTTCCAATGTAAATTCAGGCCCTGACCGTTGGTGCCACCGATGACACTGATGCCCGTGCCTACTTCTCCAACTATGGCTCCTGCTTGAACATCTTCGGACCTGGAGTTGACATCACCTCTGCCTGGAAGGGATCTGACAGTGCTGTCAGCACCATCAGCGGTACCTCCATGGCCTGCCCACACGTCTCAGGTAAGTCGAGTTGTGTCCCTTTCATGTGTGGGTGTGCGTGTCTGTTGGGAGGTAGGTAGTGTTTATGCCTTATGCACCCCAATCACCCCATAATAATACGTCACACAGGGGCGTCATATTGTTAATGACAACAATTATATTTGTCTGTTAATCCTGTTTTGGCAAAATAGAAATTACATTATCTGCATCATAAAATTGAGACAGAAGATGAAGAGAATGGGAGTAAGAGGAGGGATAAGAAGCTGGGTATACAATTTACACTTCTGGGAACGTTTTCGTAAAGTCAATTCTTCTCTGAATGCCAAATACTCATGATTACTGCATTATTAATCTCACGGATTATAATGCTCTACTCGTCTCTAACTTTAACATGATTTTTTCTTATTGTGTTGTTTATTTGTTTGTTTTATTTTCGCAGGAGTTGCTGCTCTTATCCTCGCCGCCAGCCCAAGCATGTCACCATCTTCCGTTTACAGTTCAATCCTCAACAGCGCCACCAGCGGTAAGGTTAGCAACAGGGGATGGCTTTCACCAAACCTTCTCCTCTACACCAACTAAACTACATGGCTGACACAAAGTTTAGAGATCTCATTATGATTGACATAATTGCAAAGTATTATGACAGAAGCATTTAATAGAATATATACCAAAGAATAACATTTCATGATGAACTTTCCTGTTTGTTTTTTATTTGACTTATTAGCTAAAATAAGTTAAGTGAATACGGGTGTCACAATAGAAAGTATGGGTTTGAGTAATCGTCGTGTGAGGGTGTGTATTTGTATGTTAGAGAGAGAGAGACAGACAGACAGACAGAGAGAAAGAGAGATCATTAATGACACACGATTAGTCGAAATGTACATGTATACATTTATTATGAATGTAAACCATTAGAGACGGGATGGAGAGGGAGAGACAGGGAGATAGACAGATATCGAGGATGTATATTTGTGTATGTGGATTGTGGGTGGGTGACGTGAGTGTGTGTGTGTGTGTATGTGTGAGGGGGGGGGGTGAACCGTAAAAACCTTATAGTAAATTGACCAGTGAAGATATTTAAGAGAAATTGAGATCGAAGAAAACATTGAGGTAGAAGCGATAGGAGATAACATGATGAGCATTAGATGGAATGAGAGAGAGAGAGAGAGGGGGGGGGGGGGGGGAGGGGAGGGGGGTGGTAGTGTAGTGTTAGTTAAACATAACGATGTGTGTGTGTGTATCCATATGCAAATAACTAAATAAATGAACGAATGAAAATTGAATGAATGAATCAATAATTGAATGAATAACTAACTAACTGTAACCAATTTACTAACTAAATGAATAAATAAATAGATATATACGTAAATGAATAGATATTAAGTTCTCTCGCTAAAAAAACAAAGTTCTAAAAATAGGGTTTAATTTGCTTTTGAATATTTTCAACAAATGAGAGAATGGCATGATCTTTTAATGTATGTGTTATCACTTCAATACTAAAACCACTTGACATAAGACAATGTGCAACCTATTTAAGTTTCATACTGTGTTATTTAATTTGTCAGCTACACTCTTAAAACTTATAATATCATCTTAGAATAATAATATAGAAGTAACCGTTGTAAGACTCCCAATAACATACTACCATTGTGTGCGCATTTGCTTAGTGTTTGACAATAGTGGTATCATTGGAATGTACTACAAATAAGTTTTGTTTACATTATCTGATAGAGAGATACCAATTCATGTTTAATATAACGATTCACTCTAGTTTTGAAAATGCAGAGTCATCGGATATGTGAATACTGCGATCTCCGCAGCTTATTTGGGGTGATGCAAATCACACAATACACAATATTAGGCCTAGGAACAAAACGTATATAAGCAAAAATATCTTAATACATTCACCGTATATACAGACTTGCAAAATACGCAAAGAACCACAACATTTTTCACCTTATAGAAGTAAAAAAAAAAAACCAGACAAGAAAACTTATCAGTTTGCTTTGGTAACAGTTTCAGCATTGTGATTGATTATGCAAGTAGCGTTCAACGTACAGGTTCAATGCAAACTAGTATAAGGATTCCTTATATAGGATTGGAATTTATACCTGTCATGGTCTTAAAATATATACCTTATTCAAACTAGTTTATCTTTAAGCAACATTTATAAAAAAATCATAATAAGCACACAATCTAATATTTTTACATTCACAATGACAATGTTAGAGCATATTAAAGAAAAACAAATCTGTTGGACATGGTTTCCTGCACTTTTGAAGCTATTGTGATTGCAAACAATCTAAAATGATTATTGAAAAATGATAAACTGTAGAATGGAAGTAGCAATAAATCTTTGAGAAAACACGCTCGACCTATTTCTGGAATTGGACATCTCTGCCATGTTGACTGTTGAAGTCGAGGTCTGGACCGATGGCCACAATGCGATGTGGGTTGATGCTATTATGGCTCACTTGATAGTGCTTCTGGATGTGTTCTTGATCTACAGTCTCACTTACTCCTGGAATCTGGAAGATATCCCTGGTGAAACCCCAAAGATTCGGGTAATCAACGATCCGTTTCTTGTTGCACTTGAAATGATGGGCGTAGACCGTATCGAACCTTACGAGAGTTGTGAAGAGTCGAATGTCGGCTTCTGTCAGTCGATCTCCACAAAGGTATCGGGATTTAGACAGCACTTCTTCGGCTCTATCAAGGGCGGCAAAGAGCTTGACGGCAGCTTCATCGTAAGCTTCCTGACTTGTTGCAAACCCGCATCGGTAAACGCCGTTGTTGATGTTCTCGTAGATCCAGGAGTTGACTTCATCAATGTCTCTCAACAGATCTGGAGGGCACAGATCTAATTCTTGTTGTCCCTTGGTGGCAGAGAAGGTATTGAATTCCTTGTTGAGCATGCGTATAATTTCTGAAGACTCATTGTTGACTATGGTCTTGTTTTTCTTATCCCATAGGACCGGCACTGTGATGCGTCCAGAGTAGTCAGGACTAGCTATTTCATAAACTTCCCTCAGATATTTACAATTGTTAACCGTATCGAGTGATGCTTTTGGTTTATCGTCAGAGAAAAACCACCCTTTATCTCCCATAAACCAGTCTACCACAGTGACTCCAATAGCATCCTCTAGTCCTTTTAGTTTGCGGAGGATGAGTGTGCGGTGGGCCCATGGACAGGCGAGGGAGACATAGAGATGGTAGCGTCCCAACTCGGGCTGATATTCGCCATCGGCAGTTATCCAGTTTCGGAACACAGATGCACGGCGTTTAAATTCACCTTTCTTCGACATATTGTCTTTCCATGAAGGTGGTTCTACCTTCTGTATCTTTGCAGAAGCCATTAAAAACTGCTCCTAATTGACTAATTAAGCAAGGAATAGCCTATCGTTCAAGTAAAGAACTATCACACCTCGGTGAAATAGGGGAATGATTCAACTCTATGCTCACTCGCTAATTTTGATTTGACTAGGATATTGTACAAATAGGGACGTGGGCAGCATGCATCAATAGTTCTATTCAGGCACTAACTGAGAAGAATGACTCAGCATTTTTTACACCCCCTTACACCATGTACACCAGGAGGGAGTATAGTCTACAGGTATAGACCCTGATTAAATGAAACTTTGATCAACAATGCCGTCTTCACACAACACTAGCAAAACTCTCTCACAGTTATGACTTAACTGGGGACCACTCATTTTTTAGTCGTTAATAAATGTGTTTATTTGAGTCTGTCTGAAGACTAGAGTCGAGGTTATAGGGTGCAGTGGCGTACCGTGGGTCAAGGCATGAGGGGCACCAGCAGAAATTTTGGGCACATAGTGGGCGCGCGAAGCATGCTCAATAGCAGGTATTTTTAAGGACTGTGCAGGATATGTATCTCATTGATAACACGAGCTGAAATTTTTGATATTTACTGACCTTAAAAAAGGGACATCATAAGCAATATTTGTAGGTCCCAATCATGATAGGTACCTGTCTCACTAAATAAACAATGCGAGTGCGAAGCGCGAGCTGAAATTACTGTACATATTAACTCCAAACAGGGGTCATCTAATGCGAGCGCCAAGCGTGTGCTGGTTGTTTTGGAATTACATCTAAGCACATGAAGCACTTTTTGTTTTGTTGTCATTGTAATCATGAACATGACTCGTAACTCACTAATCAAATATTTTGAGCGCGAAGCGCGAGCTGAAAATTTTTGATATTCAGACCTGAAGAGGAGCACTCTAAGGAATTCATTATAGGAATTCATTAAGACCATACGTATTTCACTAACAAAATGATGCGAACGCGAAGAGTGAGCTGAAAATATATTTGGTGTATATTGACTTGAAAACGGATGTTTTAGTACCATTTAATCTCCTTGAACAGGATTATTTATCTCATTAAACATTATTAGTTGATGGATCATTCGTAGAACTTTTATCGACATTTTTATCGTTTTTTCCTTTTATTTAAACCAAAAACGGTTTAAAACCAAACGTTAAAACCATACAAGGTGCAAAGTTTCAAGCGAAATGTGTTTGGGTGCAATTCTGTACATTTCTCTGGTAGTATCCCGTAATTAGTAACCAACTGGAATAAAATTATTGGAAATGGTTTTTTGACTGATTTGAGTAGGTATGGGTGTCAAAATTTACCAAAAAAAAGTTAGGAGGAATACGGGTTGGGGAAAGTGCTTTTTGTCAAGGTCAAAGGTCAATGACCTTTTTAAATATACTGTATCATGGTATCTCTCAGATAAAATATTACAGGTTGGTGATCATGATGTCAAAATGCACAGATTCTTACAAGAAGATCAAATAAAATCAAATCAAGTCCCTACAATGCTCATTCATCCATGAAATTCAAGGTCAAAGCCTTTCAACGGTCAATGACCTTTTTTACATTATATACCATATACGGTATAATGGTATCTCTGAGATGAAAAGGTGCAGGTTGGTGATGTTGGTGTCAAAATGCAGAGGTTCTTACAGGAAGATCAAATAAAATAGAATTAAGTACACAGAATGCACATTAAACAATAACATTCAAGGTAAAAGCCTTTCAAAGGTCAATGACCTTTTTTACATTATGTATCATACTGTATAATAGTATCTCTGAGATGAAACGGCACAGGTTGGTGATCGTTGTATCAAAATGCACAGATTCTTACAGGAAGGTCTAACAAGATAAAGTTAATCACCTAGAATGCATATTAATCCATAAAGTTCAAGGTCAAAGGTCAATGATATTTTTACATAGGCTATATATCGTATAAAGGTATCTCTGAGATAAAACGCTGCATGTTGGTGATTTTGAAGTAAAAAAACAATTTTTGCAAGAAGATAAAAAGGCTCAAAATAATCATACAGAATAATCCAATATCCAAAGTCAAGGTCAAAAGTTGATAAATATTTATATATCCATGCATGATCCACCCCAAAAAAAAATTAATCCATTATATTCACATTTTATTTGTGAATAATAGAAAGAAAGACAACTATATGTAATGAAAACTTGGAAGTTTCATAATTTTACTCTAAAATAAGGATACAAAATGGCCATGAAAAATATATTTAGGATTGAAAGGTCAATCAACTATGTCAATAACGTCAGGGAATTGAAGTAAATAGGTCGATATAACGTGATTGTGGCATGTAGGTATAGTGATTCTGATGGGGAAAAAGACTGACCTGCGTGGAAAATGAACACAAATTTAATAGTTGAATCCTTGACCAATGATAATGTCAAAATACAAGTTCGAGGTGAATTGATCAAATAGCACTTTTTCTTATTATATATTTTAATGCATTGACAAAAGTGAACAAAAAATCATGTGTGATATAATTTGAAATGGTGACAATGGTGAAGTTACCTAAAGTAGCAGCATTTATATATGTATTTTATAAATCTAAATCAAGGTACTAATTTATCTGTAGCAATAGGTCACTAACCTCAAATGCTACAATCAATACTATAAAACTATAACTTAATCTGTAAATGGAAAGGATATGCCTAACTCTTAAGGCAAGCATCATCCGAGAACATTTTAAAATAAGACAATCATTAGAGCTGCAGCTTTTGTCATAGTAAATGAAGTTAAGTGTCTCAACTTCAGCAAAGAGTAATTGAACTCTTGAGATCCTTCTGACATTTTCAAGACTTTCATCTGGCCCATTCAATGAAAGCCTTACGTTCTGTCAAGGGATATCAGACCAGGATCTATAGTATTACTGATATGTTGCACAGCTTGATTCTCAAGAACTGGAAGTGGTGCTGTAGGAGTTTTGTTAGGCCGATGGATATGTACTTGTAAGCTATAATCTCCTTTTGAATTTCATTGTTATATGCCTTATTTGTGCATGATAACAATCAGTTGTTCTGGACCAAAAACATGATCCTTGTACAAACTGATACCTAGTAGAAATAGCATCATGGGTGACGTACGGCAGACAGCAGATATGAAGTTTTGTCCTGCAGCATTAGCATCTCAAGAGATTCTGGCAGCTCGCAATGAACTGATGAAAGGTAATTATTGATAATACGGGAATTCATCTTTGTTGAAGTTGATATATATGCCATTTACTACATGTATGACAGAAGCTGCAGCTCCAATGATGGCCTTCATTTCATCTTCATCATCATCCCTCTGCTGTTTGGAAATGCTCTCAGATGATGCTAGCTGTGACATGAGAGTTAGACCTATCCTATTCATTTTCAGAAGATTAAGCTGATAGTTTATAGTATTTATTATAGCATTGATGTGAGTGGCCTATCGCTGGAGAGAAAAGACACGACAACCTTGATTTAGATATAATGATGCATTAGATGCTGCTACTTAAGATAAAAATCATTTCAAATTATATACTTGATTTCATTTATTTTTTTCATTGCTTTTGGCAATGCATCGCAGTTTATGAAAAAGTGTTATTTGGTTATCAACCTTTTTTTTTAACTTAATTTCCACTGATATTTTGGAAAGGGCTCATTGACCTCTGACCCCTAAATACATTCTCCGTGGCCTTCATTATTTCAGACTGAAATTATGAAACCTCCATGTTTTCATTTCAAATTAGCCATCGTTATTTACATTATTCAGAAATAAAATATGAACACAGGATAATTTTTTGGGTTATTTTTATGTCATACAGATTATATATTTCCTCTGATCTTGGATTTCAAGGGTGAAAGTTTATTCTTTATACTTATTTTAGTGTTGTTTAATCTTCTTGTACACGTCTTTGCATTTTGGCACCAAGATCACCAACCTGCGGCGTTTTATCTCAGTGATTATTATTATCTAATGTTAAAAAGGACATTGACCTTTGTCCTTGAATATTATGGGTGAATGTGCATTCTCGATGCTTAATTTTATTTTATTTTATCTTTCTGTAAGAATCTGCGTGTTTTGACACCAAGAACACCAACCTGCGCCGTTTTATCTTAGAGATACAATTATATAATGTGGTATATAAAGTATAAAAGGTCATTGACCTTTGGCCTTAAATTTAATGCCTGAATGTGCATTCTAGGTACTTAATTTTATTTTATTTGATCTTCTGGTAAGAATCTGTGCATTTTGACACCATGATCACCAACCTGTGCTTTTTCATCTCAGAGATACCATTATACAGTATGGTATATATAATGTAAAAAGGTCATTGACTTTCGAAAAGCTTTGACCTTGAATTTTATTGGTGAATGTCCATTCTAGGTACTTAAATATATTTTATTTGATCTTCTTGTAAGAATATGTACATTTTGACACCATGATCACCAGTCTGTACCTTATCATCTCAGAGATACCATTATACGGCATGGTATATAATGTAAAAAAGGTCATTGACCTTTGAAAGGCTTTGACCTTGAATTTTATCGGTGAATGTGCTTTCAAGGTAATTCATTTTATTCTATTTGATATTCTGGTAAGAATTTGTGCATTTTGACACCATTATCACCAACCTGCGCCTTTCCATCTCAGAGATACCATTATACAGTATATATGAAAAGGTCATTGACCTTTGACCTTGAAAAAAAAAAACTTTCCCCAACCCGTATTCCTCCTAACTTTTTTTTTTGTAAATGTTGACACCCATACCTACTCAAATCAGTCAAAAAACCATTTCCAATAATTTTATTCCAGATTGGCTCTTTTTGGGTCTAATTTATGGATACTATGGGCAGGTTCGTACACACTAAAAAAACAAACAAACAAACGTATATTTCCCCCAGAACTGGAAAGGATATTGCAGCCCCATCATGACATCAATAGCAACATTGGAACAATTAAAATAAATATGATAGTAACGTTGGAGAAGGTTTACGGTTCACCATGTGTAGTGTAATATGAGGAAGGGAAGGAAATACAGGCAGAAAGATTGAAATAGTAGTTGGATGAAGTGAAGAGATCGAGGTTACTCGACGTTTCGGGCAGGTTGACTGTCCGTCTTCACTAGGAGTGAAGGATGCTAAACCTTCATCCAACTACTACTCAAACCAGGCATCACTATACTCAAGCCATATTCAGCTCATCTCATCTGGTTTACAGTCCTTTTCAGGACTTCACTCACTTTCAAGAAAAGAATACTTCTAATTTCCTCTTTTCATCCTTTCTCGTCTTTCCACTGATTTCAATGTTTCTGCCATTTCCTTCCATTCTTCATATTACACATGGTGAACCGTAAACCCTCTCCACGTTATAAACTTCACCATGCAAACCTACAAAGATCATTGTGATAGTAGATCAAAGTCCCGGGATCAAAGTTTACCCGTGCGTGCAGAAATCAGCATTATAGCCCATTGCCAGACGGTGATGATCTTGGTATGTCACATGATTTTGCAGTTTCGCTTGTTCGACCATAACTTAAATATGTAATATGCTTTTTGGAACCTCCTCGAAAATACTAATGTTTTGCGTTTCGGCCTCAAGAGACGTGTATCAATCATATATTATTCTTAATGTCGGGCACCGACCTTTTAACATCCGAAAGACGTGACCAGGTTCCGAACCTCGAACCTCTCCATCAATTTGTAACTTCCCAAATGTAGCCTGGATTACAATAATGTCCAAATGAGGGCGAGAAGTCTCCCTTTCACAAGAGTACACAACAAATGGAAATTATTGAAAACCACTTGTTAAAGCTATATTATTGAGAAAAAATATACAAATTCAATATCAATTTATCGATTTTAAACGAAACCAAATTTAGACGTATTCATTACAATAAGATTAATCATTTGAAAATCTTTCATACCCAGAAATACTCAGGGCAAATTCATATACAAAGTGCAAATACTCAAGCCCCTTTAATCCGGGGTCATCCGTGTACAGTCCAGGGGCCCGTAACACAAAGATTAGCAATGATCGTAGAACATTTTTCTACGATTGATTCCATTGACTACAATGTACAATCAATCGTGAAAATCAAGCGTAATATACGATCAATTGCTAACCTTTGTGTTACGGGACCCCGGATTACCGTGTACACACCGGCTACTCATCCGGCACCATCCTTGCATGTACCGGCATACCGGGAGAAAAATTGAACCTGTTCAATTTTTCATCCCGGAGTACACGGACGGAAAATCATCTACGTTCATCCTTGTACCCACCTTGTACTGTTGTCAGTACATGCATGTAGCTACCGAATGCACCCGGGAGGCTCCTTGCAAGAACCGGGAGTTCCTTACTAATATACTGGCTTTATCCGGGGTCGAAAATTGTCCATTGTTTGTGTTTATGCTGACACTTGTTTAATGTACATTTTGTACATATTTGTAGTCGATATATCTGTTTATTATGTATTCTCCTTTGTCATTTTATACATTTAGATCTATATCTTAATTAGAGGTATATAGGGCCCCACTCAGTGGCGTACCGTGGGTCACGGCATTGGGGGGGCACCAGCAAAAATTTTGAGTCACCTGGTGAGCGCGCGAAGCGCGCTCAGTTGCTAGGTATGCTGACCTAATAGAGACATTTAAGGACAGTGTCATTAAACGGATATGTATGTCACTGATCACATAATGCGAGCGCGAAGCGCGAGCTGAAAATTTTTGATATTCAGACCTAAAAAGGGACATTATAAGCACATTTTTGTAATCATGATTAACATGCGCATCTCACTAATCAAATATTGCGAACGCGAAGCGCGAGCTGAAAATTTAGGAAATACAGATCTGAAGAGGGACATTTTAAGGCTTGTTTGTAGGAATTCACGAAGACCATACGTATTTCACTAACCAAATGAAGCGAGCGCGAAGCGCGAGCTGAAATTTTTGTATAAATTGACCCCAAACAGTTGCTAGGTATGCTGACCTAATAGAGACATTTAAGGACAGTGTCATTATATATCATCATATGTATGTCACTGATCACATAATGCGAGCGCGAAGCGCAAGCTGAACATTTTTGATATTCAGACCTAAAAAGGGACATTATAAGCAAATTTTTGTAATCATGATTCCTGTCTCGCTAAACAAACAATGCGAGCGTGAAGCGCGAGCTGAAATTTTTGTATATATTGACCCCAAACGGACATTTTAAGGACTATATTTTAGGAATCTATTAAGAGTATACATATCTCATCATAGTAATCTAATGCGAGTGTCAAGCGCTTGCTGATTTTGTTAGAATTATATGCATCCAAACACATAAAGCACTTGTAGTCATTGTAATCATGATTAACATGCGCATCTCACTAATCAAATATTGCGAACGCGAAGCGCGAGCTGAAAATTTAGGAAATTCAGACCTGAAGAGGGACATTTTAAGGCTTGTTTGTAGGAATTCACGAAGACCATACGTATTTCACTAACCAAATGAAGCGAGCGCGAAGCGCGAGCTGAAATTTTTGTATAAATTGACCCCAAACATGAATATTTTAAGGACTATTTTTTTTAAGAATCCATTAAGAGTACACATATCTCACCATAGTCATCTAATGCGAGTGCCAAGCGCATGCTGATTTTGTTAGAATTACACCTAAATACTGGAAGTGAGCCCAAAATTTGTGACATTCCAACCTGAAAACTGAACATTCTAAGCACTCTTGTAACCATGAAAAAGTTGAGTATTTTACTAAACAATAACTCATGCAAGCGCAAAGCACGAGCCCAAAATTTTGTGATTTTCTAACCTGAAATGTATTATGGTTTACTTAAAAAAAGGCATTTATAAACACTATGTTTGTTAATACCTATTTCACTCAGTTTTTTTTTCTTATCTACTATATCTGAATTTGAATTGTTTTCTGCATTTTCTTTCTGTATGTTAGTTATTTTTTATGTCAACAGGACCATGTTGAAAAACATGTATATATTATCTGAACATGTTTATCCTGTTTTTTTTAATAAATAAAATAAATTTCATTTTGAAAAAGGGCACATTTCATTTTGAAAAAGGGTATTTTTCATTTTGAAAAAACTGCTTTTTTACCTACGGGGATTTTTTTTTTTTGGGGGGGGGGCAAGTGCCCCCTACCCCCCTGGTCTAGACTGAAGACTAGACTCCAAAGACTATGTCTGTGTCAAATAGAGCCAGCCACAGTGAATAATGAATATCGTCTCAATTCTTCAGACTCTGAATTATGCACAATGAGAATTGCGAAACCAAAGGTCTGTGCTCGCAGACTAGAAGTGAGCAATCCAATTTCTTGAAGAGAAAAATCTAGAACTATTCCCAGCCGAGTCAGGACCCCGGGGTCAGGACTTACATTGCATGAGTCGTACAAGCATATACGAGAAAAATATTTCTGCAATATCGCAAAGAGATGTCACCCAATACAATAATAAATCATCTTTTCATGATCAATGAGCATATATAGCATGAACCCGTAGGAATCAATAAATGGCTGGATTTCTCTCATTAGGGCATCGCATCATGCATCATTGTAAAATGCATTACTTCTATGATTTGTATTTCCTGCCTATGGTTGAGCTCATAACTTTCTGGAATTCCCCAGTAATAAACATATACATAACAAAATGAGAAATTGTTGTTAAACGCTCAGCCTACATCAAGGGTACGTGGAATTATCAGTACGATGGGAATAATCATGATAATAGGAATTCATCCGCCAAAATAAATAATTTTGCCATGTTTAGGCATCTAACTATCTCTGATACAGTATGACAAATGTCCCTGTACAATAATGCGCGATTATTATTGATTTAAAGAAACACGTAATGAGGTGGTTGGAACATATTTCAGCAAACGTCTGCAAAAGAGAATATAAACGAAATGATTACTGCTGTTATTCAGTATTATGATATGCGTTATAAGAGACACACCCATTATATATATTACGAAGATAAGGCCTTATTTTGATATTTCAAATCATATTTGCGTACTCGACTGAAACATGGCTAGTAGTAGAGCCACTAGCAGAAGCTACGAGGTTCTGGGAAACTTTTCGATCGGTGAGGATAGAGAATATCACAATGATTTGAGTCAACGACGCTTCCTCGTCGAACCGGACGATGATTGTCCTAATTTCGATCTCATGCACGGGCTTTCAGAGTACACAGACAGGAAACCATCTGGTATCGAACCGACGTCGATGAACCCCATGCTGGACTGGCTTCGTGATCATCGAGACGAGCTCATCGACAAGAAGATTTTAAAGTCGGAGGGTTCATCAAGAAAGTAAGAAAACGAAAACTCTGGGAGTCTGATGATGCGCCTTTCGGTTTCATTTACCCCCTATATTTTTTCTCTTCTCACGCACCGAGCCGCCCCACCGCAAGTATACAAAACATTTTTATAAGAATGACTTTCACTTTTCCCAATTAGTCCAGGATAGGCCCCATAGACAAGGGGTCGAACCTTGTTTTTTTTAGATATACAATGTTTTTTTATGGTTTCTTATCAATTCGAGGGTGCTGATTCCGAATCTGAATGATGCCACTCTTGTAACCTTGAGCATTTTCCGCAAATTGGCAAAATCCAATATGGCCGCCAAAATATGCAAATTACCCATGAAAATCATAAAATTGCCCACACATTAGCTATAAAATACATGTAGTTGTTGTGCAGAAGTGAAATACCAATTGGAAAAGCGATATTTGACAAAATATTTATTTTATTGATATTCAAAATGGCCGCCATAACCCCTGTATACTTTATTATGTAGAATATGAATGGGGAAAAATATTTTTTCAAACAAGAGCACTATTATTGCATGTGATTGTGACCTGCGAGTGGACTACTGTCTGAAAACATGACTATTAACAAAACTATGTCATTTGTATACTATCTAATGTGATAAATGCTGTATTATGATATTCAAAATGGCTGTCATAGACCCCTTATACTGTGTACAATATATAAAAGGGGACAAATAATTTTCACAACCTTTGAATTTGTTTGACTTTAAAATGCCAATAACTGCGAAATATTGGTGTAACACTGTCTGACAACAAGGATTTCTAACGAAACATATCATTTCCCTTGCTATTTCGGTAATTATGCTGCATGTTGACATTCAAAATGGCTGCCATAGGCCCTATCTGTATTATGAACAAAGCGAATGAAGAAACTAATTTTCACAAGAGTAAAAACAATAAAATGAATGTAATTGTAATCTACGAGTGAAATATTGTCTAAAAACATGTTTTCTGGCGAAACATATCATTTCCTTTTTCATGCATGAGATAAATGCTGTATTGTAAAATTCAAAATGGCCCCTTTGGGCCCTTACAGTATTATCTAAAATGTAAATGGGGACAAATACTTTTGAAAGAATTAGGATTTGCCTGACTATGAAATCCATATAATTCTGTTGTATAAGGAAAATATTGTTTGAAGACGTGATTTTTTTAATGAAATATAACATTTCCTCTCCCATGTAGGTGATAAATACTGTATTTGACTTTCAAAACGGCCGCACAAGCCCCTACAAATTCTGTAACATGCGTATAGGGAAACTAATCATCACCAGAATGAGAACAAAAAACGCACGTAACTATATGTATGGGTAAAATTTGGTCTTGAACATGATTTCTGACTAAATACATCACATAATGGTTGAGAAGGTAATAAAGGCCTTACTTTGAAATTCAAAATTGCTGCCATAGCCCAAAGTAGTATGTACATTGTAACTGGGGACAGAGAATTTTGACAAAATTTTTACTATGAAAATGGCTTAATTTTGATGTAAGTGTTAAGTATTGTCTAAACCCAATGATTTCTAACGAAATATATCATAGCTTGTGTCATAAAGGTGATGAATGCGGTTCCATGACAATTGCTCCGCCGACATTTGCTCCGCCGACAATTGCTACGCAAAATACGACAACTGCTCCGCCGACAATTGCTCCGGACAGTTGCTCCGCCGACAGATGCTCCGTCGACACTTGCTCCGCCGATATGTGCTCCGTCGACACTTGCTCCGCCGATATTTGCTCCGCCGATATTTGCTCCGCCGACATCTGCTCCGCCGACATCTGCTCCGCCGAAAATTGCTCCGCCGACAATTGCTCCGCCGATAATTGCTCCGCCGACATCTGCTCCGATTATACGACAATTGCTCCGCCGATATTTGCTCCGCCGAAAATTGCTCCGATTATACGACAATTGCTCCGCCGATATTTGCTCCGCCGACATCTGCTCCGCCGATAATTGCTCCGCCGACATCTGCTCCGCCGTAAATTGCTCCGATAATGCGACAATTATTTATTCATTTTTGTATTCGTACTTTCATACGCATAACAATTGTAGCACAGGCTGAAGGCGTCAATTTACCATGGAGCATAGCTCCATGAATTTACAAAGTAAACTTAAACTATCATGCTTGCATGATATATTACATGTCATACACAGGGGCCGCGGAACGGTTTTCAAAGTGAGGGCTGAGTCAAAAGTGGGGGGCTGTCCATGCTAAAAATCACAATCATATGGTCATTCTTACGTTTTTGTACACGGCTTTGGAAAATTGGGGGGCTAAAGCCCCCTGGCTCCGCGGCCCCTGATATATGCATATAGAAAGAAATAGAAAAAAGGGGTAAGCACAAAGGAGGGAGAGATATTCTTAATGCTTATTCATGGTGGGGGGGGGAGCATTTGTTTAAGTTTTATCACGTGCCTGGCGATTGAAAAAAAAAAAAAAACGCGTTTTCATGTAATTATTATAACCATATAGCTCCATGTTATAACAGTAGAAACAAATTAGACATACCCCATTCTTAGCGTCAAAATCGCTCAGACTGGCGAAATATGCTCCGAAGTGGAGACATTTGCTCCAGGTGAAATTCAACGGTATACCCCACCTTATTTTGTCGAAAACCTGTACTGTAGTCACGCAAAATGTTTACTGTCGGCAAATTTTGTGCCACACAAACATGACCAAGACATTCAGTAAGTAAAAATTAATATTCAAGAAAATACCAACTTGTGAAAGGCTACATGTCGTGTCACCTTCTCGACACACCCCTCCACTCTGGTTTCCATATCCTCTCGTACACACAGTGCTCTCAGTCTGGTCTCCACATCCACATCATGTCATACACACCGTAGGTTTTTAGATTATGATAATACTGTATATAATAGTGAGTTGCTTTTTTGTTTTAAGTTGATCATGATTGTTTTCTTCACTGATAGAAAAAGGATAATTAAATTTTTAAAAATAATCCAAAAATAAAATCCATATGTTCTGTTTTATATAGTTATTAGTCAAGGTTACTTTAATTCGCATTAGTTCTCATTGTTTATACGTTCTAATTCTTATGCATTATTCCGATTGATATTGTACTTTAAATTTGACTATGTATTGTTACTTTGATTATGTTGTGCTTTGTGAACGGAAAATGAATAAATCTTAATCTAAATCTAAATATGGTCCGCCAATAGTCGAATTATATTCATTATGATGTTATAATGTAAGTAACAATTTGTTGTTGATGGGGGATATAATTTTACACGTAGTTTCAAAAAATAAAAAAAATCAATCAAACAAGATTTTCTTCAATAAATGATATACCTTCATGTGGGCCGCCTATGTATTTTCCAAGAATGAACTATATGAGAAGAAAACGTGTGTTCATGTACTTATTATCATTATCATTGTACCACCATTATCATCATCAGCATCATTATCAGCATCTTCATCATCACCATCATTATCATTGTCGTCGTCGTTTTGCTTATGCGGAAATCAAACAAAAATGATTGTGAAAAGGGTTATGGAGGGAAAGAGAGAGAGAGAGAGAGAGAGAGAAAGAGGGGGAGTGAGTGAGAGCTTGAGGAAAAAAGGAGGTGTATGACTTATTATTTCTGAATATCGCGAATTCTGTTTATTCATGGGATTGAAATAGAAGGATAAACTTAACAAGTTCTTGTCATTATCATTTTTTTATTTGATTTACTGATCAGAACATGAGGTAAATGAAATCATGAAGACTGTACGTTCTCGACAGTTTTATTAACGTTTTCCAACCAAAACTACACTTTAATGACTGCAAACACCTTCATTTTCACACACTCGCAACTATGGACACAGTATACATGTAATTGAGAGTAGTGTCATTTTCAAAACCTTTCTTAGCTGCAAGGAATACTGATTGTCATTTCCACAATGTGCATCTGAATGCACAATGCCTGTGTTTCTAACATGTACCCAAATTACCAAATTTAAAGAACGCATGTTAAGATCTAATGAATCAGCAAAATAATCCACATTCTCTCATGATCAGCAGGCATAACAGCCTATATACTCTTCAATACTTCAATTACAGTTTGTCGAAAGAAATAACACAAAGAAAATAAATATATAGAATAATTGTAACTCTGGTAAATATATCAAAAATATTCAATTAACGCATCGTGCTCTCATTTCTTTTACGAGATATCTCCCCCCCCCAGATATGCTTCATGTTTACAATTTAAAAAAGGCGTATAAATGTCCCCTTTCCATGTCAATAACAGCTCGTGCTTTGTGCTCGCATTATAAATTCAGTGAGATGCGTATTGGGTTTCATGAATTTGTAACTATATTATTGCTGGTATATTATTGTCTTTTAAAAATAACATTATTTGTTTAGACGTAATGAGAGAGATACTGTACATACATATATTCATTTATTATAATATATTTATATTGTCGCTATTGCACATAATAGAACAAAAATACAACCGAAGTCTAGTTTTATAGTAACTCACCAGTAGCGTAATGAGCCAACACCAAAAAATGGAGGGGGCGAGACAAGGATGACATTTATTTCCTTTCCTTTATTCTTTTTTTTTCATTGGTAGGGAGAATGGGGGGATCCGTGACCCCTAGCACGCCCCTCCCCCATCTGTACGCCAGTGATGATCATACTTTCGTTTGAAACAAACTGAAGGAAAAAAAAGTGCAAGGGTAGATAAGGCCGAAGACGTAAATACAAATTATTGATAAAAATATTAATATTTATAATACTGATAAATATACAATAAATCAAGCGGTCACCAATAAAAATAAACAACGTGAAAAAACAAAACGAGAAAGAGAGAGAGAGAGAGCCCGCACGAATGTATGGTGTATAAGTTGCTGGAAAGCAGAAGAGATATTGTGTCCAGCACCCCCCCCCCCCAATTCTCTCCCCGCTCAAGACCGGAGTGAAACCAATGATAATAATATAATATAATAAAACAAAAATCCAGATTCACAATTTCGATGGGGAGTGTGTCATTCCCCTTCTCCGTTACAATTTGTCAAGTGCATGTGGCAGCGGCAGGGAGAACAATTTGTTTTGTTTTTTAAGCAGAAAGCTGTGATGATAGGGGGAGAATAAAATAAATAAAACATTAACGAATAACAAGAACAAAACAACGACAAAACAATTTGTATCAGGATGAATTTCTTATCATTTAACATAGACCAACTTGGAGAAATAAGATGTTCATGCATTTGTCGTATAATCGGAGCAGATGTCGGCGGAGCAATTGTCGCGGAGCAATTGTCGTATAATCGGAGCAATTTTTGGCGGAGCAATTATCGGCGGAGCAATTGTCGGCGGAGCAATTTTCGGCGGAGCAGATGTCGGCGGAGCACATGTCGGCGGAGCAAATATCGGCGGAGCAAATATCGGCGGAGCAAGTGTCGACGGAGCACATATCGGCGGAGCAAGTGTCGACGGAGCAACTGTCGGCGGAGCAATTGTCCGGAGCAATTGTCGGCGGAGCAATTGTCTTATTTTGCGTAGCAATTGTCGGCGGAGCAGATGTCAGCGGAGCAATTGTCGGGTCACCGATGAATGCAGCCTTTTAAAAATGAAAAATGGCCGCCATAGTCCCTTATCTTAATATGTAAAATTTGAATGGGGAAAGATAATTTCCACAAAGAAACATATTGCAGCCATTTTGAAATTTAAATATAGCATTTATCACCTAAATAACATAAGAAATGATATATTTGGTTAGAAATCATATTTTCAGACGATATTTCACTCACACATGCGACACCATTTAGTCAAGCAAAGCCAAATTCTGTTAAAATTATATGTTCCCATTCACAAAGTACATAATAGGCCTACCGTTAGGGCCTGTAGCGGCCATTTTGACTTTCAAAATACATTATTTATCACCTACCTGGCAGAATGAATGATATATCTTGTTAAAAATTATGTTTTCAGACAATATTTTACTCTTAAATCACAATTATATGCATGTTATGGTGCTGACTCCTGTGAAAATTGGTTTCCCAGATCGATTGTACATAATACAGTCAATGTCTTTTGGCGGCCATTTTGAAAGTCAAAATACAATATTTAACACAAATATGAAATCCGAATAATATATTTCGTTGCAAATTATATTTGAAGACAGTATTCCACTAATTTACCACAAAAAATACGTTTTAGTGCTCACCTTGTGATTGTTTTTGTCCTCTCTCACATCGTAGATCATAATTTTAGGGCCTTTGGCGGCCATATTAAATATCAAAATACAGGGTTTATCACATACATGGCATGTTAAATAATAAATTTCGTTAACAGTAATGTTTTTAGTCAGTATTCCACTCGTTTATCTTAACAAAATGCATTTTAGTGCTCACTCTTGTGATTTTTTTGTGTCACCATTCACATTGTACATAATAGTGTTAGGGCTTTTGGAGGCCATTTTGAATATCAAAATACAGGATTTATCACATAAGTGACATAACAAATGATAAATATCGTTAGCAAACATGTTTTCAGACATTGCTTCACTCATAGATCATAATTACTTGCATTTCAGTGCTCAATTTTGTAAAAATGTATTTTCCCCATTCATATTGTACAGGGGTCTATGATGGCGGCCATTTTGATATCAAGAAAATAAATATTTTGACAAAAATCATTTTTCAGATATTATTTCACTCCAGCAGCACAATTGCATGTACTTTATAGCCAATGTGTGGACAATTTTATGATTTTCATGGGTAATTTGAATATTTTGGCGGCCATATTGGATTTTGCCAATTTGCAGAAAATGCTCAAGGTTACACGAGTGGCATCATTCAGATTCGGAATCAGCACCCTCGAATTGACAAGAAACCATCAAAAAACATTGTATATATAAAAAAACAAGGTTCGACCCCTTCTATCCTGGACTAAATCCCCCAAATAAGAAACTGACATTTAGGAAATATGCAGAAATTCCAAATACCCACATTAAATGATTTTTAAAAATAACAAAATAAAGTTTGAAAATGTTTGACAACATGAAGGCTGATGTGACAATTGGTCCACATACAGTTCAAAGGGGTACTCCGGTCTGAAAATATTTATATCTTGATATATAAAGTAAAATTCACAGGGCAAAGTGATGAAAATTTCATACAAATTTGATAACAAATAACGAAGTTATTGAATTTAAAAGTTTATCAATATTTTGTGGAATAGTTATATGCACGTCATCATAAATATTCATTAGATCGGCTGATGATTATACATCCCCACTTTCCTTTTTTCCTTATTTTATTACATGAAATCATAATAGTTTCATGTTTTTCATACATGTGTGAATAATATGTCTACTTTATAATGAAATAAGTTGCAGCAATGAATATCTAATGCACTAAATCAGTCGTCAATCCAATTTTTTTCAGTTCTTGGTAAAAAATTTGAATAAACCTGATTTCATATAATAAAATACAAAAGAACAAGTGGGGATATGACATCATCGATTGCTCATTGAATATTCATGAGGACATGCCTAGAACTGTTTCACCGGAATAATGCAAATCTTAAAAATGCCATAACTTTGCTATTCCTTTTCCGATTTTGATCAAATTTTCAGTGTTTTGTTTGTGTGATATTTCGTTATCTGTTTACTTTTCAGCCTGGAGTACCTGAGTAATAAGTTGCTGGTAGGTCTAATGAAAATATTAATAACTGTGAATATATACACCAAATGTTTTACTTTTCCTTTTTTTCCTTTTTTTTTGCATCATTGTGCAAGAATAACGCGGATTGTGGAAGTTTTAGGTTGTTGTTTTTTGTTTATTTTTACAGAGTCATAATTTTGTTCAATGTAATGACTTTGTTGCCCACACAGTACAAATCGTGTAATACGAGGACATAATTAGATAAGTTTTTATCTTGTCTACTAACAAATGACCCTAGACATACAGATTATTATATTTCTGGTAACGTCACTTCACCTTGGAAGGGGGGGGGGGTAACCAACATTCTTTGAAAGATCAAAATTAGGCTTTAACAACAGATTTACACATCGTACACTGTTAAAGAAAACCTGATTTTACAGGGGGGAAAACAAGATTTTGCAGAAAAGCATGCAATAACAGAATCATTCTGTCAATTCATAAAAGAGGAATTTTTTATACAATTTAACAGAACAGGTCTGTTTAAAAAGGGGAAAATTGTGTTTTATTTAAGGAAATTTGTAAGGTTCCAAAATACACCAAATACCAATTTCCTGTACTTTTACATGATATAATGTAAGATTACGCAATCTGGTAAGATTACAGGTGTTCTCGAGACCTTGCTGCAGGAACTTCTTTTATTTTAAGGATACAATTTCTAACAGTGTATAGGCCTTCAAGGGGGAGCATATTACCCCTGTTTTTTTTTTCTTTTTCATATAGGCTTGAAATAGATTTCGTAGGTCGTAGAGGATTTTTCTGTCGCCTCCTCCGTGCTGCATCGAGTGCCGACAAACTTGAAATGCTTGTAACACTTTGTAACGGAACCTACTACATCGAGCACGTGAAAGATAACAAAGAAACTGCAAAGCAAATAGAAATGGGTTTTGCTGGCAAGAAATTTGCCCAATACATCACAAGTTGTAAGTGTTACTCCTTTTTATTTCTTTTATAGTATTAGCACATGCGCTCTCCTGTGGTTTTATTTCATGCCATCATAGTTACTATTACCTCGTAAAATTGAACTGTTTGATGTATGAAATGTTTAGAATATTAGGCGTATATCAATGAGTTGGACTACATTTGAAAATATCAAGCCTATGAACAGCAAGTATTGAAAGATTAATGCATAATACTAAAATTGTTCTCGCTGAATATAAGGATTTAATTCTTCGTCTGATAAAAAAAGAGAAGGCCATATATCATAAAATTCATGTATAAGAGATGCAATCTACGATATGATATTTATGGATATAAATGACCAAAAATAAAAGTATTTTCCCGACCACCCCCAAAGGTATTATAAGCAACTTTTGTCATTTAAAAATGAGGATCCAATCTTCAAGATGTAGTGAGTTTTTCTTTTTAATTTACGACAAACAATTTTATGATAGATATCTAAAGTGAAAATGAAAGCTCCAAATTCAAATTATATCAAAGGACATCCAAAACGTTTCACAACCAAAAAAAAAGGGAGAAAAAGAACGAAAACGATGGATAAAGAGGTAAAATATCATAGCAATGTTTTTAATATCATGTCAAAATATACCACAATATCATCTTTTCGTATAAAAATGTCATTTTTTTGTTCGCTCGCTTCGATCACTCAACTTTTTAGAAGTTTCCCCACATACATCATGTCTGGCCCCGTCAAACATAGGATTCGTCACACACGTCACGATGACTACTGGCCCCTATTATTATATGGATAGAAATAAGTATATTCGTTCTATTTGAAGCATATTCTTAGGTAGTTTTGTTTGATTTTACGAAGCTGACGGGAGCGAGCCCGACATCAACGAACCGGTGAATGCATATAGCGAATACGTAGCAGTACGGCGATCACCGCATCATTCTCAGTACCGAAGTTCAGGCAGAACGAAAGGACTCGGCTCAGAGACCTCCAGAGAACTATGTCTGCATTAAGACCAGAAGGGATGATCTTGTAGGAAAACCGTTGACTAATTTTAACAGGTCGGGTTGAATTTCCTACCCCCCCCCCTCCCATCTTTGTACATTCTTTTCCCCTTTTCATTCTCTCTCTCTCTCTCCTCATCTCTCTCTCTCTCTGTATCTTATCCTCTTTGTTCATCCCTGCCTCTCGTCTCCTTTCTTTGCCTTTAACATCTTTTATAATATTTATAAAATTATTTCGGAGGTTTCTTTAATACGCCCTATCATCGAGAGATAAAGAAAAACGCTCTTATTCAACCTATAAAATTGCTGAATTTTTTTCTGTGAAAAGGAAAAGAGAAAATACCAAGTTCCCTGATTCAGCGATTGATCAACGGTAACCTAAATGGGACAAGATAATCTTTCCTCTTCGGAAACCGGGTTGGGTGGGTACCTGTTGAGCGCCCAATTGTCAAAAGAGTAGTATATTTTGATTTCACAACCTTATATCAATTATCACGAATTTCCTTAAATAGCATGCTAATTTGATTTTTCATTCCCCAAATCAATACGAAAATTAATTATTCAGTTTTATATTACTCTCTCCCTGTTTTGTATTTTTGTTGTTGTTTAGAAAATGGTCCACCTTATCCAAAAATCAAGTAAGGCCCTAAACCTTTTTGCTCATCACGCTATATTGACACCAGACGTTATCTCTTGATTATTCAGGTACAAGACGTTGCAGTGGTGGTCACAGGCCTACATGGCCGGCATTCCTGAAGTGATCTGTGGGATGAGAAATGATAGCCAGCGAATTATAACATCAGTCAAAAACATGAAGACCAATCTAATGTCTTTGAAATCAGAGGTATATCGTGCTTTGTTCTTATTTTACACATTTCATATTCTCACTCCATCATCTATCGCATGTACATAGATGCATGGGCGGAAATCCCAGGGGGGACAGCTAGGGGGACGTGTCCCCCTACTCAAAATAGTAGGGGGGACACAATATCAAATGCCCCCTACTATTTTTTTGGCTTTTATGATGGTAAGAAATACATCATTCAAAACCGAAATAAAACATGCATTTTAGGACGAGATGACCTTTGGGATGATAACCTTTTTTTTACTTCTCAAATTTATTTTCGTCCAAATGACCTTAATTTTGGGTGATAACCTTTTCATGTTTTATTGTTTTTTTGCGCTTGTCAAAATTTCCAGCCCCTTGCCCCCTAACTTTTGGGAGAGATTTCCGCCCCTGCATGGATGTCAAATGGGGCGCCGTAAGATTATAGAGCCAATAATAGGGTCTTAATTGAATCCAGCTTGCAGGGGCCACCGAACGGTCTTGAAGGGGGGGGGGGGGGCTGACAATGCAAAAAAAAAAATCACAAGCAGAGTCCCGTAACACAAAGGTTGGCGATTAATCGTACGCTTGATTTTTTACGATTAATTTTACATTGTATTAAATGCAATCAATCGTAGAAAAATTTTGTACGATGTTTGCTAAGTTTTGTGTTACGGGTCGCAGATGGTGATTTTTAACGTGTTTTTGTTTTGTTTTGCTGTCCCTGGCTTGCTACACAAACAGCAACACTGCCGTTCTTCAATTATTTTGGATATGATATAGTTGGGCTTGCCGCGCTAAAGTGCAACCTATACCCCGGTAACTGAACTCTGAAATTCTGACCACGCGGAGACATGTGAACAGTTTTTGTATTCTATATTTTTTGGGGACAAAGGATTACAAACAGTTATTTACAGAGTTGGGTTCATACATCATCTCGTTCAATCCATGTTCGAAATGTTGATCTAACTTTCTAACACTGGTTATTCTTTAATTTGCCATTTTTAAATGGTGGTAATATGTAAATCTTTGAAGTATAGTCAGGGCCGTAGCCAGAAGCCTTTTTTTTTTTGGGGGGGGGGGGGGTGTATGAGCTAAATTAGGTACGAGAGCGCAAACGTGTGCGCTTGTGCCCACATGCAGGGAGAGCCTGATGGGGGATTTGCCCCCCAGTGGCGTACCGTGGGTCACGGCATTGGGGGCACCGGCCAAAATTTTGAGTCACTTAGTGGGCGCGCGAAGCACGCTGAAAAGCCGGGTATACTGACCTAATAGAGATATTTTAAGGACTGTGCCATTGAAATGATATATGTATTTTACTGATCAAATAACGCGAGTGCGAAGCGCGAGCTGAAAATTTTTGATATACAGACTTTAAAAAGGGACATTATAAGCATTTTTTATTAGTGATATGCATTTATCTCCTATAAAATAAATTCATAAACTGCATTGTACCCTGAACTCGCCAAACAGAATTGACTAATCGGGATCCTTATTTCAAAATATGGCATATCCTAAGACTCCTAAGTCCTGATAGTGATTGGAATACAATTCACATGTACATACTTATGTCATGTATGTAGGCACACTCATGAATAGGGCTCTATTACAAACATGACAAACAGGCACATGTATGATCACACCACTCAAGAAAGTCAAGTGGTTGATTACAGATCCCCAGATCTATGGCTCAGATGCCCCCTCCCTTTAACGAATCATTCTAAAACAAAAGAATGGACTTCCACATAACAATTTCATTGATCTACACACACCCACGCCCACACAAACATATATATTACCCAAGAAAGCTGGCCCAGGTGGTCATCCTGAAACAAAAGAAACCAAAAAGCACTTGAAGGGTCAATAGTCAAAATTAATTAACTTTTAACCTTACCAGAATATTTGATATTCCGATCTGAAAAGGGTGAATAAAGCACTATTTCAAGCAAATTTTAATTAACCTCAAGTGTAGAGAGAGAGCTTACCAGAAGACACCTGAAGGATTAGTAGTCCAAGTTCATTACACACCTGTTTTCAGAGTGGAGAGTGTTTAACACCCCTGTTTCAAGAGTACAGGATGTTTACCTGAAGGGTGATATAACCAGGAGGATTAGTGTTTAAGGATTGGGGATTTAATTTCTTATGTATTCCATAAAAAAACAAATCATTGGGGCCCAATCATGCTGCTTTGACCCTGAAATAAATCCAAAGAAGTTCATTTTATGTTATAATTGTGTACATTATTTTTCAACTTCATAGTTGTCATGGACAGTGGCGGATCCAAGGAGGCATTTCCTGCCCGTGCCCCCTTTTGATAGTCATACTCAATATTTTTAATGTAAATATATCGTTCATAATACACAAGCGCACCCCCCCCCCTTGAGAGTCACAGCAAGTATTTATAATGGGAATATGTCGTTCATACACAAGTGAGGACCCTTTTTTTGGCTTTTCAAATTTTACGCGGGAAAATGTGACCCTCCTTTTTGGAAAATCATGGGGATCCGCCCCTGGACATGGAATATCTTTTTCATTTTAGCCATGAAATGGTTGAATGATATGCCTGTAGTCAAAGATATATTCCCCTTCATGCATCGTCCGTTTATTATTTTGTTTGTAGGGACTTTGGGAGCCCGGATTGTGTGTGAAGAAGTTCGAGTCGTATCTCTCCGAAATAAAACGATTGGTTCAAGATGATGATCCACGGTAGGTCATTCACAATATTACCATCTTCAATTTGAGGCCATTGTTTGAAATATCTTATTTAGTTTTATTGGGTCTGTAGATGCATGGGGCTTTTTGGTCAGTTGATTTTATAGATATTACCTGTATCGAACAAATTAAATAACAGAAGGAATACTTTTCTGTTATTTTTGCTTTCTCATTCGAGACAACGGTGGCCAATGCTTGGAGTCTACTGGGCCGGCGCCAGTTGGTGCCAGTTCACGTCAATTCAAAGCGGCTACTGACTTGCAGTGGCTCAAACTACGCAAAAATTGGATTTGGCGCGGCGAAAACGAAATTTTCGTCTCACCAAATCCAATTTTTGGCGCTTTTACATGCACGCGCCACCATATAAGCCAGTTGAGAGGCAGTTTGAGCCACTGCATGCCAATATAATTTTAACTTCAATTTCAAATAGAAAGAATATCACTTCTTGAAAAAAAAGAAGACACGCTGCACAAGAGTTTTAGAGGGGGGGGGGGGAATAAATGCTATGCCCAATTATATCAGTGCGAGTGTATTGCATTATACCGTTGTAACCTAATATGAGAAAGACCTGCATTTTCTCTGTTCTACAGCGCTGTGTACCGCCTTCAGTTGCCCGAGATTGAGAAGGGAAGGGGTATGAAGGACAGACTACAATACAGAAGATTCCATCTGCTTGGAAAAAAAGAAGATGATTACGTCATCCTCCCAGAGGAGTATATCAAAGAAGTCCTGAACTTGGAGGAATAAGAAGTAGTAATGGTAAAATGACCCCATTTAACGTGATAATGACCCGAATAATGCTCAACAATCGATCGAAATTCATTATAAAATATTTTCAAATATTACTCATATGGCATGTATCAGTCAAACATATTAGACTTATAATGATCTAGGCTATATATATATACATACAATATTTTGAAATTCTTACTAATCTCTGAAATTTGAAATAATAATCATGCACCATTTGAGTATTGATATTAATTTAATATCTACTTATATCTTACAAAAGTGACGGTCTGTATGATACCTTTTGGTCTATGAACAACATAATAAGAGTTTGCACACTTTGTTTATTCGTCAATTCTCGGTTATGCTATCGAATATAAACTCAGCAATGATTTTTTTTTGTGTGGAAATGAATAGAATTTGAATTTACGCTATTCCAAACTTTCGATTTGTAAGTGAAATGGCCATTGAACACTTGGCATAAAAATGAATTCATGACATTAGAATTAGCGAAAATTTGTTGTCATAAAATTGTAATAGTTAAGTTGGCTTGTATATTTTGCTGTCTTTTTTATAGATACACACGGAGCATAAGTTTTTGTGTCATTCGCTCGTATAATCAACAGTAACTTTACACGGATTTTGAATTCTTCGTTATAGTTTTAACATTCGATTGTTGTTATAAAAACACCGGTTGTTATTTTACCAATCTTTTATGCCAAGGCCCTGGGAGCGATATTTTTTTAAACAGGGGTGCTAGTGTAAAAGAAAAAAAAGACAAGCCCCCCCTAAAAAAAGGGGTTTCACTACGAAATGAAGGTGATTTTTTGTTGAATTTCTAGTTTTTAGCATAGCTATCTGCAGGGCCCTGAGAACGATTTTTTTCAGTGGGGGTGCTGACATGGGCTATGTGGGAGGGGGGCACAGTTGTGTCGTGTGGTCTAGTGGTTAGAGCATTGGACTCATAATGGCAAGGTTGTGAGTTCGAATCCCCACTCTGGTATTGTCTCCACTTTGATAAAAAGGCCCGAGAGTAATATCTTTCGACTATAAGGGTCAGCCATTATGACTGATTAACCTAGACTTAAAACGTTTTCCTAGGTAATTGGTTCTATACCAGCTTGACGTTTATCAGCAAAATGCTGTCCTGCCGAGTTCCTACGGGAGTTACCATGGATAGAAACAGAAACAATTGAGTTTTCCATTGTTCTTTTATACACACACACCCCACACACATACACACCCGCACACATACACACACACCCACACACACCCCCCCCCCACACACACACACACACACACACACACACACACACATATATATATATATATATATGTGTGTATATACATATGAAATTTTTTGAGATTTCAGACCTAAAAATGATGGGACGTTCTAAGCACTTTCTAATCATGAACAGGATAACTATACGTACAAGTGATGCAAGCGTGAAGCGGGAGTTCAAACAAAATTGAGATTCAGACCTAAAAACGGGACACTCTATTCATGTTTTGTAAATCAGGAAAAGGCTAATTGGGTATCTTCCTACTACGCGAAGCGCGAGCAGAATTTTTTGGGGAGATTCTGATCTGAAACTTTATAATTTAAGCACGTAAAAAAAAAGCTGAGTATCTGAGTAAACATGCGTGCGCGTATTTAGATTTATACGTTTATACATAGAATCTGGGCATTCTAAATACATTTTTTAATATGAAAGTCAATATTCTGAGAGCGAAGCGCGAGCTGAAAATATTTGATATTCCAATCTGAAAAAGGGTTAATTTAAGCACTATTTCAAGCACTGTGTAGGAAAATTCTGAAGGGGAGGGGGTTACTACAAAGCGTCGTTCATTTCCATTACATTTCTGTCATTAATCATACCTACCAGATTTTCAGGGAGTGCTGCCTATGGAAAATAACACACGCAGCACCCCAAGGAAATTTTGGGGTGCTTGACCCCCAGCACCCCCACTTCCAAGGGCCATGTCTATCTTGGGGTGCTGCCCTCAGCTTCCAAGGGCCATCTTTTGTGCGAAGTTCAAAACTAAGGTGTAATTTCAACATAATTAGGATATGGTTCAATAGGGACAACAATTGGTCAAGTTTTTGCACCTTGGTTTACAGTGTAGTGTCCCGAGTGTTAAAGATTTATGAAGATCATAATTATACCTGAATATTAATTGTTATTTTGCACATTATTTAAACGTCGTCCCATCATTCAATTGAGAATCTGGCGTCAATCATGCTACAAATCGAAATATCTATCGCCCAAAATGCGAATAATAAAGTGATGTGGTGTGAAAAACATATTATTAATTATGCATGCTTGGGGTCAAAGACTTGCTCCATATTAATTGTTATTTTGCACATTATCAAGAGAGGTCCTTAGCTTTCTAACAGCAAATCGACATTCAATAATTACGAAAACTACGATAATTTTTTTCAGTCTTTATCGTTTCTCCGATATTTTTTTCACATTATTTTTCAATGGGACCTGTCGGCTATATGCATGGATCATGTGAATGCTGTCACTTAATTCTAATCATAAAAAACAACAAAACAAACAAACACGAAATCATTGGTATATTGGCGAAAAAATGTGCATAAATTCTACAATTACGCATATAGGCCAAGTGGGTTTAGCCTAAATTCCAAGGAAACCTCGCCCCAATGAACTAATATATTGTTAGCGATCAGGGTAGCGTTTCATGAAAGGACTTGTCGGACATTTTATCCGACAAGTCCTGTTTTATCCGACAGTTACCATAGTAACAGTGCTTCTCAGCCAATCAAGATCAGGAAAAGTTATCAGATCTGACAACTTTTCGGAAAAAATCCCCTGTCCTCCATTTATCAATTATTCGAAACTAACATGGCACTATTAATGTATACTTGTTACATTAATATCACTCGCCGCCCCTTACTATGTCAAGGTATTTCAATGGGGGGGGGGGGGGGGGGGACAAGACGGCGTGAATGATAATTTCTTTTCAATATTAATTTCGAATGATAGGGGTATTAAAGAATATTATTGCACAGTCCGGTTTTTCTTCTTTGTTGTACTCTTCGTCTTTATACCTATTTTTTTTTTCTGGTTCTCTTCTCTTCCCTCTCTTTCGATACTTTCAGTTCATAGAGGGCGATCGTCTTGATCCCCTATCAGAGAGAGCAGAGCCCACTATTACAGAACTGGCCATTTTATATCTTTTAATGTGTTACCAACATGACGCAATTTCTTTTGAATTGGACTTGCCTAAAAAAAGATTATGCGCCATGTTGGTAACCCGGCGTTGAAAGCGAAATGGTCAAACTCTGTAATTATATAGCCAATAATTTCACCCGTGTATCAAATATCCATAGGTACGATACTCGAAATAGTAATTTTAATTTTGTATTACCAAAACGTGAAGGTCATGTAGGGAACACCTTTTATTTTAATGGCATCCAATCCTAATCAAGTAAATGCTGTTTAAAAATTTCCTCACTTTAAGAGTGCATTAAAGAAGCACCTAAAACTGGAATCTACTCGAGAACAGTATGACCAGTAAAAATCACACATTGGTTTCTAGTATAATTGTAGATAATGTAGGGTATGTTAAAATATAATCTTGTTTCATATATTAGGTAGATTCTTGTTTGCTTCAGGTGTTTGCAAATTATTTTACTGATGGATATGTATTTTGTTACCATATTTGAGTACTTGTCGTAGTTTATACTTTTCGTTATTACAATATATTGATGTTTTATACTAACAATAGGACCCCATTGGAAATAAGCCTTTCGGCTTTCATGGGCTATCCTGTCAAGGTACTCTTCCATTTCATTGTAATCACCTGTGATATTCTTGACGAATAAAATCAATCAATCAATCAATTAAAGGATCTGTCCCTCATGCATGGAGTCACCCCTGATAGGCCGAATCGATTTGGTAGTTTTATGATTGTGCATATTTGTGTTTAAAACTATGGCATTTGTATTAGTATTGGTGATGGTTTATTGAAATCAATTTGCAACCAGAGGCTGATTTGCAGAATCTTTTAGAAATAAGTAAAAGAATATAAACATGATCACTTCCATATACAATTTCTAAAAACAAACTTGCCTAAATAGGAATAGGAACACCATAAGCAGCACAGTGAACATAGCTCAAAACTTATTCAAATTTAGTAATTTCTCATGTCTGTATAGGAAGTAATTAATGTGTATGAGTCTTTACAATTTAATTAAATGCCGATAAATAAAACCTTAGTAACAATTATTTCTTTTTCTATAAGTGGACAGTTGATGAAGGACATTAGACTAAATGGGAGAAGAAAAAAAAACCCGGAAAACGGGGTGTTAAAAGGAGAGAATTATCTTAAGATCGAAAAAAGATGAACATGTGAGAGAGAGAGAGAGAGAGAGAGAGAGAGAGAGAGAGAGAGAGAGAGAGAGAGAGGGGGGGGGGAGGAGTGAAAGAGACGTGACCGGTCCATCAATCCGTGTCAATCAATTCGTCATCTCATTTCAAACCGTTTCATAATAACGCACTATTGTATTTAAAAAGTTCCCGTTCGGTCAGTTAAAACTCAAGTTGTGTGTGCAGGATGGTAAGAAATGTCCTCGGTTAGCGAACTATTTTCACCTCTGTCCGAAAACGATCCCGGTAAGTGGATTAAATTCAATTTTGAGTGTATAAGACAGACAGCACACGTCCCCACATTGGCGAGTAGTGAGTTCCCGATTGTCAAATGTGTGCATGTGTGTTCGTTTGGCCGAGCGTGGGGGAGGGTGTGTAGGTGTAATTGTATATAACATTAAAGTATTATGATGATGAATTAGAGTATATTGGGTCGGTAGTAATATTAGCTGTAGCAAAAATGACATAGGATTTATACCCCTTCCAAACTGCTAGCTTGGGCAGAGTATATTCCATAGAAGAATAGACCTCGAGTCCTGAGTTTCATCCAATACGTTCGACAGTATTAAAATACCAACGGAAACTTATGACCGATTAGGAAGGCGATACTAAAATTCCCTTCCAAAAATAATACGTTCATTATAGGTTCAGACGTCATCGTGTATTTAATAATATATACCCATCCTCATTTCCCTGCTTTCTCTCCTTCTTCTCATCTACCACTGTTTAACTCTCTGTCTATTTTATATCTTTATCTCTCTCTCTCTCTCTCTCTCACTCTTACTACCTGACCCTATCTCGTTCTCACTCTCATTATCGCAACCTATTTGCTCCCTCTATGACTTTCTGTCTGTTTCCCCTCGCTCTCTTCGTTTCTCTTCGTTTCTCTCTCTTTCCCTGTCAATCTCTTCCCTTTTCTCCTACCTCTCTTTCCCTCTCCCATCTCCCCTCTCTCTTTCTCTGTTTGCCTCTTGTTGTAATGAACTTGTCAACATGACATTGAAGGTGCATCATACAGAGACTAATCATGTTAATATAATTATTTTACTCTAGTTTCATTTTTAATCTAGCTTTTATACCATGTATAATCAAACATTATGCTCATAATATGCCTATTATAGTGGAGAAAACCAATACGTTGTACCAGTCACTCTTCTTGTATTCTTATTTGCAGAATGATAAATTCCAATATTAGTTTCGTTCATTTCAGCCTAATTTCAATCCTTAATTGCCAGGCTCATTTTTGTTAAAGACGTGAAATAGACTTGTGACTTTAGCTTTTAAAGGAACTTTAGAGAATAAACATCCCTTATAAATTATGAGATGTGAGAGGCATAAAATACCCTAAGGTTTAGACGAGTAAAAGTTTTCTTATATAGCAGTAAACCAATCAATACGAGCGATTTCACTCGCCGCTTACAGGTATCACGAGCCTAATTACAATAGGAAGGCAAAAGATATTCATTCGACCCATCGACCCAACCCAATACAGAAAAATGAATTTGATATAGCTGATTGACAGTTGGTCATGTATACACTAATTCTTAGATCTAGGACGGGTAACTATTGAACTTCCGTTTTCCAAAATATGGGGAAGAAATGTCATTCGACGTTTGAAACATTTTGACTGGCGGAAGAATTGGGACTCAATATTTTACAGTTCCAGGTGATAAATTTGATAACGTCATGAGATGCATGGCTTCATAAACGTCGATTTATTTTTTAAATGAGCCAGTCGAGGTACCCTTTCTGGCAGGATATTGAATGCCAGATATACTATCCACTGGTAGTAAACATTCGACCCTCTAAGTTCATCCTTATTTTTTATGATTTTTGGACAGAAACTGAATTACAGAAACTTGTCGGCTTGAACTTATCAACTCTTCTTTAGACGTGCAGCCAGGTTAGTATCGGGGAGGAAGTCCTTTTGGACGATATACGTTGGGGTCTCCACCGTTGCGCCCCCAGATGTTAGCCGCCTGATCAGCTGCAGTATCCGCGGCTCCTTGACCGCTGAGGCCAGATTGATAACTTTCGCGTGTGTTGCTGTGTTATGGAACAAAATAATGGCAAACACATATATACTTCAATAACCTACACTGTTATAAGTCCATAGTTAGCAGATGGCATTTAATTACGACTCCATAATAGTATAATATCCATATATGATGAATAACTGTTAAGTGTACCACAAAAAGCTAAATTGCGTTTTATTATTTCGTTATTTAGTACAGTATTTCTCATCTTTTCCCCTGTAAATACTGATGCAGAGCGCTTGGTCTTAATGCAATGTCAAGATTAATTTCCCATTTTTGCTTTAAACTTTAATCTATTCATTTAAGTCCATCCAATATTATTTTTCGTGACCAACCCCGGCCCCACCCACTCTATTTTTTTCCATTTAAAGGACAAGTCCACCCCAACAAAAAGTTGATTTGAATAAAAAAGAGAAAAATCCACAAGCATAACACTGAAAATTTCATCAAAATCGGATGTAAAATAAGAAAGTTATGTTTTTTTAAATAGTTTTTCTTAATTTCACGAAACAGTTATATGCACATCCTGTTGGGTATGCAAATGAGGAGACCGATGACGTCATCCACTCACTATTTATTTTGTACTTTATTATATAAAATAGGGAATATCCTATTTTTCTCCTCATTGTCAAGTGAAACAACGATTAATTCCTCACGGAACATGTGGAATGAGCATTGTTTAATACTATATGATTCAGTCAAGTTGGTCCTTATTGTCAAATCTAAAAAAAATGAAATATTATATAATTCAAACAATAAAAAACAAAAGAAATAGTGAGTGATGGACATCATCGATTGTCTCATTTGAGTTGTGCTTATCACTGTTTTGTGAAAAATAAGCAAAATTTAAAAAAATCATAACTTTCTTATTTTACATCCGATTTTGATGAAATTTTCAGCATTTTGCTGGTTTGATTTTTCTTTATTTATTCAAATCAACATTTTTGTGGGGTGGACTTGACCTTTAAAGGAGAAACCTGTGAAACAAATTAGTTTGTGTGAAAGCAAAAAAACACCCCGAAATAATAAGATCAACAAAAGTTCGAGTAAATTGGATAAAAGATTAGGAAGTTATGAGAATTTGCATTTCGAGAACACTAACGCTACAGAGATCCTCCTATCGGCAATGCAAGTTCACAGGATCCGTTATTTTACACAGGTACAATTCTCTTCCCAATTGGACAATAGACTGAAAAATAATATAACCCCATGACATCTCTTTTATTGATAGCACACACGATCGATGATATTATGTTGTGAGACCTATTGTCATCTCATAAGAATAGATAAAAGAGAAAATTAAAGTGGAACATACAGTATGTACTTAATTATAATGGGGCAGTTGTACGTGTGTGATATCACAGATTTTGGTCACATTGCCAACTGGATGATACTCCTACCATTATGATCCCAATATTCATATGATCTTAACTTTATTATCATTCATTCAATCTTGCTCGAACTTTTAAGTGATATGTTTCTTTGATGTTATCTTATATAAACTGGTTTCAAGGGTTTCATTTTCAACTACGTTCGGTCTCCGTTACCTAATGACGCCAGCTGCCCAAGCTCCTCCGGGTCCTCGCTGTGCGGCATCGTAGTTGCCTCGTGCATGAAAGTACTTGTCTGAATTCGTCCAGTTGGCTTCACGCATGTCACTGTTGGGGAACAAGGTTTCTTAAATGATAAGCTATTTCTATATTACGCCTATACCATTAAACAGCGTAAATGTACATGTTGTATTGTAAACAATAAAGGACCAGCTTAAAGGTAACCCCTTTTCATAAAAACGTCGAAACTGAAAATACCCCCTTTTCCCCCAAAAAAACGCAGTCGACACCTTGGATCTAATTTGTTTTTTGACACACTTGGTTACCACTCACTGATCCGTATTTTTATACAGATCATGGTATCGCGTCAGTCAGTGAGCATATTCGCTTGATCGAGTAAATTAAAACTGAAGTTTAAAGCTTTATTTTACACCCCAAAAGAAAGTATTAAAAAAATAAATCGATGACATTTGAACAAGAAAATCGAAACGGATTATGCGGGCGCTATTTAACATTATTCTTTAATATTGTCACAAGGTTTTATTGAAAGTTGAAGACTTGTTTAAGCACTCTAAATATTTTGATTCTCGAAATAAATCAGATGATTCTACGAGCCCTTGAACTATTGCACATAATTATGTGTCACCACAAAATTACATATGCATGCAAGAAGTGTGAGCATTGTTAAAAATGATCTTTCGTATGTATGACTGGCAAAAATAGCGCAAATGTCATAAGAATGCGAAGTGATGAACTTCATTGCCATGTCGCCGACATTGGTTATTTAATTGACCTAGATATTGCGGCACGCACATTCTCTCATTATTTCTACTACATGCGAGTAAGTGGACATCTATTAATTACTTATGGTATGGAAGTTGCGATTCGGAAACACTTTCCTGTTCGAAGAAAGGCGAATCTGGGGTACAAGATATTAAGGGGGTTAACTAGTGTGTTTGGTATACAGGGCAATGGGAACGATTTTTTTAGCTGGGGGTGCTGATGTAAATTTGTCAACAAAAAAGGGTTTCACTACAAAAGGAAGGTTATTTGGTCAAGAAATATTTGACAAGCAAAAAAAAAGGGGGATTTCACCACAAAACATAAGTAATTTTGGTTACATTTTTTAATTTTTTAACACCTACAAGAATTCCAGGGGGTGCTGCCTATGGATAATAGTTCACGCAGCACCCCCAAGGACCCCCGCTTTCCAGGGCCATGTTGGTATAGTACCTACCTGTATGCACTATACATGTCGCAAGCTCCCTGAAAGGCTTCCCTTGTGCGGTCCCACCAGTCCGGCCAAGCTCTAGATGGCGCCACCAGGAGGCCTAACATCAGGAAGGCAACCACCATCGTCGATGCGTTCATCTTTGATCGTTATAGTCACTGCTGGAGCAAATACGACCATCAAGTGTGTGAACCCTATGATTTTTATAAACAGGACAATCTGACAATATTTTAGACCTAGCACAATACACAATTCGCTGAACTGTTAGTGGATGATGTAGTGTTCGACCTCGTTTCTTGGAGTTGAGCTGAATGTGTGACTTCTTGGAAAACACCTACTAATTTCTTTCGAAATACTCAGCACTAACCAAATATTTCAATTAGGACATAAACAATGAAACGTAATAATCGTCGAAAAGTATATTCTGAGGCTAAACGGCATGTCTTCTTTGACATCAATGTTACACTTTATAGAATGAATATAACATTAAATGAATCTTACCCGTTATCAGCATGTGAAGCAAAACTGGAGTTGGTTGAAGTCTGAAACTAAACAGCCGAAAGATCGTTATTTTATTGACTTCCAAACGGAACTCACTTTTGATTTCGCACTTTTAGGGCCTGTCCCCTCTAAAGGTCTTTAATGTTTTTAGGGCAACATAGCAGCTGATAAAACAAATCCAAAATAATCAGCTCACTTCCGATGATTGTTATTCATATGGCGATGGCGTGAAATATATATATTTTTTCATTTCCTTTAGCTTCATCATGTTTATGATTGTTAAAGTGAAAATCACTCTCAATAATGTAATACAATCATTAGACTCACTAGTGATCCCAGATATATATCGAGGTAACGACACTACATCTCGAGGAAACTAGATGATAATTTTCTTGAGGGAACGAGATAATTATGTCGATGGACAACTCATATCTCAAGGGGAACGAGCTAATTATATCAAAGAAATAAGATATTCAGGGAAGATATTATCTAGAAGGAACGAGATTATATCTGGAGAAAAAAATTTACATCCCCTATATCGACAAATAACATGACAGATGGAATATACTTTTCTGTTATTTTTGCCTTCTCATTAAAAAAAACCCGTGGCTAATGCTAGGAGTCCACTGGACCGGCGCCTCACCACTTGGTACCAGTTCGCGCCAATGCAAAGTGGTTGTGGCGCCTAGTGTCGCCAATAAGGTGCCAAGTGGCGTGCAGTGGCTCAAACTGCGCCAAAAATTGGACGAAAAGCCAAATCCAACTTTAAGTGCCGTTACACGAAACCACGCGCCAGTTTGGAGGCAGTTTGAGCTGCACGACACAAGGCACCTACTTTGGCGATACGACACAGCCGCTTTGCATTGGTTCGAACTGGCACAAACTGGCGACGGCCCAGTATACTTCTACCATTAGTTGCAGAGTATCCGCCTTGTGAACGAGAGATCGTGGGTTCAAACCCCTACCGAACTGCCTGTAATATTCAAAGGACTTTAAGAATTGATCTTCTGCCTTCTTGTCAGACGCTAAACGTATTAAAGTGAGTTATGTGGGCCTACTAAGAGAATATTTCATGAATGCTGAAGTGGCTACCCGGTATTAATGAGTTGAATAACAAAAATCATTAATGATATCACCATATTCTTAAAACAATCCATACACAACCAGTATATTGCATTGACTGACACTCATGAGTCTCTGTCTAGAATATGTAGACAAAGATCGGCTCCTAATCTAGCTAATTTCCTGGCACCAAGTGAGGTTAAAACTCTTTCTACTGAGGATGGAGGGCGGACCTAAGATTTATGTTATACAGCGCTGTGTACCGCCTTCAGTTGCCTAAGATCGAGAAGAGAATGAGTATGAGCATTGATGTCCCTTTATATCAGTGGGTATGAGGGACAGACTATAATACAGAAGATTCCATCTACTTGAAAAAAAATGATTACGTCATCCTCCCAGAGGAGTGTATCAAAGAAGTCATGAACTAAGTCAGGAATAAGAATTATTGGTAACCCCGTTAACGTAATAATCAACCAAATATAATGCTCAACAATCGATCGAAATTCATAAGAAAATATTTTCAAAAGATACTCATATATCATTATAAGAATAGCAATAAAAAGCATATTGTAATTAGACTTACATCATGTATATTTCTAATTCATCATGAACTAGACTATCTATGAAATATTATTTAGATTGTTACTAATCTATAAAATTTGAGTCATGCACCATTTTGATTGATTGATATAAATTCAATATCCAGTTATATTTGCATAATGTGTCTGTTTTGTACAACATAATGAATGTTAAAAAATGTTTAAAAACATTATGCTTTCTGATTTAAATTAAGTAATGGTTGTCTATTCTTTGTTGGAAATGAATACTAATTCGAATTAGAAATTAAATTGTCACAATACTACATCTATTTATTCATGTTATCATGATTCCAACCTGCCCAAATAATGAAACAATGAAATGTACATTTAAACTCATTACTAAGTGTGTCTTACGTATCTTCATTTCATCATCCCCAACTTTCATCCTGTTGCTTATATATTCATACACATGCAGGAGTGCACATAGAATCACTTTATTGTTACCCCCCCCTCTATTCTCAAGTTTTGTTTTATATTGTTTTTATGTTATTATGTGTGTGTTCTAAGAAATGATGTTAGATAGTAACATATGCATTGCTTTCAAGATATATGACTATGCATCATTTTGTTATAATATTGCTCAGAATTTACCAATTATTGATATGTTACCATTATTACATTACCCCTATAATAGTATATATGGAACCTAAGTCTGACCCTCTAGAATATATTGATCCTGACTATACATGTATTTAGTTCGGGATGAAATTATGATGCCTTTCTTGAATTTCATAATAATGTTATCAACAAATTAATTACTGAACACAGAAATATCTATATAACTGGTGATTATATTGACTTGTTTAAAGAGGATGATACTGTTAACGAATTCCTTCGGCTTAATTCTGTTCTAGGTATATTCCGCGTTATAAGAACTTCAACTCGTATTACATCAAGCACGGCTAAACTATTATTGATAATATATTTACAAATGTTTTGGGTTCATTTTTTTTACTCGGGTAGTCTGTGTTCAGATATTAGTGATCACTTACCAATTTTTTTTTATCTCCAAATATTCTGATGCTCACAGTAACCAGCCTCACACAATTTGTTTTACTCGTAAATACTCTGATGATAATGTAAGAAATTTTCAGTATGAATGAAAAATTGAATAATCTTTATAATATTACAAATGTTAATGATGCATACTCTTTTTTATCAATTATTTTACTCAATTGTTTGGCAAAAACCGTCCCTTGCTTAAAACTAAAAATAATAATCACGGCATCAAAAAACTATATATGGATATCAACACATTTATTTAGATGCATTAAAAAGAAAAATCGTTATCATAAAATTTTCTCCAAAATAGTACATTGGATAATGAAAGAAAATACAAAAGATAAAGAACTAAATTGAATACTTTATTAAAACATGCAAAGAAAACATACTTTACTAACAAATTAAAACAGCATAAAGATAATATAAAACAGACATGGTCAGTAATAAACTCATTATTAAACAAACCTCGAACATCTTTGCCAGATTTCTTTATCATCGAAACTGAAGAGGTCTATGTTCCACAACACATTGCAACTGAATATAATATAAATTTTATAAATTGCTCTAGACCGATATCATCATCTTTTCTAAATTCTTCTTTTGAAGATTATCTTACTGGCTTTTTTAACAAATCTTTTTTTCTTAAATCCTATAACAGAATATGAGGTCCATACAGTTAAGTAATTCATTACGCAATAGTAATTCTTCTGGATTTGATAACCTAAGTACTAATTTAATGAAAGAGATTATATTCTATATAACAAAACCATTGGTATTTATATTTAACCTCGCCCTCTCTGCAGGCTTGGTCCCGGATAAACTTAAAATATAGCTATGATAACCACAGTATTTAAAAAGAATATGACCCTCATAAATTTGATAATTATATGCCTATATCCATTCTGCCGTCTATTTCTAAGTTGCTTGAAATATGTGTTTATAATAGTTTATATTCATTTTGTTTAAATAATGAAATTCTCACTGATTCGCAATATGGGTTTAGAAAAAATCACTCCACTGCATATGCTTTGATAGAATTACAAGATAAAGTTTTGACAGCCATTCATAATTATATACAAACAAGTTTTGCATTGGAATTTTCATGGACCTTTCTAAAGCTTTTGATGTTGTTAATAAAAAAATACTTCTTTCCAAATTAGAACAGTATGGGGTTATGAGCTTACCATTCTCCTGGTTTAAAAGTTATCTTTCTGATACATCCCAATATGTTGTTTTTAATAAAAGTTCATCAGGCTTTTCTAATATCACGCATGGTGTACCGCAATGTCTTATACTCGGCCCGCTATTATTTTTTATTTATATCAACGATCTCATACATTCCTCTATGAAATTTGACTACATTATGTATGCCGATGATACAACTTTAATACACAACCAACCTTATAATCTTAATTTACAAAACAATATCAATGTTGAATTAGATAAAGTAACAAAATAGTTCAAGGCGAACAGGTTATTGATAAATCCTAGTAAAACAAATTATATTACCTTTTTCCATAGGCAGTCTCATAATTCAAATTCATTAAATAATTTACTACTTCAAATCGACAAAATTCCATTGATAAAGTAAATAGTGTTAATTTTCTTGGTGTATATATCGATTATAATATGCAATGGGACACCCATGTACAAAAAGTCACTCAAAAAGTATCTAAATGTATTGATATCCTGTATATATCAAAAGATTCCCTTCCTTCTTCTGCACTAGTAATTCTTTCATGCTCTCATATCTTAACTATTGCCTTGCCGTTTGTGGGAAATTGTAATCGAATGAAATAAGACAAATTATTTAAATTGCAGAAAAAAGCCCTTCGTATTTGCATAGGATGTCATTATCATGCTCACTCTGCCCCACTCTTTAGAAAACTTAAATCTCTTAATATTCTTTATTTGTATTATCTATTGCTCTCTATTGCTCTCCTTGGTTTTCTTTATTTTCAGAATAAATCACCTCTTAATGTCCATGAAGTGTTTACTCTCAATCGCCAAATTCACCATCACAATACCCCTTTTAAAGATTTGTTTCACTTATGGCATGTTAAATAATGTAAAGAAATCCGTAAGACACAATTTCCCTGTAATTTTGAATTTGAACTCGACCCCTAAAGATATAATTGAATGTAAGTCAGTTAATTCATTCAAAAAAAAGATTGAAGCAATTTCTTTATCTGAATGCGTATAATCATTTATTTACTGTAAATTGTCTTTTTTGTCTCAGTTTATATACTGTCTTTGCTCATATCATGTATATTTCATCTTGTCATTTCTTTACAATCTGCATAATATTTTGGGAACTGCACATGTACAAGGCCTCTTGGCTTTTTTTGTTGCAGTTCCCTGTTTCATTTTTACTTTTACTTACTGCCCGTTATGCCTCCTGGCATGTAGGGCAGCAACAGAAGCTCTCCATTCCCGTCTGTCTTGGGCCAGTCTCTGCAGTGATACCCAGGTCTGTCGGAGGTTAGACATTTCGCCCTCCACTGTCCGTCGCCAGGTGTTCTTGGGTCGATCTCGTTTTCTCCTTCCTTTTCGCTTGTTAATAATTTTGTATATTTTGTATTATGTATGTTTTTACTAAAAATGAAATAAATGCGAATTGAATTGAAAATTCAAATTTGAATTTACGTCATTTCAAACTTTCAATTTGTAAGTGAAATGGTTTTTGAACACTTGGCATAGAATAGATTGTATGACATTAACAACAAAAATTTGTTGTCATAAAATTGTAATAGTGCAAGTTGGCTTGTATATTTTCCTGTCTTTGTTATCATGGACCAATTAAAATAAAATAGGTCCATGTTGTTATCAGGTCTCGATTTACAAACAACAAAAAGTTTTGGTGTCCTTGGCTTGTCTAAATGAAAGACAATGGGGAACCACAACATTATTTTTTTACGGATTTCATGTGATGTTGAATTCTTTGCTAACTCAACATTCTGATTGTTGTTATTAAAACACATAGAGGATATAGAGATTTATACCAAAAACGCTATCTATATGTTAAAGCAATTAAACACCGGTTATTACTTCACCACTCATTAATTTTGTGCCAGGGCCTTGGGAACGAGTTTTAAACAGGGGGAGGGGGGGGGGGGGAGGGCTGCTTTGAAAAAAAGGGTTTTCACTCCAATATGAAGGTGATTTGGGTTAAATTTGTAGTTCTTAGCATCTATCTGGTTACCATGGGGTGCCGCCTTTGGTGAATAACACACGCATGATGTGTGCTAAGTTCAAAGTCTATATAAGGTGTAATGTCAACAAATGATAGGGTATATGGTCATGAAGGGACAACAATTGGTGTAAGTTTTAACACCTTGGTTTACATAGCATGAAAACACGAGAAATATCTAGATCATAATTATATAAAACTATTGCTTTGCACAATTATAAACGTCGTCCTATCATCCAGTTGAAAAACTTGCCTCGATCATGTTACAAATTGGCATGCCATTGCCCAATAGACGAATAAAAAAGTGACATGGTGTGAAAAAAATCATATTAATTATGCATGCTTGGGGTCAAAGATTTGCTTCGTATTGATCAAGAATAGATCCTTAGTTTTCATATCATAGCAAATCGACATCCAATAATTACGAAAACTACTAAGTATTTATCTTTTTCGCCGATATTTTTTTAAATTTTCAATGCGAAATTTTCGGCTACATGCATGGATCATGTGGATGCTTATCATTCACTTCATTCTTATCATAAAATACAACAAAAGAAACAAACACGAAATCATTGGTATTGGCGAAAGAATATGCATTAGTTCTACAATGAATGGCCACCTTTCGCAAACATGTGGGACGGTAAGATTAGGGTCCCCTAACACAAAAATTAACGATTAATCGTACATTCGATTTTCACGAGTAATTGTACATTATAATTAATGGAATCAATCATAGAAAGCTGTTATACATTCTTTGCTAAGCTTTGTGACACAGGCCCTATAGATCTGTTTTTCGTGTGCAAATTTTTTTCACGCGACACCCGTTTTCATGCATATATACGTCTGGTCATTATCGTATATGCCCCCTGAGCCGGCGGCGAACCATGACAGCTGGCTGGAGATATTCGAAATGCATGGCCCACAATAGATTATGACATAGATAAGAAAGTTTTTTTTTTTCAAACAAATCGAGTACATATTGAGTGAGGAAAAACTTTGTGAATTAAGGCTTAGATATAGATCATTACAATCCATCGAATCGATATTGCATTTAATGTGGATTATTGGTGAATCACTGGCAATTGATTCCATGGGTCAGATGACCTCTCCAGTTGAAACCATTTCGCATGCGTTGATACGTACACAGCATGTATACGTCTGAATACCAGCCAAATTTGCGGGTTTTTTTCTTTTGTTTACTCCTTCTACACAAACGATATGCCTCTAGCACACAATGTAATGGGCATTATGTTTTACTTTCCCCAGAAATGGGGGATTAGATTCAAATTCCCGGGGGGACCACTTCCATTGATGAGTGGATACCAGGCACGACCACGAGTTTCGAAAAGCACCCTAAACAAGGAAAGCAAGGCATTTCCAGATTATGAAAATGCATCTTTTAACAACTATTTGGCTTGTGAAACCCTACAAGCATGACAAGTATTGGAAATATATCACTTTTTTCAGTATTTTTAACATAGTTTTTGACACCTTTATAACGTTACAAAGGCCTATACGTAACGTACTTGCCCACTCTGTCCCCTTTTACGCGTGGTCGCGCCTGGTATCCACTCGTCAATGGAAGTGGGGCCCCCGGGCGGCCTCTCGAGCTCTGGGAGGAACCAAATGTGGCTCTGGAAAGTTGTCCTAAATCAGATATATCGCTGTTACCATAGTAGCAACCAGAATTTTGCACACGAAACGCATATTGAATGTTTCCTTGCAGATGCGAAACGAAAAAAAATCTCATGTCACACAATTTGCACTGCAGGACAGAGTTTTACGACCATGACGACGGGCCCAAAAGTCTCTTCCAAAATAAACTTCCGTCGTAAATATGCGTTCGCCTTCTCCAACGAAAGGTCGGGAAAGACGTTTATAGGCCAAGTGGGTTCAGCCTAAATTCCATTTATTCGAAAAGTCCCGTTTTATCCGACAGTTACCATAGTAACAGTGCTTCTTAGCCAATCAAGATCAGGAAAAGTTGTCAGATCTTACAACTTTTCGGAAAAAATGATGATGAAACACTCTTGTTAGCGACCTATTCTCCATTTATTAATTATTCGAAACCATCATGGCACTATTAATGTATATTTGTTACATTACATCACCTGCTGCCCCCTTACTATGTCAAGATATTTCCATGGGGGGGGGGGGGGAAGGACAAGATGGGTAAAGGACAAATTTTGTTTTTTCTATATTAATTTCGAATGAGAAAGGTATTAAAGAATATTGCTGCACAGTCCGGAATGCTCTTCTTTGTTGTACTCTTTGTCTTTCTACCTATTTTTTAATGATTCTGTTCTCTTCCCAGTCAGTCGGCAAGCCCTGTAAAAGTAGCTTCTTTTATCCAAGTGATATTCATGACTAGAGGGTTTTTGCATTGTTAATGAGCTTGGTGCGGACCAAAACACCTCTTCTTATTCGGCCATTGCTGCTCTAAATATTGACCAAATTTCATGTTTTTGGTATCTTTGTAAAGAAGAAAAATCATACTTTCAGGTCATGTGTTTGGATTTTTAAAATGATTTTGTAATATAGGGAAAACTTTTGATCTAAAACATGAAACAAAATTTTTTTTTTCATGCAACAAAAGTTGTTGTTTTCACACTTAATTTCTGTTTGAGCACAAATAATTTTTAAACCATGATAAGGCTGAAGATCTTAGCTTTAATACGATATAAGTTTTATGAGAAGATGTATTTTAGATGGGTCAGCAGCCAGCTTTTCATAGGCAAAGTACATTTAGCAGCTCAAAAACAAGAATACTGCGCTCTGATTGGTCAGAGACCACACACCCACGCAAATTTCAATGTTCCCCACACTGGGCCGCTGTAAGGTCACACTCACCATGTGGTAATCTCTTCATATTACCCGCGCCTGTTGTTTGGAAAACATTATGCAGCCAATCAGACCTCTGGATTTTATGTTACTCAGAAATTTCAGAAATCTCGTCTTGCATCTTGATGGAAAAGCTGGCTGCTGACCCATCTAAAAGATGCCACATATCAAGAGTGACATTGTAAGAAAGTATAGATTTTGAACTTTCTGATGATATAAATAATGTTTGTGCTTAAAACACAAAATGTTGCACAATTTGCAAGTGAAAACAGAGGAAGAAAATTCTGTTTGATGCATCTTTTCAGGTAAAAAAATCACTTATTTATCAAAATATTTTATTCAAAATAGATAATCAATATTAAAGAGTAACATTTACTCTTTCCCATGGTACAAAAATAATCAATATTACTCAAGAAAAAAGTGGTTAAATTCTTTGAGAAAGAAAGTCTCACAATTCACGATATTTTGCAGGGACATGAATTCAGCCACGAGAGGACTTGTTCCCTCTCTTCCGATACATTCAGTTTATAGAGGGCGATCGTCCTGATCCCATACCAGAGGGAACAGAGCCCATTATTGCAGAGCTGGCCATTTATTTTTTATCGCTTTCAATGTGTTACCAACATGACGCAATTTCTTTTGAATTTGACTTGCCTAAAAAAGATTATGCGCCATGTTGGTAACCCGGCATTGAAAGCAAAATGGTCAAACTCTGTAATTAAAGGCTATGTCCTTCATGGAGTCACCCGGGGGGGGGGGGGGGCACTCGACCAAAAAAGTGGTAGGGGTGTGCCGCGGGCGAGACAAAAAACGGGGGCCCTGGAGCGGGCTTATTGCAAAAAGGAGGATCCTCGGAACGGGCTTCGGAACTACCAAAGTTTGTGAAAATGGGGGTCCTTGGAACGGATCGCCAGCGTGTGCAGTGCGTATGCATCCCTATGGAATTTTCACCAAATTGCAGCTCATTGTAGCAGATCAATGCGACCGGAACGGCGTAATGAAAAATATGCGAAGCTTTGGAGCGGATTTCTTTCTTCTTTTTTCTCGATAAGAAGAAAATGCTATGCCTTGGAGCGGCTTTATTTGTTCTTTTTCACAATAAGACAAAAATGCTATGCCTTGGAACGGAAATTTGAGTGTAAAAATGGGGGTCCCCTCCGCGGCACATACCCACTATGCATTATATACTGAGTGCCCAGTCACCCCTAATAGGCCTAATTGATTTGGTAGTTTTATGAATGTGCATAGTTGGATTTTTTTTATAGATTAGTCATTACATAACGTGTTTAAAACTATGGCATTCGTATTAGTATCGGTGATGGTTTATTGAAATCAATTTGCAGTCAGAGGCTGATTTGCAGAATCTTTTACAAATAAGTAAAATAATATAAACATGATCACTTCCATGTACAATTTCCAAAAACAAACTTGCCTAAATAAGGATGGGTATTTTATTTAAACAAAAAGAAAGTATCGTAAGCAGCATAGTGAACATGACTCAAATCTTATCAAAATTTATCAATTCGGTTCAAATTAACTATGTATTCATTTGATCTCTTTTGTCATTATGTAGAGTTCTAATGTCTGTATAGGATTTTTCTTTAAATGTGTATGAGTCTTTTAAATTTAATTAAATGCCGATAAATAAAACCTCGGTTACTTGGTGACAAGTGAAGAGTTGATGAAGGACATTAGAGTAACTGGAACCCCCCCCCCCCGAAAAACAGGGTGTTAAAAGGAGAGAATGATATTAAGATCGAGAAAAGATGAACATGTGTGTGAGGGTGTGTATGTGAGGGTGTGTGTGTGTGTGTGTGAGAGAAAGAGGGGGTGAGAGGGGGGAAGGAATGGAGTAAAAGAGATGTCCCCGGCTCATGAATCCATGTCAATCAATTTGTCATCTCATTTCAAACCGTTTCATAATAACGCACTGTAAAAAAAAAGTTCCCGTTCGGTCAGTTAAAACTCAAGTTGTGTGTGCAGGGTGGTAAGAAATGTCCTCGGTTAGCGAACAATTCTCACCTCTGTTCGAAAACGATCCCAGTTAGTGGATTAAATTCAATTTTGAGTATGAGACCGACAGCCGACACATCCCCACGTTGGCGAGTATAGTGAGTCCCTGATTGTCAAATGTGTGTGTGCGTGTGGGTGGGTGTGTGTTTAGCATTAGAGTATTCATGTAATAGATTATAGTAATTGGGTCGGTAATAAAATTAGCTGTATCAAAAATGACAAAACCGCGAGCTTGGGCAGATTAATATTCCATAGAAGAATAGACATCGGTTCCTGAGTTTCACCCAACATGTCCAATACACTAAAAACAGGTTTACCCAATATTGGGTAAAATGGGAACATGCATGTTGGTTGGGTAAAAAGATACCAAATATTTTGTAAATTTTACGCAATGTTGCGTTGAATTCACCCTTTACACATGCATTTGCCCAGTATGGGGTGAACAAAACACCTAGCGAACATGCATGTTCCCTTCCTCTCCAATATTGGGTAAAATTTCATTCAGTGTTTTTAGAATGTAGGAACCTTTACAAACATTTGCGCTTCTTGATTCACGGAAAAAGTTCTTCAAAAATGCATATAACAACGGAAATAATTTTAGGTTCAGACATCATCGTTTCTTTAATTATCTATAACCATCGTCATTATTCTGCTTCCCCCCTCTCTCTTTCTTCTTCTTTATCACTTTCTCTTTCTCTCACTTTCTTGTCCTTTCTCCAACACACGTCTCTCTCTTCCGCGTTCATCTTTTTTTCTATGACTGGGAACCCTTCTCCTCGTCCCCTTTCTCTCTCGTTCTGTTCATTTTCTAATCTCAATTGTTCTTTTTTTTTCTCTGTCTCTTATTTTTCTCTCCCTCCCCCTCTTTCTACCTCTTCGTATCCTGTTCTCGCTCTCAAGTCTAATTTTTTTCTCTTTCCCTCTCTCATGTCTCCCCCCCCCCTCCAATCTACCATTTATCTCTCTCTCTCTCTCTCTCTCCCCCTCTACCTGGGCCGAGCCGTTATATCGCAACCTGCTTGCTCCCCTTTTCTGTCCGTTTCCCTATATTCTCTCCCCCTGTCTCTTTTTTCTTTCCAATAACTATCTGCCACCGTGACGCTCCTTCTTTTTTTTTCTCTCCTCTCCCTCTCTCTCTCTCTCTCTATCTCTGTTTGCCTCTTGATGTAATGAACTATTCAATACTGCAGGTGCATAATATTATGGAGACAAATATATTTTATTTTAATTTCATTTTAGACCAGCTTTCTACAATGCATAAGTTAACATACATTACGATCATTCGTTATGTTCATGGCTTCCTTGTGGATTCGTAATTAATCTATAATAAAAGCTAGTGACCATTAAAAAAAAAACTAAATATAAAAACCTCCATTATAGAGTATCAGAAAACAGAGTGTGGATTTGAAAATCTCAAATATGTAGGGTATGTATAACGAAAATGTTAAAGGAGAATGAAACCTTCAGAACAAGACAGCTTGTGTAAAAACAGAAAAATCAAAGAAACAGATCTACAAAAGCATGAGAAAAATTGGACAAATAATGATAAGGTTATGAGCATTTGAATATTGCGATCACTAATGCTATAGAGATCCTCAGTTGGCAATGTGACAAAGATTTTTTGATGTCACTTTTGAACATCTCTCCCCATTACATTAGTATATATTTCACTTAAAATGCCTCTTTTATTACATTTATCAGTATATCATGTGTTCTTTCTCTAGGAGGGCATGTAATACAGATTTTTTTTAAAGAATACATCATGGACTAAGAGTTTGTATCACCATAAGAAAAAGTAAAAAGAGACATTTTGGGGGTATTTTATAGTCCATCATAGGGAAAGTTGTTCACATGTGACATCACACATCCTTGCCGCATTGCCAATGGGAGGATCTCCATAGCATTAGTGATTGCAAATGCTCATAAGTTTTTTATTGTTTGTCCGATTTTTCTCAAACTTTCGTAGATCTGTTTCTTTGATTTTTCTGTTTCGACACAAGCCTACTTATTCCAAAGGTTTCATTCCCCTAAGTTATAGTTATTGCGAGTTGAGTTGAGCATGGACCTGCTAGTAGGTCCATGAGTTGAGCAAGGATCGATGGTTTACGAGCGATTTGACTCGCTGCCGTTAATATAACAGAAAACGGGGGTGTCGGCTCGCAGATACCCGGCGCAGATATCAACTTTCTTCAGCCCTTGTTTGCAGCCAAATTAGTATTGCTCAGGGAGTCCTGCTGGTCGATATACGTTGGGGTCTCCACCGTTGCGCCCCCAGTGGTTAGCCGCCTGGTCAGCTGCAGTATCCTCGGGTCCTTGACCGCTGAGGCCAGATTGATAACTTTCGCGTGCGTTGCTGTGTTATGAAACAAAATAATGGCAAACACATATATACTTCAATAACCTACACTGTTATAAGTCCATAGTTAGCAGATGGCATTTAATTACGACTCCATAATAGTATAATATCCATATATGATGAATAACTGTTAAGTGTACCACAAAAGCTAAATTGCGTTTTATTATTTCGTTATTTAGTACAGTATTTCTCATCTTTTCCCCTGTAAATACTGATGCAGAGCGCTTGGTCTTAATGCAATGTCAAGATTAATTTCCCATTTTTGCTTTAAACTTTAATCTATTCATTTAAGTCCATCCAATATTATTTTTCGTGACCAACCCCGGCCCCACCCACTCTATTTTTTTTCCATTTAAAGGACAAGTCCACCCCAACAAAAAGTTGATTTGAATAAAAAAGATAAAAATCCACAAGCATAACACTGAAAATTTCATCAAAATCGGATGTAAAATAAGAAAGTTATGTTTTTTTTAATAGTTTTTCTTAATTTCACAAAACAGTTATATGCACATCCTGTTGGGTATGCAAATGAGGAGACCGATGACGTCATCCACTCACTATTTATTTTGTACTTTATTATATGAAATAGGGAATATCCTATTTTTCTCCTCATTGTCAAGTGAAACAACGATTAATTCCTCACGGAACATGTGGAATGAGCATTGTTTAATACTATATGATTCAGTCAAGTTGGTCCTTATTGTCAAATCTAAAAAAAATGAAATATTATATAATTCAAACAATAAAAAACAAAAGAAATAGTGAGTGATGGACATCATCGATTGTCTCATTTGAGTTGTGCATATCACTGTTTTGTGAAAAATAAGCAAAATTTAAAAAATTCATAACTTTCTTATTTTACATCCGATTTTGATGAAATTTTCAGCATTTTGCTGGTTTGATTTTTCTTTATTTATTCAAATCAACATTTTTGTGGGGTGGACTTGACCTTTAAAGGAGAAACCTGTGAAACAAATTAGTTTGTGTGAAAGCAAAAAAACACCCCGAAATAATAAGATCAACAAAAGTTCGAGTAAATTGGATAAAAGATTAGGAAGTTATGAGAATTTGCATTTCGAGAACACTAACGCTACAGAGATCCTCCTATCGGCAATGCAAGTTCACAGGATCCGTTATTTTACACAGGTACAATTCTCTTCCCAATTGGACAATAGACTGAAAAATAATATAACCCCATGACATCTCTTTTATTGATAGCACACACGATCGATGATATTATGTTGTGAGACCTATTGTCATCTCATAAGAATAGATAAAAGAGAAAATTAAAGTGGAACATACAGTATGTACTTAATTATAATGGGGCAGTTGTACGTGTGTGATATCACAGATTTTGGTCACATTGCCAACTGGAGGATACTCATACCATTATGATCCCAATATTCATATGATCTTAACTTTATTATCATTCATTCAATCTTGCTCGAACTTTTAAGTGATATGTTTCTTTGATGTTATCTTATATAAACTGGTTTCAAGGGTTTCATTTTCAACTACGTTCGGTCTCCGTTACCTAATGACGCCAGCTGCCCAAGCTCCTCCGGGTCCTCGCTGTGCGGCATCGTAGTTGCCTCGTGCATGAAAGTACTTGTCTGAATTCCTCCAGTTGGCTTCACGCATGTCACTGTTGGGGAACAAGGTTTCTTAAATGATAAGCTATTTCTATATTACGCCTATACCATTAAACAGCGTAAATGTACATGTTGTATTGTAAACAATAAAGGACCAGCTTAAAGGTAACCCCTTTTCATAAAAACGTCGAAACTGAAAAATACCCCCTTTTCCCCAAAAAAACGCAGTCGACACCTTGGATCTAATTTGTTTTTTGACACACTTGGTTACCACTCACTGATCCGTATTTTTATACAGATCATGGTATCGCGTCAGTCAGTGAGCATATTCGCTTGATCAAGTAAATTAAAACTGAAGTTTAAAGCTTTATTTTACACCCCAAAAGAAAGTATTAAAAAAAATAAATCGATGACATTTGAACAAGAAAATCGAAACGGATTATGCGGGCGCTATTTAACGTTATTCTTTAATATTGTCACAAGGTTTTATTGAAAGTTGAAGACTTGTTTAAGCACTCTAAATATTTTGATTCTCGAAATAAATAAGATGATTCTACGAGCCCTTGAAATATTGCACATAATTATGTGTCACCACAAAATTACATATGCATGCAGTTCAGTTCAGTTTCAGTTCAGTTTAGTTTATTTCACTTCCATTTTCTGATAATAAACATAACAAACATATATACACATATGTATAAATGTACAAAACAGAATAAGTGTCATATGAATACTTCAATAATCAATTAAGAAATTCGTAGGAAATAGATGAAATGTATACAATTTTTTGTTCAAGATACATTTTGATGATAAGACAAATTATAGATTACAGTTAGCATGTGAAAATGAAAATGAGGGACTTATTAAAAAGCGAAGCTTGTAATTGTAAGAAGTGTGAGCATTGTTAAAAATGATCTTTCGTATGTATGACTGGCAAAAATAGCGCAAATGTCATAAGAATGCGAGGTGATGTCCCTTTAATATTGATGAACTTCATTGCCATGTCGCCGAAATTGGTTATTTAATTGACCTAGATATTGCGGCAGGCACACTCTCTCATTATTTCTACTACATGCGAGTAAGTGGACATCTATTAATTACTTATGGTATGGAAGTTGCGATTCGGAACCACTTTCCTGTTCGAAGAAAGGCGAATCTGGGGTACAAGATATTTAGGGGTTAACTAGTGTGTTTGGTATACAGGGCAATGGGAACGATTTTTTTTAGCTGGGGGTGCTGATGTAAATTTGACAACAAAAAAGGGTTTCACTACAAAAGGAAGGTTATTTGGTCCAGAAATATTTGACGAGCAAAAAAAAGGGGGGATTTCACCACAAAACATAAGTAATTTTGGTTACATTTTAAAACTTTTTAACACCTACAAGAATTCCAGGGGGTGCTGCCTGTGGATAATAGTTCACGCAGCACCCCCAAGGACCCCCGCTTTCCAGGGCCATGTTGGTATAGTAGGCCTACCTACCTGTATGCACTATACATGTCCCAAGCTCCCTGAAAGGCTTCCCTTGTGCGGTCCCACCAGTCCGGCCAGGCTCTAGATGGCGCCACCAGGAGGCCTAACATCAGGAAGGCAACCACCATCGTCGATGCGTTCATCTTTGATCGTTATAGTAGTCACTGCTGGAGCAAATACGACCATCAAGTGTGTGAACCCTATGATTTTTATAAACAGGACAGTCTGACAATATTTTAGACCTAGCACAATACACAATTCGCTGAACTGTTAGTGGATGCTGTAGTGTTCGACCTCGTTTCTTGGAGTTGAGCTGAATGTGTGACTTCTTGGAAAACACCTATTAATTTCTTTCGAAATACTCAGCACTAACCAAATATTTCAATTAGGACATAAACAATGAAACGTAATGTTCGTCGAAAAGTATATTCTGAGGCTAAACGGCATGTCTTCTTTGACATCAATGTTACACTTTATAGAATGAATATAACATTAAATGAATCTTACCCGTTATCAGCATGTGAAGCAAAACTGGAGTTGGTTGAAGTCTGAAACTAAACAGCCGAAAGATCGTTATTTTATTGACTTCCAAACGGAACCCACTTTTGATTTCGCACTTTTAGGGCCTGTCCCCTCTAAAGGTCTTTAATGTTTTTAGGGCAACATAGCAGCTGATAAAACAAATCCAAAATAATCAGCTCACTTCCGATGATTGTTGTTCATATGGCGATGGCGTGAAATATATATATTTTTTCATTTCCTTTAGCTTCATCATGTTTATGATTGTTAAAGTGAAAATCACTCTCAATAATGTAATACAATCATTAGACTCACTAGTGATCCCAGATATATATCGAGGTAACGACACTACATCTCGAGGAAACTAGATGATAATTTTCTTGAGGGAACGAGATAATTATGTCGATGGACAACTCATATCTCAAGGGGAACGAGCTAATTATATCAAAGAAATAAGATATTCCGGGAAGATATTATCTAGAAGGAACGAGATTATATCTGGAGAAATTTTTTTACATCCCCTATATCGACAAATAACATGACAGATGGAATATACTTTTCTGTTATTTTTGCCTTCTCATTAAAAAAACCCGTGGCTAATGCTAGGAGTCCACTGGACCGGCGCCTCACCACTTGGTACCAGTTCGCGCCAATGCAAAGTGGCTGTGGCGCCTAGTGTCGCCAATATGAGGGACAGACTATAATACAGAAGATTCCATCTACTTGAAAAAAAAATGATTACGTCATCCTCCCAGAGGAGTATATCAAAGAAGTCATGAACTAAGTCAGGAATAAGAATTATTGGTAACCCCGTTAACGTAATAATCAACTAAATATAATGCTCAACAATCGATCGAAATTCATAAGATACTCATATATCATTATAAGAATAGCAATAAAAAGCATATTGTAATTAGACTTACACCATGTACATTTCTAATTCATCATGAACTAGACTATCTATGAAATATTATTTAGATTGTTACTAATCTATAAAATTTGAGTCATGCACCATTTTGATTGATTGATATAAATTCAATATCCAGTTATATTTGCATAATGTGTCTGTATTGTACAACATAATGAATGTTTAAAAACATTATGCTTTCTGATTTAAATTAAGTAATGGTTGTCTATTCTTTGTTGGAAATGAATACTAATTCGAATTAGAAATTAAATTGTCACAATACTACATCTATTTATTCATGTTATCATGATTCCAACCTGCCCAAATAATGAAACAATGAAATGTACATTTAAACTCATTACAAAGTGTGTCTTACGTATCTTCATTTCATCATCCCCAACTTTCATCCTGTTGCTTATATATTCATACACATGCAGGAGTGCACATAGAATCACTTTATTGTTACCCCCCCCCCTCTATTCTCAAGTTTTGTTTTATATTGTTTTTATGTTATTATGTGTGTGTTCTAAGAAATGATGTTAGATAGTAACATATGCATTGCTTTCAAGATATATGACTATGCATCATTTTGTTATAATATTGCTCAGAATTTACCAATTATTGATATGTTACCATTATCACATTACCCCTATAATATTGTATATGGAACCTAAGTCTGACCCTCTATAATATATTGATCCTGACTATACATGTATTTAGTTCGGGATGAAATTATGATGCCTTTCTTGAATTTCATAATAATGTTATCAACAAATTAAGTACTGAACACATAAATATCTATATAACTGGTGATTATATTGACTTGTTTAAAGAGGATGATACTGTTAACGAATTCCTTCGGCTTAATTCTGTTCTAGGTATATTCCGCGTTATAAGAACTTCAACTCGTATTACATCAAGCACGGCTAAACTATTATTGATAATATATTTACAAATGTTTTGGGTTCATTTTTTTTTTACTCGGGTAGTCTGTGTTCAGATATTAGTGATCACTTACCATTTTTTTTAATCTCCAAATATTATGATGCTCATAGTAACCAGCCTCACACAATTCGTTTTACTCGTAAATACTCTGATGATAATGTAATAAATTTTCAGTATGAACGAAAAATTGAATAATCTTTATAATATTACAAATGTTAATGATGCATACTCTTTTTTATCAATTATTTTACTCAATTGTTTGGCAAAAACCTTCCCTTGCTTAAAACTAAAAATAATAATCACGGCATCAAAAAACTATATATGGATATCAACACATTTATTTAGATGCATTAAAAAGAAAAATCGTTATCATAAAATTTTCTCCAAAATAGTACATTGGATAATGAAAGAAAATACAAAAGATAAAGAACTAAATTGAATACTTTATTAAAACATGCAAAGAAAACATACTTTACTAACAAATTAAAACAGCATAAAGATAATACAAAACAGACATGGTCAGTAATAAACTCATTATTAAACAAACCTCGAACATCTTTGCCAGATTTCTTTATCATCGAAACTGAAGAGGTCTATGATCCACAACACATTGCAACTGAATATAATACAAATTTTATAAATTGCTCTAGACGGATAACATCATCTTTTCTAAATTCTCCTAATGATACTTCTTTTGAAGATTATCTTACTGGCTTTTTTAACAAATCTTTTCTTTCTTATATCCTATAACAGAATATGAGGTCCATACAGTTAAGTAATTCATTACGCAATGGTAATTCTTCTGGATTTGATAACCTAAGTACTAATTTAATGAAAGAGATTATATTCTATATAACAAAACCATTGGTATTTATATTTAACCTCGCCCTCTCTGCAGGCTTGGTCCCGGATAAACTTAAAATATAGCTATGATAACCACAGTATTTAAAAAAAAAGATGACCCTCATCAATTTGATAATTATATGCCTATATCCATTCTACCGTCTATTTCTAAGTTGCTTGAAATATGTGTTTATAATAGTTTATATTCATTTTGTTTAAATAATGAAATTCTCACTGATTCGCAATATGGGTTTAGAAAAAATCACTCCACTGCATATGCTTTGATAGAATTACAAGATAAAGTTTTGACAGCCATTCATAATTATATACAAACAAGTTTTGCATTGAAATTTTCATGGACCTTTCTAAAGCTTTTGATGCTGTTAATCAAAAAATACTTCTTTCCAAATTAGAACACTATGGGGTTATGAGCTTACCATTCTCCTGGTTTAAAAGTTATCTTTCTGATACATCTTAATATGTTGTTTTTAATAAAAGTTAATCAGGCTTTTCTAATACCACGCATGGTGTACCGCAATGTCTTATACTCGGCCCGCTATTATTTTTAATTTATATCAACGATCTCATACATTCCTCTATTAAATTTGACTATATTATGTATGCCGATGATACAACTTTAATACACAACCAACCTTATAATCTTAATTTACAAAACGATATCAATGTTGAATTAGATAAAGTAACAAAATAGTTCAAGGCGAACAGGTTATTGATAAATCCTAGTAAAACAAATTATATTACCTTTTTCCATAGGCAGTCTCATATTTCAAATTCATTAAATAATTTACTACTTCAAATCGACAAAATTCCAATTAATAAAGTAAATAGTGTTAATTTTCTTGGTGTATATATCGATTATAATATGCAATGGGACACCCATGTACAAAAAGTCACTCAAAAAGTATCTAAATGTATTGATATCCTGTATATATCAAAAGATTCCCGTCCTTCTTTTGCACTAGTAATTCTTTCATGCTCTCATATCTTAACTATTGCCTTGCCGTTTGGGGGAAATTGTAATCGAATGAAATAAGACAAATTATTTAAATTGCAGAAAAAAGCCCTTCGTATTTGCATAGGATATCATTATCATGCTCACTCTGCCCCACTCTTTAGAAAACTAAAATCTATTAATATTCTTTATTTGTACTATCTATTGCTCTCTATTGCTCTCCTTGGTTTTCTTTATTTTCAGAATAAATCACCTCTTAATGTCCATGAAATGTTTACTTTCAATCGCCAAATTCACCATCACAATACCCCTTTTAAAGATTTGTTTCACTTATGGCATGTTAAATAATGTAAAGAAATCCGTAAGACACAATTTCCCTGTAATTTGGAACTCGACCCCTAAAGATATAATTGAATGTAAGTCAGTTAATTCATTTAAAAAAAAAGATTGAAGCAATTTCTTTATCTGAATGCGTATAATCATTTATTTACTGTAAATTGTCTTTTTTGTCTCAGTTTATATACTGTCTTTGTTCATATCATGTATATTTCATCTTGTCATTTCTTTACAATCTGCATAATATTTTGGGAACTGCACATGTACAAGGCCTCTTGGCTTTTTTGTTGCAGTTCCCTGTTTCATTTTTACTTTTACTTACTGCCCGTTATGCCTCCTGGCATGTAGGGCAGCAACAGAAGCTCTCCACTCCCGTCTGTCTTGGGCCAGTCTCTGCAGTGATACCCAGGTCTGTCGGAGGTTAGACATTTCGCCCTCCACTGTCCGTCGCCAGGTGTTCTTGGGTCGATCTCGTTTTCTCCTTCCTTTTTGCTTGTTGATAATTTTGTATATTTTGTATTATGTATGTTTTTACTAAAAATGAAAGAAATGCGAATTGAATTGAAAATTTAAATTTGAATTTACGTCATTTCAAACTTTCAATTTGTAAGTGAAATGGTTTTTGAACACTTGGCATAGAATAGATTGTATGACATTAACAACAAAAATTTGTTGTCATAAAATTGTAATAGTGCAAGTTGGCTTGTATATTTTCCTGTCTTTGTTATCATGGACCAATTAAAATAAAATAGGTCCATGTTGTTATCAGGTCTCGATTTACAAACAGCAAAAAGTTTTGGTGTCCTTCGCTTGTCTAAATGAAAGACAATGGGGAACCACAACATTATTTTTTTACGGATTTCATGTGATGTTGAATTCTTTGCTAACTCAACATTCTGATTGTTGTTATTAAAACACATAGAGGATATAGAGATTTATACCAAAAACGCTATCTATATGTTAAAGCAATTAAACACCGGTTATTACTTCACCACTCGTTAATTTTGTGTCAGGGCCTTGGGAACGAGTTTTAAACAGGGGGGGGGGGGCTGCTTTGAAAAAAAAGGGTTTTCACTCCAATATGAAGGTGATTTGGGTTAAATTTGTAGTTCTTAGCATCTATCTGGTTACCATGGGGTGCCGCCTTTGGTGAATAACACACGCATGATTTGTGCTAAGTTCAAAGTCTATATAAGGTGTAATTTCAACAAATGATAGGGTATGGTCATGAAGGGACAACAATTGGTGTAAGTTTTAACACCTTGGTTTACATAGCATGAAAACACGTGAAATATCTAGATCATAATTATATAAAACTATTGCTTTGCACAATTATAAACGTCGTCCTATCATCCAGTTGAAAAACTTGCCTCGATCATGTTACAATTTGGCATGCCATTGCCCAATAGACGAATAAAAAAGTGACATGGTGTGAACAAAATCATATTAATTATGCATGCTTGGGGTCAAAGATTTGCTTCATATTGATCAAGAATAGATCCTTAGTTTTCATATTATAGCAAATCGACATCCAATAATTACGAAAACTACTAAGTCTTTATCTTTTTGCCCGATATTTTTTCACATTTTCAATGCGAAATTTTCGGCTACATGCATGGATCATGTGGATGCTTATCATTCACTTCATTCTTATCATAAAATACAACAAAAGAAAAAAACACGAAATCATTGGTATTGGCGAAAGAATATGCATTAGTTCTACAATGGCCACCTTTCGCAAACCTGTGGGACGGTAAGATTAGGGTCCCCTAACACAAAAATTAACGATTAATCGTACATTCGATTTTCACGAGTAATTGTACATTATAATAAATGGAATCAATCATAGAAAGCTGTTATACATTCATTGCTAAGCTTTGTGACACAGGCCGTATAGATCTGCTTTTCGTGTGCAAAATTATTTCACGCGACACCCGTTTGCATGCATATGTACGTCTGGTCATTATCGTATATGCCCCCTGAGCCGGCGGCGAACCATGACAGCTGGCTGGAGATATTCGAAATGCATGGCCCACAATAGATTATGACATAGATAAGAAAGTTTTTTTTTTTCAAACAAATCGAGTACATATTGAGTGAGGAAAAACTTACTGAATTAAGGCTTAGATATAGATCATTACAATCCATCGAATCGATATTGCATTTAATGTGGATTATTGGTGAATCACTGGCAATTGATTCCATGGGTCAGATGACCTCTCCAGCCGAAACCATTTCGCATGCGTTGATACGTACACAGCATGTATACGTCTGAATACCAGCCAAATTTGCGGGGTTTTTTCTTTTGTTTACTCCTTCTACACAAACGACATGCCTCTAGCACACAATGTAATGGGCATTATGTTTTACTTTCCCCAGAAATGGGGGATTAGATTCAAATTCCCGGGGGGGGGGGGACCACTTCCATTGATGAGTGGATACCAGGCACGACCATGCAGTTTCGAAAAGCACCCTAAACAAGGGAAGCAAGGCTTTTCCAGATTATGAAAATGCATCTCTTAACAACTATTTGGCTTGTGAAACCCTACAAGTATTGGAAATATATCACTTTTTTCAGTATTTTAAACATCGTTTTTGACACCTTTATAACGTTACAAAGGCCTATACGTAACGTACTTGCCCACTCTGTCCCCTTTTACGCGTGGTCGCGCCTGGTATCCACTCGTCAATGGAAGTGGGGCCCCCGGGCGGCCTCTCGAGCTCTGGGAGGAACCAAATGTGGCTCTGGAAAGTCGTCCTAAATCAGATATATCGCTGTTACCATAGTAGCAACATTGACGAGTGGATACCAGGCACGACCATGCAGTTTCGAAAAGCACCCTAAACAAGGGAAGCAAGGCTTTTCCAGATTATGAAAATGCATCTCTTAACAACTATTTGGCTTGTGAAACCCTACAAGTATTGGAAATGTATCACTTTTTTCAGTATTTTAAACATCGTTTTTGACACCCTTACAACGTTACAAAGGCCTTTACGTAACGTACTTGCCCACTCTGTCCCCTTTTACGCGTGGTCGCGCCTGGTATCCACTCGTCAATGGAAGTGGGGCCCCCGGGCGGCCTCTCGAGCTCTGGGAGGAACCAAATGTGGCTCTGGAAAGTTGTCCTAAATCAGATATATCGCTGTTACCATAGTAGCAACCAGAATTTTGCACACGAAACGCATATTGAATGTTTCCTTGCAGATGCGAAACGACAAAAAAATCTCATGTCACACAATTTGCACTGCAGGACAGAGTTTTACGACCATGACGACGGGCCCAAAAGTCTCTTCCAAAATAAACTTCCGTCGTAAATATGCGTTCGCGTTCTCCAACGAAAGGTCGGGAATGACGCTTATAGGCCAAGTGGGTTAAGCCTAAATTCCATTTATTCGAAAAGTCCCGTTTTATCCGACAGTCACCATAGTAACAGTGCTTCTCAGCCAATCAAGATCAGGAAAAGTTGTCAGATCTGACAACTTTTAGGAAAAAATGATGATGAAACACTCTTGTTAGCGACCTATTCTCCATTCATTAATTATTCGAAACCAACATGGCACTATTAATGTATATTTGTTACATTACATCACCTGCCGCCCCTTACTATGTCAAGATATTTCAATGGGGGGGGGGGGGGAGGAAGGAAAAGATGGGTAAAGGATAAATTTTGTTTTTTTCTATATTCATTTCGAATGAGAAAGGTATTAAAGAATATTACTGCACAGTCCGGATTTCTCTTCTTTGTTGTACTCTTTGTCTTTCTACTTATTTTTTTATGATTCTGTTCTCTTCCCAGTCAGTCGGCAAGCCCTGTAAAAGTAGCTTCTTTTATCCAAGTGATATTCATGACTAGAGGGTTTTTGCATTTTTAATGAGCTTGGTGCGGACCAAAACACCTCTTCTTATTCGGCCATTGCTGCTCTAAATATTGACCAAATTTCATGTTTTGGTATCTTTGTAAAGAAGAAGAATCATACTTTTAGGTCATGTGTTTGGATTTTTAAAATGATTATGTAATATAGGGGAAACTTTTGATCTAAAACATGAAAAAAAATATTTTTTTTCATGCAACAAAAGTTGTTGTTTTCACACTTAATTTCTGTTTGAGCACAAATGATTTTTAGATCATAATAAGGCTGAAGATCTTAGCTTTAATATGATATAAGTTTTATGAGAAGATGTATTTTAGATGGGTCAGCAGCCAACTTTTCATAGGCAAAGTACATTTAGCAGCTCAAAAACAAGAATACTGCGCTCTAATTGGTCAGAGACCACACACCCACGCAAATTCTAATGTTCCCCACACTGGGCCGCTGTAAGGTCACACTCACCATGTGGTAATCTCTTCATATTACCCGCGCCTGTTGTTTGGAAAACATTATGCAGCCAATCAGACCTCTGGATTTAGTTATGTTACTCAGAAATTTCAGAAATCTCGTCTTGCATCTTGATGGAAAAGCTGGCTGCTGACCCATCTAAAAAAAATGCCACATATCAAGAGTGACATTGTAAGAAAGTATAGATTTTGAGCTTCCTGGGGCCTGTTGCATAAAACTTTTTACCTGAGAAAACTCTGGTAAAAACTGGAAACTAAGGTTAGTCTGATTTCTGCCATTGACTTTAACACAGGGCAAAAACTCCGGTAAAAACAACCTGAGTTTTCTGAGGTAAAAAGTTTTATGCAACGGGCCCCTGATGATAAAAATAATGTTTGTGCTTAAAACACAAAATATTGCACAATTTGCAAGTGAAAACAGAGGAAGAAAATTTTGTTTGATGCATCTTTTCAGGTAAAAAAATCACTTATTTATCAAAATATTTTATTCAAAATAAATAATCAATATCAAAGAGTAACATTTACTCTTTCCCATGGTACAAAAATAATCAATATTACTCAAGAAAAAAGTGGTTAAATTCTTTGAGAAAGAAAGTCTCACAATTCACGAGATTTTGCAGGGACATGAATTCAGCCACGAGAGGACTTGTTCCCTCTCTTCCGATACATTCAGTTTATAGAGGGCGATCGTCCTGATCCCATACCAGAGGGACCAGAGCTGGCCATTTATTTTTATCGCTTTCAATGTGTTACCAACATGACGCAATTTCTTTTGAATTGGACTTGCCTAAAAAAGATTATGCGCCATGTTGGTAACCCGGCATTGAAAGCAAAATGGTCAAACTCTGTAATTAAAGGCTATGTCCTTCATGGAGTCATCCCTAATAGGCCTAATTGATTTGGTAGTTTTATGAATGTGCATAGTTGGATTTTTTTTTTTAGATTAGTCATTACATAACGTGTTTAAAACTATGGCATTCGTATTAGTATTGGTGATGGTTTATTGAAATCAATTTGCAGTCAGAGGCTGATTTGCAGAATCTTTTACAAATAAGTAAAATAATATAAACATGATCACTTCCATATACAATTTCCAAAAACAAACTTGCCTAAATAAGGATGGGTATTTTATTTAAACAAAAAGAAAGTATCGTAAGCAGCATAGTGAACATGACTCAAATCTTATCAAAATTTATCAATTCGGTTCAAATTAACTATGTATTCATTTCTTTTGTCATTATGTAGAGTTCTAATGTCTGTATAGGATTTTTCTTTAAATGTGTATGAGTCTTTTCAATTGAATAAAATGCCGATAAATAAAACCTTGGTGACTTGGTGACAAGTGAACAGTTGATGAAGGACATTAGAGTAACTGGAACCCCCCCCCCCCGAAAAACAGGGTGTTAAAAGGAGAGAATGATATTAAGATCGAGAAAAGATGAACATGTGTGTGTGGGGGTGTGTATGTGTGTGTGTGTGTGTGAGAGAAAGAGGGGGGGTGAGAGGGGGGAAGGAATGGAGTAAAAGAGACGTCCCCGGCTCATGAATCCATGTCAATCAATTCGTCATCTCATTTCAAACCGTTTCATAATAACGCACTGTAAAAAAAAAGTTCCCGTTCGGTCAGTTAAAACTCAAGTTGTGTGTGCAGGGTGGTAAGAAATGTCCTCGGTTAGCGAACAATTCTCACCTCTGTTAAAAAACGATCCCGGTTAGTGGATTAAATTCAATTTTGAGTATGAGACCGACAGCCGACACATCCCCACGTTGGCGAGTATAGTGAGTCCCTGATTGTCAAATGTGTGTGTGCGTGCGGGGTGGTGTGTGTTTAGCATTAGAGTATTCATGTAATAGATTATAGTAATTGGGTCGGTAATAAAATTAGCTGTAGCAAAAATGACAAAACCGCGAGCTTGGGCAGATTAATATTCCATAGAAGAATAGACATCGGTTCCTGAGTTTCACCCAACATGTCCAATACACTAAAAACAGGTTTACCCAATATTGGGTAAAATGGGAACATGCATGTTGGTTGGGTAGAAAGATACCAAATATTTTGTAAATTTTACGCAATGTTGCGTTGAAATTCACCCTTTACACATGCATTTTGTCCAGTATGGGGTGAACAAAACACCTAGCGAACATGCATGTTCCCTTCCTCTCCAATATTGGGTAAAATTTCACTCAGTGTTATTAGAGTGTAGGAACCTTTACCAAACATTTGCGCTTTTTGATTTATGTAACAAGTTCTTCAAAAATTCATACCACCGGAAATCATTTTAGGTTCAGACATTATCGTTTCTTTAAGAACCATCGTCATTTTCCTGCTTTCTCTCTCTCTTTCTTCTTCTCTATTACTTTCTCTTCCTATTTTCTATCTTTGTCTCACTTTTTTATCCTTTCTCCAACACACGTCTCTCTTCCGCTTTTTTCTCGATCTTAATATGTGACTGGATCTTTCTCCTCTACTTTTTCTCTCGTTCTGTTCATTTTCTGATCGGAATTTTTCTTTTTTCTCTCTGTCTCTTAGTTTTTCTCTTCCTTCCTCTCTTTCGCTATCTCTACCTCTTCCTACCCTGTTTTCGCTCTCAAGACAGTCCCGACCTTTCGTTGGAAGAACGCGAACGCTTATTTACGACGTTAGTTGATTTTGGAAGAGACTTTTGGGCCCGTCGTCATGGTCTTAAAACTCTGTCCTGCAATGCAAATTGTGTGACATGAGATTTTTTTTTCGTTTCGCATCTGGAACGGAAACATTCAATTTGCGTTTCGTGTGCAAAATTCTGGTTGCTACTATGGTAACAGCGATATATCCGATTTAGGACGACTTTCCAAATCCACATTTGGTTCCTCCCAGAGCTCGAGAGGCCGCCCGGGGGGCCCACTTTCATTGAAGAGTGGGTACCAGGCGCAACAACGCGTAAAAAGGGAAAGAGTGGGTAAGTACGTTACGTATAGGCCTATGTAACGTTATAAAGTTGTCAAAAACGATGATTAAAATACTGAAAAAAGGGATATATTTCCAATACTTGTAGGGTTTCATAAGCCAAATAATTGTTAAAAGATGCATTTTCATAATCTGGAAAAGACTTGCTTCCCTTGTTTAGGGTACTTTTCGAAACCCCATGGTCGTGCCTGGTATCCACTCATCAATGGAAGTGGTCCCCCCGGAATTTGAATCTAACCCCCCATTTCTGGGGAAAGTAAAACATAATACCCTTTACATCGTGTGGTAGAGGCGTATCGTTTGTGTAGAAGGAGTGAACAAACGAAACAAAAGAATCGAACGTATTGCATACGCTGTGTACATATGCGAAATGGGTTCGGCTTGAGAGTTGATCTGACCCATGGAATCAATTGCCAGTCATCCACCAATAATCCACATTAAATGCAATATCGATTCGATGGACTGTAATGATCTATATCTAAGCCTTAATTTAGTAAGTTTTTCCTCACTCAATATGTACTCGATTTGTTGAAAAACCACTTTCTTATCCATGTCATATTCTAATTTAGGTCCTGCATTTCGAACATCTCCAGCCATCAGTCGTAATACATGCATGTATGGCGCGCGGGTGTCGCGGGAAAGAATTTTGCACACGAAAAGCAGATCTGTAGGGCCTGTAACCCCCCCTGTAACACAAATCTTAGCATTGATTGTAGAGCAGTTCTCTACGTTTGATTCTATTGACTATAATGTACAATCAATCTTAAAAATCAAGTGTATGATTAAGCGTCAACTTTTGTGTTAGTAGACCCTAATATTAGCGTCCGTGAGGATTGCGAAAGGTGGCAATTATTTCAACCAACCGGCCGTCTTTTTCTGTCTGCTTTTCTCCCTTTTCCTCTCTTATGTCTTAAACTAATTTTCCCCTCCAATCTATACCATTTATTTCTTCCTCAATACCTGGGCCGAGCCCTTTTTTACTCTCATTATATCGCAACCTGCTTGCTCCTCTTTTCTGTCTGTTTCCCCCTTTCTACCCCTCTCTTTCCATTCACCCTGTCTCTTTTTTCTTTCCAATTTATTATCTGTCACCGTGACGTTCTGTCTTTTTTTCTCTCCCCCCTCTCTCGCTCTCCCTCTGCCCCCTCTCTCTGTTTGCCTCTTTAGATGTAACGAACTTTACAACATGACACGGCTGGTGTATAATTATTGGAGTCAAATATATTTTATTTTGATTTTATTTTAGACCAGTTTCTACAATGCATAAGTTAACACACATACGAGCATTCATTATGTTCATGGCTTCCTTGTGGATTCGTAATATTAATTAATTAAATAATATATTTACTTTTATTTAGTTTATTTAAAAAATGGTCACTAGCTTTGATTAATTAATTAATCTAATTCATTAATTAATTTATCAAAGCTAGTGACCATTTTTTTGAATAAACTAAATAAAAGTAAACCTCTATTATAGAGTATCAGATGCCCTTCAAACGAAAACAGAGTGTGTATTTGAAAATCTTAATTTGTAGGGTATGCATAACGAAAATGTTAAACAAAAGTTATAGTTATTGCGAGTTGAGTTGAGCAAGGATCGATGGTCTACGAGCGATTTGACTCGCTGCCGTTAATAACAGAAAACGGGGGTGTCGGCTCGCAGATATCAACTCTTCTTCAGCTTTGCATGCAGCAGCCAGGTTAGTATCGATCAGGGAGTCCTGCTGGTCGATATCTGTTGGGGTCTCCACCGTTGCGCCCCCAGTGGTTAGCCGCCTGATCAGCTGCGGTATCCGCGGCTCCTTGACCGCTGAGGCCAGATTGATAATTTTCGCGTGCGTTGCTGTGTTATGAAACAAAATAATGGTAATTAAACACATGAAACACTCTTAAGATAAATGAAAGCCGTTGCATTTAACACTGACTTCATGAGAGAGTCTGTCAAACCAACGTCATATCATCATATATGCAGATCTGGTACATTTACAGAAACTGAACTTCGTGAAATCCCCTAAGCTGAGAAAGGAAATACTAAAGATCGTCAAACGTGACAGATAAAGTCATGGAGCGGTGTGTAAACAAATTTTCGGCATTACTCTTATGTGTTTAAGATCGCATGCTCGATCTGTAATGAAAATCATAAGTCAGAAAAAATTGGAACCATGCAGTGGGATTCGAACCTGCCATCTACTGCTTTTCGGGCAGCGACTTAACCACCTGGCTATTCTGGTTCATGGCTAAATCACGATGAACTGGAAGTCCAATACCCTCAATCCTCTTCTTTCTGACTCATAAATATGCTAATGCAGTCCGCCGTGGACAATAGATAGTAAATAAAGAGGCTTTAATAGGAAGCCTCTTTATTCACTATCATGGAGCGGTGTATTATTATTATTGCTTGGAATAAGACCCTCTTCGAGAATCCTTTGGCACATAATTGGTGGTCAATGTATTGAATTATATACGAACTCATTTTAACTGGCATTTATCTTTAAACCACAACGTAATTATTGGCAACAAAGAAAGATGTAACTTAATTATTATGACCCAAATGTAGTCCAAAATAACCACGATTTATGAAATATTGATGGGTCCTTTCAAGAGATAAAGGTTGTTTCACAAAGATTGTATTCTTATTTCTCTAAGGACTAGCTATAGTATGGTATTTCTCGTCACTGCCTAAAGTGACCAGAGAGCATTGTCTTAATGTAATGCCAAAGTTCAGTCCCCGTTTTTCAGTTAATTTTTTTTTTTAACAAGTGCACATCTAGTTTCCAATAATGCATATAGCATTTCCATTTATTTGAAAGCAGGATAAAAGAGCATTGTAGATTAAATGCCTTGCTCATGGGCATAGGTGCCGCGGCCGGGGATCGAACCCCGGACTTTCAATGTATAGCCAGGCGCCTTAGACCACTCGGCCACGGCACCTCAACAGTTAATGCAATAATATTTTTTGACGGAGCGCCCCCAACCCACTCTACTTTACCGCCTATACACATATAATTTCGCAGTCCCCTACCTGATGACGCGAGCTGCCCAAGCTCCTCCGGGTCCTCGCTGTGCGGCATCGTAGTTGCCTCGTGCATGGAAGTACTTGTCTGAATTCCTCCAGTTGGAATCACGCATGTCACTGTTAATAAAAAAGAAAAATAATGATTAAGCCAGTAATTTAGCTGTTCCTCACACTGTCAATCGTATTAGTATCTTGTTTTCTTTTAAAATTATATTAGACCTATCTCTTTTTTGTTAAAAGGTTGTGAAGACATGCTTTGAAGTTGAGGTTTACATATACGAAAGTAAAAACTGAACTGATGTATCTTCCAGCAATGAACTGTCGAGGCAATTCACCTTATGGGGATCAGATGATGCGATTTCGTCAAAAAGAGCAAATTCGATTAACCCGACTAGTAAGCGGGCACTGCATGGCATGCACTGCTATACTGTATTGAAATGCATTCTTGCATCACAAGACGTTCCATTTCTATTTCTATAAAGTTGAAGGTTTCGGAATTTTTCCCGCCTCCAGTCCTTCATTTCTGTGGGGCCCATCAAGGGCCCGGATCAAGGGGCACACAAAATTTGTGGATGGTGCACGTGCTCCCAGCCCCCCCCCCCCCCCCGTAGCTACACCCCTTGCCTTTGTATCTCACTGGAGCCTTTGTACTGTGCAATCACAATTATCAAAAGGTATATGCATGCGAGATGTGTGAGCATTTGTTAAAGATAATTTCTTACAGATAAAAACGGAATAAATCGGTATAAAAAAGGCCTGAAGGTCAAAGTTGGTGTAATCTTATCAGATTACAGAGTCTCTCCTCAAACTGCACCAGTTAAGAAAATCATTAATAATAACATGTTACATGGTCCATTATATAGCGCAGCTACTACAATTGCATATACTCTTCTGCGCTTGATACTTCGTATCATATTATTACCCCGGATGTAGCTGAACCGTCATATAGGTGAAGCATTCAAGGAATAAATCCTACCGGTTACCACTAGCGTACCTACGGGGGGGGGGGGGGGGGGGGGCACTCTGCCCCCCCCTGACGAGCCACAACCCATACAAAAGACATATACCTGGCCCCCCTGACGAGCTTAAAATACCTTTTTTGCCCCCCTGACGAGCTTGAAGACCTTAATTACCCACCCTGACAAGGTGAAGACCTTTTTTTTTTTTTTTTTTTTTTTTTTTTTTTTTGCTTGTCAATTTTTTTTCTGGTACGAAAACACCTAAATTTTTTTTATTGAAGACCCTTTTTTTTTTTTTTTTTTTTTTTTTTCCCTTAAATTTTTTATCTGGAACGAAAACTTTTTTTTTATTTTTTTTTTATTTTTTATTTTTTTTGCTTGTCAAATTTTTTGGCGGCCGATTATGCCCCCCCTGTGGAAAATCCTAGGTACGCCACTGCCGGTTACCCATTCATCTCACCTGCTAATGCAGCACAATGTGGGTAAATTTCTTGCTGAAGGAAAACACGCCATGGCTGGGATTCGAACCCACGTCCCTCTGATTGAAAGACGAGAGTTGTAACCACTAGACGACGACTTGTCACTAATTATTCCCTGGGTACTTAAGAAACACTTACTTGTAAGCTCGCTGCATGTCCCGAGCTCCCTGGAAGGCTTCCCTTGTGCGGTCCAACCAGTCCGGCCAGGCTCTAGATGGCGCCACCAGGAGGCCTAACATCAGGAAGGCAACCACCATCATCGATGCATTCATCTTTGATCGTTCCGGGTATAGTAGGCACTGCTGGAGCAAATACAAAACGACAAACTCTGAAAAAATGACTTCCAACACAAAGAAACCCTGGGATTAATTTACAAAGGCCCTACTTGCGATGAACTGAGAGAAAACAGCTAGGTCTCGGAGATTAACTTAGGTTTTGACTCATCTGATATTCTCAAGATTCATTGCAAAATTCCTGTCCAAGCTACTCTACGTAGGACTCTATTATCTTTCGAAAACCCTACACAAGGACACAATTACCTCATAATTACATGATAACAGTGGCACTCATAGCAATTTTTTGACCGTATGCGACCCGATCTACAGACTGACCAAGCCCGAAAATGGTGTTATATAATGGACAATTTATTTTGTTCTGGCAAAGTTATAATGTTGTTCGTCGAGAGGTATAAAATACCCCCATGAGTATACAGACCTTGATGAACGACAAATCTTCTCGCACATCGAAGAGATTGAGTCTTACCTATAATAATCAGCATGTGAAGTAAATCTGGAGCCTGGCTGAAGTCTGAAACAAAACGGCCGATAGATCCTTATTTTATTGACTTTTTACGGGAAACCAGTCTTGAATAGGTATTTTCAGGGCATATCCCATTCTAAAGTCTACGTGATGTTGACCGGACACGAGATATACTGATAAAACCGTTCCAAACAGATTACATGGAATACAGCGAACTTTGTTTTATGATCCGGATTGTTCTCCATTGGACAAGGACGCGAAGTATGGAGTTACATATATTTTTGTTCTGACTATAATTTCCGATTTGCATCAGATAATCCGCCGGTGGTTTCTTTTCATTGTCTTATTGAATTTCTCCTGGAAATCAATCCTAAATTGGTATTTTCAGGGCCTGTCCCCTATAAAGATAATCTACATAAAATTATACTTTAAGTAGAGCGTTGTGGCCCACCAGTGGATTAGTCTTGTGACTTTCGAACAGAGGGTCGTGGGTTCGAATCCCATGCAGCCATGGACCCATGGCGAAATTTCCTTCGGCAAGAAATTCATCTACAATATAATGCTGCACTCAACCCAGATGAGGTATATTCCTTCAAATGATTCCGCGCTGTAAGAGGCTACCTTGCTAAAGCCAGGGTAATAATATCCAAGTCCTTTAATTGGAAGCTCATAGGGACGTTATGTCAAAATGTGATATGCGCTATATACAACAACTGCGTTATTATTAGTATTATTGTTATTATTACTATTATTATCATTATAATTATTGTCAATTTTATTATCATTATTATTATTGTTATTATTATTATTATTATTATTATAGTGTTGTCCGGACACTATAGATGAGCTGAAAAAAACACTATCATTATGAACAGATCACATAGAACTTTGCATCCAAGGAATATCCTTCATTTAGCAAGGCCTACTCATGGCCGAAAATAACTATATTCAAATAAATAGAATAAAATTCACCGAGCAAAACTCAGAAAAAATCATCAGATCATGGGAATCTGGTAACTACGGAGCCTTTAAAGTGCCTTCGACTTGACGACTTGGTGAGATACTTTATCTTGCCATGTCGACATATTAACCTTATTATGTTGACATGGCGAGATACCTTATCTCGCCAAGTCGACTTGTAAAAAGTTATATGTCGACATGGCGAGATACGTTATCTCGCCAAGTCGACTTATAAAAAGTTATATGTCAACATGGCGGGATATTTTATCTTGACAAGTTGACTTATAAAAAGTTATATGTCAACTTGGCGAGATATTTGGACTCTCGTCGGGCCTCGGACATTTCATATCTCGCCAGGTCGACATAGAATGTTTTATAAGTCGACTTGGCGAGATAACGTATCTCGCCATGTCGACATAATAAGGTTATTATGTCGACATGGCAAGATAAAGTATCTCGCCAAGTCGTCAAGTCGATGGCACTTTAAAGGCCTTATTATGTCGACATGGCGAGATACGTTATCTAGCCAAGTCGACTTATAAAAAGTTATATGTCGACATGGCGAGATACGTTATCTTGCCAAGTTGACATATAACTTTTTATAACTCAACTTGTCAAGATAAAATATCCCGCCATGTTGACATATAACTTTTTATAAGTCAACTTGGCGAGATAACGTATCTCGCCATGTCGACATAATAAGGTTATTATGTCGACATGGCAAGATTAAGTATCTCGCCAAGTCGTCAAGTCGATGGCACTTTAAAGGCTCCGTAGGTAACGATTTTTTTTTCAATTTTAAAGTTAAGCGATATTCATATTGTGAAAACATATAATAATCAAATACGTCATCATGAATATGGATTAGGACAGGAGGCCCTAGGTTTGCTGATGATGTCATGTCCCCCTTCTTCCTTTTCTTATGTTATTACACAAAATCATAATTGTTTCATATACTCATAACTGTGTGTATGATATTGTAACAAAAAATGCAGCACTGATTATGTCATTCATTAAATCAATAAAGTAATTCCAATGCTTTTCATTCTGGGATGACAAAATAAAAGATATATAATTTCAAGTAATGAAAATACGAAAGAATTAAGTGGGGATATCACATCATCATCTTGCTCATCATGCAGACATGTATAGGGTGTAAAACTGTTCACCGAAATGATGCATATGACAGGGGCCGCGGAACCGGAAAGGGGGCTGGTGGGCTTCAGCCCCCACTTTTTTTCTAAAATCTTGTACAAAAACGTAAAAATTACTATCTGATTGTGATTTTCTGCATTGTCAGCCCCCCACTTTCGACTCAGCCCCCCACTTTCAAAACTATTCCGCGACCCCTGTATTATAACGTAATAACTTTGTCATACCTTGTCCGGGTGATGATAATTTTTTTTCAGTGTTTTGTTTGTCTGATTTTATTTCATCCGTTCCACCTGGTGTTCATTTTTCGCCTCTCCTGCTGGCTTCATGTAAAAGTTAAAATCCGATGGTTTACTTTCTTTCAACCGGAACTCATCATTTATTTGGTATTTTAAGGGCCTGTCCCCTAAAAAAGTCTGCATGTTGTCCGGATACTACATGAGCTGATAACACCCTTTCGATAGGCATGACGCCGAACTTTACATCCGAGGATTGTTTTTCAATGATTGTAATATGACATGTTTGGGGTTACATATCTTTTTTTTTATATATCCACTTAGGTTCATGTTAAGATTCGGTGGTTTCTTTTCTCATCCCTTGGCATGACTTTTCTTTTAATGTGTATATATTTCTGCTTCCCCGTTTGTTTCCTCGTTCATTCGTGTTATATATTTTTGGCACGAGGGATCCCCTCTATCATTTTCATTCAATACACAACCCTATATAATGATGCAGTATTGTGCAAACCGTGCGTTTGATTAGAATTGATTTGAATTTATTTTTCCACTCTTGTTTTCATTTACAATTCACAATAATATTTCCTTTCAATATAAACAAAGAATAATTGGATTACAGTATAAAGTTGGAAAAAAATATCTAGAAAAATAACAAAGTATTCTATGACTAGGTAGTAAGTACTTTTATTTCTTAGGTCCCTAAAAATACAAATGGTATAATGATCATTTTATTGTTTTTCAAAATACAGAATTGTACCAACACCATGGGTGTCGATCCCGGGGGATTGGGGGATATGTCCCCCACAAAGGGGGGTGGCCTGTACAATCATCCCTCCAATATATTTCGACGGGCATGAAAAAAGTATATCTTTATTTTATTAAAATACATGAAATCAATAAAAATTGACAACATAGAAGAAAGAAAAATAAAATTTCGTTCCCCAAATCATGCAGTTAATCTTATTTTGCCATTTTGCATGACCACACGCAGATAATATTTCCGGGGGGGGGGGCAAGACTCGAACTTATTAAAAAAAAATAAAATAAAAACGATAGAGTAAACGGACCGAGCTGCTCAATGGGGCCATAATTTTTTTTACAAGTGTAATAAAAGTATTTAGTGCACATCTCACATTTGCACATTTTTCATAGTTTTCATGAAATGTTAAGGAAAAAAAGTGTTTTCACAACAGCTGATCGGGAATTTGCCCCCCCCCCCATCCCCCTTGATGCGTACGACCATTCCCTGAAGTCCACTTAAACATATCTCATTATAACAGAAAATATACATCAATTTTAACATATAATATCTCTAAAACATATATAGAGAGAGATTGAAAAACTTATTAAAGAAAGAAACAAGCAAAAAGTAACACAAATTATGCATGTTATGTGCTATTTCAAAATCTCGTGAACTAAGCCTTTTATTGCGATGAGGCCAATACTTTTGTATATTAATTGAGATACAATTTTTTTTTACTATATATATATACACAGGGGCGTCGATCCTTTTTCAGATGGGGGGGGGGCAAAATCATGAATCAACTTTCCAAAGGCGCTCGATCACACAAAACAAACAAACTCACACACACAAACACGCACACACACATATGCATATATATATATATTTATTTATTTATATGACTCATGAGATAGAGACACATATCTCACCAACAAATTAATGCGAGCGCGAGCTGAAATTGTTTAGTATACTGACCTGAAAACAGGAAAAAGGTGCCTGTTTAGGACTGTTTGTAGTAACGCAAGAGGAGGATACATATCTCACTACACAGATAATGCGAGTGCCGAGGGCGAGCTGAAATTTCTTTATATTCTGACCAGTAAGCTTGATATTCTAAGCATTTTTGGTACCAATGATTAAGATGGGTATCTAGAAAAAACAATAGATGCGAGCGCGAGCTTAAAATTTTGATATTTCGATCGAAAAAAAATGACAGTTTAATCAGTTAATAGGGACGTTTTTAATAAAGAACAAGATTATATCCAACAAAAGATTATTGAAAATCGAAGCGGGATTTCTTTTGAGGTTTAGAACTGAAAACGGGACATGCTATTCACCTATTTAATCATAAAAAGTATGGGGTTTTGCTACAGAAATGGTGCGAGCGCGAAGCGCGAGCTGAAAATTTTTATATTCCAATCTGAAAAGCGGACAATTTGAGCATGATTTTAAATAAAGAACGAGTTGTGAAGCTCAATCTCGCATTCTCGCTTGCTGATTTTTGTGTAACATTACCATCTTATTTTATTTTTGCACATGCGGAATCATTGGGGGGGGGGGGGCAAAACGATATGTTTGCCCCCCAAGTATTTTCATTGGTGGGGCGATCGCCCCCCAGGATCGACGCCTCTGTATATATAATGATACTACATCATGAATCATTTGGAATACATCAACAATCCAGGTTTATATATTATCATTCAATTTTCATGTACATGATGTATAGGCCTATATACAGAATTTGGTATTTATATATATATTGTGATGCTTTTCACTAAATATAATGCAATTTGTAATGATGAGTAATGTTTATCTAATTACTTTGATGAAACTGGATATAATGCTTAAGACCTGAATACAGAAAGAGATCCTTCAAGACAGAGCTTTGGAAATAGTTCTCCAGTTTTACAGGTATCGTTATCTTTGTTTTTAACTTCTTCCTGAGTGATCAGATGAATAATATTTAACTTAATGGAAGATGAAAATAAAGGTATTGACAAACTGTATTTATACATTGAAAATTATATTTAGTGGTTTAAGGTCTAACGAATATACATCTGGTTATGTAATTATACACTCCCGATATTAGCAACGGGTTTTAGCAAAGCTTTGGACTAAAATATCGAATCATCTTCATAAAAGTAGCTGTCTTACACTAAAGGCCATAGAGGTGGCACAATGTGGAATGTGTAAAGAAGAAAAGTGACTGACCTTTTTTTATTAAAGCATTGGAAAATAAGATAAAAAATAAAGGATTTGCTTTACACTTTTGTATGATTCTGGGATTTTTTAAATAACAAATTAAAGATTTCATGACATCTGTGGGCAACTGCCCCGCCCAGTCCACTCTGTTCATGCTGTAAGGGCATGCGATAAGCTTTGTTATTCGTTATGACCATTCAACAATAAAATGTATAACCAGGTGCCGCTAATCATTCTTGACCGGCGCCGATCTAGATTTGGTTGGCAATAGGCCCTTCTTCATTATTCTACCGGCGCCTATTTATTGGAACCAGGGGACGCTGATTATTCTTGACCGGCGCCGATTTAAATTTAGGTGGCGCCGGTTAAGACAAAGGCAGCGACGATTTGTCTTGACCGGCGCCGATTTAGAACAAGTAGTGCTGATTATTTTTACCGACGTCACGTAAGATTCAGGCAGCGGCAATTCATAATCGACTGGCGCCGATTTAGAACCAGGAGGCGCCGATTATTCTTGACTGGCGCCGATTTTTAGCCAGGTGGTGCTGATTATTCTTGTCCGGCGCCGATTTAGATTTAGGTGGAGCTGATTATACTTGATCGGCGCCGGTTAAGACTCAGGCAGCGCCGATTTATAACCAGATGGCGCTGATTATTCTTGACCAGCCCCGATTTAGATATAGATGGCGCTGATTATCCTTGATCGGCGCCGGTTAAGAACTCAGGCAGCGCCGATTTTTCTTTACCGGCGCCGATTTATAACCAGATGGCGTTGGTTATTCTTGTCCGGCGCCGATTTAGATTTAGGTGCATGGCGCTGATTATTCTTGGTTGGCGCCAGTTATATGCAGGCAGCGCACTGCTGATTATTTTCAACCGGGGAAGTTGTTGGGAAAAGGGTAATTAAAAGAAAAGATAAGGAAGATGATATGATTGTGCTTTGCTGGGGGATAGTTCTTTCCTTTACTGTTGCTAATATTATATCAGTGTATAATTTTTTTAAGCGGCGCCTTTTCTTTTCTTTCGTTTATTTTTATTTTTTCAAGCTGCGCCTCTCAAATATTAGGGGGCGCGCGCGCCCCCTGTGCCCCCCTGGATCCGCCACTGCATCTGAACTTGCCGATACAGGGTAATGTCATGTGCCATGGATAAATGCATATGTTTAGGCCCTCTCTCATTGGTGCATGGTGCATGAAAGCAAAATTGTTTTAACAACAAATGCATTTTATATGTTATTATTCATTTAGCAGAAGTTACACAGGTTGAATAACACATTTTTTTCCTTTGCTCATTACAAATTTGCCTTGTATGTTTGAAAGATTGAATTAACATGCGGATTGAAGGGTAACAAAGCAATAATCCAAAGTCGTAAATAAAATAGGCCTACTTGTAAACTTAAAACTTGTTGTGTGTTACAATGTTTGGTAATTTAATAGTAAAAATGGACTACAATATTATGGCTTAGATGGTGATTTAGTGCTCTAATATTCGATTTTCGCATGTCAATTTCTTAAAAAGTCCCTACCGTGGGAGGGGGCTACCCCCTCCAACATCCCCGCTCGGTCGCTTCGCTTCGCTCCCTCGCCGAGACTCAGACTTCACTCATCACAAGAAATCGATACCTATGACCAACACTGCACTGATTACATTAGACGATTACAATGTAACAAATAGGATGTGTATAAACGGAGAATAAAGACAAAAGACTCACATATGGTTATGAAACTAAGATCAGAAGTTCACTATACAGTGCGTCCCAGAAAAAAAACGAAACCGAGATTAAGCGATGATTTATCATAACTTTATCACAAATACAATAGACAAATTACCTACCAATGTAAAGCTTAGAATCTCCTCTTTCATCTGATATTACTTAGATTATTCCTCATTCACGCATGAGTGAGCAAAAACAATTTGAAGAAAGGATACAAAAACCCATTTGGCGGGGGGTATCTGAATTTCAAAAAGAAAATCACATGTCTAAAATGTTCCATATCTGCTCTTTTATTTGATACCTTAATTAATCACAAAAAATGGTCAAGAAGTAAAAAAGTTATGTTCCCTTGAAACAATGCTTGTATTTCCATAATTTCATTAAATAAACGTGTTTTCACCGGTTTCCCGCAGAAGCTATCGCATGGTTAACAAAAGACTTAATGCATGCATGGCTGATCATCAACAAAACGGAGTGTCAAGTGAGTTTGAACGCTAGCCTGTAGAACCTCTTCATTTTATGAAATTATTGAAATTCAAGCCTTATTTCAAATAACCAGAACTTTGTTATTTCTTGACCATTTTCTGTAATTGAGGTATCAAATTAAAGAACAGATATTGAACATTTTAAAAATGTGGTTTTCTTTTTGAAACCCAGATACAGCCCGCCAAATGACTTTTTGGTATCCCCTCTTCAAATTGTTTTTGCTCACTCATGCGTGAATGAAATAATCTAAGTAATTTCAGATGAAAGAGGAGATTCTAAGCTCTACAATGGTAGGTCATTTGTCTATTGTATTTGTGATTAAGTTATGATAAATCATCGATAAATCTCGGTTTCGTTTTTTGTGGGACGCACTTTAGAGGAAAGTGGTCTTGTTGATCAGTTTAGATTGAGGTCAGAACCTGCATACTAGTACAGTGGTGCTCAAAAGTTAGTGAACCCCTCCATGAAATAGATATATTTAAGGTGTTTAAGTTCCGACATGTTTTAGATAATTAGTTGTGAAGTCAGGTGATAAAATATTACATTCATCTGTTCATTAAAGTTTGTTTTTCTGGGCTCGCCGAACATTGTAGTGTTTAATGTTTTCTACATTCAGCATGAAGGAGTGCATTTTGATGTGGGGCTCACTAACTTTTGAGCCCAACTGTTAAATCTGTACATGTATACCCGTATATTAAAACTGAATAAAAAAAATAATAAATGATTTCTTTTATCCTACTTAATTCAACATACAGTGTGTGTGGCAAAAATAGTCACTCATGACCAATTCCCAAATAAAAACAAGGAATGAATGGAATGGAATATATATATGTATATATTTTTCATTCTGAGACGCCATTTACCGGGACGCGACGCTACCGGGACAGCAAAACAACGCGAAACAATGTCCAAGCATTTTGTATGACGCCCTGAAAATCATGAAAATGGTAAGGATTGCGACTTCTGTTGAAAATAACTATGACCTACATTTTCCATCGTGGAAGTCAACCGCGGAATTTAAGGTAAGAAAAAAACCATTATTATTCATAGACTGAATCGAATCAAATTAATATCACTTATAATTACAGTTGCACCCATCAATTTTGTGATATATAAACCTGGATATTTGTTAGACTTTTAAAGCAGATTTGTTTTTTAAATTGCGGTGAATCGTAAGTTGAAACTTTTTGATAAATCGACTTGAAAATTAAAATTGGAGCACTGATATTATCTCCCATTCTTTTCTTTTTCTTTCTCTCTCTCTTTGTTTTTTTTTTTCCAGAAAGGAAAGGGTGTTCACTCTAGCCCTGGGTCCGTTCCTGAGAAGGCCTACATACCGGCCCCATACAGCGTCCACCCCCTCCACTGAGGGGATCGAGGACAGGGATTAGAAGGAGGGGAGATCCGTAATCGAGAAGGGGGCCAGGGGCCGTGGCGTTATAGGTCCGATCTGTCCGGTCAGCCCCGTGCAACTTCAGCTATATCCGACTTAATTAGTTCAGTAGCTATAGCTACCAATTAATCCTATGATTATCAGTCTTTTGAGCTTTCGTTGGTTATTCCCGTAATTATAAATTAATTGTACTTTTGTTTACTTATCTTGTTAATTTTTTATTTTTTAAGTATTTTAATGCGAAGTTTAGTATATACATATAGAAATTGCGCAATATAAATATCATTATTATTATCATTATCATTTGTTATCTGTTTAAGCTTAGGGGCAAATACCCCCCCCCCTTATTTCACGTCCAAGAAAAAGAATAGAAGGAGAAATATTTTGAATATCATGTCAAACTCACTCACAAAATCAGATTTTTACAAATTTTGCCCGATATGCCATGTCTGGCTGGCTGGCCCACTCAAAAATGTTGATTCATTCCGGGACACATTACGAAACTGGGTATGATACATATAAAAATGTATCGCAATGTTTATTTTTTTTTTCAGTTACTTGGCATTGGCGGATCTAGCTTAATTCCGAGGGGGTTTATCCAGAAGGAGCTGCGAGCCGATTTTTTGTTTTGTTGCTAATTTGAACCCCCTTAAGTGATGTTTTTATTGCATCTACTAACGTGATGGAGACCATGAAAAACAGTTAATGATAACGTCTTTTCAATTAAGTAACATTTTAATACAAAGCAAGGGTGTATATAGGTTGGGGGTACACCCTCCCGCTGAAGCAGAGGACTTCCGACAGTGGCAAGCAAAATGAAATTGTATCCATTCTTCTGCTTTCATCAGCTGATTATCCAAACTTTAGTTCCACCTCCTCACGATGTGCACCCCTATCCAACTTTAGTTCCAGTGCACCTCCCCATGCCAAAAACAGCCTATGCACTTGCACAGTTATATCCAGAGATATGTCTTTGGTTAACTTAACAAGTTACCTGAAAAAGTCCACCAATGAATTATTTATTTTATCATAAATGATAAGGTAATCAGGTTTGTGAAACTTTCCATGGGATGGTGGAATAGTTGCGTATAACATAAACAACGTTAATTGTTATATCTGTATTAGCTGACCTGCAACAGTACCTGTTTGCAGTGACTCTTGAATAGAATACACATTACACCAAACAAAAATACGAGCGCGAAGCGAAAGCTAAACATTTTTAATTTCTCGACATGAAAACTAGATATTCTAGGCACATTTTGTAACCATATATATATATATATATATATATATATATACATAATATGTAAATAACACACGCACGGTACACAACACAACCCTAATTCAGAAGAATTTGCTATGACCCATGTCGGCAAATAAAAACTGAAGAAGGCCAGGGCCGAAAGCTTTACAACAAAGTGTATACTTTGCTTCATCCTTGATTCTACTCTTCACACATATATTATAAACAATGATCAAAGCGATTGGTACATATATCCACGCCTCTCTCGTTATATACATAATATATATATGAAATAACGAAGTATGTCCCCCGTCACGGAAAGAAAATAATAATCAAACTAAATGAAGAATAGTCAAAGAATGCTCAAATATTCCACCTTAACTAGTTTCGTCTTTAATTCTTCAGAAAGAATTCAATTAAAGAATTAATTTAATTAAAGAATTTAAAGAATTTAATTAATTTAATCAAAGAATTAATTTAATTCTTTCTAGAGGTCTTTGATGCCAACCGAGTAGCCAGGATTTAATTTTGGAGGGGGCGGTTAGTGCACGCGAATGCGCTCCTTAGGGGGAAGTATCCCCTCCCGCGCGGAGCGCGAAAATTTTGATATCTCATCAAATTCAAATCAAAAGAAAGTGTCTCAATTGCGTCTCTATACCCTTATCAACTCGAATACTGACTTACTGTGATTAAAAAAAAACGTTTTTCGAAAGAAATTATGAGCGCCCCAAAAATGGGAAAAGATTGGACAATTTGAAACAATTCCTCTTACCGCGCGAACGTTCTATAAAACTAGAGAACAGAAATAATACAATTATGCCTACCTTGGTCACATCCGATTTGAGTGTAAAAAGTTTGTCCCCATTAAATTCCGTTAACTCAAGTCGCAAAACAGAGTATAAGAGACAGGTACACATGTCTACAAGAAATAAAGAGGCCCATTCCTTCCTGCGAATGGCATTGAAGCTCTGATTTTTAGAAATGTATCTGAAACTTTAACCTGTTCTAATTTTTATATTTCTTAGATTATATATAACTCGATTAAGAAGAAAAACGAGCTCAAAATGTGAAAAGGATGATGCAAGCTAGAAGATGGACTTTTCCTTTCCCATGCTCGAGAAGCACGGAAACATCTGTGATTTATTTTGGAAGAAAAAAAAAATCGCTCATATTTATAGCGCCTACTTTTGTTTAAGAAAGTTCAGTAATATTCAAAATTTCAAATCAATGGCGCAAAACAAGACAGGAGATGGATTTGCAGCGAAAGTTAAATATCGTACATACTTTTGCATATAGCACGGCACGAATTTGATTCCTCACCCTTTGAGCAGATACTTTGCCAAAAATTACTTGCTGAAAAGCGGAAGAAATAACTTTTAAGGACTCGGAAAGTGACGGTACTGTTTACCCGATCCAAACCGAAGAGCCAAAATTTTGTGTTGATGCAATATTAAAAAAAATACTTTTCATACTCTTTACACCCATGTATACTTTATAATTTCTGGCAAGAATATACGATTCCCACGGCCGGAAAGGGGAGAAACGGAGTAGAAAACAGGGGCCGCGGAAGCGGGGGGGGGGGGGCTTCAGCCCCCCACTTTTTTCCAAAACCGTGTACAAAAACGTAAAAATGACCATAGGATTGTGATTTTTTGCATGGTCGGCCCCCCACTTTTGGCTCAGCCCCCCCCCCCACTTTGAAAACCGTTCCGCGGCCCCTGGAAAAAAGGTGTGGGAAACAAAAGGGAATGGCAAATTTGATATTTTTCCCTCGCGGAGCGCGGAAGCAAAATATTTAACATGAAGAGAGAAAAACGTCTTGTTTAGGTTATTATTCTTTTTTCTTTTGACCAAAAAAGAAGGAAAAAACAACAAAAGCTATACCTTCCTTTCCTTTTTTCCTTTCCCTATTTTTTTTTGTTTTGGGAGTGTTTTTTTTTTTGGGGGGGGCGGCCGCCCCCACAGCCCTCCTGGCTACGCGCTTGATGCATAATTACCAACCCTCATGAAAATTACGATCCTCATCTTCTAATCTTTAAAAAATTTCAGTTGCTAAGGAATCATGCGGGGAACGGGCCTTTCACGCGGCTCATGCAGGGCCTAGCCCGTGGAATTCTCTCCCACAGAGTTTTGAAAACCCAGACCACCTTCATGAACAACCTGAAAACATACCTGTATAAGAGTGCTTTTTGATAGACATTGATTTATTGTTCAGACATGTATTATATGTGTCATTTTTTTGTTCTGCTCTGAAGCGCCTTGAACATCTAATCAAGATGGAAAGTGCGCTATACAAATCTCATGTATGCCTATTATTATTATATATATCGAAAGCCAACTAAAGTCAACTTTCAAATGACACCAAAAGTTGGAAAACTATTCATGCTTGAGTGAGCACTACCCACTTAAACAAAGGGTATGAAAATTAGGCTTGGCAGAAATATAGCCTTCCAATTTCTTTCAGTTTTTGAGAGGCGAGTCCCTTGGAACTTGCAAAAGTTTAGGGTGTTGTGATAAATTAATGATTAATCATGATCAATTTAGGCTGTATGAGCAAATATCATGAATTATTAAATTAAAATTTAATGCATGAGTGAACATGAATTCCAAGTTTTAGCATGTCTAGGGCAGCATTTTGACTTTTTCATGTGGATCTCAGCCCCGATCTCAGCAGTGTGTTCGTGGGAAATCAGAATAGAGGTGAGATCACAGAGGTGGACTCTATGGGTAAGATACTCAGTGGGTGAAGTAGGTTAACTGGGATCCCAGGACTAAAATCCAGTTGAAACCAATTAGAGCAAAACCAATTGAATCCAGTTGGCCAACTGGTTTCAATAGGGAAATTGGAACAACTGGAACCAATTGAAACCAGTTGCCAACTGGTTCCAGTTAAAACCAATTGGGCAACTGGAACCAGTTGGCAATTGGTTTCAATTGGTTCCAGTTGAAACCAATTAAGCAACCAGTTGGCAACTGGTTTCAATTGGTTCCAGTTGTTCCAATTTCCCTATTAAAACCAGTTGAATCCAATTGGAGGCAACTGGTTTCAATTGGTTCCAGTTGAAACCAATTGGAGGCAACTGGTTTCAACTGGAACCAGTTGAAACTAATTGTTTTCCAACTGGATCCAATTGGAAATTCCAGTTGGAATGAGTTAATTAGTTACAAATTAATTAGAATTTGCACTAACTATATTGCTCATGCCAACAAAGAAGCAGTGCTATATGTTTATTAATACCAATGTAAAGGGCATTGATAAAATAGACTTTTTAATGTATATATATTTATATGAAAGATCTTCAAATATATGTATTTGTATTTGATGTAATTTGGTAACAGTTAGTGGTGTACTAATTATCTTATAATCTGTTTTAATTATAATCTATAACATTTATGAACGTGGTTTTCACTGCGAAGCATTCTAAACACTTATTTGAAACAAGTATGGTACTTGAATTACAAAAGAATTAAATAGATACAGTTTAAATGATGATGAATCACATAAAACATTAATCTGTGCACACTGGCAAATAATATGCAAATTAACTGGTTTCAATTGGAACCAGTTGGGTAACTGGAAAATTTCCAATTGGAAACCAATTGGAAGTCATTTCCAGTTACCCAACTGGATCCAGTTAGGATTTCCAGTTACCAAACAGGTTCCAATTATATAATTAATTTCCAGTTAATCACCTTTCCAGTTAGAAGTCATCTCCAGTTACCCAATTGGTTCCAGTTAGGATTTCCAGTTACCCAACTGGTTCCAGTTAGAAATCATTTCCAGTTGGAAGTCATTTCCAGTTACCCAACTGGTTCCAGTTAGAAATCATTTTCAGTTAGAAGTCATTTCCAGTTACCCAACTGGTTCCAGTTAGGATTTCCAGTTACCCAACTGGTTCCAGTTAGAAATCATTTCCAGTTGGAAGTCATTTCCAGTTACCCAACTGGTTCCAGTTAGGATTTCCAGTTACCCAACTGGTTCCAGTTACAAATCGTTTCCAGTTACCCAACTGGTTCCAGTTAGGATTTCCAGTTACCCAACTGGTTCCAGTTAGGATTTCCAGTTACCCAACTGGTTCCAGTTACAAATCATTTCCAGTTACCCAACTGGTTCCAGTTAGGATTTCCAGTTACCCAACAGGTTCCAGTTAGAAATCATTTCCAGTTGGAAGTCATTTCCAGTTACCCAACTGGTTCCAGTTAGGATTTCCAGTTGCCCAACTGGTTTCAATTGGTTTCAATTGGAAATTGTTATATTCCAGTTAAAACCAATTGAAACCAGTTGAAACCAATTGAAACCAATTGAAACCAGTTGGAAATCCAACTGGTTTCAATTGGATTTTTGTCCTGGGATAACATTTAGCCGCCCCCCCCCCTCTTTACCCCCTTCTCCCCTCCTGAGAGACTTTTGGCTTTGCTATATATAGCTAGGGTGGGCAGGAATTAGCCTTCCACTGCAATTGAGATCAGTTTTGGTTTCTTAAGCAAAATAAATGTATGAGCGAACAGGAATTGTAGTGTAGCATTTTAAGTTATAATCATGTGGATCTTAGCAGTGTGTTCGCGATAGTCACAGTATGTGATGGTACCTGTTGCATGCAAGGGCTTTTTCTTCTTTGCGTTCTTTTACAAAATACAAGTCACGTTCACGTCACCCCTCCACCCCCCCCTTTCTCTCCAGGATGGTGAAAATTACCGATGAGATGGGTCTGTTTTGTTTTCGTTGAATGATTACTAAATCAGGGGCGGATCCAAGATTTTCCAAAGGGCAAAGGGCAAATATTTCGGAGGAAAATTTTGACAAGCCCAAATGAAAAAAAGGTTTTCAAGTTCAAAAGAGGGGGCACACCTCTGTTTTCATGGCATTTTTACATTACAAATTTTTAATTTTGCATCTCAAGGGGGGGGGGGGGGGTGGGGACACGCGCCCCCTGGATCCGCGCTTGACTAAATTGACTGATTATGATGATTTATGAAATAATTTATGTTAAAAGCTGAATATATGTTTGATTGCTAATTAATTGAAAAGGCTCATGTTTGATTGATAAATTATTGATTAATGATTGATAGGTAGGTGAAAGTTGATGACCTAATTTTCAGAATTTATTATCAAATTGAAGGCTCTGAAATTCATGCGTACATCATTCAGGCTCAATCTCAAGCGGAGGGGGGGGGGGGCTCTCAAAAACTGAAAAAAAAGTTGGAAGGCTAAAAATCCTTCCCAGTCTAATTTCATACCCTTAATGAATAGTTTTCCAATTTTTTGGTGTCATTTGAATCATGACTTCATTGGTTTTCGAGATGTCGCGGTCGGCCGCGCCCGCGCCGGTGTACCGGCGGATCCTGCGCCTGGCAGATACTGTTCTAGGCACCAAATCCGCCGGCGGATATGGTTCTCCTCCGGCGGATTCAGTACCAAAAAAGGCCACTCCTTTCGGAAGATTCGGAAGATATCGTTCTTGCGCTCTCGCGATATCCTTCATTCATCACGTTCACACGTCATGCATGCACGCGCACCGCGCGTGAATAACGTTGCGAAATGAAGTTCGAAGAAGAGGTGGGTTAGCCTTAGTCTAATTGATCTGTAAAAAGTCGCAAAGCGATCGAGCTGGAAAAAAATGCCTTTTGAAATTAAATTTTAATTATGTAATTGATTTTTCCATTAGATTCAGCAACTAACAAATTTCATTGTTTCCATTCATTTCATTATACCTTGTCTCCTTTAATTTATTTTATTTCTCTTGGGTGTGGAACCAAGACCCCCCCCCCCCCCCCCCGGCGCATGTGCAGTAATTGAACGTGATTGTGAACGGGAAGCGTTATAGAGCAATTTGAGGTTCAGTATAAATGAAGAGCCCCTACTGTGTGGGGTCTGGGGCAAAGCCCCGGTAGCTTATTTACATAAAATTTAGCTAGCTTATAGCACAATGTTGTATGCAGTCCATCTTTCTTCCCGCTCTTTAATTTCAATCATCGGAAGCCCGGTCGTGTTATTTTTTTTTTCTTGTCCCTTTTCTTTGTTTTCCAAAAATTAGCTTTTGACTAATTGCATTTTACCTTCGTTTCGCGCTATTGTTTGCCATTTTGTCATCTTTTAATTTATTTCCCACCGTGCTATTGCATTACATATGCCTGTTTTGGAATGATTTGTTCTTTCTCAAATGTTCATTTTCCCGATTTCCTTCCTTTTCCATTAAAAAGGGTTTTTTTCTTCGTTTTCTTTTCACTTTTTCCTTTCCTTTTCCCCTCATTCCCCTTTCCCTTTCTTTCTCCCTCCTTTTTTTTCCTTTCCCGTTTTTCTTTTATTCCTGGTTAAATCCGACAGGGGGCAACTCCCCCCCCCCGCCTGTTACGTCATGAAATAAATGAAAAAAATATGGTTTTGTGTGATAACATAAGAAAACGGAAAATGGGGATGTGACATCATCAGCCAAACTAATTAATATTCATGATGACTGTTTTCACATAATATTGCTTAACTTTAAACTTCAATAACTTTATTATTTGTTATCCGATTTTGATGAAATTTTCTGCATTTTGCTCAGTGAATTCTACTCTATGTATTAAGATATAAATATTTTCAGCCCGGACCATCCCTTTAATTCAGATTCCTTAACAAAATCATTGAAAAAAAAGGAATAAAAAAAAACAAATAAAAAAAATACATGACAAATTAAAAATAGGCCTACAATAAACTACATAAGATATTAATCATGTTTTGAAATTCTTTTTTAAAATGTTTTCACAAAAAAATAGCACTCTACAAGCAATAATATGAGTTAACAGCAATATATATTCATTAACTAATTTGCCTCATTTATTTTGAAATTATGAAGTTTTAACTCGTTGAAAATCTGTAGTTTTATAAAAACTATAGGCCTATATGGGGTTACAAATTTTCGCCAGTCTGGCAAACTTACACTAATCATGGTGTGAAAAAGCACAGTTAAAGATATCGATGCATACTGCGGACTTAAAGTAGTATAAATTTTCACGTAGGGCCTACAAAACAAAATGATGAAAATTTCATCAAAATCTGATAATAATAAATAGCAAAGTTTTGGCGCATGTGCCAGGTCTATGTATACATGATATACCGAGTCATTGTTTCTCCTATTCCCTCACCCCCATCGAGCCCTTCGTCAAAAGCTGTATGGATCCGCCCCTGAATAAAAATTCACTAAAAGTCTAAAGGCGGACGAAAATCCCCTCCCCCCATTGGTAACGACATTGCCAGAGCCGCGCATGCGCGCGCTGCCGAGGTTGGACGTCTGTCCAAATAAATATTACACGTATCGTCAATAGAACCAAATCCGCCGAGGAACCAAATCTGCAAACATCAAGCCGCGTCAAACCCGGCGGATATGGTTCCGATTAAAAACGATATCGGCCATTAAGAACGATATCTGCCGGCGGATACGGTATCCGCCGGTGGAACCGAATCCGCCGCTACACCGGCCGGTGTACCGGCGGATCCTGCGCCTGGCAGATACCGTTCTAGGCACCAAATCCGCCGGCGGATATGGTTCTCCTCCGGCGGATTCAGTACCAAAAAAGGCCACTCCCTTCGGAAGATTCGGAAGATATCGTTCTTGCGCTATCGCGATATCCTTCATTCATCACGTTCACACGTCATGCATGCACGCGCGGTGTGAATAACGTTGCGAAATGAAGTTCGAAGAAGAGGTGGGTTAGCCTTAGTCTAATTGAGAGCCAGCTACCTTTCGGATTCTAGTTACATTAGGCCTTGAAGAGGAAAGCCTCAACATTTTGCCTTTATTCTGATGATTAGGGACAGAGTCAGACTCAGACTGACGTTAATCAGAGATTAAGTTTGCATTTGGTTGGAACTAAGTTCTAGTGGAGAATTTCTAGTCCGGAATTTCTTGATATCAAAGCCATTTAAACCTCGCAGATTGCCGCTATTTTAATCAAATCGCGGGCATGTAGATTTAGATTTTAGATTTAGATTTAGATTTAGATTTTATTTCCGTTCAACAATTTTTTTCAAAATATAATCAAAGTAACAATACATATTCAATATAATCGATAATACAGACAAATCAATGAAATTTCGTAACAAATGTTGAATATAAATTAAACAAATCTACAATTTGTTTCAGTAACATTATCAATGAAAAGAAACAAGAAATGAACGGAGGGACTTGCCAAGAAAAGCAAAAGCTTGTAGAGAAGGCAAGCCCCTAAACTTAGTTTCAATACTAATTATAAACAAACTATATATACAACTCTATACAAAAATCGAGACGGACACAGAAGACAGACTTAAAACAAGTAATCCACAAATATCAAAATAAAACGAATAAGCGACAACAAAAATAATGTACAGGATATAGCTTTTACACAACACATTTATTCAACCCAGTTGCGTAATGAATCAAATATTTTGAGGGGCAAAACATAGTAATGTGGGAAAAATCTGTAAAAAGTCGCAAAGCGATCGAGCTGGAAAAAAATGCCTTTTGAAATTAAATTCTAATTATGTAATTGATTTTTCCATTAGATTCAGCAACTAACAAATTTCATTGTTTCCATTCATTTCATTATACCTTGTCTCCTTTAATTTATTTTTATTTCTCTTGGGTGTGGAACCAAGACCCCCCCCCCCCCCCCCCCCCGGCGCATGTGCAGTAATTGAACGTGATTGTGAACGGGAAGCGTTATAGAGCAATTTGAGGTTCAGTATAAATGAAGAGCCCCTACTGTGTGGGGTCTGGGGCAAAGCCCCGGTAGCTTATTTACATAAAATTTAGCTAGCTTATAGCACAATGTTGTATGCAGTCCATCTTTCTTCCCGCTCTTTAATTTCAATCATCGGAAGCCCGGTCGTGTTATTTTTTTTTTCTTGTCCCTTTTCTTTGTTTTCCAAAAATTAGCTTTTGACTAATTGCATTTTACCTTCGTTTCGCGCTATTGTTTGCCATTTTGTCATCTTTTAATTTATTTCCCACCGTGCTATTGCATTACATATGCCTGTTTTGGAATGATTTGTTCTTTCTCAAATGTTCTTCTTTCGTTCATTTTCCCGATTTCCTTCCTTTTCCATTAAAAAGGGTTTTTTTCTTCGTTTTCTTTTCACTTTTTCCTTTCCTTTTCCCCTCATTCCCCTTTCCCTTTCTTTCTCCCTCCTTTTTTTTCCTTTCCCGTTTTTCTTTTATTCCTGGTTAAATCCGCAAGGGGGCAACTCCCCCCCCCCCCGCCTGTTACGTCATGAATATCCATTAGGTGGACTGATGATGTCACATCTCCACTTGTTCTTTTGTAATTTATTATATGAAATTAGGTTTATTCAAATTTTTTCCTCCAAGAACTAGAAAATTTGGATTGACAACTGATTTAGTGCATTAGATATTTATTGCTGCAACTTATTTCATTATAAGGGAGACATATTATTCACACAAGTATGAAATAAATGAAAAAAATATGGTTTTGTGTGATAACATAAGAAAACGGAAAATGGGGATGTGACATCATCAGCCCAACTAATGAATATTCATGATGACTGCTTTCACAAAATATTGCTTAACTTTAAACTTCAATAACTTTATTATTTGTTATCCGATTTTGATGAAATTTTCTGCATTTTGCTCAGTGAATTCTACTCTATGTATTAAGATATAAATATTTTCAGCCCGGACCATCCCTTTAATTCAGATTCCTTAACAAAAATATTGAAAAAAAAGGAATAAAAGAAAAACAAATAAAAAAAAGACATGACAAATTAAAAATAGGCCTACAATAAACTACATAAGATATTAATCATGTTTTGAAATTCTTTTTTTAAATGTTTGTTTGAAAAATGTTTTCACAAAAAATTAGCACTCTACAAGCAATAATATGAGTTAACAGCAATATATATTCATAAACTAATTTGCCTCATTTATTTTGAAATTATGAAGTTTTAACTCGTTGAAAATCTGTAGTTTTATAAAAACCATAGGCCTATATGGGGGTACAAATTTTCGCCAGTCTGGCAAACTTACACTAATCATGGTGTGAAAAAGCACAGTTAAAGATATCGATGCATACTGCGGACTGAAAGTAGTATAAATTTTCACGTAGGGCCTACAAAACAAAATGATGAAAATTTCATCAAAATCTGATAATAATAAATAGCAAAGTTTTGGCGCATGTGCCAGGTCTATGTATACATGATATATCGAGTCATTGTTTCTCCTATTCCCTCACCCCCATCGAGCCCTTCGTCAAAAGCTGTATGGATCCGCCCCTGAATAAAAATTCACTAAAAGTCTAAAGGCAGACGAAAATCCCCTCCCCCCATTGGTAACGACATTGCCAGAGCCGCGCATGCGCGCGCTGCCGAGGTTGGACGTCTGTCCAAATAAATATTACACGTATCGTCAATAGAACCAAATCCGCCGAGGAACCAAATCTGCAAACATCAAGCCGCGTCAAACCCGGCGGATATGGTTCCGATTAAAAACGATATCGGCCATTAAGAACGATATCTGCCGGCGGATACGGTATCCGCCGGTGGAACCGAATCCGCCGCTACACCGGCCTGCACGACCCTCAGTTCAAGATGGCAGTAATAAATATCAGCGGAAGTGTCTGGAGTTCAATACATTTTGACAACAGTTGCCGTGATGGCGATCAGGTATTACCAAATACTGAGAGATACAATATTTTTGTGATTTGGAAGGGGGATAACATGATGTATAAGTGACAACGGCCATCGACTTTTGAATGATCGAATTGTGAAAATCAGAGGCGGGGCAATGATCTATTCTTAGTAATGTAGCCCCACACGTTGAATATCGTGTTTGTGTGTATATAATTAGAGACTAAATATAATAACTGTAACTTAAATCTAACGTTTTGTTAGGCCTAATAGTACTTATGTTGTGGGAAATTCAGCTCAGCTGGACGTCCTATTCACGTGACACATGAAAATATCTTTTTCTTGGTTTATTTTTTCTTTAATTGTTGCACAAAATTGTGTAAATGAATGTTAAATCATCCTCATTGACAATGCATTGTATTAAAATTTGTCAAATTAATCAGTGGTTGCGGTTGTGCAGTAGTAGTTTAAGTTGATGTCGAAATTCGTCTTCAAAAATTCAATGAGGATATGAATTATGGGTAGAGCATGCAGTCTTTTTGCAGAAAGTAATGCTAAAAATTCATCATGTGCTCAAATTAGACATGTCAAACCATTTTTAAATTGTTCTTTCTCTTGTTTAATCCCACTCACACTAGTGCGAGGTTAGTATTAGTATACTAACCTCGTTTAATCCAGGTTTAATCCTGGCTTTTATTGTAATCTTTGCTTTTCCCATACCTTTAATATTCCTCCGAATTTGTATTTTGTTCTAATTTTCTAATTTTTTCTAATTGAATGTTAGCTTTTATTTTCATTTCTGCTTTTCCCCTTTTCTTTTATATATTTGCTCCTTTCGCCCCTCCAGTATGATCTCCACTTGTTACATAACACTGGATTTTGTGCCTTGTAAAAAAAAACTATGCACACACTCAAAACTAAACAAATTTTACATGAAGTGGCAATCTAGAATGAAGTGCTCAACTGTGTAATGCCAATTTATTAAACATTATTTTTACAAATGTGTACACTTCATATTTATTTACAGCTACCCCCTTAATATCATCTCAAGTTTTTTGTTATAATCATTTTCTATCCTTTTTTTGTGTGTAAAACTTAGAGGTCAAGTCCACCTCAGAAAAATGTTGATTTTAATAAATAGAGAAAAATCAAACTAGCATAATGCTGAAAATTTCATCAAAATCGGATGTAAAATAAGGAAGTTATGACATTTTAAAATTTTGCTAATTTTTTACAAAACAGTTATATGCACAACTCAATGACATGCAAATGAGAGTCGATGATGTCCCTCACTATTTCTTTTGTTTTTTATTGTTTGAAATATAGAATATTTCAATTTTTACAGATTTGACAATAAGGACCAACTTGACTGAACCATAAAATGTTAAGGCGATGGTAATTTCACAGATTCAGGGAGGAATGGAACTTTGTTTCTAGGACAATGAGGAGAAAATGGGAATAAATCGATGTGCATAGAACTGTTTTGTGAAATTAAATGAAACTAAAATGTCATAACTTTCTTATTGTATCCGATTTTGATGAAATTTTCATTGTTATGCTCGTTGGATTTTTCTCTTTTTATTCAAATCAACTTTTTGTTGGGGTGGACTTGTCCTTTAAAAATTAAGGCACCAATGTTCTGAATCTAGTCAGAACCCCAAATTATGACTAGTTTACACTTGAAATGTGAATACTCTGTACTATTATCGTCGTCAACCCAGATGTCCTGTACGTGTACTACTGTGTACAGATGGGAGTGTTTAAGTAGGATAATTAAAGGTCAAGTCCACCTCAGAAAAATGTTGATTTGAATCAATAGAGAAAAATCAGACAAGCACAATGCTGAAAATTTCATCAAAATCGGATGTAAAATAAGAAAGTTATGACATTTCAAAGTTTCGCTTATTTTTAACAAAATAGTTATATGAACGAGCCAGTTACATCCAAATGAGAGAGTCGATGATGTCACTCACTCACTATTTCTTTTGTTTTTTATTGTTTGAATTATACAATATTTCAATTTTTACGAATTTGACGATTAGGACCTCCTTGCCTGAAGCACAAAATGTTAAAATAATGGAGTTTCACGTGTTCAGGGAGGAATGAAACTTCATTTCACATGACAATGACGAGAAAATTAAAATATTTCATATTTCATATAATAAAATACAAAAGAAATAGTGAGTGAGTGATGTCATCAGTTCCTCATTTGCATACCGACCGAGATGTGCATATAACTGTTTTGTGAAATGAAGCGAAACTTTAAAATGTCATAACTTTCTTATTTTACATCCGATTTTGATGAAATTTTCAGTGTTATGCTTGTTGAATTTTTCTCTTTTTATTCAAATCAAGTTTTTGTTGGGTTGGACTTGTCCTTTAAAGTTCGTAATACTACTACAGACTTGAGATATTCTTTCATTTATCTTTCTTCATTTTCCAGGAAGGGTTTCTCATTGGTGAAGTCACTTACAGAGAGACAACAAATATCAGTGATTCTCAAATTAACAGGAAAACAGAAGAAGTGGATATAAGTAAGTATCCTTGTTTGGCTTTAGAAAGATTGTTTCTGTTTCTGTTATGATAACTCCTGTAGGTACTCGGTAGGACAGCTTTCTGCTGGCATAACACCAAGCTGGTATATAGGAAATATGAAATATTTTACGTCTAAAGGACACCGCACACCTTACGACCCGACTGGTCTACAACTGGCTTGCGACTGAGTGAGGGGAGATGTGACGTCACAGCTCTTGTCAGCTTGAGAGTCGCGGACCAGTCAGAGACAAGTCGCAAGGAAAATTGTAAGGATTTGACATGTCGAATCCTTATGACTGGATCGCAAGCTCAATCCAACTTCAGCCAATCAGACAGCAAAGTTGCACGACGCGTATATGATATAAAACGCGCATACGCAGTAGTAAGCGCCATTTTCTCAGTTGCTATGGAAAAAGCGAAAAGCGCATAAGTGAGTTGCAGACAGCATGGTAGTCGGATCGCAAGGTGTGCGGTGTCGAGGCTTATGACTGCCTTGTGATTCATCTCTACTCAGTCAGTCGCAAGCCAGTCGTAGACCAGTCGGGTCGTAAGGTGTGCGGTGGCCTTAAGTTAATCAGGCATAATGGCTGACCTTACAGGTGATAGAAATTACTTGTGGGTCTTTTTTTTAAATCAAAGTGGAGACAATGGCAGAGCAGGAATTCAAACTCACAACCTTCCAATTGTGAGTCCAATGCTGTAACCACCTGACCACTATTGTGTGTGGGTATTAGAGACAATTTTCATCTTATTGGTTGAAAGCTAATTTGAAGTTTGTTCTGGTGGGTGTTTCATAAAGCCGTTTGTAAAATTATGCACGACTTTACGCACGACTTTAGCATGAATGACTTGAAACATGTTCTTACATGTTGGTTCTCAGTCAGCTACATAGGGACGTATCATTTTGCACAAGAAAGGGTCACCAGTTATGCAGAAAGTAATTCGTAACTTACAAACATCTTTAGAAAACACCCACGATTATTGATACATTAAATTATAGGAGAGACAGGTATAGACTATGCAGTGAGTGTCCTAAAATTACTAGTCTTTTAAATTCACACTTTGATATCCTTGTAGGTACATGGATCTTGGAAAGGTTTTTGGTTGAGTGACATGGGTACCGTAACACAAACGATAGCGATTGATAATACGCTTGAATTTCACAATTGAATGTACATCGTGGTCAATGCATTCAGTCGTAAAGGTATTCTTCTGATTGCTAAGCTTTGTGTTACAGACGCCATATGGTCTTTCTACTTTAAGTTTAATAAAGGAATTATCATATTCTATCCAGTGGTTGAATCAGACAAACTACAAAGTCAAATCTTTTTGGAGTATCCAGTGGAGCAAAACTCCACTAGATTCAAGATAATTATTGTCATGTAAAAATACACAAAATGTGTTATGGACTTAAGAAAAAAAATAGTGCATACTACATATCCAACATACTGTACAAGTGTACATGATATATACATTTAACAAACAATGGTAAATGAGAGTGTATTGCGCAAATAGTTTGGAAAAAAGGAGAAAATAGAGATTAAAATGGACAGAAGATGTACAAAGAGATGCAATTCTTGATGGTGAATCAGATAGATTCTCACTGGCTTCCAGTTCCCGATGGGGGAGGGGGGGGGGGGGGTTAGGACATTTGTATTTATATTTTTTTCATCCTGTTCATGTCATCATTTTAACCTATGCCAATATATGTATTGCCATGATGGCACTCGGGGTCTGCCTCATCAAGACCTTTCGGTCTTTTGCAGTCTCCCAAATTTCATTTTATATTTATGTATGTTTAATTGTTTTGTTACTATATATTTATCTGATATTGTATCTTGTATTTTTATTGAATGGAATTTAAATGAATTGAATTGAATTGAATTGAATAGATAGATGTGAAATTTAAATAAACACATACTAATTTTATAACATCAGTGCTAACTGACAATCAGGAAGGGATGGTTTAAGATAATTTTGCATCAGTGTAATTTTTGAGACTACAGAAATCTGTTTGACTTGGACCATATTAGAGTTAGAAGAGGTACTTGTTTATAACACATGTTTTGCATAGCTGGTCTTAGCAAAATTGCTTTGACTTGGGCGGATATTTGACTTGTGGAAGGTCAAATTATTAGTTCACCTGCACTTCTTTTCTAATGTTAGGGATTTAACAATTAAACATAATTTTGAAAATTCTCATTAATACACTTGTAGGCCCAAATTCACAAAGGTGGTTTTTAAAACCATCGGTTGAACCCATGGTTTATGCAGATTTCCTGTATAACTTACGCTTATTTACCGTGTATATGAAAAAATGTCCAATGCTGATGCACGCTTTTGTCACAGTGCGCCAAATTGACACCTGTTGCCGTGGTTATCCACGCTATTTTATTAATGAGTCCACTGTTTTGAATTAATGAGTCCACTCTTCAGACAGTGGACTCGTGAATAAAATAGCGTGGATAACCACAGCAACAGGCGTCAATTTTGCGCAATGGAACAAAAGTGCACATCAGCATTGGACATTTTTTAATATTTGCAGTAAATAAGCATAATTTATAGTTTTCAAAACTACCTTTGTGAATTTGGGCAATTATGTTGTATTTTTGTCATGCATCTGCCTACCATACATGTTCTCATTTTAAATACTGTCTAAATTTATTGTAATTTCAGTTCTAAGTTAAGAAAATGAGAAACAGCATTATGTGTAGATGAGTCATACATGTACATATTATATTGTTATGCTTGATGTAGATTATCCATATTTTCTCCTTTTTTTATTATCATTGGATTGATCTTTTGTTAGAGCCAACTCCCTCCTAACTACATTCTGTGCTAATTATAACTCTAATAATCTAATCTCTTTCTTTCTTCTAGATGTCACCTCCCATTGTCCTTGTAGAGAACCATTAAGGTAGGTGTTATGATTCTTACAGCAAGTTTGATTTTAGAAGATAAAAATTTTCATTTTCAAACTTGATGGAAATTAACATGTTGTTAACCCTTTCCACGCGTACTTCGCACCAATGCACACTCGGTGCCGTGCGAACTTCGCATTTCACACTCAACAAACAATGCATTGTTTCCCTCCATGAAAATAATTCAGTACAGATGGGTTCATGGTCCAGCGCACAAAGAGTTAATGTCATACACGTAATGGCTTTGAATCTGTTTTCCTTGATTTCAGGGGGTGACTATACCATGCACTGATTAGCTGAATTAGCTCCGCCTACCCACTTCCTCCATTTCACTTTATTAAGTGCATCCTACTTCAACATCCCACTCTTCTCCACCACTTATTTCTTCAGTATTATGAATTGTATTAAAATGAACAATTAGTCCTATTTGTGTATTTTCTGTGTTTCCTTTCAGTTTCTATGATTCTTCTGGCCATGTTGATCAAGTTAAGATGTTAGCTCAACTCAGAGCAAACTATAAGGTATTTATATTAAAAGACTATAAAATAGATCATTTACATGATTTTGTCATTTTATCAGCATTAGGTTGTAATAGTGTGTTATTGGAAAATTAATTATTGTAAATCCATCAGTCAAATCCTGTCAGGTTTATTACCATTGTGAGATGCATTTTCTTCATATCATATGTATAAATTTGAAGAATGAAACACCAACATATTTTTTTGTTAAATTCCATTCGCAGAATGTGACAGAAAATTATGTTTAAAAATCTTTAGTAGTCGGTTAGATATTTGCACTTCAATTTAAGCTAGAAATTCAAGAGTGTTTGAATTGAAAACTGGTTTTGACTGAACAGTTTGGTTCAGTAGACGTTTCATTTCAGCACTAATCATATTAGGAGTACATTGTTTTGAATCTAACTGTGCAATGAAGAATGCAGAAATACAATATCTATAACAATGGACTCTTAAAATAATACAGAAAAATAAAACAACACAAATACTTTAGAGTGGGTTAAACACCACAGAAAATGGAACTTTATGCATGGGGAAATAAGAATAACATTTTGAATTGAGTTTGATGATAAATGATGATATTGGTGAAGATAATGATGCTGGAAGTGGTGATGTAATTATAATGTAATGATGAAATGATGATGATGATTACAATGATGATGTCAGTAGTGATGATTGTGGGGATTGCAATGATGAGAATAATGATAATGATGATGCTGGTGGTAATGGCATGTGCTGATGATATTAATGGTGTTCTTGTTGACGATGATGTTGATGATGATGGTAATCATGATGATGATGGAGATGACAATAGTGATGATGACAAAAATGATGGTAATGTTGACAAAGCAACAACAACATGTACGATTTGAATAAGAGTTTGACTGTTTCATTCCTACATATAGAATGTCATTGGTTTCTACCGGTTCCGTCGTAACACGATACTACAGCCTTCTCTCAGAGAGATCAACCTCTATCGGCGTCTTCTAGCCAGTCTCCCTGGTGATCTTCAACCAGCAACCTTCATCTTAGGAATCTTCTCTGGCAACAGCACCCCTAATCTAGCCACTCACTCTTTTCCTTATCAACTTTTCACTTACAACTACAAGTAAGCCAAATGGAATCTTGTTTTGTCTGAAAATATTTTGCTTGTGTTTAAAGGGGAATGAAACCTTTGGAACAAATAGGCTTGTGTCGAAACAGAAAAATCAAAGAATAAGAACAAAGAAAGTTTGAGAAAAATCGGACAAACAATGATAAAGTTATGAGCATTCGAATATTGCAATCATTAATGCTATGGAGATCCTCCCATTGGCAATGCGACAAGGATGTGTGATGTCACATGTGAACAACTTTCCCTTTGATGGACTCTAGAATACCCCCAAAATGTCTCTTTTTGCCTTTTCTTAAGGTGATACAAACTCTTTATGATGTATTTTTTTAAAATCTGTATTACATACCCTCCTATATAGAAGGAACACATGATCTACTGAAAAATGTGATAAAAGAGGCAGTTTAAGTGAAATATATACTAAAGTAATAGGGAGAGTTGTTCACAAGTGACATCACACATCTTTGTCGCATTGCCAATGTGAGGATCTCCATAGCATTAGTGATATATTCATAAACACTGAAGAAATGGCCGTCGATTAATTTATGCCTTGGCCCTGTGTTTTAGATATTTTTTTTATTAACTTTCAACAGCACTCGAGATTAACATTTTTACTTGTATATTCAGTTCATCTGTACTGAATTAAAGTTTGAAAGAGAGATACTAATACCACTATAACTCTAGATAACCAACAGGCAATTAATAAATGCACATTTTATAATAATGATTGTCATCGTTATCTTTGTACAGTGGTTTTTCAGCGAGAAAGGTGTCTTTGGTAAATTTGGGAGACACAGCAGAATCTGAATACAAGCTCTCACCCGTGCAATCCTCACTTGCTTCCAACAGTGGTGGCTTTCAACATATTCTTCAAAACTACAGGTTTGTTTACTAGATTAACCATGATGATAAATAGGATGAGGAGGAGGAACAAGAGGAGGCGGAAGAATATTATGAAGTAGATGATGAAGAAGATAAGGAATAAATTAGGAGGAGGAGATGAAGGAAAAAACAAAGAAGGAAGACAAAGGTAGAGAAAAGAAGGGGATGAGGAGAATAGAGAAAAGAAAGGAGAGGGAAAGAGAAAAGAAGAGTAGTGGAAGGAGAAGTGGGATGAACCTCCCCCCCAAAAAAAAAAAGAGAGAAATAAGTTACCTATAACAATGACTATAAAATATATTTGCTGTCTTTACTTCTTTCCATCATCAATATTTTTCTTGTCTCATCTTGAATGATCCAGCACACAATTATTAGGTCCAAATGATACTCTATCTGGCGTTCAGACAGTACGGAACCTGACACATGACATCCATAACAAACTACAGGTATTTATAATAGGGGGAGGGGGCAAAGACTAAATGGCTATTTCCATGGGAGATACAAGTAGCTTTATTTGCAATAAATTGCAAATATTGACGTGTTCAGTATGGAGGCTTTATGGTATTCTTTTGTGGGCATGTTTTTGGTCCTGAAATGGACCACCCAAACTAAAAAAAGACGTACATCCACTGGAGAGTACATGGTGTACCGTAGAGCCCCCATAATGATTTGTTCTTTGCCATGGAAACCTTCAGAAGTTACTGCTGACAGTTAAATTCTATAGGGATCATCTGCTTCCATAAGTCAATGGTATAATAGATGATAAAGAGATATCACTTTAAAAACACTAGGGGTTAAAAAATGAATTGTTGATTTTGTTTGGTTGTTCATTTGAAACCAAAGTCATCAATTCTCCCAAGGGATTTATAATATCAAGCATTATGAAACGAGTAACATATAATAGATAGTAAAACAATAATCTAAAAAATACTGGGTAAAAAGAGAAGATGTTTGCTTATTTGGTTGTGTAAGACCAAGTTTAATGAAGCAGGGGTGCCCCTCCCTCTGGTATGATACAGATGATTTCATGGAGTAGTTTTCACTGACAAGTGAAATTCTGGCTTAGACTATGAACAAAATTTTGGGAAAAAATGGCCGGCAAGGTGAAAGGGAGACACTCACATGGATGGATGTGCCTTTTTTTTTTAAAATAACTGTACCTGTACAGCAAAACAATTACAGCAAAGTCACATCCCATGACTTCACCTTTGACCTTTTCTTAATGATTTACAGGAAGTAAAGCAGAAAGTGACTGATACAGAAGGAAGACTAGGGACTCTGAGTCAAGAGGTCAGCGAGTTAAGACGAAGAGCCCAGAGGCAGAAACATGACAAGGCAGAGAGACAAAGAGTGGCTGGACAGGTCCTCAACACCAACAATAATGCAGGTTTGTGTTGTCAAGGAAACCAGTCAGTTTGACACAAGCATGTTGTGCAGAGCTGCCAATTAGTAGGATGTTATCCTATTTAGTAGGATTTGTAAGGGGGAAATGACACTAAATTGTTTTTCCCCCTAGAAAGAGGATTTTTGAAACTTGTAAGACAGAGGATTTATAGTATGTTTTCAAAATTTTAAAGAAAATAACAATTGAGGCTTGAAAATAGGATAAAAGGAAATAAACACAAGGATTTTTTTTCCCAATTGAGGTTGGCAACTTTGGTTGTTTCTGATTGATCACAACTTTAGAGGGTTGTGAACTTACCTTCTATTGAGACTTTGCTAGAATTTCATTGACTGGTTTTCATGTTTTTAGTGTGTGTGTGTTTTTTTTTCCTGTCCTATTATAACTAATATATCTGGTTTTGGGATGTGATTGACTTTGACTCTGTTGTGCAGAAACTCTCTATTTGATTGATAAACATGTTTCGTAGTGCCATGCATATTGGTCTGAATATTAATTGTACATTTTATTTGAAGAATTCACAAGTTCAATGTCAAACTTTATTTATTTATTTTTTTCATTACAGGTCTTCCTACACTGCCGCCTTCGACATCATATGAGCAACAGTTGCCTATCACATTGGAAACAAAACCCACCTCCACCATTTCTAACGCATCATCGTCGGCATCAAGCGATTGCCTTGGATTAGATCCTAAGATATCAGAACAATCTGCAGAGAAACATTCTTCTGTAGGAGCCTCAAGACCTGACAACTCCATGATAGAGGAACCCATGGAAGCAAAATCATCCGATCCCTTTGCTGGACTTATCAAAGACATGAAACAGAGCCTGTCCAAAAGCAGATCATCCAGCGTCAACTCCACAGGGAAGGACAGTTCATCTATGGAAGGACCTGCGAAGAGCAGTGTGAACGGAGGGGATAACAGGACTCTGGAATCCAGAGAAGCCGATGGGAAGAGTCTGGAGGCGACTGAAAACCCTGACATGAACAATGAAATGAACGACGAAGATGATGATGAGACACAGATCCAAGATGGACAGTACTACAATGCTACCCTTTCACCAACATTTTAGTGAAGCAGCTTCCGAGTATAGATTTTATGCGTAGATGACATATTGCAGTATAGGTATGTTTGATGGTGTTAATGGTTTATATTCACTTGGTTCATGTGCTGTTGTTCTACTTCTCTGATAGTCTGATACCACATGGGCTAAACCTATTTGGTCTACTAAATGGTCTAATTGCCATTCGGTCTACCCCACATTTGGTCTAATACCCACTTAGTCTCATTTAGTCTAATGCCCAGTTTGTCTAATTTCCATCTCGTTTACTTCTCATTTTGTTACTTTGGTCAAATGAAAATCTTGTTCATATACAGGTCATAAAGACTCCATGGTGTTGGACCAAATGAATATTAGACAAATGGGTATATCCTATTTGGAAATAAGACAAAATGGTATATGGTCTAAATAACAATTAGACCAGTTGTAAATGAACAAGGATTGGACCATGTGGGATGAGACCAAATTGGAAGTAGACCAAGTGGATGTAGACCAATTGGCAGTAACTGTCCAAACACTTGGTGTGGAGAGAGATGAGACTAATGGTTTGAGATATTCCATTGAAATTATATTCTAGTTTTGACTGAAAAATATTGTGAGCTTTTAAATTCTTTTTATGATGGATTATATATATATTTGTTACAGGGCCATCATTGGGGTTTCTCCTGTAGTGAATGAAACTGTCAAGCCTCATTACAAGGAATAATAAGACATTGTGTGATTAAATTGATCTGCCGTTCATTTAGTGCCATATTGTGTAGAACAGTGTATTAATTATCAATATCTGCCAAGTGAATTTGGAGAAACTGCATGAGATTTCAAATCGGGTACCGAGGAGCATTTCATCAAGCATCTGAATCATGCAACTGTGGACAAAATCATTGCACACCAACTTTTTTGATGGAGTTTATCTCCCATCTTTATGTTGTCAACAAAGATGTTCATAAGGGCTGCATACTATTACCCAGGCATAAGCATGGTTACCTTGATCAGACACTTGAGTATTCAAGGTAATCCTTCCTACCGGGTACCCATTTACTACACCTGGGTGGAGAGTGGTAAATGTAGATAAACGCCTTGTCAACGGACGCGAGAGCTGTGGTGGGATTTGAATCCCGGACCTTGTGGTTCAAAGTCCAGAGACTTCTCCATCAAACCACAACACCTCTACAAATAAGTGTTGCCATTTACTTATAGATGTAACCCCTTCCTATCTGGCATTTAAGATTTTTTTTCCAGTGATGAATCTGATGAATCCTGAAATGCATATGAAAATGGTGGGGTACATGTATGTTGCTCAAAAGCAATATTACCCCCAAAATGTGGATTTTGTCAAAAGTGTAGATGTCTGTTGCCTGGAAAATATTAGATCCACTTGATTATCTGTGTTATAAATGCTGCAAGGTAATAAATCAATATTGAACAATAACATGCAGAAGGAGACCAGTACAAATTAAAATCCTGAAATATGTATACATTATACAGTGTTTCCCAGAAAAAATTAGGATGGATTATATATTTTTTTAGCATAGGAAAATTGTTTATGAATATCTGTTAAAATCAAAAAGAGTTTTGAAATTTCAATGCCGAAAAGCAAGATGGAAAACAAATTGGTTGACTTTATTTGTTAAGATACGATGACCTTGCAGAAGAAAGAGATTCTCGTTAACATTTCTTTTGGTGATCAAATTCATTACATTCCTTTCACCGGATCTCTTAAAGAGAGTGGATGCAGATCCAAACATATATTCCGCACAGAGTGTTTCTGTTAGAACACAGTTTTGTGACTGGTCATAGCCTGCCATGCGTGACTGATTCACGAAAGAGGAAATTTCACTCATTGTATTTGCGTAAAATTTGAAACCAAAATCTGGTGATTGTGATGTATAACTCTGAAAATGGGTTTTCTTTTTTTTTCTGGGATGCACTGTAGAATTGAGATTTGCTTTAAGCAGAGGCATCGTATCTGTTGCTTAATTATTACTTATTGTAAGCAAGGCTCCACACTAACATTCTTTCTTGGTGGCCCGATCGGTCCACCAAAATCATCAGTTTCATAATTTTGGTGGCCCCAAAGCAAATTTAGTGGCCTGAAACAATAGAAAACATTACAATTTATCAAAACTTTGGTAGCCCAACCATTCCACCAAGTATTGGCTTTTAAAGAATTTTGGTGGCCCAATTTTCATTTTTGGTAGCCCCAGGCCACTGCTAGTGTCGAGCCTTGTTGTAAGTGTTTGTCTGTAATTACATGTACATGGCAAAGTGAATTTTCCTTTTTAGTACTGAAGGCATTTTTAGATGAAAACAAATGCTCCAAAGCTGGTACCGGTATTGCAACTATTTTCATACGCATTGATAACTATTATGGGGTAACCAGTGTAAGACATATTAAGGATAAATATTTAATTGTACACCTTATTTGTTCTTGTACCACTGTGTATCGACCTAAATAAATTTTAGGCTTTTATCATGTATAGAAAATAAGATATTTCATTCTTTCAACTATGTTTTATGCAAATATGAGACATAAAATTTTACAAGACTCTCTGTAGACTCTGTGGACTCTCTGTGCATTACCACTTATTAGTATTTTTTGCTATGCAATGGTTAGATTTAAAGAAGGCTTACTTTATTGATTTCTTGCAGTCACATAGATTAACTCTCATCCCCCTTTCCCTTAAAAATGATAATAATAAATAACCCTGCTGTTGTTAGGAAATAATGAAGCATGTATACATGAGGTTGTTGAAATCCATAAGTGTATGATAATTTCATATCCAATTGACATCTACTTTATGAAGTTGTCATTTTTCAGTGGTATCGCTGATTTGAAGACTGGGAACTAGAAGTTCAATTTTCTTCCACCCATGTGCATCTTCAGGTCTAAAAGCTAAATGTATACCGTACCCAGTCCAGAATTAATCCAAAAGCATTGCTCATAGCCTATAGTGTTTTCCACACGATTACTTTGCATATAAAATTGAGTTACCATTAAGGTTTAAGCTATGTAAGAGGCTGTAGGTCAAATTCACTTTACCCCTGAAATGTATAAAAAATATTGTCAGAATGTCATTTACAAGTTTCATGCATATACATGTAGGTAATTGTTAGAAAGTATTTCAAGGCTAAGATCCAGTTGCAAAACATGATTATTTAGGGACCAAAAATAGACTTGCACTTGATGAAAGTTTCTTGCAATGCCCCATTAGACGTTAAATATTGCCTATGTGATTGGTTTTACTAGCTTGGCGTTAATGCAGTGAAAAGCTATGCTGCCGAGTTCTGATAGGAATTTCTTCGACAGAAAAAGATGTACATTGTGTGTACATGTGCCTTGAATGATACAAGCAGAGGAGTATTTTATGAAGAGATTTTTTCAGTGATTTTCACTGACTAATTTGCTCTCAGCCAATCAGGTGCAAGGATTTCAGTAGCTTATAACATCGGTCAATGAAACTCACAGTAAAATTTCTACATGAAATGCTCCTCAACTTGTCCAATTTCTGTAACAAATATATCATTATGATTATACATGTATGCATGTGTTGAAATATTATTCTTTTCCATTCATATTAAACTCAATTCATTAATAGAATGAAGTTACAGTACCAAATTAGAATAGTCAGTACAGAGAGCAAAAAGTATACATTTCTACAGAATACTATATATTTGTAAGATGTTTCAATGATGAAAATCTTGATATTTTGTACATTTTGTCAGTTTGTGTTGTCAACCTGTCTTCTGTCTGCATATTCTTGTCAAGAATGGAAAGGAAATCTGAAAACAGACTTTCCAACATATGAAGCTTTCTTATAAATGTACTTGTACCTTTTTCTCTTTTATGGTGTTGATGTAGAAAAGGGAAAACAGCAACATATTACTTTGAAAAATCATACGCATACATGCATGTCGGTACAAATTTCTACTTCAATTACTTAGCCATAGGCTGGCCAAGTGAATAAATCTGTTTGAAGGATATTTGTAGGGTTTTGAACACTCTACTGAAACCTTGGGGGCTTTGTTATTAGAATATTGTATATGTATGATATAAGTATTGTATATTATTATTATTATTAAAATTTAATATGTTACACTTATGTCTGTTGGAGGTTTATTAAGATTTATCTGTCTAAAGATATGTTCAAAATAACCCCTGGCAACCAGACAGCAAGTTTTTGGCAAAAATAGACCAGTTGCTGAGTACTACGAGTATTGCCTGATTAGGCGCTGTTGATTTTCACAGCAATGACCTTATAGAACAGCCTAGTAAAGCAGTTATGATAGAAAATCCATATTTGATTGTTCGAAATGGAATCTGAAATAGAAATACTCTAAATATTCCTTTTGCCCAATTGATTGTTGGCTCGGCAGCCACTGTGTAGCGCCAGATCGACATACCTCTATCCCTTGAATTGTTGAATGCCAAACAGCATAGCAGCATGCCAGCAACTCCCATTTTGTAACGTCTTTTGAAACTGACGCTCTACCAACTGAGCCAACACACCAGTATATGAAAGGCTAAACGAGCAGTCGACTGGTATCAAAATAATAAACAAAAAGAATCTGGCAAAACTTGTCAATTCTGATTGTTGCCAACTTCGCATTATAAAGCCAGCAAAAAGAAGCAGAAGACAGGTCATCGATGGTAGATCCCTTTGTGGGCTCCAGTGCCTTCTTTTGTAAATAAATATGTCAGTGGGCCTTCTAGTCCCCCCCCCCCCATAAACAACTGCATCTTACGATCTTTCTTGACAATAATTTGACCACAACTTGACACTCAAATTTGAAAATGGATCATGCTATTCCTCATATATTCATAATTGCCCAAAGAGCTGAGTGATTTCTGTCTCTTGTATTTGTGCGACATCTGTCTATCTATCTATCTCTATATCTATCTATCTCTATATCTATCTATCTCTATATCTATCTATCTCTATATCTATCTATCTATCTATATCTATCTCTATCTATTTATCTAATCTAATCTATCTAATCTGTCTATCTATTATGGTTCAATCTGTGTGCCTGGCTCGGTTTATTTCCAATTCGTCTGAGGTCAATTTGTCCAACTGTCAACTCGTCTACTATCATTTGGTCTACCATCAGTTCGTCCACTATCCACATTGCCAATTTGTCCACTCACCATTTTGCCTCATATCCAGTTGGTCCAATAGGCATTTAGTCCATATACCATTTGGTCTAATCGGACTAAGTGTTAATTGTGCAAATTTAATGACAATGAAATGATTATTAGACCAACTGTTTATGAGACGTAATGGTCATAGAAAAAAAGGTGATTAGACGAAGTGATGATTGGACCAAATGATTATTGGACCAAATATGGTTGTTAGATAAAATGTTGAAGGACGGAATGGCATTAGACTAAATGAAAATATACCATGTGGTGAGTGGACGAGTTGGCAGTAGACCATTTGGATATAGGCCTATTAAATTTTTAATCCCCAGCTATTATAGATCATGTCTGATTTAACATCTGTAAACCCCCAAAACTCACCCATTCAAACCTCTTGTAATCTTCATCAAATCTATATAAATGAGTGGTTGTGAGACAGGTACGTAGGCCTATATAATTGAGGTTTTAAAAAATTGAGATAGTTATGTTAGCTATGCAACTCCATGTCAAGGTCCCAACTGAAAAGCATGATCAACAAATAGCGACAGCACTGAGCTGATCGGGCATGATTTCATGAAGGATCAAGATATGATCACAGATTTTTTTCAAATATTTCTGCGAAACTATATTAAGGAAAAAGGACACATCTTTCCCATAAGGACCGGCCCCCACCCTAGGGGGTGTTTCTCACATAAAAAAGGATGCACTAGGGGGAAATGTGACTATACTATAGGCTGCTCAAAAGGGTACGAAATATCCTGTGTGGTGGCCTTTCTTTGTTATCTTTTTTTTTTGCTTGTCAATTTTTTTCTGGTATGAAATATCCTTTATTTGTGGTTGAAAACCTTTTTTTTGGGCTTGTCAAAATTTTCCTCCGAAAAATTTGCCCCCCCTTTGGAAAATCCTGGATCCGCCCCTGTGGTCATGTGAAGATTTGAAGGTCCGATGGAAAACTATTTTGTGAAAAATATTTTTTAACGACTGGAAATTAATCTATTGACTGGTATTCGGGTACGGTGTCTCTGCATGCATTACATGTAACAGATGTGGCGTTTCCAGAGCGAAGTTGTTTAAAATTTAGACAGATTAAGGCATCGCTTGTGGAGAAAGAACTAGATGTTACGTATCCAGACATTGTACAGAGGTTTAAAATTGGCAAGATCATCAATAGAAAGGTTTGTTTCATTTAAAAAATTTATATAATTCATAAAGGTGCCGGCCACCCTCGGATCGGGTTTGTTTTACCGTTTACGGCTTCTCCGGCAACCGGCCAGCTGTCAGCTTCTCCCGCGCGGCCGGGGAGAAACGGGTAACAAAGTGAACCTCGCCCGCTGCTTCGCGCAACGCCCATGGGCATGGCAGTGCTGTACGTGCATAGCGCCAACTTAATGGCCCGTATTGTTGTTGTTTGTTGGAAATTAATGGCGACCAGTCATATTTGACTATTAGTATTACCACCCAAGGGTTCGTTACATGCCGCCACGCACAGAAAATCAAGCCATAGGCATAGAAGTCGTGTGTTGTGGACCCAAGAAGTGAGATCCCAGCACGCGCGACCCACTGGCACTAGTTAGAAATCCACTGCCAAACGCGGTTCGTGGTGCGAGGTTAGTATACTAATTAATACTAACCTCGCAATACGTGTGACTATTACCACCAACTCGTTAGGCCAACTATTATTTTCTTTCTTTTCTTCGATGTGTCCTTTTAGTTAGGCCTAGTTAGTAGTTTAAAATCGTTCCTCTCCTTTCTTTGTTTTTTTTCTTCTAATTATGAATATGAATATTATTATTATTAAAAAGCAGGGCTCGACACTAGCGCCGGTCCGACGGTCCCAGACCGGTAAAAATCACTGTCGGACCAGTAGATTTTCAGAACTAGCAAGATTTACTGGTCCGACATGACCAGTAAAAAATATCATTGTCGGGCCAGTAATTTTTCCAAAAATAGCAAGATTTATGGGTCCGACATAAACAGTAATAAAAACTATTGTTGGGCCAGTAACTTTTTCAGAAATGGTCAAATTCGCTAGTCCAACATAAACATGAAAAATATTCCATGACTCAAATTGCGAACCATTTTCCTCCCGTTAAATTCTGGCATTCACACACAGAACACACACAGAATGAATCGCATGCAATTTTTGATAGGGTAACATACAGTGTACACGTGGCTAGCCAGCCACACAGCCCACATGGTAAATTTCCTACTGGCTGCACGAACGAAGCTTGGCTAACCTCTGGCAGAAATCTCTCACAGAACTGTCAAAATTCACATTTCACACTAATGAAAAGCTCTTATAATGTCCATATTTCCTAAAAATTTGCCAAAATTGGGGTAACTCTGTCATTTGTAAGCAGTAAAAGGAGAAATTTTCACTTCTGTTTTAGTTCAAAGAGATCGGGTTTCGAGTGATATCGTCTGAATACATGATAGCCCCACATATGCATTTGTGTGTGTGTTGATACACTTGGTTTCTTTCGTAGCTAGTACTAGTATATTTTAATTGAGCCAAAAAGGAACTGATAATTTATTTATGATGATAGTTTTAGCTTTCTTCCTTTGTTTTCTTTCAATCTTTCTTTCCTTCTTTCTTTCCTTCTTTCTTTTCAATCTTTCTTTGTTTCTTCCCTCTCTTCTTTTACTGTCTTTCTTTTTTAATTTTCCCTTTTTCTTTGTCTTTTGTTCTTTCATTCTTTCTGTCCTGTTTTTTCTAATGCTCTTTCTTTTTCTTTCTTTTTTGATTTCCTTCTTTCTTTAATTCTTGAGTCCATCCATCCTATATTTATTTCTTCTTTCTTTCTTCATTTCCTTCCTTCTTTTCCCCTTTCTTTCCTTCATTCTTTGTTACTTTCTTTCTTTCCTCATTCCATCCATCCTTTCTTTACCCTTTCTTGTTTTTATTCCTTCTTTCAGCCCTTTCTCTCTTTCATTCCTTCCTTTCTTCTTTGTCTTTTGTTCTTTCTTTTTCCCCTTTGTTCCATCTATCCTTTTACCTTTTCTTTCTTCCTTTTATTTACTGCTTGCTTCCTTTCCTTTCTTTCTTTGCCAAGTTTGGTCTTTCTTTTTTGTTCTTCCTTTCATTTATTCTTTTACATTTTCTTTGCTTGCTTGCTTCCTTCCTTCTTTATTCCTTCCCAACATTCCTTTTTCCTTCTATCATTTTCCCTTTTCTTGATTTCTTCCTTCTTTCAATCCTTTCTTTCTGTTTTCCTTCTTTCCATCTCTCCTTTTACCCTTTCTTTCTTTTTTATTCCTTCTTTCCTTCTTTCTTTCTTTCATTACTTTGTCTTTTGTTCTTTCTTTCTATATTGCTTGCTTCATTTCTTTCCTTCTTTCCTTCATTCTTTTTTTCTTTTGTTCTTTCTTTCCTTCCTTTCCTTCTTTGGTTTTTTTTTTCCTTCCTTCACATTTTTTCTTTACTTTTTTCTTCCTTCGTTTCTTTTATTCTTTCTTTTTTCCTTCTTTCCATCTCTCCTTTTACCCTTTCTTTCTTGTTTTATTGCTTCTTTCCTTCTTTCTTTTTCTTTTTTCATTACTTTCTGTCTTTTGTTTTTTCTTTCTTTATTGCTTGCATCATTTCTTTCCTTCTTTTTTTTTTCTTTCTTTCTTTCTTTCTTTCCTTCCTTTTTTTCTTTCGTTCTTTCTTTCTTATTTTTGTTCTTTCTTTCCTTCCTTTCCTTCTTTCTTTCTTTTTTTCCTTCCTTCACATCTATCCTTTCTTTACCTTTGCTTTTTTCTTCCTTCCTTCCTTTCTTTTATTCTTTCTTCCTTTCTTTCTTTTTGTCTTTCATTCATTCATTCCTTCATTTTTTTTTTTTTGGGGGGGGGGGGTAACAAGAAAGGACAGCAAAATAAACTCACGCCTTTTTTTAATGTTTTCTTTATTTTTTGGGACCAGTAGATTTTAGGTTCGGACCAGTAAAAAATTGAAAAACTGGGTATCTACTGGTCCGACATGAATAGGTTGGACCAGTAGAAAAAAAGGGTTAGTGTGGAGCCCTGTAAAAAGTATCGTATCTTACAAGGTTACCTCATGATCCCGTCCCTTCTTACGACACCGTCCAGTCGGGTAACAGATGTGGCGTCGGGTTTAACTTAAACTCGGGTTTAAAGTTGTGGTTTAACTTTAAGTATGGATAGCCAATTGTTACATAAATCACTAAGGCCAAGAGAATGAAAATTTTAGATTTGCGTCCACCGCCCGCATGCTCCAAAACCTCCTGCATGAAAATGTCATTATTTAAAAAAAAATTCATTTATTTACTCTCTATCACGAAATTACAAGTTCCAAATCATTGCAGGGCAGTAAATACGCACTTACTACGTGCATACGGTATACCACTGCTGCAGCGCACCTTCGTCCATAGACTGTACTGTGTACAACGGATAGACCGTCTCGGCTCAGCGAATCGGAGATCGCTGATTGGCCAATCGCGCAGATCACATCATGACAACGTGGTCGCCAAAATAATTCCTTCGGACTGCGTGCAAAAGTATCGATAACGATAACGATAACCGGTCACATTGTCTATGCGAGAGATGGTCTTGGTTCGTGATCGGATCGCTCCAGTATCGATCAAAAATTATCGAGACTCGGCAATTTCATGCATATTCACGCGACGCTCCGAAACCCGGAAATCAATTGACTTTGTACACGTTGCGATAGACTCTACAAACTCCAACGAACACGATGCCATATCGACGCTAATTCGTAAGATTTTGACCGAAAAGCAAGAAGTAATCGAATTCACTTACCTGTGCGGTATTGGTGAGAAAATAGACCCTCCGAGAATACCTTTCATAATTCATATAAAATATAGGGAAGTGAATTTCTAGGTCGATTTTGGTATGAGGTGATAGAGAATTGCACACTTGTTTTGGTGGAATACTGTGTGGGGCTATGCAATGCGCATGCTTACTATATTTTCATTCATAAATTGGCTCTCGGCAGTGGCTGGATGACGTCATGTAATAAGCAAAAATGTACATGCCTGCAAAAAATAATGAATAATGAAAAAAAGCCTCATGTCATTTGAAAATTTTTCGGACGCAAATCTAATGCCTTACTTCTCATGGCCTAACGGTGGAGATATCATATTTCAGCTCATTTGGCTCTCAAAACATTCACAATTGTCTAGGAAGTATAAATAGATAATTGTCTTCACCATCGATGAATCAAGAAAGAGCACAGTAAACATAAGAAATATATACAACTCAATAAAAATTTTGACACTTTTGGCTTCCCATAATTTTAGCACAGAGTTAGACCATGGTCTAAGTTAAACCTAACCCAGCCCCAGGGAGCTCCCGCCCGCTGCGCGGGCGGGAGCCCAGGGGCTTACCGTGTATTTGACCATACTCACGGGACTAGCGTGATTTATGGTCTAAATATTTCTCCAAATAAATTTTGAAAACAGAAGTTATGCACTTACCACGATTATATAGATGAAGGTCTAACGAGTGGCAGTTTCCTGACATCGAGGCACAGACTGGAACCTCAAAAAAATGAATAGTTCTCTCCTTCTAACCCCGTCTCGAACGGCCATTTTTGTTATGAATCGTAACAAAATGGCCGATCGAGACTGGGGTAGAAGGAGAGAACTTTTCGTTTTTTGAGGTTCCAGTCTGAGCCCCGATGTCAGGAAACTGCCACTCGTTAGACCTTCATCCAAATAATCGTGGTAAGTGCATAATTTCTGTTTTCACAATTCATTTGGAGAAATATTTAGACCATAAATCACGCTAGTCCCGTGAGTATGGTCAAATACACGGTAAGCCCCTGGGCTCCCTGGGTTAAGTTAAACCTAACTTCAGAATACGGGCCAATTTGTTCCGCCATCTTGCTTGTTAGTCGCCGATAAAATGCGCATTTTCAGATTTTTTTACGCTCAGTCATTATCCATGACTGAAACATTGACCAATCAAAAACTAAGATTCTACAAGAAATATGAATATTCATTTACGAAAGTATAAACATAAATAATTCAGTTTTAATTATGTGAAATTTAAACCCAATAATTCAAAATAGGGTTAGTTTTATGTCTCTAAAATGACCCTTAAACCAGAATTTTTTTTTTTTTAAATAAGGGTTTTCCCAAGTTGCCATGGTAACGCGGTCTGAATTAAAAAAACTTAGCAAACACTTCATTTCAGTGATCGAGGATGCAATTGTTCACGGTGTTTGTCTACATAAGTTATATTATTTTTTTCCAGACCATGGATGAACTTTCAAAAAGAGAAATTTTAGGCTAGTTTTTACGATTTCAGGCAATTTTCTGACACAGGCACTTTGAAGACGTAATTTTTACAGAATTAGAAGAAGACATTGTGGATTTTCTTATTATCACGACGGATATGCAAGGACGTCTAAACAAATCAAACAAAGTTTATTGATACATTTTTGATAATGCAAAAAGAGACATTCAAGTCTCTGATTGAGAGCCGCAGATTGTACATTCGCACGGCGCAATCGTAACGTTTTTGCTGAATTCATCGGGGCGAAAACTCCAAGCGAGCCGTACCGCTCACCACTCCCGAACGCTGTGCTGTATGTTTGATGAGATATCCGGTGGATTTCGTGCTTATAAATTTGTTTTTTCTACAATGCCACTATTTCATTAAAATTATTTGTCATGATAACATTGGAAATATTATCGTTTAACGGCCCAAAGGATCAACTGGAATAAAAGATACTTTGAAATATTGTCAGAGAGTGATTAATTAGGTGATGTTTATGGTCAGAATTTAGTCATGGCTTCGGGTGAACTTACGCGAATGCGGTCACTTGCGCACGGGGCGAGTCAGGCTGGCCCTTTGGTGGGTGGCCGTTGGGCAACGTGCAGTGCAGCTAGAGCAGAGTTGGGGAGTTAGGTAAAAATACTTTGAAATAAATAATCTGCAAATATTTTTGTCTTGTCTGTTTTGATTAATTAGATAAGAAATTCAAATTCTCAAAGTTTACATCAAATTTTAGACAGTGGCATAACAAAAAGAGGTGCTTTATGGGGGGGGGGGGGCCTTGCCTCTAAATTTCTTCATGAACAAGAAAAAAAAGAGGAAAAGGAAAGAGAATCGTGCGAAATCCTGTAATTGGATTTTTGTAACAATAACGTCAAAATTATGCTCATGTCGCTTGCTCGCAACTATATTCATAAATTTTGCCTGATACGCCATATCGTATAACCCACAATTTTTTGCGCTTGTTACGCCACTGATATAACAGCTAGTTTATGCCAACATTATTTGGTTGCGGGATCAAAGAATCAGCTATAGCTAAACATTTATACTTTATGCCTGTTCAACTTCAAATACAGGTTTAGGCCTGTATTTATGAGATGTTTGTAAGATCTATGGGTGCCTTTATTATTTTCATTTTCAATTAAAACAATTATTATTACTTATGTATTAATTTAGTATAAACCTCCATGATACATTGTGTTAAATCATACAATTTCTGTTATAGAAAGCCCTTTAAAAAAATGCTCAGTAGCAGACCCCCCCATAAACACAATAAAAATGTGTATAAAATTAATTGACCCCCCCTCCCCTATCGAGGACAAAATAAAGAAAAATGTTCAAAATAATTGACCGCCCCCCTTTGATGAGGCAGCTGTCGGTGGCATGATGTCTTTGACTTTTGTTTGCTTGTTAAAATAGTTTTGAAGAAATAGGGGCACTCTAAGCTAGTGTCCCCTATGAAAATCGATCTGGATCTGCAAGTGCATGGGGCTGCGCCCTCTCCAACGTCATAGCTACCCCATATCTTTAGGTTCTAGCTCTCATATTTACAGCTCCCTGATTTTTAGGAAGAAAAAAAACGAGGCAAAAAAAAGAGTGAAATAAATCAAATATGATTAATCAAAATTTGAGTTGTTTGAAAGAATTATCATAATTTTAAAAGATTACTTATCAGAGAAACTAAATTAAATTCTACAACCATGATGAAGAATAACAGCAATCTTGATAAATTCTGTTGTTGTTTTTTGCAAAATCAGAACCAATTAACCCTTTTCTGATTTTTCTGTCACTTTATATATTTTGGAGAAAAAAGGTGTTCATCGACGCCCTGTACTGTATGATGAAACTGTATCGCCACTCCGACCTCTTACCCCCCCTCTCTCTCTCTCTCTCTCTCTCTCCCTCCCCTCCCCCCCACCACAAAGCCCCTTGCTCCTTTCTCTTATCTCACCTTGACCTTAATTATTTAATTTGGCGGTACAGTCAAAGTGTCAAACGTGACTGGTTGCCATCATAGTTTCATACCCAACAAACAACAACAATTCTGTTGTTCGACCCAACATCATTCCTTTCACTACGCGTAAGGCTATACGTGGGCCTGCACAAACAACGTGGGTTAACAAAAACTGACCCGCGTTTGGACTGAAATTGTGATTGAAATAAAAGTGTTATAAATATTACAAAAATATGGGTATAATAAAGGATATTTGATTAACGGAAAAACATCCATCGCTAATTCATAAAAACGCTGGGAAAGATTTGACAGAGGTTTTTTATCAACGGTAATCAAGGGGATTTAGTGTATGGATGAATGGCGTTCGAGCGTTAGCCGGTGAGGGCGCGGGCCACATCTGGCAGTATGGCATCGTCCATTAAGCTGACGTTAGCCAGCGGCGACTGCACGTACGTGGGCTCCACTCCACTTCACTACCGCTACTATGCTACACCTACCCAAACAGCAAGGTACATGTACAAAGCTTGCTGTGATACTCCGAGTGACCAGGTGACAAAGGCCAAAGGTGGAAGTTCTGGGGGGGATATAAAAAATTAGGGAGGACAATGACATTTTGAATTTGTGAAGGAACCCCAACAAGTTTGGTATCATTGGAAAGCTTGTAAAATGAGAAATAGAATGGTGCTTTAAAATAACTGAGGCTCAGTAGCTTATAGACTTACAGATGTAAATCATGTATTTCAAGTTAAAACGTAGAAGATTCAGTGTTTCATTCTGCCTGTTTTTACCTTTACCCGTTTACCCGAGATTCTGGAAGAGTGCTGTGGATCCCAGCAGTCGGGCTTCCAGTTCTGTGGAAAAAAAATTTAGAACGTCAGATTTACAACAATCCAACATCAGCTAACAAAGTTAACTTGAATTTTTAGATCCATCTACCTAAATTTGGTATCATAGGAAAGTTTATTTAAAAAGACATCTGATGGCATTTAACCCATTGAAGATGAGTCTGGAGTATACTCGGGCTGGCTTGTTATATAAAAATCAGCTCGTCTTCAATTGGTTAAAGTTAGCCTTCAGGACTCCATGATGATATTTTTAAATATTTTGACATATACTTCTTCATCATGGAGCCTTGAACCACCTCCCATATATGTATAAGAGACACATCAAAACAAAGATGGATTTCCCAAGGAAATTCATCTTTGTAGATAGAAATCGCGTAAATGTTTGTGATTTTATTTATTTTACACCTTCATACGCCTAATGCGTATGAAGGTTTAAAAAATTGGTTAATAAAAAGGTGAAAAATTGAAGGTTTCTTACCAGACCGATCTCGTGTAGATCCCTCGATCCGTTTGTCAACAAAGCAAATACAATAGGTCTGACCCTTGAACCACTTCGTTATGACGTACCTTCGATTAGCGATGTTAAAAAATGCTGTTTTGAAGAACAATTTATAGATAAAACTTATTATTTAAAAAATACTAAAATTCAACACATAATTATAAATAATTATTTAGAAAATTTTCATCAACTTGATCACAGCCAGGAAGGATTTCTTCCCTATGCCCTCCTGAAATCTCTCTCTTTCTCTCACCAGTTCTTTTGCTGCTTATCAGACCTCTGCCAACATGACTTCCTCAAAGAATCCAGCCATTGCAAAGGAGTATGAGAACATAATCAAGTCTGCCCAGGACAAGAGACTCTATCGAGGCCTTCAACTCAATAATGGCATGAAGATCGTTCTCATTAGTGATCCTACAACAGAGAAGTCTGCTGCTGCCCTTGACGTCCATGTTGGTATGTAGAAAATACAGGGCTCTATTTCATGAAAATTTCTTTGCAAGGATTATTATTCATATCACTGATTTATCATGAGATGCTGTGTGAAGTGTTTGGAATGTATCAACTATACTTATTCACTCTAAAATCCTTAATTGGCGATATAGAATATAGGAGAATCTGCTCAATTTGATCTTCCATAAGTCAAATAAAGCATCAAAGCACTATTAAAGTCAAATAGATTTCTGTGGTCCTAAAATATTTACTTGGGCAGATTCACCTGTACATTTAAATGATAGAAATTGATTTAAAGTATTTTCTAAGCTTTTATGACAGTGGTTACTCCCACCAATTTACTTGTGCCACCTTATTAGTGGAACAAATCTTGTCATAGTGATCTTACTGTAACTTCTCGATCAGTAGTTTCAGTGACCACTCATATGCAAGTGTTTGGACGCTACAGGTGCACATACTACATGTACATGTAGTAATCTTTTGACAGAGCATTTTCCAGGCATTTCTCTGTTGACAATGTGTCATCGGCAGGGATTCATCTCAAAATGTCGACAGAGAATGCTTTTCTTGGTTACTGCAGCATTCTACTACGAGGCACAGTTCATAACTACATATAGAATCAGCTGGTTTCTTCGTTTACTCTACTCATCAGCATGAGATGGCTATTTTTCTGTCACAGTTTTTGGTTTCTTATCATCTCTGTTTTTCAGGTTCCTTGTCAGACCCGTGGGAGATTCCTGGTCTTGCTCATTTTCTTGAGCACATGCTCTTTCTTGGAACCGAGAAGGTATAAACTTTGAATTACCATTTGATTATGTTTTATTAAATGTACATGTAACTACAATGTGTACATGGGAAAAGAAACTTAGATCCACCCAATCAAATCCGATAGGGTATTTTAAATCCATTTTGTCAACTGTAATTCCTGGTAATAATTTAAAAATATCAACTATTAAATGATAATGGTATTGTTATTAAATTGCGTATTGTATTTGCTTATTTGCAAATATTTCTCTTTATGTAAACACAGAGCCAAGGTATGTATTATTTGTTTGTAAAATAGTGGGGTGGATCCCTGTTATTACATTAACCATACTCATCTTTAAACCATGACTGGTAATACGTGTATTTTACTTTTGAAAACTCACCACCGATCATAAGCAAAATTGCATGTCTGGCAAAATGAGTGTCAATGGGGGGGGGGGGGGGGGGGTTTCACGAGGAGTTACACTTATGTGTTACTTTATAAAGTCCTGCTTAAACACCAGCACGCATACTATGTATTGCATATAACCTGATTGATATGCAGAAAAGTGCGTCCTCTACAATGTAAGCACGATCTGACCAATATGATGATGTGTTATATACTTTACGCAACTGGGAATGTAAAGGGGAAGTTCACCATGAAGAAAAGTTAAGTGTAAAAGTTGTAAAAAATAAAAACAATGGGCAAACGTTCTAGGAAAATCCTTCAGAGATTAAAAAAAAAGTTATTAGAATTTCTTTTTTGTGACGTCAATTATGAGCAGCTTCCCCATATATCGTGTAGTAAAAAAATCTGTATTATGTCTTTTTCCCCCAAAAATGAAAATTGTTTTTATTGTACCTTCAGTATATCAAGAGACAAATCATTTCAAACCAACTCCTGAAAGAAACAAATTTTAATCATCAGGAACCATTAAAAAATTAAAATTCATGCATTTTATATGATATAACATACATGTATGGGATAGCTGCTCGTAATTGACCTCCCAAATCCAAAACTTAGAATTTGAATACCTTTCTTAATCTTAGATGGGTTTTCCTTAGATCTTCACCAATATTTTTTAATGGTATTTTTATAACAAGCTTTTCGTCAGGATGAACTTCCCATTTAAGTGAGATATTTAACCCTATCTAGGCCGGGGGGGGGGGCCTCGGAGGCCCCCCCTCAACGATTCGCACAATATTTTTGCCGCGCAAATTTTTTTGACCGCACTGCTCGCTGACTTTTTACTTTCAAGTCTTGTGCAACTTTTGAGACCAATTTTGCGTCACCTGGGTACATGTTTCCGAAATTACGCAACATTATGTAAGTGCATGTCAGACAAAAAATTGCTCAAAAACGTGATTTTGTGTACAAAGTCAATGCAAATTGTGTTTTCAACCAAAAATCATAAATGTATGATTTTTTTTAGTTTTGTTGGTCTAAATGTATTAATTTTATGCTTTTTATGATCTCAGAAGAGGCCCCAATAAATTTCATTGAAAAAAAGGTAAAAAAAACCAAAGAAATATATAAGAAATTGAAAAAAACAATATAATACATAAGAAAATGATTTGATATCTCAATTTTGTTCATGTACACTTGCTAAGAACACCACAAAGAGATTCTATACCAAAAATTAGCACATTTGGAGCTTTATTTAGGGAGTTAGAGGAAAAGTATAATTTCGCATACTAATTACGCATAAATTAGCGTAATCACTTAATAGCAATTCACATGAAATAAATTACTATAAAGTTTTGTAGATTATATCCCAGACAACGTGCGTGATGAATTTTGGCGCGATCGCACGGTCGACGGCCGAGATCTCAAGCGGGGGCCTAAGAGGCCCCCCCCCCCCAGCCATATGAACTCCCAAAATACCCCGGCCTAGATAGGGTTAATCATGCTTTGTGAACCCCCCACCCTGTCTCACATTTACACCCTCAACCAATCATTTGTTCAGGATTAAGATTCACAACCTTCAACAGATTACTGCACACATCACCTAAACCATTCCCTTTGCTTGTTCCTTTGTACAGTATCCATCAGAAAATGCATACTCACAGGTAAGTCCAACAAACAATTCCTTCTTGTGAAATGTTTCTGTAAAATGAAGATTAGTTATTGATCATGAGCTTATTTTCACGATTAAAGGAGAATGAAACTCTTGGAGCAAGTTAGCTTTTGTTAAAGCAGAAAAATCAAAGAATAAGATCAACAAAAGTTTGAGTAAAATAGGACTAGCAATAGAAAAGTTATGAGCATTTGAATGTCGAGATCACTAATGCTATGGAGATCCTCCCATTGGCAATGCGACCAAGATCTATGATGTCACAGATGAACAACTCTCCCCTTTTGGACACTGAAAATATACCCCAAAACATCTCTTTTTGCTCATTCTAATCATATGACAAACGATTCATCAATGATATAATGTTGTGAAACCTCTGTACTTGTCCTCTCATAAAGAGAACACCTCACCTTGTGATAGACTCTATAAAAGTGAGAATATAAGTGAAATAAATACTAAAGTAATGAGGGAGTTGTACGTGTGTGACATCACAGATCTTGGTCGCATTGCCAATAGGAGGAACTACATGGCATTAGTGATCTCAATATTCAAATGCTCATAACTTTCTTATTATTCATTCAACCTTCCTCAAACTTTCAACAATATGTTTCTTTGATTTTTCTCTTTGATATGGATTCAGCTGGTTTCAGGGGTTTCATTCTCCTTTAATCATTACAATTTTTTAAACCAATGGAATCAATCATAAAAATAAGCTCCACAATCAATTGCTAAACTTTACATGTATATTACAAGGCCCTGACCTGTCTATAATTCCTTTGTTGGATCACTCTTGAAGAAGTCCAAAATTTTATATCAGGGACAGTTCAGGGGAGCATTTCATGAAACACTTTGTCACAAGCTACCAAAATCCTTGCATCTGATAGGCTCAGAGCAAATTTTTCATTCAGTTTGCTTCGTGAAACACTCCCTGGGTGTACAGGTTCCATTTCATTTGCTCCGGTGACAATTGCTCCGATGGAAAATCGGCATGTTGAGTCTAACATATAACCTTACCTCCAAAATTGAATAATCCCTGATCCTTATCTTTACATTATTTTGAGATAAAAACTACATTACAATCCTAACCCTGACCCTATGCCTTCTGAGAGATTAAGGCCGGAGCAAATGTCATATCACTAGGTGTACAAGCTGTATGTAGTCCCTAGATGTACAATGACCTTGCGTTTATCAGCATGCATGTCGCCAGTTCCGTAAATAATGATATGATTGTCCACTTCATAGAATCATTGATCTTGGATTACTTCAGTATACTTCAATTTATTTCTGTATATATGTTCTCCCTGCATGATACAATGCAGCTGTTTGATTGTATCTAAAGAGAGACAGATTTGTCATTGCTGTAAATGAGGGCTGAACATAGTTTACCAAAATTGTGACATTTACTCTAAATATATATATATAGAGAGAGAGAGAGATTTTTTTTTTTTTTTTTTTGGGGGGGGGGGGTTCTAGTTAGACGATATCACCTCTCAAAGCATGTTGCAGTATATTTCAGACTACAGAGCAACATAAACTTCAAAATAACAAGAGCAAGCCAATATCCATGCATATGTCTGAATTCAAGCTCTAATGGTTTTCTTGTATATTCTGAAACCATTTGTGTAGTACACTCACACTTTGTAAACACAACAGGAAAAACTTAAGCTTCCTATTTTGTCTCACATATTCATGTTGTGCTTATATCTTTATTTTTCAATCCCAGTTTTTGAACGAGCATGGAGGGTTTGCTAATGCATACACCAGCGGTGAGCATACCAACTTTTACTTTGATGTCTCACATGAACATCTACAGGGAGCCCTTGATAGGTGAGAATTAATTTCATTTTTTTCCTTTCACTTCTTTCTTGACAGATTTCTTTGCTCAATTATTCTCTCTCTCTTCTACCTTTTCTCTCTGTTAATTTTATACCTGTCCTCTCCTTTTCTCTCTTTTTTCTGTGACCTTAAATCAATTTGACAAGATATGAGAGTAATTAAATTTTGCACCTTGTCTATGAAAATTTATATGGGAGAGCTTTATTGTTTTCCTCTCCATTTATTCAACTCTTTCTTTTCTACATTGCCAAAGTTTGTTTCTGTTCCACTTTAACCCTATCTCGGCTGGGGTATTTTGGGAGTTCATATGGACGGGGGAGGGCCTCCCAGGCCCTCCCTTGAGATCTTGGCCGTTGGCCGCGCGATCGCGCCGAAAATTGGCACGGAGGTTGTCTTGGACATAATCTTCAAAACTGTATAGTAATTCGTTTCATGCAAATTGCTGTTAAGCGATTATGCTAATTTATGCATAATTAGTATGCGAAATCATACTTTTCCCTCTAACTCCCTAAATAAAGCTCCAAATGTTTCAATTTTTGGTATAAAAACTCTTTTAGGTGTTCCTAGCAAGTGTACATGAAAAAAATTGCGATATCAAATCAATTTCTTATGTATCTTATTGTTTTTTGCTATTTCTTTGTTTTTTGGACCTTTTGTTCTTCATTGTTTTTTTCAATGAAATTTGTTGAGGACTCTTCTGAGACCATAAACAGCAAAAAATAAATATATTTAGACCTGCAAAACTAAAAATAATCATACATTTATGATTTTTGGTTGAAAACACAATTTGCATTGACTTTGTACACGAAATCACGTTTTTGAGCAATTTTTTATCTGACACGCACATACATTATGTTGCGTAAATTCGGAACCGCATACCCGGGTGACGCAAAACTGGTCTCAAAAGTTGCGCAAGACTACAAAGTAAAAAGTCAGCGAGCGGCGTGGTCAAAAATTTTTGCGCGGCAAAAATATTGCGTGAATCGTTGAGGGGGGCCTCTGAGGCCCCCCCCAGCCTGGATAGGGTTAACCCCAAAGGACAAGATCTGAGAAGTCAACATACCACATGGATAATCTATCCTCAGGAACATCCCCTGCAGTTCTGCTTGTATTTGTTTATTTTTGTTGTCACACAGTGCATTGGTTATTGTCTTGACAACATGTACTTAACTCTAATTTTCATAGGTTTGCCCAGTTCTTTCACTGTCCTCTGTTCAACCAAGATGCCCAAGATAGGGAAGTCAACGCTGTGGATTCTGAGAATGACAAAAACCTCAAGGCAGATTCTTGGAGGATCTTTCAACTTGACAAGGCTACAGTCAACCCATCCCATCCCTTTAGCAAATTTAACACGGGTGAGAAAACAAATTTTGTCATTTGGTGACCTACAGAGATGTTATGGCTCAGTCTTTGTGAGTTACAAGGTCCGGGATTCAAATCCCATTCCTTTAAAAAATTCAACATGGGTGTGGAATGAACAGAACAGAACATAATACCCCTGTTGGGTATTATGGCTCATTTGGTAAGTCTCTGGAATTTGAACCTCAAGGTCCGGGATATAAATCCCACCACAGCACTTGTGTCCTTTGGCAAAGTAGTAATACATTTGCCACTTTCCACCGAGGTGTTGTAAATGGGTACACGGTAGGAAGGAATTCCTTGAATGCTCAAGTGCCAGATAAGGGTAGCTGTGGTAAAATTGGGTAATAATTTTCAGTGCTTAGAAACATTGCATTTTGTACTATATAATCTCTCATGTTATTACTATTGTTAAAGATGATATAAACCGGTAAATGTTACATTTTAATATGGGTTGTCACAGTAGTTGGTGGATCCAATGGATATATCAAAATTAAGCTTGATTCTTGAATTCATATGGGAGTGACAATCTGAAGAGATTATGGCACTTACAATTTTTTGTCTCGCCTGCATAGCAGAGCGAGACTATAGGCGCCGCTTTTCCGACGGCGGCGACGGCGGCGGCGGTGGCGGCGGCGGCGGCGTCAACATCAAATCTTAACCTAAGGTTAAGTTTTTGAAATGACATCATAACTTAGAAAGTATATGGACCTAGTTCATGAAACTTGGACATAAGGTTAATCAAGTATTACTGAACATCCTGCCTGAGTTTCAGGTCACATGACCAAGGTCAAAGGTCATTTAGGGTCAATGAACTTAGACCATGTTGGGAAAATTATTTTCAAAATCTTAACCGAAGGTTAAGTTTTTGAAATGACATCATAACTTAGAAAGTATATGGACCTAGTCCATGAAACTTGGGCATAAGGTTAATCAAGTATTAGTGAACATCCTGCTCGAGTTTCAGGTCACGTGACCAAGGTCAAAGGTCATTTAGGGTCAATGAACTTTGGTCAAGTTGGGGGTATTTGTTGAATTACTATCATAACTTTGAAAATATATGGATCTAGTCCATGAAACTTGGACATAAGGTTAATCAAGTATTAGTGAACATCCTGCTTGAGTTTCAGGTCACATGACTAAGGTCAAAGGTCATTTAGGGTCAATGAACTTTGGCCAAGTTGGGGGTATTTGTTGAATTACCATCATAACTTTGAAAATTTATGGATCTAGTTTATGAAACTTGGACATTAGGTTAATCAAGTACCACTGAATATCCTATGTGAGTTTCAGGTCACATGACCATGGTCAATGGTCATTTAAGGTCAATGAACTTTGGCCGTGTTGGGGGTATTTGTTAAATTACCATCCTAACTCTGAAAGTTTATGGATCTAGTTCATAAAACTTGGACATAAGAGTAATCAAGTATCACTGAACATCCTGTACGAGTTTCAGGTCACATGACCATGGTCAAACATACCTGCCAACCATTCCGATTTTGGCGGAATTTTACCGATTTTTGGACCTCCATTCCGAATTCCGAATTTTAAAACCAAAATTCCGATTTTTGGGTTACCCGATAATCAATTTAGTGTTGAAATTATTGAAACGGCTGTATGATGCGACTAACGCATGCACGGCTGTAAGATGCGACTAACGCATAAACGACTGGAGCGCACGGCTACGCAAATACACAGTAAACGGCGCGCAAACACTGCTAAGTGCGCAGTTCCATTGCAAATGCATGTGAAAATAACGAGTGTACACGCTATTCTTCGATGTTATCGTTGACTTCCGGAAAAAAATGGCGGCTGATATCGGCTCGCGAAAGTGCCAGTTTTTAGTGAGGACATGTTTTCACAATCCACGAACATCGGAAAACCCGTGAAAATTTCACTTTTTTAGACCCCTTGTTTCCTAACTACGATGTTAAGAATCATCGATGGTGATATTTTTTATGCGAAATATGGTGATTTAGGTAAGAAGAAATCACTTTATTTGAAGTATTGCCCATGCCGGATGATTTTGTAGTGTGGGAGTGAGTTAGAGAATGTGTAGTGTACATGTCTAGAGTGTGTTGGTGATTTCAGTGGTATATTGCTTGTCTGCTGGGCTGCGCTGAAGTAATGGCCGCACACCGACGCAGTTACTCTAACTTTTAGATCTATCCCAATGCAATTTTAACATTGATCTGTACTTTATTTTCTCAAATAATTGTCAAATTTTCGAGGAAGAAAGGAGATTTTCAACTTTTGATCTCAATTTAGCCTTCGAAGTCAAACACCAAATCTACTTGCTTCGCTTGCCTAAACTCCCGGCGCCCGCCGAGTTGCTGCGCCTCAGCCTTCCCGTCTCACCGGCGCACCGCAAGTGCTGTGGTGGGTGCGGGTCGGGCGCATGCAGCCGTTAGTTTCAGCTCCGTTTTTATCATGGTTGAAAATCTGCTTTCTTATACCAACAAACACTTATCCATTGTAGTTTATGATAGAACCTTGTCCTCGGTCAGTAACCCCTGTGTGGTGAAATAAGATTGTCAATGTTTGGCTTATTTCCTCTTGACTTGATGCATGATTGCATTGATGATGTAGGTTGGATAAATAGATGTTTGATTTTTTGGCACATCAATTTTTAATAAAGTAGGGCTAACTTAAATCTAAATTTATCATAAAAAATATGCCCTGGCCCAAAATCCAATTGAATTCTTGAAATAATTTTTTTTTCTAATTGAAAAGAGAATCTGCATCAATCTCTTTCCACCAATAGAGGGCCTCACAAAAATATGCTTAAAATTAAAGTTTTTGAGAGATCTGGTGAACAAGAAAAATTATTCCTTACAGATTTAGATGAAAACAAATTACACCTGAATGAAATTAGGTGGGTTTTTGTCACAAAAGTGATATTTTATATACCTTTTCTAAATTTTTAATTGATAAATTAAGGTCGACTACATGTAGGTCATCCTCTGGTGTGGTAATTAGGGTAAATTTGCTTTAAAAGGTGTAGGGAAATGCTACTTTTACATGGTGTAAATGCAAAGAGTCCTTACCGTTGGAGCGGGCCGGACACCCGCTCGGTGCCGTCGTAGCTTTGATACTGATTTTTTATTATCAAAGGTTGGCAGGTATGGTCAAAGGTCATTAAAGGTCAATGAACTTTAATGACCATGTTCAAAGGTCATTAAAGGTCAATGAACTTTGGCCGTGTTGGGGGCATTTGTTGAATTACCATCCTAACTCTGAAAGTTTATGGATCTAGTTCATAAAACTTGGGATATGAGAGTAATCAAGCATCACTGAACATCCCCTGTGAGTTTCAGGGCACAAAACCAAGTCAAAGGTCAGTTAAGGTCAATAAACTTAGGCCATGTTGGGGTAATTGTCGAAGTGCCATCATAACTTTGAAAGTTTATGGATAGAGTGAATGAAATGTGGACATGGGTGTAGTTGAACAGTCTTAACCCTAACTAGGCCGGGCTTTTTTGGCTGTTCTGTGGCCGGGGGGGGGTTGATTCAACCCCCCCCTGAGATCTCGGCCGTCGTTTGCGCGAGCGCCGCAAAAATTTGCACGCTGGTAGTGTGCGATGTAATCTACAAGGCTGTATGGTAAAATTGTCCAAAATAATGAGATTTTATTTTATATGAATTAATTATGCTAATTTATGCATAAATCATAATTTTTGCTCTAATTCACTAAATAAACCTCCTAATATGCTAATTTTTGGTAAAAATATTCTTTGTAGCATTCTTAACAATGGCAATTGAAAAAAACGTCGGTTTGGAAATCAATTTCTTATGTATTTTATTGTTTTATGAATTTCTTATGTATTTCCTTGTTTTTCAACCTTTTGTTTTTCTTTGTTTTTTTCACCAGATTTATTGCACAACCTTTTTGAAGCATAATTATGCTAAAGTCAATTGCTTTCAGCTGTTTAAAGTAAAAATAATCATATCTTTATGAATAAGATGAGAAAACTCAATTTGCATTGACTTTGTACACAAAATCACGTTTTGGAACAATTTTTGGTCTGACATGCACTTACAAAATGTTGCGTAATTTCGAAACCGCGGACCCGGGCGTCGTAAATTTTGTCTCAAAAGATGCGCGAGACTTAAAAGTATAAACTCTGCGAGTGGCGCGGTCAAAAAATTTTGCACGGCGAAATGATCGCAGAAAATGTTGAGGGGGGGGTTGATTCAACCCCCCCCCCGGCCATTTTAGGGTTAAGTCTCCGTTCAAATGTCATTTATGGTCAATGAACATGGTATTATGTCATTATATGAATGTTTTTGTGAATGATTATTTTATAGTAGTTTTCAAAGTTAGCACTGCTGCTATATTAAATTGCGTAATGCAGGCGAGACTGCCAGAGGCGTTCCACTTGTTTAGAAGTTTATAGTACATTTCAAATCTGGCTATTGCAGTGCCATATATTTCAAAAACATTTTATCATGAATCCTTGGGTATCAGGACAACTACCCCCTGGACAATCACCCCCCGGACAACTACCCCCCGGACAATTACCCCCCTAGGACAATTACCCCCCGGACAATTACCCCCCGGACAATTACCACCTGAGGACAACTACCCCCCGAGGACAATTACCCCCCGGACAATTACCCCCCGGACAACTACCCCCCCGGACAATTACCCCCCGGACAACTACCCCCCGGACAATTACCCCCCGGACAACTACCCCCCGGACAATTACCCCCCGGACAATTACCCCCGGACAACTACCCCCCGGACAACTACCCCCGGACAATTACCCCCCGGACAACTACCCCCCGGACAATTACCCCCTATATAGACAAAGGGAGTGCACAGAGTCATACGTCGGCCGTACGTTTGACGTAAGAAGTACTCAAGGCATTCTCGAGTATCTTGGAATCAAACGTACGCCGTAGGAAAGCTGTAAAATTGAGCTCCATCCATAGGCGGATCCAGGGGGGGGCGAGGGGCCCGCCCCCCCCCCTATCGGCAGAGCAAAACAAATGAAGAAAAAAGGGGGGAAAGAAAGAAAAAAGAAAAAGAAGGGGAAAGAAAGGAGGAAAAATAAGAGGGAGACGAGTGAAAAAAAAAAAGGTCAGGGGATGACTTGGAAAATGATAAAAAAATATATTTCATGTCACTATATTAATTTTTTCGCTCGCGCTTCGGGCTCGCATAGCCTGTTCGATGAGATACACATCTTGCTAAATAGGCTGATATGTAGCTTGAAATGTCAAGTTTTGAAGTCGATTTTACAAAGCATATTTCAGCTCGGACATTATTCATAATTTTGTTTGATTTACAAACTGATTTTTAAGTGCTCTGTTAAATGTCCGTTTTATGGTGTGAATATAACTTGCAGCTTGCGCTATGCGCTCGCATTATTTGATTTGCCAAATTATATAACAAACTACTTAAAACCCCCCTTTTATGACAGTTTACCAAAAATTTCGTCTTACGATTTGCGCTCGCATTTTTGTTAAAAATATATCAACTCACATATCCTATTCATGATTACAAAAGTGCTTAAAATATCCAGTTTTCAGGCCTCAGTGTCAACACATTTTACTCACTCATTTAGGCTTATTACATTAATAAATATGATAATAAAATTTTCATGAATTCTTAATGACTAAATTGTCCCTTTTCAGAAAAGAATATCGACAATATCACAGTTTCATATGTTTCATATCGCGCTCAGGAAGAGGAATAAGAAAGTTGTCATCATTTTCATAAGATGACAAAATGTCCTTAGACCTAGAATGTCCAGGTCCTAGGTCAAAATAATAATGAAGATATCAGCTCGCGCTTCACACTCGCATCATTCACAATGCTTTAGATAGTGCTCAAATTCACAATTTTCATACCGGAATATCAAGTATTTTCCGCTCGCGCTTCGCGCTCGCATTGCTTTTTCGATGAGATTAATATCATGCTCAATATAGGCTGATATGGAGCTTAAAATATCAAGTTTCGAAGTCAATATACAAAACATATTTCATCTCGGATATCGAGCTTTCATTATTTTTTTAATTTACAAATTGATTTTTCAAGTGCTCTGTAAAATGTCCGTTTTATGGTCTAAATATTAATATTTTCAGCTCACGGTGCTCGGTCGCATTATTTGATTTGCATAGGCCTACTTCTTTATAAATTCTTACAAACCGTCCTTAAAATGCACCTTAAACGAATTGTATACTATCATGATTGCCAATTTGTATAGAAAAAACACTGTATTTGATTATGTCATATTGTTTACAATTTAGTAAATTTGGTACTTAATTTCCTTCTTTAATGTTTAATTGCTTTCACCCAAGAATAATACACACAAACACACCATGTAATTTACAAGGTGTTCTTGTGTGTATTATCTTTGCATAAAGTTTTTTAGCTAACTGTATTAAGTTATAAAGCCACATCTTAATCTGGAATGTGCACCAATTGTTTCATAATTCTTAGCTTCTTGTTAGTTGAACTGTTAAAAAAACAGATTTATAGGTCTACTTGACAGTGTTAGTGTTCATAGTTGCGTTATCGACTTTCAATTTTTCTACCTATTAAGGTGGTTTTTTTACGTTTTATCTATTTGCCTGATTTCTTACCTGAAATTAAACCCAAAATAAATATTTAAAAAAATCAGATCAGTTGGAATCAGGGATATTCAGCATATGTGATTATTATGACTAATCGTGTTCAATTGTTCTATGAAAACTTAGAATGAGGGCCAGTTTACAAATTTTCTGATGTATATATGCATAGCCAAACGGGAGGTTTCGGGTGCAAGCCCCCCCCCCCATTTTTCATGATGCAGAAGGCGCCGCTAAACAAAAACAAAAAAGGAAAAAAGAAGAAAGTGAGAAAACAGGAGAAAGAGCAATATAAAAGAGAAAGAAAAAGTTATTAAAGTAAGATAAAGTAGAAAATATTTCGGAAACCTGTGCCACCAACCAAAACTTACAATGGGTCCCGCCTTATTCTAACATTGATGCTGGAGAGAAGGGGGGATTTTCTGAAGGTAATTGTCTGGGGGGTAATTGTCCGGGGGGGTAGTTGTCCAGGGGGTAATTTTCCGGGGGGTAAATGTCCGGGGGGTAATTTTCCGGGGGGGTAATTGTCCGGGGGTAGTTGTCCGGGGGGTAGTTGTCCGGGGGGTAGTTGTCCGGGGGGTAATTGTCCGGGGGGTAGTTGTCCGGGGGGTAATTGTCCGGGGGGTAGTTGTCCGGGGGGTAATTGTCCGGGGGGTAATTGTCCGGGGGGTAGTTGTCTGGGGGGGTAATTGTCCGGGGGGTAATTGTCCGGGGGGTAGTTGTCCGGGGGGTAATTGTCCGGGGGGTAATTGTCCTCGGGGGGTAGTTGTCCTCGGGGGGTAATTGTCCGGGGGGTAATTGTCCGGGGGGTAATTGTCCTCGGGGGTAATTGTCCGGGGGGTAGTTGTCCGGGGGGTGATTGTCCAGGGGGTAGTTGTCCTAGAACCGAATCCTTGTTATATTAAAGTGTTTTTTACTTCCAGGGAATAGATAGCCATAGATAATTTGTGTATGTGGGTGAGTGAGTGGAGAAAAGTGCATGTGTGGAGATCGATTTGGAAGGATCTCTTCAATTTTTTTATATCATGATTCTAAAAAAATTACTGATAGTTAATTGGGAAGTGCTCATTTTAGCATTATCTTGAAATAAGTTACAAGTCATTTTACTGCTGTTTTATGTTGTCAGTGCTGTGATATCCCTCCACTAAAAGAGGTAACACGTTTTATTATAAGGCACTCATTTTTTTGTCAATCTTTTTAGGCTTGTTAAAGTTCAGTGAATTCTTCCTCTTTGATTGAGGTTCTAACTGTCTTTTGCCCATGATATATTTGCTATAGGTAATAAGGATACATTAGCTACAATACCACTGGAAAAGGGGATCGATGTCCGTAAAGAACTCTTAAAATTTCACTCTGATTTCTACTCGTCTAACATCATGGGATTAGCAGTACTAGGAAGAGGTGAGTCCTATTTGATCGATCCATGTCATACATGAACCTAAGATTATTTTTAGTGCTTGGTGGCAGATCAAAGAGCAGTCTTCATCATGATGACATTCAATTGAAGTACTATAATATATGCATAAAGTCAATCAGCAATCGGCTCATATAGTTTTATATTGCAATTGATCTATATCACATATAGAAAACTCATGTCACATGTTATATCCCTTACATTACTAGTACTTTACTATTGTTTAGTTATTAATATATATTGTAAATCATCCATTGGAACTGGGACGGGAGGCTTTATGCCACAGTAATTTAGTTCACTTTTTCTGTCCCTGGTGCTTCCATGGTTGATATTTCTTTTCTTGTAATGTTTATACTGAAATCAGTATTCTTTATAATATTCTTTTCTGAATAAATAGTAATAATATTTTTTTTTTTTTTTTTTTTAATTATGTTTTTATTGTTTTCATAAATAATCAATTACAAGAAATCACAATATTTACATAATTAGACATGATCGTAATCAAACAAAAATAAAATAGTAATAATATTATGCATGCATACCATTGTCATTCCAATCGGGTTACGATGATTAATGGGAAATTTTAGAAAATAACATCATGCATATCTGAGGAGAATTTCATCAACATTTTTTGTCTGACAAGATGACGGATCTGAAAATTTCTGTGATTTTGTTTGGCTGAGAAGCTGAGATGCTATGGTAAATGTCAGATAAAACAGGACTTGTCAGATGAAATGTCGGGCAAGACCTTTAATGTAAAGCTCCCCTGATTGCATTTTTACTCTACTTCATGAACAGCAATAGGGTTATTTTTATCTATTTGGAAAAAAAAAAAGATTATCATCATTTTGTTCATTTTGTTCTTCTTTCACCCATGTATGACAGAGGGGTAATTGCATATTAAAGGCTAGTAAAGGTAAATCTGCCCCCTAAATGTAAAGAATTGCACATGTATTTATACAACCTCCTTACATTACCTGTTGTTTAATACAAATTGCAGTTTGGAAAAAAAAAACAGTAGTAGGAAACATTGGTCCCACATAGAAAAAATTTTCAGTTTTATATTTGAGTTGATGAGAAATTTTGGATCATTTAACAGAGAGCTTCCTGCAGTTCTTTACCAATGCGGAGAATGTAAATGAAAAGGACATCCCTAAATCATAGTGTCGGTGCAAGAACACCCAAAGCGCTGCTTCGGTGCAGAAAAGTCCTTGAGCATCTTGCATTGATACAACAAAATTACTTGAATTTTAAACAAAATGTAATTTAGTATAAACAGAAGTAGGTGTTGTTCACATAAAGAAAATGTGATTTTATTTCGTTTTTAGATAAACATGTATATTTCTGTTGATTGTTTTTATTATTAGAAAGCTTGGATCAGTTATCAGAGATAGTCCTCCAACTCTTTTCCAATGTGGAGAACAAGAACGTAAGGATATCTGAATGGTTGGAACACCCATATGGTAAAGACCAACTCAAGGTAAGGTTTAGTTAATACTGCGGGGTTCAAATCTTCAATTAAAATGTTTGACGTGGATATTGTTTTGTCATAAAATTTCTGGCAGCTTTCCTACTGGTTTCTCATGTTTCTATCTTTTTCCTTTATGCATGAATACTATTTTCAAGGTGTGGTGTGCTACATGTATATCAGAACTATTTTATGTTTAATATCAGATTTCATGAACATTACAGTTTTAAAAATGTAGATAATATCGATCCTAATAATTTTAATTGTGTTGTATGACTGGTCATAGTCTAAGATGATGATGATCTATCAAATTAGATGTACATCATTATTCAAGAAAAACAATTCAATGCACATGCTGATTTTTTTTTGGTGGTAAGTGTAGGGACAGTGATTTTCCGTTTCAAAAAATTGCCTTTTCCGTTTCAGAAAATCTCAAATTCCGTTTCAGCATGTCAGAAAACGGAAATTCTGTTTCCCCATAGACTTTGTACACACGGAAAAGTGACAATTCCGTTTACACATTGAATAGCAAAATCACAACACGTACACTCGCACTGGTCAAAATTTGTATCTGCTACTGTACCAACAACACAATAGAATCCGTTCTAATCGGATCTATGCGGGTGCATAAAATATTTTTACAAACCCATTTAGCATGCATACATCCTCACCTTTCACATTCTTAACTTATTTCACGGTGAAATGATATTTCATCGATAATTTTGGGGTTTTTTGGACATCGTTATCATCAGTTAACGGCTTTTGCCAATCCGCCATCTTGGATTTTAAAACCACGATATCGCGCTGTTACATCTTCAAACGTAGAGGGCAGCAACACACGACCGTGTAGTTGAACGATATGTGTGCATGTGAAGCCCAACCCGGCCGGCCGGGTACGGATGCGGGGTACAATCGAGTGTGCTGATGTCGAGTGCAGTCGCAATGTGTGAATTGTCATGGTAGTAGCAAAGTGAGATCGTGTTTTCTGGGGTTTTGTGGCCATTTAATATTCTCATTTTGTTGTGATTTTGGAGTAATTTCTGTTGCTATTCTGTGAATTTTGAGGGAAAATATGTTTTCCGTGATTTTCCGTTTGAAATTCCACTTTCCGTTTCAAAAGGCCCTTTCCGTGAATTCCGTCCATTTTCCATGATCGCGGAAAATCACTGTCCCTATAAGTGGTATATCAATCAACCCACACTTGATACCTTTAAAACAGTTTAAAAAAAAAAACAGAACAATAACCCTGTTCCCAAGGTATCATCTTTGGCAAGTCATATCTACTCTGATGTTGTGTGACATTATTTATTTGATAATTTTGATGGATATTTTTTGGAATTAATTTTGTGTTGATTACCAAATCTAGAATTTATCCTGATTATTGATATCTGATAAATAATCATGGACAATGGGAATGTTATCATTTGTAAAAAAAAATATTTCTGTTTTTTTTTTGTTGATGTGTAGGTGAAGTTTGAAGTGGTGCCAGTAAAAGATCTGAGACAGCTCAATGTCAGTTTCCCCATCCCTGATCTACAAGAGCATTATAAATCAAAGGTAATCATCAAACCTGCTTTCCTAAATCAATCCTAAGTCTTAATAAATCACAAATTTCAATTAATTGTATTTCACCTTGCAACAGAGAGTATATATATATATATATATTACAGTAGACATTTGCTTTTGATTGTAAACAAGTTTATTCAAGTATAACTGCTGTTTTATGGGCTATTTTTCATTTAAATCTACAAAGTAGATAAGCCTTTATGTATTCATTCATAATATTGTATAGGATATTGCAGTTTGTTTATTAAGAAATATATATTTTAATAAAATTTGTGTATATATTGTTTTAATGTTTTGAAATCAAGTACTATGTATATCATTCTATGTTTATAACCAATGGAAGTGGGGCAGAAGGCTTAATGTCACAGTTACTAGGTTAACTATTTCTGCCCCTGTCATTCCAATGGTTAATTTCTATCATGTATTATTATTTTTGTGTTCTCTGATATGTTATGTATTATTTTCATTTTGCCAAATAATATACAAATAATGAATGTTTATAAGTGCAATGGACAGAATACTTCATGAGGTGAAAGATGAAATGATCCATTCAACGAGGAGTAGCCGAGTTGAATGGATCATTATTTCATCTTTCACCGAATGAAGTATTCTGTCCATTGTAGGAATGAAAAAAACATTCATGATTTGGTTTATATGACACCTGAAAATTGATTTTTTTTTTTATATGAAATTTATGAATTTCGATGCAAAACATGCTCATGCACTGCAAATTCGGTCTGTTGATTGTTACGTCATTACAACATGCGCACTGCTGGTGCCTACAGCTGCAGCAGTCTCGGTGCGCGTGTGCAATGGACAAAATCATATGGATCCAAAATTGCACGATGAATGGATCCTAAATTGCGTGGTTGATGACGTCATTGCAAAATGGGCTGAATGAACGATATCCAACAACCAATCAAATCACAAGAATCTATCTAGGTGTCATATAAATAGTAATGATAATTTTTCTTCTTATCAGCCTGCTCACTATCTAGGCCACATGGTTGGTCATGAAGGTCCAGGAAGTCTACTCTCAGAACTCAAAGCTAGAGGATGGGTGAACACGTTATGTGGGGGAGAGAAAGATGGCGCCAAAGGATTTGCCTTCTTCATCATCAATGTTGACTTGAGTGAGGAAGGATTAGGTAGGTCCCAGCAAGGACTGAAATTTATTTGAGAAATACAACACAAGAGCTATTCAAACCTATTTGTTTCTATTTTGTACAAATTTATTTGTACTATAATTAATGATAAATTCAGATACATGTATTTTCATCTGAATTGAATAATTTCAGGGTTTCAGGTATGAGATGATGGTTTATATGTTTGGTTGAGGGTTTGACTGTTATGGCAATTGTCAGGTAAAACATATTTCCTTTCATGAAATGCTCCTCTGGGTACTGTTCCATAAAGAGTTACAACTATTGTAACTTTGACATGATGGCAATTTCCATGGAAACATGGCTTAGCAGCCAATCACAATCAAGGTTTCCAAGGTATTTGCTAGAATGTCAAAGTAACAATAGTCTTAACTCTTTATGAAACCGGGCCCCTGGTCGAGTATTCAATGATCAGGTCAAATTTTTGAAGATTTCTGGAAAGGGGCAAATTATGGCTGTTTATCAGCGTTACCATGGTAGTTACCAATGGATGGTATAGTTACCATAATGGCAACTTTTGTGCAACAGGGCCCAGGTCTAGTATCCAATGACCAGGTCAATTTTTGAAGGTTTCTGGAAAAGGCTCAAATATCATATTTATCTGTGTTTGCATTTTTTGCCAACAGATCATGTTGATGATATCATCCTGCACATGTTTCAGTATCTGAACATGTTAAGGAAAGAGGGTGCCCAGCAATGGGCCCATGATGAATGTAGAGATCTGGATGCCATGAGGTTTAGATTCAAGGATAAAGAGAGGCCCTCGGGGTACGTCACCAAAGTGGCTCATCTCTTACACGTAAGGCTAGCTCTTGATTTTGTCTTAAAGTGCAATATACGTTTTTAATCCTCGAATATAATTCATGTCTTTGAAGTAAATATGACCATTAATAATGATTTTGATTAAAGCCATTATTTCACAGCCACACAGACCTATAATAAGACTCCATAATAAGATATGTAGCCATGTATTATATACTCCCTGCAATAATGAATAATTTCCTTCTTTGATATTTACAGCTTTCATACCACCTTATTTTCAAAGAAATAAATGTTTTAATATGCTTCCAGTCACTGTTGTTTTTCAATGGAGATCAAAAGACCATCATATATTTTTTTTTCAAACCAAATATTCACAAAATTTTTCGAATTGACTGATGAAAAGGTGTATGATTCAAGACTATTGTAATGTACATGGACCTATGCTTATGACAGATTTGTTGTGTTCTGAGTTTTGTCCCCCTGAGGATTTTTAATCTTATGAAATGTATGTCTTTCAGGACTACCCCATGGATGAGGTGTTAAGTGCTTCGTATCTGATGCCTGAGTTCAAACCAGATGTGATCACTGAGATCTTGGAAAGGCTCACTCCAGAAAATATCAGGTTAGATAGAAACCCTTAGAATATGTATGCACTTTCGTCTTTGTTTTGATTTAAAACTTCTGTGTTTTGAAGTTCAGACACCAAATTACACTGAAATGATATGATAAGCATTTTGCATAATGTTTTGTGTGCATTCATTTTTTGTTGTACTGCAAGAGGCTGTTTGTTGGATTTAATATCTGCTTGTAAACCAAAACTCACACATTCATCGTACTGATGATTCTTGTGCAAAGCCTTACACATTTTTACCAATTCTATAACCTTAGAAACCATTGTTATTGTTACATGTGGTATAATGTAACAATAATGTATTAAAATGTATTAAATTAAAAATTTAAGGTTTGATTTGCATTGATCAGATCATGGTAAGAAATGTAAAACTTTGGACAAAAAAATAAGGAAAGATAATGGGGTAAGAATATGAAAAAATGTTAATGTATAATTTTTCTGTTTTATTAGTATTATACTATAACCATATTTTTCCATCTTTGTATTCCAGAGTAGCAGTTGTGTCCAAATCCTTTGAGGGTAAAACAGAGAAGGTTGAGAAGTGGTATGGCACAGAGTACAGCATCAGGAATATAGAACCGAGTTTGATCAAGGTTAATATTGCTTACTTATTCATGGAATATTGTTGTATTCATTGATAAGCAAAACATAGATTTACCAAATTATTCATATTTGTAGATGATTTTATTTTTTGTGGAAATTTATCAATTAAGAAATGAGGATTTGTCTCATCATTTGAAAGATGAAAGTGATTCAAAGTTTCTTTATTCATTCAATTTTGATTATTATTCATGAAAAAAAAATTAGTTCCTTTTTATGTAGTCCATACATTGATCAGTACATTTAAGGGGAGCATTTTCACAAAGAAATTTTAAATGATTTTTATTTCAAACTGTTGTAAGCTATTCAAATCCTTGCACCTGATTGGCTGAGAGCAAATTATGAGTGGATGTTACTGTCAAGGACGAAACACACCCCAGGTCATGAGTTTGGTTGATCACATATATATTACAGGAAAACATCTTTTTAAGCACATCAATTTTACAATCTAGTCCATTTTTGTTCTTCTATCCTTTTTCCCCCAAACTTCAGAGGTGGGATGAAGCCGGCCTGAATGAAAAGTTCAGCCTCCCTCCCAGGAACGAGTTCATCCCGACAAACTTCGAGCTTGCCCCCAGGGAGAAGGAGGGCATGTCCACACCAACGATGGTCAGAGAGACCCCTCTCAGTAAACTATGGTTCAAACAAGATGATACTTTCCTACTTCCCAAGGCCTGTATGCTGCTAGAAATATCAAGGTACACCCACTGTTGTTATTATGCAGAGGCATAATATTTTCAGATTGTCCATCTGTCCATCCCGTTGTTCTTGCGATAAAGTAAATAATCGTTTAATGGTCAAAGGTCACAGAGTGATAGAAGTCTTTATTGAAAAATTTAATAAGTTGTGAGTGTAATATATATTTTGTCTGGACACAGCAGACGCATAACTGTATGCAGTCAAGAATCCATGTTAAATAGATCTATGGCCCAAACTCACGTATGTCTGCCATGTATGATGTTAGCCTTCATTAGCATTCTGTAATATGCATATAGTGCTCATACTACCCAAAGCGAACACATAATTGAACCTACTATAGTATGCATAAATATGTATGTATTGCCCATGAGTAAAGTTGAGGAAATTCACGAGACGGCTCGATTTTGTACACATAGAGGCTTAAAAATCTAGGTAAAATCATGGTTTCTAATAAAATGCTTTTGATTATGCATTAACTGTGTAACCCTTTGTGTACATGTATATATTCAGACTTGACCTGCAATAATGTCCTTTCCAAATCTGCATTTTATTTGACTGACATCATTGTGGGCTCCAATTCTAATGAATACAACCTTCACCTTTACCACTTCTTTGTTTTAAAAAAAAGTATATCTCTGCTTAGATGACATTAATTTTGCATCTCAATAGTTCAACTTTCAGGAAATTGAAATAACTGAAAAGAGTTTTTTTGTCAGATATTAATTCAAATATTGATTTGAATCATGTGTTATTTGTCTTTTCAGCCCCCTGGCATACATTGATCCCCTGCATTGTAATCTGACCTCAATATTCTGCACCTTGTTACGGGACGCCCTCAACGAGTATGCATATGCAGCAGAGATTGCTGGAGTTAGTTACTCAATAGACAGCACTATCTATGGTTTGGAGGTGAGTTCAATATGATTTATTTCAACCATTATGAAATACAAGATTAAATAGCAATACATTTACAGAGTATATAATGAGTGTATGATTTCATGTTTTTTTTTTCTTTTCATTTCATGTTCATTTCATTGATATCATTATCAACAAAATATCAACAAAGTAAATACAATGATAACAAGTCAATGTAATAAACAACATACCAAGGTCATTAAGGTTGTGTGTTCGAATCCCACCAAGGCCTAGCGACCTTTGGCAAGGCGTCAATCCACAATTTGCCACTCTCCACCCAGGTGTTAAATGCGTACCCGATATGATGCGAAAGCCTATGTAGTATGCCTAGTAATTGAGTCTTGGAACTCTTGTTGGAATGCTCCCCAGGGAGTGGAGAAGGTGCATACATTGTATGCGGGCATGCAAGGATCCGATGACCGGGGTAATAATATATCTGTAAAGCACTTACAGACGTCGTTCCGATGTGTTTTAAGTGCTATATAAATGCAGAATATTATTATTATTATTAAAGCAACTTAAACTAGACATGTTATGAAAAAATAAAGACAAAGGATTATATGATTTATAATTTGCAAAAATGGAGGAACCCACTGGAGAGCTGCAAAGCATGTATATTGTGGGCTCCTCAAAGTATGACAGATTGGAACAAAATTTTGATGTAAACGTGTAAGAATAAAAGCTCAAGTTGTTCGCCGATGATTTCATCAGACAGATATTGGCCATCTGACACCCATTAAGCTAGCTCTGGCACATACTCTGCTTGCATCAAGAGCAGTTGTTGCTTATTGCCCTGTTTATCCATATACCCCCAAAGACCTACTCTGTGGTGAACCAGGAATCTTAGGCTGCTGATTTCCTTAATTTGCTTGCTCTTGTATCTTGTGATGCCATAAAGTTGTGCAGCTGCATTGACTATGGTAATCTTGCACTGCTGTACCACACCATTTGATGAACAAGTTTAGATTTTGCTTTAAACATTAAAGCATTAGAGCTGCAGTACAATGAATGGGAGCAAGACAGCATCATTATTTATTTTGCAGTGGTGGCCTACCATAATTCATTGGCAGATTGATATACCTGTCAGGTGCAAGAATTACAATCATTAGGCATTTTGCAAGTTGCACTAATAAAGGGGCTTTCACAATCGCTCTTGCAATCGTATGCGATCATTTGGTCACAATATATGTTGCACACAATCGCAACGGTTGTAAGCACTCGCACCACCAATTGTGAAAGGGGCTTAAAGTAAAGCTTGAAAGATGAATTTTCTTTTTTATCCACTGTTAGATTTGTGTTGATCCTTCATTGATTTGTTTCTTTCTTCCATTGTTTCATTTTTATGTAGGTCGGAGTGGGAGGCTACAGTGATAAGATGGCTCTCTTACTACAGAGAGTCTTTGAGAAAATGACTAACTTTGTAATCAATGAAAATAGGTTTGATGTCATCAGAGAAACAGTGAGTACATTCATCTACCTTCCAACTGGTATTCTGGGTCGTGTCTTGCAAAAAGTTGTGATTGATCCAATCAACCTCAACTTTATGGAAATCCATCAATGTCATCATTTTTCCTACCTGAAATTTGCACGATGTCCTTTGTAAACAAGTAGGAAGGACATTGAATGATCAAGACAAACAATGGATGTAGAGTTGTACATTATCTAGAAAACATTGTGAATAAACATGCATTTGAAATGTTGGCATTACTGGCTTTCAAAAGTTGTGGTTGATCAGATCAGTCGCAACTCTTTGTAAGACGGGGCCTTGATTTTAAAGCTAAACACATAAGAGCTTGCTTCATTTTTATGAGAATTGTGTATGAGATATCAGACTATCATTGTTAAAGTGTTTGTGATCCAGGCATCAGACACATTTATAAATAAATATCCAGTTATTAGAGATGATTGCTTATCTTCCTTAAATGTTTGACATGTAAGCTGTGGAGTGACATCTTTTATCCTTTTATCATAAAACTTTGCTCTTAGCTCATTATTAATGATTCTGCCGTAATCATAGTCACTGTGATTTTAATTGATGAAAAAGGAAATATTACTTTGCCATGTTTCATAAAACTCATATTTAAAAAAATTAATGATCATATATATTACTAAAAGCTAAACCAATTGGCATGCACATCTTGGCATTATAGTTCTTTGTATTTTGATGTGACACAATCCTAAACAAATGTTATTCTTTTCATTATTTCTCTAGTATTCAAGAATGTTGTCAAACTTCCATGCAGAGCAACCTCATAGACATGCTGTGTATTATACATCAGTGCTAGTAGCGGAGCAGGCCTGGACCAAGCTGGACCTAGCCCAGTGTATGGATGGTAAGGTTCCTTAAAATAGTTTTAAAATTTTGTAATATTGAAGTTTTGATAGTGTTACTATTTACTGTGATATGAAAAATTGAAAGCAATAACATACTTAATCAACTTGTAGTTCTAATAGATGAAAAGACTGGACCAAGCTAGACCTGCCCAGTATACATGTATGGCATTGTAAGGTAGCCTCAAATACACAAGACTTCCATAAAATCAGGTTATTATAGGATAACTAGATTGTAAGAACATGGGGGGGGGGGGCATTGGGAAAAAAAGTTAACTTATTTCTGTTTGATTTGATTACAGATCTGTTTGCAGAGTATCTAAAACATTTTGTGTATGTACAGAAGCTGTAATATTTGAATATTGGAACAGGCAGGGAATTAAAACATGAGAGGGTATAAGCCAATTCGTAATTCCATTCTGCGCATGATAAGAAAATTCTGCACATGATCAGAAGAAGGTCATTGGTAATAAAGTGACATGGTGGTTTAATATTTAATGAGATAAGCACCAACTTTGATGTCTTGATTATTCATATATTCTTTTGAAGTGTGTTTTTTATTAGATCCACAAAAAAAACAATACGTCCACTAGCAACTGGTATTTCACAGTTGGCTAAGTACATTGTTATATAACAACATGGTAATAATGTATTCAAAGTAGAAATGCAACAAATAGCTTCATAGACTGTTCATTGATGTGCTATTCTAGTCACCTGTTCTATTCCGTTTCTTCATTCTGCTATGCAAGGCATGCTTACATAATATCCTGCTTTGAAATCTGTCTATCATAATGAAATAAATGAAAGGTCATTTGACCAAAATTGCTCATGAAGTGACTATGAAATGGTCTATAGGAAGAGTATACTTGAAATGTGAATATTACTTGAAATGCATTGCTTTTGTGAATGGGGAGAGGAAAGCTAGGTTTCTACATATATGTTACATAATAAATGTTGGAAATCTTTTTATGTTGAAGATAGCAAATTGAAAAAAAAATCATACATACCATTTTTTTTTCACATTTCCAGGATTTTTTAAATCAAAATGATTCCTTCTTTAATACTGCTTTTTGTTATTGATTACATTTGTTCTGTCTTTTATTTTTTATCTTTTTAGAGGTTACGTTGGAGAGGTTAAAGAGCTTTATTCCTCTGCTCCTGTCCAACCTCCACATGGAGGCCCTCTTCCATGGTAACGTAGCCCAGGAGCAGGCAGCCTCCACCATGGAGAGCCTAGAGAATATCCTCAAGACCAATACAAGGAGTAAACCGCTCCTTCCCAGTCAGCTGAAGAAACAGAGGGAGATTCAGCTACCAGATGGTGAGATACAGGGGGGGGGGGTGTTGGTTATTGAAAGATGAAAAAAGAGAGGGAGGATGAGGGGAAAGAGAATGATAATGGAGGGAATGATGACTTTGGGGATGAAAATGGTGATGGTGATGATGATGATGATGATGATGGTGATGGTGATGGTGATGGTGACGATGATGGTGATGATGATGATGACGATGACGATGACGATGATGATGATGATGAACATCCGGCCGGTGCCCTCTTTTTGAGAGTCATAGCCAATATTTTTATGTAAATATGCCGTTCATACACAAGTGTGCCCCCCCCCCCCCCTTTTGAGAATCACAGCATTTTTAATGGGAATGTGACATTCATACACCAGTGAGGTTGTCAAATTTTACGTGGGACAAAATGACCTTCATTTTGTAGTGAAAACTTTTTTTTGCTTGTCAAATTTTCTTAGGGAAAAGGCACCCCCCCCCCCCCTTTGGAAAATCCTGGATCAGCGTCCCTGAGGATGAAGCTAATGAAGTTGATGCAATTAATGATGCTGGTGATTATGATGATGGTGATGATGGTGATGATGGTGGTGATGGTGGTGATGGTGTTAATGGTGATAATGATGATGATGATGGTGATGGTGATGATGGTGATGATGATGATGATGATGATCATCATCATCATCATTCATCATGGGTTTGGTGAGGATGATTGATGATGATGACGATAATTGTGTTGATGATGATATTGAAAATGATAATGATGATAGTGATGAAATAAGTTATAATGAAAAAAATCATTCAATAGAAAACATGACTCTATTATCTGTCATGGTCATGAAAAGCGTAAGTTGTGCCTTTTGATGAAAATGTTTGCCATCTTTCAAGTTTACCTTGTTAAGAACTGAATTAACATTTAGATCAAAATATATAAATCCTTGAAATAAACAATTAGCTTAAAATTTGTAAATAATTAATGTACTTGATCATTTCCAACATGCAGGTTGCTACTACACGTACCATCGTAACAATGAAGTACACAGTAACTCAGGGATTGAGATATATTATCAGACAGCTGTACAGGAGACAAAGAATAATATGATGCTTGAACTATTCTGTCAGATCGTCAGCGAGCCTTGTTTCAACATGCTTAGAACAAAAGAACAATTAGGTATGGTTCATTAGAAATAAAACTTCTCTGCTTAAAATAATGACAATATTTTATTTGAATTCTGATTCGCCTTGTGCATTACTGATATTGGTACTCATTTTAAAAACTTCACTGTTATTCAAGGTATTCCCTTTTTGGTGCCAATGGGAAGAGGAAGCAATTTATTCAGATTTTGTAATGTGATTATACCAATATGTACTGATGCTCAAAGGGTTAATGTGATCATGTAGTGATGTATTGTCCTATCACTGATTTTAATTTGCATAAAAACGTATGTATAGAAAATATCTTCAAAGACAATTTAACTTTAAGTATGGGTTTTGCTCCCTTTGTATAAATCAATTAGTTTTTAACAATTCTTCTGTTTGTCATTAGTTTATAGGCATAAAAATCATCAGATTTTTTTTCCTGTTTAACTTTCAACAGGTTATCTAGTATTCAGTGGTGTAAGGCGTTCTAACGGCGTTCAGGGTCTTCGATTCATCATTCAGTCAGAGAGGGCGCCAGCCTATTTAGATCAGAGAATAGAGGCTTTCCTCAGTAGCATGGAGGTGAGTCTAGTGATAGCAATCTAACTTGTCAAAAGTCTGTGATGAAATGTGAAAATTGATCATGAAAAGCTGATTGCGGGATTCCTGTGCAAACAACGTGACTGACTTTTGCCAAACTGACTTAACCATTACCGTTTCCACAAATTCTATGTTTTGAACCTACACTGTGTTTCATTGTTTATTTTGTTTTCATATGACCACAGGGTTGTTTTTTCAAACAAATCTGTACAATGTCATGCTAAAGCGGTGTTTTAAAGCATAATTTACATGTTTATATGTATCAATACTTAAAAAACAATGTTATTTATAACTTGATAATATGAGATGGGTTTTTATGAAGATGATGATGTTATCAGTACTGTACTATGTTGAATTGCAAAAATACATATAAAGAGAAGGCCACTATTTGAATGTGAGTACGAGAATATGATATTTTATCAGTTATCCTTTCTCCTTCGCTCATCTTACATGGTGTATGAAAAATATAGGAATGATAGTATTATATGATTAAATGGATATCCATACATAAATAATATAATATAGGACTTGTATAGCGCACGTATCCACCTTGCTAGGTGCTCAAGGCGCTCCTATACTACCCCGGCTAAGCTAGTCTACCGATTCTGGTGTGCACAGCTTTTCACAGCATAAAGTTTGCCCTTCCTCTGTTTTGTTTGTTGTACATCTTGTGTAAAGTGGTCACTGAACCCTCACAACAACTGACCAATTCATGGCTATTTAGGATGTCCAAGTTTCATTAAACTTGTTCCAACTAATTATTGTTATAAGCTACTGCAGTGATTGGTTCAAGCTCCTAAAAACAATGAATTTGATTGTTCCAAGACCACTGGTTTGTGAAATGCACTACTCATGACCTATTTGTGATACCTGGCATTTCAGGTGTTATTGATTGGCAGGTTGTATGTTACACAGGAAATACTTCCGTGAAATGTACACTGACAGCTGTGTAATGAACAAGCTTGGCTATGTAGAGCTTGTAATGTACAAGATATTGACATGAAATTTACAGGATAGGAATTTCTTGGCTGAAATCTGTATAAACAAGGAGGAATGTGTAATTTACTTTCAAACAGCCCGACTTTGTGAAAGTTCAAAAAGTAATCAGCAATTTGAATATCATTTTAAATTCTGTCTCCCTCTAACTGAAAACTTAAAATTAAAAAGCCAAAACAGATTTGCACATCAGTGAAGGCATTCGTTTAAATTTCTCACACACAAGGTACCTTTCTAACAATTCTAATGCCTTTGGCGAAATTGATGATTGAACTGTTTAGGAGGTACCTTTTTTAGGTAATTATAGTAATGCCCTTAAAATATGATGTTTTGAAATATTTGTAATTTTATTTCTGTTATTTGATGAACAAAGCTCATCTCAAAATTGTGATCATTCACCATACACAACCAGTCATCACATAAGTTATAAATAAGATTACAAAATAAATGTCTCGGAACATGTAGGCTCTATTCTGATTGTCATCTTATAAATGATAATCCATTGTATTAAAGGGTACAAGACAGAGAAGTTACTAACCTCATTGTTAACCCGCTTGTATGATAATCTGTACTATATATTGTCCACACGATTTGCTATATGTTGCTTATAATATATCACTATGCATGAAATCAAACATATCAAAATAATTGGAAATTGAAACTTGAACTTAAACAACACCAAAATATAAAACCAAGTTTATGATTTATCTTAATTCTGCTTCGTTGTTCTTTCAGGCTCACTTAGAAGAGATGACGGAGGAAGATTATCAGAAGCATGTGACCGCATTAGCAGTGAAAAGATCAGAAAAACCCAAGCAATTGAGAGAAGAAGCTGCAAGATACTGGACAGAAATCACTTGCAAACAATACAACTTCGATAGAGGTAATAATTATGAAGAAAATTTTTCTTTTTTTTTAATTTGAAGATTGATGCAAAGCATGATCTATGTTGTACAAATCTTTTACAGAAAAAAAAGCAAAAATATAAATAAGCTGTCACCGTGAGCAACGCTGTGCACACTGGACAAAATTCACGATTTTATAGTCGTTTCTAGTTGTTAAGTCTACGGAGAAATCTAAATGGACAACGTTTGCTGTTTTCTAGCAATTTTTTGAAAGGGCTACAAAGCAGCAATTAAAAGGGAGAGAAATAATGATAGAACCTCTCTCTATGCGCTTTTCAGTGAAAGACATTTATATTAAAATGGTATAGAACAAAGTAATAAAGGGTAGTAATTACTGATACGACATTAAACCAATCATAATTAATTCAAAGTTAAGCATAAGACTTACCAATATCATGTTAATATTTTTTTGTTTAGAAAAAAGGGAAGCAAAATGGCTACAAAACAGCACTTAATTCTCCTGAGAAACCCACCTATGGTCTACCAGTGGATGGTTCGATTATAACTTCCACTTTATCTACTGCCTTTTCAAATGAACATTTTGTTCATACATAGTTCATCTAATCACATAGCCTAAGTTGCGTTAGATTGAATGAATGAATAATAGACTAATAACAGCCTTGAACTTGAAATTCTACAAAATGTTGAATAGACTAATTCGACAGGTCTGTGCAGGAACGCCCTTAGCACCACACCGGTGCAGAAATGCCCTTACTAAGGGCGTTTCTGCGCGCTTGCAACGCGCGTAAGTGCGGGGCCAAGGGTGATTCTGCACCGACACGACGAACTGACATGTGATTAGTCTAAAGGGTTAGCATTGGCGGCGGAAGCCCAAAACTTTAGGGGGGGGGCCCACCTGAATTGTTTTGATGGACACAGGGAAAACCTAAATTTTAGGAGGGGATCGCGAAAATTTTTGACAAGCAAAAAAAAAAAAAGGTCATCAACCTAAATTTTAGGGGGGGGGACGCAGGAAACAAAATTGACAAGCAAAAAAAAAAAAAAAAAAGTTACCAGCAAAAAATTTAGGGGGGGACAGGTCTTCCCCGCTTCCGCCGCCTATGAGGGTTAGGAGACAAAATGATTGTAGAAAAACTAGGATCGCACCATGTGGGATGAGATCAAACAGAAGAAGACAAAAGGGGTGCAGACCATGAAGCAATTTACCCGTCTACTGAGGAAATCCACAAGACAATGTTCAAGATGACAAATAATCTGGTGCATATCTGTCTTCCGATTTCAGTTGACCTTGAGGTGTCCTTTTTGAAGACCATCACCAAGGATGACCTTTTGACCTTCTACCGTAACCTTCTGATGGTTGCTGCCCCCAAGAGGCACAAGTTAGCCGTCTATGTCTATCCACCTGCTCCTGAGGGGATTGATCAGATCCCGGCTGCTGGTCAAGACCAACCCGATGCTGCAACCAAAGATAAGTTGGATCTACATGAGGCTCCAATCCTACCTGAGGTATGTTGTTAGGATTTTGTTTTACGCCCTTTACATTGATATTTTTTTGTAATGTTCTTAAAGCTAATCTAGTATAATAGCAGCAATACAGTACTTCATGATAAGTTTGTTAAAATCAAAACTAATTGTCGTCATTTTATAATAGTAGATTAATAGTAGATTATTTCATGATATGGTCGTTAAAATCAAGGCTAATTGTTATCATTTAATAGTTGATCTAGGTCTGGTACATTTAACTTTGTGAAATCATGAGATCTAAAAAAATGAATCACACCTAAGATTGTCAGCAAATATAAGCAAACATCTCGGCAATGGCACATTTTCTATCAGAATTAATTTGCACATTTTCATTTATACATACAAACACATGGGTGGTTAATAGATTCTGTTCCGACTCATTTTGGTATCCTCTCACAGTTGGCATTTACATTTAACAGTAGATCATTTGGGGTGGTTACATTTGCTCAAAGTTTGCTCATTCCTGAGCATTTGCTCGTTTCCTACCATATATCAGTTGGTATATAAATTCTATTAGTATATGGATACTCTTGACTTGATTATTTTTGTTGGAATCTGTCAGAATCCATATAGTGATCAGTTACCACAACTTTACTGAATATGTTTTGATGAATATAAAAGACAATGAAGGAGGGCTGTAAATCAAATTTAAAAGTATCACATGCTTTATTTCCTGATGATATCCACAGCCACAAGGCATCAGTGATATAGCCCTCTTCAAGAGTGGTCTTCCACTCTTTCCTAGACCTCCTCCACACAACACAAACAATGCCAAATCAAAGCTTTGAGGATCGGTCAACAGACACTGACAGACACAGGCACAAAGCAGGTTCCACTGCACTCGACTGACTACAAAGGACTGTTAAAATGATCAATCCATGATGCAAATAGTGCAATGTTGAGGATCTGCAGAACTGGCAGAACCTACAGACATGCAGGAGGTTCAGAAGCTACATAGTCCCAACCATTCATCCCTTTGACTACTACTACTACTACAAAAGTTGGGAATGCCATTCTAAGCTTCAGGATCAGCAAAAGTGGGCAGTGCCATACAGGTGAAGACTGTCCATCCAGGGGCGTATTGAGTTAAATCAATGCTGAGGACAAGTGCTTAAATTGCACCCTTCTGAACTTTTGACTGTGGTGACATCTCTTGATTTCCATTAGGATGATTTCTCTTCTGCCCTCTAATATTGGCAACGGGACAAGTGCCCCACTTGTCCCTTAGATATGTATTTGTCTGTGATAAGCTGGGGTTAAGAGTGAGTTATCTCTTTATATTACTTCCACACAATACTTTCAATATTGGTTTAAAGGGGATGTTTACCCTGACAAAAAGCTTATTGTAAAAATAGCAGAAAAAATAATTTGTGGAGGTTTTAGGAAAATCTATCTTTGATTAAAAAAGTTATTAGAATTTTATCTTTTATATTTGTGACATTAAATGCGAGCAGCTTTCCTATATACAGGTGTGTCATGTAGGAAAAAAATAAATGAAATGTCCTTTACTCCAAAAAACATAAATGGATTTTATTGCACATTCAGTTTATCAACAGACGAATCTTTTCAGAACCATTCCTAAAAAAAAAAAAAATTAGTTATCATGAACCATAAAAATGTGAAATTTATGCATTTTATATTACATAACGTATAGGGCAGCTGCTCGAATAAAAAATTCTAATAACTTCCTTAATCTTTGTTTGATTTTTTCAAACCTTCAATATTTTTATTAGTTTTTCTGGTATTATTCCAACAAACTTTTCGTCAGGGTAAACTTCTCCTTTAACGCTTTGAGGACACCCAGAATCCAAATCTCTAACACCTTGTATCTGTCTGGGAACAAGTGTTGTACTTACAATTTGGTCTTTACTGATCGATCATGCATTCTAGAAACTAACTTTATGATGGACATAGCTATTGTTCCTTGACTGAATCATTAGGGATCTGAAAAAAAAAAATATGATGACATTTAATGAAATCAGAGTCCTTTGAATTTAGGATATGACAGAGAACAGTTTCATATCTTAGATTTCAAAAAATTAATCCCATTTATCATGATAATAAAATTTGGTACAAATTGGTTCAACTTGGCCAAAGATTTGACCAAGTGAATGCCTGATTAGCCCGATAAACGTCAGTGTATTATAGGTCTTGATATAAATCTTTTGAAATACATGATATAGAGTTGCCAATTGTCACATTGGTTTTAATCTGAATGTTACAAACCTGTTGGGTTTTTCTTAAAGCTCTTTGCAAAGTTACGCACAGTTTAATGCAAGATTGGAACATGTTCTAAGGTTCTCGGTCAGCTACTCGGTAATGTCATATAGCACAAGAAAGGGTCAGCAGTCGGACATAAAGTCATTCGTAACTTCTGAATAGCTTTATTAACACCCACCTTGACCCTGTAGTATGAAGAGATACAATCAATTTTTCCAGTTGACTACATTTTGAGCACAGTTTGCCATGAATTTAAGATAACATTTTAAAAATTGTTTGTATTATGTTAGATCATGGATAGCCACAAGTTTACAATTATAGTCTGTTTCATAATGAATTTTAATTTTTAGTAGGTATGCACTGTTTGTCCCACACTGTACTCCATTTACAATCAGTTGTCATGTTCAGTTTGTAAGTGCCATCAGTTCTTGCATTCTATGATACTTGTGTCTCCAACATTATTATCCTGAGTGACTTATGGGTCAATCACTTATTCCTGAGACATACAAAATAGAATGTACTATGAATGTGAATTGAAAAATTATAGAAATATTTAATTGATAAATGAATCTCCTTGCATTGGGAAGAGTAAGGATTATTCAATAGAACTACAAAAAAAACATCCCAGGAAAACTGAAGTGTTTAAATGAAAAACTGTGATTAGTCTCTCCTGATGTGGAAGAACGTTTTTAAGGCGCAACTTGCATGCACATATCATGAAATGCAACAATTGTATTTCTGCAGTTGACTGTATCTTCCATGTATCAGATTCATGTTCCTTTTATTTATTGGCTTCTATTTAAACTTATAGGCCCGAATTCACAAAGGTGGACTAAAGTTATACCGGGGTTAAATTTAGCCAGGGGTTAACTAATACCCGGGTATAAAGTTAGTCCACCGCGCTATTCACAAACGGAGGACTAACTAATCCATGGACGAACTTTAGCACCCGGGGTTAAATTTAACCCACGGCTGAGTTATACCCCGGTGCTAACTTTAGTCCATGGATTAAAATGACGTCAAATGACGCGTTTTATACCCCGGTATAACTTTATTCCACCTTTGTGAATTCGGGCCATAGACATTTTTATTAGCTCTGGCTATGTATGAATAGCAGTAAGTCTGACAGGATTCTCTATGTTGTGTAAATGGTAATGAAATGCATATGATTGTGCAATATATTCAAGAAGAACTTGAATATGAACATATCTGCATGTGGACCAATATAAAGCATTGTTTTAATATTAATAGGCAACTTTTAACAGTATGAATATTATACATCTTTATCTTAAGTTCTATCATGAATTCTATTTTTTTAAACGTTCTTTATATGTATTTATCAATCCATATGGCTAGTTTCCTTGCTGTGCTCCCTTCCCTTTCTTTATCATCTTACACCGTGTGTTTAAATTATATAGTTCCCTTTAATAATTTTTATAGTTATTTCAAAATCATATTTTTAAGAGAATGAGATTTAATATCATTTTTAATGAAACTTGATGAGAACAATATGTTCTGTTTATTTTTCAATTATCTTTCTATATGATACACCAAAATGTGTTCTAATGATCAAAGTTTCTATAGTATGATAAATGCTATTTGAGGGGGGGGGGGCAATCAAACTATTAGTAAATTATTCATTTAATGACCCACCCACATTTATTCTTGCATTTTCATATTTAATATGACATCCAATACTTTATTATTTTAGAAAAATTGCCACATGTTTTTAAAATTTGCCATTGAATAATATCTATGTTTGCGTTTGTGCATGAGATGGGGGGTGGGGGGGTCATCCATATCGTTTTTCTAAGCAGCAATTGCATAGAATCTTTTTATTTTGGGTGATGCAAGAACCAATATTTGGGGAAAGTGCATGTCATATATGATGTTTGTGACTTTTGGAAATTGGATGGTAATGAAATTATGACTGTTTTATTTTGTTAAGAGAATTTTAAGCAGATATCTGGCCCAGGAACAAAAGGGTCTGTGATGGATTGTAAAATGAGACAATAATCTGAGTAGTTTCTTCACAACTGCCAAGTAATATGATATATTATAGTTGACTCACCATTGGCGGAGAAGGCCAAATCAAACCCCTTTAAAAAAAAACTTGTCAGTATCAACATCATCAGAACCATGAGCATCATAATCAAAACCCTCATCGTTATCGCCATCGCAATCATCATTTTTATCTTTAGCATTATCTCCATAACCATCTCTATCATCATTTGTAAGATGCTCAAATGGAAAACATCATATTGTCCGTTGTATTCTAAAGATTACTCACACTACTGTCAAACAATTGTAATTTTCAATGTAATCAGCCTTGTGCATGGGGTAAATAATTTTTCTTTTTTATTTGGGATCATGCAAATTTGAGAATAAGCCGAGCTGATCAAGTACGTTAATTATCTGAACAACCAAATGCTATGCAATACTAGTAGACCTATTCTGTAGAAGTCTGATCAAATTGATTGTGAAGCTAGTTGCTTGCAAACATGGTGAGAGTTTCCCAGGGCCCTGTCTCACAAAGCACTGATTGATCCATTCAATTACAATTATGGAAAGCCAGTCAGACCATAAGACATTGTCCTGAGAAATCAGGTATTCATCTTCATTCCAAAAGAGAAGTTGTGTATATTTCTTAAACGAAGATGAATGCCATTGATGGATTTTCGTAGTTGTACTAAGATTGGGTTTTTGGTCTGTCATGCACTTGACTGTGTTTGATCTTCCAATGTCATGTATCTGTAAGTTGTTGGCAAAACTGAAATGCTGTTTTAGAAAGTGGGCTCCATGTTGGCCTCAGATGGCATAAATATCACTGGTATTGAACTAGATATGAAACTATGCATCATGCTATTCATTTTTAACAGTTTCATTTAGTTTTTACAATCTCAATGAATTAGTTGCTCCATCATCATCTAGTGGGTATTTCATAACGCTGTTCGTAAGTTATGAGCAACTTTACGAACGAATGGTGATCCTTAGCAATTAAATCAACGCCATTGAAAATCTGATGTGTATCCCTTACCACAAGAAAGAATCACCAGACATTTGTAAGGTCGCTTGTAACCTATGAACAGCCTTATGAAACACCCACCAGTTCGTGCTGTAGGGCACAAGTCTTGTTATAACAAGGAGGTGTCTCATGATGGCGTTCTTAAAGTTACAGACAACTTTACAAACTGCTGGTTTATTGACAGTTATTGATGAAAATATTATAAATGTAAACAATATCACTGGCCACATTTTAATCAGACATTTGGAATATATTCAATATTTATTTACTAGGAAAAGTTTTGGTTCACACTTGAGATTACCTGGCAAGTACATGCTGGCAATTGCATGCATATCTCCTATTCCTACTAATTACTAAAATATGCCTGATTTGCCTAATTTGAGACTGAAGATTCAAAGTCTTATGTAGTGTATCAGACAAATATTACTTAAAAGAATTATCAGGTGAAATGGGATATATGAAAGAAGGTTTAATATTATATTATATATTCTCTGAAAATTTTCTATGAACTGTTCATAGTGTGCAGTGAAATCAAATGTTTTATGAATTGTAAATGTGGGAATAAATATTGTGGATCTGAGAATTATCTAAGGTCTCATCTAAAATTTATATAATACTGATTATTTACTGATTCTGTGGCTAGTATATATCAAGAGGAGGGAGGGGAGAGAGAGAGAGGGGGGGGGGGGTAGAAGGACATGGGATCAAATATTACTTTTAAGCCAATACTAGATCCAGAACTGGCGATTCATTCTCAGATTAAGTTATAAAAATGCCCCTTTTGTGCCCAAGGGTATCATGTGTAGATGATTTCCAGGCTTTCTTATATTTCCAGGTGCATTTGTGCATCAAATAAGCACCATTGAACCCCCCCAAAAAAAAAATTGATTGTGGGGTACGGGTGTGTGTTTGTGTGGGAGAGAGTGGAGGGAGCTGGTAATGATAGTTCAGAGCATCCAAATAAAGGCCGAGTTCACTCCAACCTCGCATTAGATTCTAAAGGAGGTGTCAAATTAGTACAATAATGACGACTTTACTCAGTTCATGTGGTTGGAGGGGGGGGGGGGGGTTATCTCGTTACAATGGATTAGTTAACCCTGCAGGTAAACTGAGAAAACATTTTTATGGAATGCCAGATGTCAACTCATTCACCAGATAAAGATCATTCTAATACTGGTGCAAAATTTGTCCCCAGAATAATTGTGCCGTATTAGAAACATCAGTAAACAATTTTGATAAATCATTTGGCACATTATCTTCGCTATGAATATAAATAAAGTAACATGAAACCCCGATTCATAAAAGCATGAACTAAAACTGTTGGATAGTCTGGGGTTAATCCATGTACAATGGTGCTCAAAAGTTGGTGACCCCCTCCAGAAGTTCTGCCATGTTTTAGAGTCGGGTAATGAAAATAATTACATTCAAAAGTTTAATTTTGTTTTGCTGTGCTCGCCGAACATTGTAGTGTTGTTGTATACATTCAACACTCAGTATGAAGTAGTGCATTTGTGATGGGGTTCTCTAACTTTTGAGCACAACTATAATAATAATAATAGTAATAGCCAATTCTTGTAAAGCGCTTTTCCCAGAATGGCTCAAAGCGCGTTACAGCATATTATTACCCCGGTCATTGGATTCATTTCAATCCCGCACGAAAAGTGCACAATTTCCACTCCCTGTGGAGCACTGGCGTAAATCCCGGGGGGGATGGGGGGGATATATCCCCCCCACTTTTCGAGGAGGGGGGGATGGCCTGTACAAACATCCCCCCCACTTTTTACGAAAGAAATGAAAAAAAAATCACAAGAGATAATTGTTTTATTGGTGAAAATTCTTCCAAAAATACCGCTTAACAAATAAAATAATATTATTGAATCATAAAATGCAAATAAAGAGCCAGTTCACCATTTCCTAACGAAATACTTATGTCCTTATTATAACATTGAAGAGAACCCCCCGTTTCTTCAAATTCATCAATGTTGGGGTCTTTGGGAAGGGATATAAAGATGGAATGACAATTTTTTTTTAATGTAATCTCTAATAAAACCATTAAACCATCATGTGGTTAAAAAAATAATAATATTGGAGGGGTATTTGCCATATGGACATACAGTGGCGTAACTACGGGGGACATGGGGGGCACATCCCCCCCCCCCCCCCATCGGCTGACCAAAAAAAACAGGGAAAGGGGGAAAGGAGAAAAGAGGGAGAAAGGAAGAGAAACGTAGTGGGAAAGAAGAAAATATTATTCATTATAATGTTATATTATAATTATGTTAAGTTACATTACATAAGAAACATTGTTATCATAACTTTATGAAACATAATTTGCCCAGGGCCTACGTCTTCATTGTTCCTGGTGCTCGCATTGTCTGTTTAACGAGATATATAATCATGTTGTACTAAAACATCCCGTTTTCAAGTCAATATAAACCAAATATATTTCCTAGCACTTGAGTTATCATTGTTTTATGTAGTGACATGTGCTTCTTTTTCATGACTCAAAAGTGATAGCCCCATGTTAAGGTCTTCGTATATATGAAACATTTCCTGTCCGTGATTACGTTCGCATTAGTGGATTGGTGAGATATGTCTGCTCTTCATGAATTCCTAAAATCAGTCCTTAAAATGTCCCTTCTTCTGATCTGATTAACAAAATTTTCAGCTCGCGCTTCGCGCTCGCATCATTTGGTTAATGAAATACGTATGGTCCTAGTTAATTCCTACAAAGAAACCTTAGAATGCCCCACTTCAGGTCTGAATTATCTAAGTTTTCAGCTCGCGCTTCGCGCTCGCATTGTTAAGCGAGACAGGTACCTATCATGATTACACAAATTTGATTATAATGTCCCTTTTTAGGTGTGAATATAAAAAAATTTCAGCTCGCGCTTCGCGCTCGCATTATTTGATCAGTGAGATACATATCCGTTTAATGACATTGTCCTTAAAATGTCTCTATCAGGTCACTCACTCAGTCATTCAAAAATTTTGCTGGTGCCCCCCCCCCCCATGCCGTGACCCACGGTACGCCACTGTGGACATATCAATGACAATTCCTTGCATATCTAAAAACATGATTGCAAAAAAATGCCAAAATATTTCAGTCATCCCCCCCACCCATCAACACGGATTTACGCCAGTGCTGTGGAGCATTCCTTGCATTCATCGCAGCCTCATTATGGCGCTGGCAAAATCAAACAGATAATCATCAGAACACCACCCTTTATGCTGCAGTCACATTTCCCCTACGACGTGGCAGCCGTACGAGTTGAAAACAACCGTTTTATTAATTTTTTTCTCAAACCATGTAGCTGCATGGTAGATCAACCTGACCAAAAGTTTATTCTAAAAATAGCAGAAAAAATGGTTAATGAAGGTCTAAGGTCAAATCAAGAAAAGATTAAAGTGTTATTAGAATTTGGAAAAAGAAAAGAAATTTATGCAGTTTATATTACAAAACATAATGGAGAAACTGCTCCTTTATGACGTCACAAATGAAAAGCTTAAATAAACTTTTCGTCAGATTGAACTTCGCCGTCAACGGGTGTTTCACGGAGTTATTAAGTCTGTCTAAAAGTCACGATTTAGTGCTAACTATAGATATTCCTGTGCTGCAATATACGTCATCTCCCCCATATTTATCATCATCATAATCTTCAGATCGAGCTGTCCATACATTGGACTTTGTGCTGATATGGCACAATGCATACTTTCAAGTTATGCTTGTTAATTTAAAGGACAAGTCCACCCCAACAAAAAGTTGATTTGTAAAAAAGGAGAAAAATCCAACAAGCAAAACACTGAAAATTTCATCAAAATCGGATGCAAAATAAGAAAGTTGTGAAATTTTAAAGTTTCGCTTTATTTCACAAAACAGTTATATGCACATCCTGGTCGGTATGCAAATTGGCAGACTGATGACGTCACCCACTCACTATTTTTTTTATTTTTTTATTATATGAAATATGAAATATTCTAATTTTCTCCTCCTTGTCAAGTGAAACAAAGTTTTATTTCTCCCTGAACATGTGGAATTGTCATTATTTTAACAGTTTATGGTTGAGTTAAGTTCGTCCTATTTGTCAAATTTGTAAAAATTGAAATATTGTATTATTCAAACAATAAAAAACAAAAGAAATAGTGAGAGATGGACATCATCGACTCTCTCATTTGCATATCGCTGAGTTGTGCATTTAACTGTTTTTTGAAAAATAAGCGAAACTTAAAAATGTCATAACTTTCTTATTTTACATCCGATTTCGATGAAATTTGCAGCGTTATGTTTGTTTGATTTTTCTCTATCGATTCAAATCAACAATTTTCTGGGGTGGACTTGACCATTAAGTTTGAATGAATATGTTTATTACTCAGAGATGAAGGAAAATTCAAGTGGTAAATTGTTGGTGAATGGAAATTTTGAACCAGAAATATTTAACAAACGATGGGGTCGGGGGAAAGGTCAAGTCTCTCGTTGCAGGGAATGATAGTACAATGTGGAAGTGCATATTGATTTTGTACGACTTCATATTTTTTTTACAAACTCTTCCTGATTTTACCTGTCTCACTATTACTCAGGCCCAGGGCCCTGGGAACGATTTTGAAACAGGGGGACTGGGGGGAAATGTCAAAAAAGGTATCTCTCCAAGATGAAGGGAATTTTGGTAAGAGAAAAAATGGACAAGCCCGGCCCCCTCCCTCCTAATGAAAGGGGGATATTTTTCCCAAATCTCTGTCATTTGGGAGCAATAGCAATTTTTTGTCGCTTGTTAATCTGATTTCCAGGGGTGCTGCCTATAGTAAATAACATTTGCAGCACCCCCGCACCCCCGCTTCCCAGGGCAATGCTTAGGTGGTTTAAGAAAGTCCACTGTCTCAATGGTTTTATTACGAACCTCTCCTAAAAAATAAAAAAAATTGAATTCCACCCGAGATCATTTTTATAAGGACATGGATTATTGTAAACACTTTTACACATTTGCATAGTGCTGCGGTCACAACGGCAAAAAAGCGGAACCAACTCCACACCGACAAACGATATTGCATCAAGGGCGTAGGCTGAGGGGGGGGGTGTACTGAGTGCATGTGCACCCTGCCGCTCAGGCAGAGGAGTTCCGACACTGGCAAGCAAAACGAAATTTGTACCCCTTCTGCTTTCAACAGCTGATTTTTCAATCTTTAGTTCCACCTCCCCAAGATGTGCACCCCCCTAATATAAACTTTAGTTCCACCTCCCCAGCATGTGCAAACTAGCCTACGCCCGTGTATTTTAATTGTGTTGGGCTCATGCAGTTTCGAAGTAGACGAAACCCTAATCCCCGCTTCACCATCAAATTTGAAGTATAGTCTATTTGAATAATTATAAATTACATGAACCGAATGATTAGCCCTATATTGTTAGTGGATTCAAATTATTTTATTCTGTTACCCAAAACAAAGTTCAAGTTCACAGGTAGTCAAGTTTTCCGTGTTTTGGGTTGAAGGAGTCACGGGTTTCTATCTTCTTATCAATGAACCTTGTCTCATTTTATTGGTTTAAGTAGATTTCATTTCTTATTTCTATTTGCAAACAGTTTATACCCTGTTCATACTTTAAAGGACAAGTCCACCCCAACAAAAACTTGATTTGAATAAAAAGAGAGAAATTCAACAAGCATAACACTGAAAATTTCATCAAAATCGGATGTAAAATAAGAAAGTTATGACATTTTAAAGTTTCGCTTCATTTCACAAAACAGTTATCGGTCGGTATGCAAATGAGGGAACTGATGACATCACTCACTCACTATTTCTTTTGTATTGTATTATATGAAATATGAAATATTTTGATTTTCTCGTCATTGTCTTGTGAAATGAAATTTCATTCCTCCATGAACACGTGGAATTCCATTATTTTAACATTTTGTGCTTCAGGCAAGGAGGTCCTAATCGTCAAATTCGTAAAAATTGAAATATTGTATAATTCAAATAATAAAAAACAAAAGGAGTAGTGAGTGAGTGACATCATCGACTCTCTCATTTGGATGTAACTGGCTCGTTCATATACCTATTTTGTTAAAAATAAGCGAAACTTTGAATTGTCATAACTTGCTTATTTTACACCCGATTTTGATGAAATTTTCAGCATTGTGCTTGTCTGATTTTTCTCTATTGATTCAAATCAACATTTTTCTGAGGTGGACTTGACCTTTAAATTATTACTAATGAATTTCGGTGTTTTCCGGATCAATGGGTAATCAATACACACCCTTTCTTTATATTTGTATATATTTTTTCGTTTTCCAAAGAGCCACACCCCAATATTGTTTATATTTTGACGGTGAAGTCTAACGTCGCTGTTGATTAACATGAGGATTCCTCATCATGAACAAAGCGTTTTCCAAACAAAATCATGTGCATTGAGAATTACATTTACATTTTCAGGTGATTTGATTTTAAATAGTAAAGGAATTTCTTGCAACAATAATTCGCCGTGATGTTAAACGGCCCTGTTCATGATTAAACAAATGGTTGAAATATCACGTTTTCAGAATATTAAACACTCTCAGCTTGCACTGCGTGCTCGCATTGTTTTGTGGGAAGTACTTATCTTCTTCATGAATTCTTACAAAAAGTTCTCAAAATATACAGGTGTGATTGATTGTCAAAACTGATCAGCTTGGGCTGCGAGCTCGCATCCTTTTCCTAGATTCCAACAAAAGGTCATTAAAATCCCTTTTTCATGTTGGTGTATCCAAACTTCTGGATCGCACTTCGTGTTCGCATCATTGTTTTGTTAGTTAGGCCTACGCATCTTTACTAAAAGTTTTTAGAATGTCCAGTTTCCAGGACTGAGTATAAATAATTATACTGCTCACATTTCCCCCTCGCATTCTCATGATTCCTTTAAAAGCAGTCCCGGCTTTTCAGATCAGTATAATATACAAAATTTCTGCTCGCGCTATTGCGCTCGCATCAATTTTTTTGGTTATTTTGGTTCATGATCACAATTCACAAAAGTGCTTAGTGTTCCATTTTAGGTCCAAATACATATTAAACGGTTCAATTCGCGCTTCGCGTTCACAGTATCTGTTAACGTCTTATAAGATACATTACCCTGTTGATGAAAATAAAGATAAAATATCCTTTAACTTACCCGTCCCCTCTTCGAGCAGCTGATCGGGAAACTGTAAATTAATTTTTTGAGCACCCCCCCCCCCCCCCGTGAAAAAAAGCTGGATCCGCTCCTGAAATCGAACCCCCTGATTGAAAACGCTGGCCACGGGTCTGATAAGGGTTCTTGAATATATCAAAGCAAAGTTATGCAATTGCAAAATACAATAAGTGAAATCAATTTGATTTAGGCTATTGTAATACTTTTAGTCAAATCTTACAATGAGTTTATTTTAGTCAGAAAAATTACCACGTTCTAGGGTCATTCTAAAAACGTCACAATTCACAAAAAGTGTCTCGACTATCTTATGGCCCCTATAGCTTCACACCCCTGAACATTTTCTCAACAAATATTATCAACACAATGATATTAATAGACTGGCTCCACAAAGCATTTGCGACTAGTGGCTTGTAAAGCTTTTCATTCATTACAATTACGTTTTTGCCATTTGTTAGAATCGGTACTGTCTCTGGTCAGTTTTAGATTTTACTATCATTCTCTTTCCTATGTATTCTGTATTTCTTACTTACATTAATGTCTGGTGAGGGCAGCTTGGGTTAGCTGTCTGACGTATTGCGCTTGGTATTTGGTGATCGATTTGATATTATTTTCACTTTTAACTTTGTCCCTAACTCAATTTAACCTCCGAATACTGCCACGATTTTCCCTTTCAAAATGACTGATATTACAAGATAACGTGTTTGCAAGTAGAGTGATACTCATTAATGAATAATTGATAGGGAAGTATCATATTGGTTCATGTATTACGCGGAAATGAAGGACTATTATAGACAACTAAGTGTATGACTGAACAGCATCCATAACGCACCTTAATGCACTTTGGCAATTCTGTTAAGGATCTAGTATTATATACTATATATAGTTTTATATCCTGACCAGAAAGCTTGGCATTCTAAGCACTTGTTGTACCAGTTATAATGATGGGAATCTAAATGAATAATTAATGCGAGCGCAAAGCGCGCGCTGAATTTTTTTTTCTATATTTCTGACAAAAATGAAACTTTAGGGACGTTTTCATTCAACAAGATATATAACAAATAAACTGTAATTGCAAATGTGAAACTTGAGCTTTTTTTAGGTTTAGACCACAAAGCTGGAAATTATATTCACTTTTAGTAATCATAAAATATGGGTGTCTTGCTAAGGAAATGATGCAAGCGCGAAGCGCCAGCTGAAAATTTGTAATATTCAGATATGAAAACCGGACGTTTTTTAATAAAAATAATTTGACTTGAATAAAAAATAATATAATTTTGCAATAAAATACAAGAGAACAAGTGGGGGTATGAACATATCAGTTTGCCTTTTAATATTCATGAAGACATGCCTTGAACTGTTTCAACGAAATACTGTAAATCTTTAAAATTACATTACTTTGTTATTTATTCCTTGTCCAATTTAGATCATATTTGCAGTATTTTGTTTTTCTGATATTATACGTTCAAACAATACTCAGCCTAGAGTATATACCCTTCTAATGTGAATGAAAAGCGCTTAAATAAATTATATAGGCCTACTGAACTAAAAACAGGGAAAAGGGATATTTCAAACACTCACTGTTCGTTGGAATTTAGGAATGTAATACATATCTCGCTTATCAAACATTTTTTATATTCAGCACTTTTTGTTATCATTAACAGGATGCATAATTGTGTATATCTCGCTGAAACAAAATAATGAAACTCAAATCGCTATTAAATCATATAGACAGTAGATTTTTTTTGCATATTGACCTAATTTAAACCCTTTGTTTCAGTCACCTTCCCTTTTGTATTCACTTCCTCGTCTCCTCTCCTTTTTGGTTATTTTTTCTCCTTTCTCTCTCCCTCTTTGCTGTTGGACTTGCGGCGGGGTTCCTCAGAACCCAGGGACCCCTCCTGGTTACGGGCCTGAGATTCAATTTCAATTCAATTCATTTATTTTCTCTTTCAATCTTTTACTTTTACAATGATAGTTCAATATACATATTTACAAAATATAACATTTAAATCATTTTTTATAATACAATAATACCATGAAATCGAAAGGGAAGGAGACCAACTAAAAAGCAGAGCTTGTAGGGTGCAGGCCCCCTTTTATAAGTTAATTTTATTAATAGAAAATAAGGTAAAATAAAGAAATAAACAATATATATATATAATGAATAAAAAAATAAACAAATAAAAATAAAAATAAATAAATAATAATAAAAATAAATGATTCAGTATACACTGTATACAGAAATCATAAAACGATTCAACATATATACAAAGAGAAATTAATAAATACATTTACATATTAAGTTCTGAATTACATTACTTTGGGAAAAAACGATAATCTAATATGACTTCAGAAGATATTTTTTAAGTTTTCTTTTGAAATTTTGTATTGAATTACATTGTATAATATCCTTTGAAAAAGAATTCCATAATTTTGGACCAGTAAAAACAAATGTCTTCTGTGCAAACGATGTTCTATTCAGAGGTAAATGAAAGGAACTCGCCTGGCGTGTGAAGTGCTTATGAATTGTATCATTTTTTACAAACATATCATTAAAAGGTAACGGTAATTGTTTATTGATAAGTTGTACATTAACTGTCCGAGTTGAAAAGAATATAAATCTTTTACCTTCAAGACTTTATTTCTCAAAAACAGAATATTTGTATGTGCCCTGAATTCTGCATGACTAATAATACGAATCACTCTTTTTTGTAGAATAAAAAGTCTATTAATTTGAGAATTCGCTGCGTTACCCATGCAACAACTCCGTAATTCAAGTAAGGTAAAATTAACGTTGAATACAATGATAACAAAATATAATGGGGTAAGAAGGAACTTAATTTTCTAATGACACCAATGTTGCGAGCAATGATTTTACAAATATTATCAATATGTGATTTCCAGGAAAGTTTTCGTCAATGATCAGTCCCAAAAATGTAGTAGATCGCACTATTTGAATGACAGTATCATTTAAAATTACATCTTTTGGTACAGTCGTAATCTTGTTGCTAAATAGCATGTAGCTAGTTTTTTTCTGGGTTAAGAGAGAGTTTGTTATAGCTGTTATCCAATTAGAAACATTTTTTAGTTCGTCATTGAATATTTGCGTCAATTGCTCTGGGTCGGGGTGCGACAGAAATATATTAGAGTCATCAGCGAAAAGTATAAATTGAAGCAATCTAGATGACATATCAATATCATTTATATAAGTAATGAACAAAAGTGGGCCAAGAATGCTGCCCTGTGGAACTCCACAAAGGACATGTCTACGTTCAGAAATATTACAATCAAGTGAAACGAACTGTGAACGCCCGGTTAGATAATTCTTGAACCACTTTAGTGGTTCCCCTCTAATTCCATAATGAGAAAGTTTATAAAGGAGAATGTTATGATCAACTGTATCGAATGCTTTTGAAAAATCTAAAAACATATATACCAATCGTATTCGAAGACTTGTCATAAGCTTTGGCAACTGTTTGAACTAAAGAAAGTATTGCGTGGGAAGTGCTTCTCCTTTCCCGGAATCAAATTGAGTATCGGATAGGATGTTGTGCTTAAAAAAAAACATATATGCGAACCAATTTTTCAAGAATTTTAGATAAGTTTGTAAGCAATGAAATAGGTCTGTAGTTACTTGCTAAAGAACTATCACCTTTTTTAAAGACTGGTATTATCTTAGAAATTTTCATTGATTTGGGAATATTTCCCGATGATAATGACAAATTGAATATATAAATAAGAGGGTCAATTATATTCATAGTTTTCTGTAAAAGGTTGTTATCAATGTTATCAAATCCTGCACTTTTATTTGATTTTAGGCTAGATATAATTTTAATTATCTCCTGTGCGTTCGTAGGAGAGAAAAACATAGAACTTTGATTTCTATCCCCCAGATATTGATGAAATGAATGGGAGTTTGTTGGTATACTTCTATAAATATAGAGAGCTTAAATCCAACTTGTGAAAAGTAATTGTTGAAAATATTTGCCAACTGAACTTTATCTTCAATAATAGAATCATTATGCATAAGCTTAGTTATGTTTGAAAACTTTCAATTTGGTCCATTATTGACGGTAGAATTGATCAATTTCCATGTTTTTTAAAGATCATTCATGTATTGATTAAATTGATCATGGTAATATGCCTTTTTAGCAGTATGGATGACCCCTGTTAGTATATTCTTATAATTAGTATATTGTCTCCGAGTATTCTCAGTTAATCTTGATATATATTTATAGTATAATCGATTTTTTTCTATTTATCGAACGAAGAATTGAATTCGTTATCCAAGGTAGTCTGGGTGATCTTTTATAATTTTTGGACTTGGGCTTTGCAAAAGGAATATTTTCATTAACATGACACATGAAGATATCAATAAATGTTTCGTAGGACTCGTCAACACATTCTGTACTAAATACATCATCCCAAGATTCTTCTTCTAAACTCTGTTTCAAACGAGATACATTTATATCACTATATACACACGCCTCTTAGATACATAATCGGGAAGTTTGTTTGGCTGATATTGATTAGAACAATACATGAAAATTGGGAAATGGTCAGACATGTTTGAGATAATTCTACCAGCTTTAAATTCCGAACGTATATTGGAGAAAAAATTGTCAATCAGAGTTGCGGAAGTGTTAGTGATTCTAGTGGGTCTAGAAATAAGTGGCAAAAAGGAGGCAGAAAGGAATGTCTCTAAAAAGTCATTTGCAAAAATATTAGTATCACTCGCTAACAGGTGATAGTTAAAGTCTCCCATTATGATACATCTTTTGTTTTGAACAGAATGATAATGTAGTAAATTATTTAAAGTGTCTAGAAAATCAGCACTATTGCTGCGAGGAGGCTTAAAAACAACTCCCAATACAGTCTTTCTGTTATCACGATCACTAATTTCAATAAATAAAGTTTCTGCAGTTTCAATCATTAAATTCATATCTTCAATAATAACATACTCAAATTGACTCAGCACAAAAATTGCAACACCACCACCAATTTCATCAACACGATTTTTTGTAAGTATATCATAACCTGGAAGTGCATTCATATTAATATATTTATCTGACAGCCATGTCTCAGTTAAACGTATATTACTGTATTTTGGGGAACACCTGAGTTATCGAAAAATATACGAAATTGTTCAAAATTCTTGTTAAGGCTTCTGATATTTAGATGCAAAATAGACAAGCAGGAAGAAGGTAAACCTTTGAAAATGTTTTTGGCTGAAGCCTGAGTGTATAGTAGTTTGAGGATATGACACTCGAAGCCCCATCATTTGGATCTAAATCAATTTTAAGTTCATCAATATTAGCACCAATATAATTAATAACATCATTGGAATCATTGGAAATTTTCGTAATCAGATTGGCATGTTTTCTTTAGGTCCATTAACTTTTTAGTTGAACTACAATTCTGTGGCCCGCCATTTTTTTGGTTTTCTCATTCCAACTATAAACAACAACAACAACAATGAAAGATACCCGTTTCTTGTTCCGTTTTAAACATTTTGTTTTGAGGGGGGCAAAATTAAGCAATGTGTTTCACATTTGTTTTGAAATATTATAAAGAAGTTATACGAATACCTAAATATGGATTTTCCTTCGCTAACATAATAAGTATTTCAATTCGTAAATTTGATTTAACTTCCGTAACTAAGATTGAAAAGTATAAATGCCACTCAAGGGTTTGATGATGAAGTATTGAGCGATTCCTAATAATGCTATAGGATCTCAGGTTATAGATGCAAAGTTATTAAGCGGTTGCCTCTTTCAAAACATTAAACTGAACGAAAGACGTGCAATGATTATCATGATGCATTTTGTTTTAGCTTACTTGGTAATATACTGCTTCTGAAAAACAATATTGAATATTTTTCTATCTAGCACAAATTTCTGTTTAATTAAATACGATTTTTGTTACCACTCTTCAACTGTATATTGTGTGCATTTCTGTTTCATTTATTCCAAAAGTGATATCATTGAGTAACATAATCGGGAAGTTTGTTTGGCTGATATTGATTAGAACAATACATGAAAATTGGGAAATGGTCAGACATGTTTGAGATAATTCTACCAGCTTTAAATTCCGAACGTATATTGGAGAAAAAATTGTCAATCAGAGTTGCGGAAGTGTTAGTGATTCTAGTGGGTCTAGAAATAAGTGGCAAAAAGGAGGCAGAAAGGAATGTCTCTAAAAAGTCATTTGCAAAAATATTAGTATCACTCGCTAACAGGTGATAGTTAAAGTCTCCCATTATGATACATCTTTTGTTTTGAACAGAATGATAATGTAGTAAATTATTTAAAGTGTCTAGAAAATCAGCACTATTGCTGCGAGGAGGCTTAAAAACAACTCCCAATACAGTCTTTCTGTTATCACGATCACTAATTTCAATAAATAAAGTTTCTGCAGTTTCAATCATTAAATTCATATCTTCAATAATAACATACTCAAATTGACTCAGCACAAAAATTGCAACACCACCACCAATTTCATCAACACGATTTTTTGTAAGTATATCATAACCTGGAAGTGCATTCATATTAATATATTTATCTGACAGCCATGTCTCAGTTAAACGTATATTACTGTATTTTGGGGAACACCTGAGTTATCGAAAAATATACGAAATTGTTCAAAATTTATTTAGATGCAAAATAGACAAGCAGGAAGAAGGTAAACCTTTGAAAATGTTTTTGGCTGAAGCCTGAGTGTATAGTAGTTTGAGGATATGACACTCGAAGCCCCATCATTTGGATCTAAATCAATTTTAAGTTCATCAATATTAGCACCAATATAATTAATAACATCATTGGAATCATTGGAAATTTTCGTAATCAGATTGGCATGTTTTCTTTAGGTCCATTAACTTTTTAGTTGAACTACAATTCTGTGGCCCGCCATTTTTTTGGTTTTCTCATTCCAACTATAAACAACAACAACAACAATGAAAGATACCCGTTTCTTGTTCCGTTTTAAACATTTTGTTTTGAGGGGGGCAAAATTAAGCAATGTGTTTCACATTTGTTTTGAAATATTATAAAGAAGTTATACGAATACCTAAATATGGATTTTCCTTCGCTAACATAATAAGTATTTCAATTCGTAAATTTGATTTAACTTCCGTAACTAAGATTGAAAAGTATAAATGCCACTCAAGGGTTTGATGATGAAGTATTGAGCGATTCCTAATAATGCTATAGGATCTCAGGTTATAGATGCAAAGTTATTAAGCGGTTGCCTCTTTCAAAACATTAAACTGAACGAAAGACGTGCAATGATTATCATGATGCATTTTGTTTTAGCTTACTTGGTAATATACTGCTTCTGAAAAACAATATTGAATATTTTTCTATCTAGCACAAATTTCTGTTTAATTAAATACGATTTTTGTTACCACTCTTCAACTGTATATTGTGTGCATTTCTGTTTCATTTATTCCAAAAGTGATATCATTGAGTAACAAAGATGGACAATGTTAATGATTAACTTTCGTAACATTGATATACAGTGCTTGGTTTAATCCGGTCAGCAACAGCGACTTGCCTTTTTTCTATTGCCACTTTCACATCCATGGTATATACTTTCACAATATGCATCTTTCAAACCATTATGTCGACTTCATTTTTACGGTTTTTCTTCTCATCAATTGGTACGTTTTTCTGAGAATGACCCTCTAGTCAAATGCAACAAAAAATAACGTTAACTGAAATAATATTTGTATCTCTCTGACCATCTTACCCACTTTTCAACTGGCTTGTTCTGAGAGTGTCTAACAATTTCCCCAAAATGTTCAAATTTGGGAAAGGAACGTTCTATAACATCATCAAGTGTACCAATCTATCGCCCCTCTAGATCTCTAAATGTGGCCAGTGTGAAAAGGGTCCAAAGTAAACTGATGATGATGGAGAATTACCGTACAGTTGTCATAGATAATAATAGAACAGCAATAATGCATATATACGCTGATACTCCACCGTCGGCACTTCAGACAAGAAGCTCAATCGGACAAGAACACTGCAAGGAATTGTGTTAAGAAGCCAATTTGTTTTCACAGGTAGGAATTTTTCGTCAATATTTAATATCAAGGGCAGTCTGTAGTAGGCTTACCAAACACCATCTTTTAATACCTTGTGTATGAGACACACGCCATATCGTCTGTGAAAATTAAGATAAGTTATCATTTTGAGTAAAATGGTGAATTTCCCAGCCATATGGAGTCATCTTGAATTGATTTTGGGGATACGGATGTATTTTTTTTATTCGCGGGATAATACGGTGGATTTTCAGGTTAAATAAGAGAAACCTTAGAACAAGAAGATAAGGTATCTCATCAAAAAGTCATCTGCCTGAATTTATACCTCATAGGAGAATACTCAATATTGATTTAGGTTTTTTTTCTTTCCTAGTAGAATTAAAAATCAGACTGAGTTGAATGAAATGGAATTGGATTAAATTATAATTTATCAGACTGTATTGGTATCAATGACCTATCTGTCCCGTATGAAAGACATAATCTTGCATCTGCATGTCAGTTTAGCGTTAATGATTAATATATCTACTTTATTTTATTCTTTCAGGTGTGTTTCATATTTATGAACGACTGAAAAAATGGGGGAAAATTACAAATAATCTTCAATTTCAAAGGCTTGAATATTGCAACAATTTTATGAGGATTAACGTTTTAGAAATGATTATTCTTATATTTTCTGTATAATCTAGGATGCGCAATGATATATGCGGGTTATTTTTTTAATAGAAATTTATGATTCATTGTTCAGAATGTATATTTTTGTTTAGAATTCAATTCAACGAAGTCATTTCAAATTATTCTTTATGTTGCTCTCAACTCTTGAATATATTTTCGAGTCACACATCGGCCTCACAATAATATGCAGAATTGTGATGTTAAATACGATCACATCTGTAAACATTTATGGTGTGTATAGTCATGCCATAATATTACCTCTCTCGCCCATTCATAGTTCAACATGAACAATTATATTAATTTTGCCTAGCAATGATCTACTCGACCTTTATACTTGATACCATTATTGTTTTCGCCCATAATCATTAACTATATTAATCAATTATTATGTAAATGTGATCAAAATCATACTCCCTCTGCTAGCTGTTTATACCGTGTTGTGAATAGTTGGTGTATGGGAAAGTTGGGAGCCTGAAAATCGTTGACGAGAATATATTTTATTTTTAATTTGTGCAACCACTTTTTTAATGATTTAAAACTATTGTCGTGTCGAATTTCCTAGTTCCATTTGTACTATCATTCTGTGAGATTTCTTATTTCTTTTTAATCATAAAAGCCACCATCGGTAATATTTTAATTACCATTACCATCAGCAACAATATCATCTTCATCATCATCATCAGCAGCAGCGCCACCACCACCAACACAACCACGACCTCATCACAATTCAATTATCTTCATAATTCTTGTTGCAGGTCAATCATTAATGTTATTCTCGCCATCTTCAGGCTTCAACATCATTATCATCATCGTCGTCATCATCATCATTATCATTACCACCACCATCACCCCTAGAACCTCTGTCACCAACGCCACAATCATACCACCAGATTCATGATCGTCGATCGTCTCGATACTTTCTCGTCATAATCCTTATCATGACCACTGTAATCGTCATCGTCGTCATCACCAAATTATCACCATTACCACCGCCACCGCCATCGTAATCATCATTTTCATTACGATGGCCAACAGGATCGACAATTAATGCCATTAAAAATGTATTCAATTGCTAGAGAATAGTATCATGACTATGAGTAAATCTCAATGCAGATACTATAAGGCCTATAAAAAAACTGAAAACTGGGAAAACATGACTGACCGGTCAATCTTGAACGAACCTAAATTCATCAGATAAAGAACAATTACAGTATATTTCTTCTCAACTATTTCGGCCTTTTTTCTATATTTTCTATAATGGTACAGTAAGGTGTGTGAATGAGGAAAGGATGACTAAACAAGAGTTTGATTTCGAGTCCACTGAGAAGGAAGAAAAGGAAAGCGGGGGTATTTTCCTGACAACGTTCCAACTCGTGTTCATCGGCATCACGGCAGCCTGCGTGATAACAGCTGTAGGATGTATGTGTGCCTTGTTGCCAGACCGATCTTGTGAGGTCCGAACAACCGAGCCTCCAGAGGAGCCCATGACTACGACGCCGAGGATGACCCCAGAGCGAACAGAACCACCCGTTACGGAACCACGCCGAACAACAGAAGGGGACATTACGACGATAGCCCCGACCGTAGAGCCGTGGAATGGGCGATTATCGTACGATCTCATCCCGGATTCCTACGATCTTTACCTTAGACCATACCTCTATCCAGAAGTAAGAAACTCATTATATGTTCTTCTGTTTATTATTGTAGCATAATTATTTAAGCCGATGTATGCAAACTGAAGATTACGTAACTTTGCAAGCTAAGTTTTTTTTTTTTTTACTACCGAAATATGTTCAGCTAGGGAGAAATTCGACTTTGGTATAACTTTTATAACACATGTTTTGCATAAAAAATCTGGTCTAAAAATGCTTCGACTCGGACGAATATTCGGCCTATGGAAGGTCGACTGATGCACTTTAATCAATATTCACATTAAAGATTTGCATCAGTTAACAGCTTAAAAAAAACAACTAGCTTCTTGGGAACAGCCCCGCACGAACCCCCCAGAACACTTCCTTCTTCTCCTCCCCATTCCCCCTCCTTGTCCCTTATCCATCCCCTGAAAAATTCCCTATAAGGATCAGTTTAGTTGATGACATCTTTTATATAAGGGATGACTGACTACCTTTAATAAGAATTTGGTTTGCTATAAGGAGGGGTAACAACGGGTTAACCTCCACGCATAGGGTGGCACGGGGGACGAGGTTTTTCCGAGGGGGAACTGTCATTATCATCGGAGTAGTTATCCAGGAAGGGGGGGGGGGGTCCAATGACAAGAGGTCCTAGAACGGCACACGTGTGGATGTGTGATGTAGCTCAGTCTGTAGAGCGGGGGGTTTGGACTCCGGTAACACGGGTTCGATTTAGTCTGCTGGGCAAACCCTTCGCTCGAGTTAAGGGTCTGAATGTGCAGCCTACTCATGCCTTGTGTACTGAAGGCTCTCTCGCGAAGGTATTGGAACAGCAAGTTTTGTATGTGCTAGTCTTTGCGTGGAGGCACACTTGTTGATCAAAGTTCCAATGAGGGTCTGTGCCTGCAGACTAGGTTCGACTCGCACTTGCATGACTTGGTTCTCTTGTGCCCTTTGGTAAGGCGTTTATCCTCATTTCGGTCTTATGGTTCTTTGCTTATAGGCATTCATGCTTTCTTAGCAATGAGGTTTAAAAAAAAATCACCACCGCCACTTAATTATGTTATGCTATGTTAATAGATTGACAATGACTGCCTCTTTCACTATCTTGTCATCCAGGATGGCGGAGAAGACAAAATATTCACGTTTGATGGAAGAGTTACAATACACTTCAGATGTGATGTACCAACCAACGTTATCACACTTCATTTACTAGATATAGAACTCGGTGTCTACACTTTGAGAGATTACAACGGAAATTATATTACTATCAGTAGCCATTCGCTTGAAGAGAAGTACGAATTCGTTCATTTCAATCTTGCCAATGATCTTGAAGCGGATTCAGATTATGTCTTATATATCGAATACCTCGGCCAACTGAGAGCGGGACTGTCGGGATTCTACCGTAGCAGTTACCAGGAAGGAAATGAAATAAGGTGAGCTTACATATTTTTTTCTTTATCTTCATGTGCTTTTTTTAAAAAAGTGCCGGAGTATTTTGTATGTTTTTTTAACTTGTTCATTTCAGTCCATTTATAAAAAAAAAAAAAAACAGCACAAAATACATGAACTGAATCAAAATGAATTTATTGGTACATCATTGGCATCTGCCAATATTCTATTCAAAACAATAATACAAAGTAATAAAACATACGATTTGAGGAACATTTGAGGAAAAGCGAAGTGACATAATATGAAACAAGGTATAACAAATTATCCAATACAAGTAATTTTGCACACACCATATATTGCATTATTGTATTGTATTGCATATTGCATTAATATACAGTGTAATAAAGGAATAAGGAAAAGCCCCCCCCAAAAAAAAAAAAAAAAAAAAAAAAAAAAAAAACAGGTGGCTAGTAGACTACACCTATATTGGGGGAAATACGAGAATTTTATCAACTTGTCTGATTTAGATGTTGGAAATCAGTATTTTTTGTATTCTTTTTAGACAGAAAAAAAATGTTAGACAAATTTCTTAAACACACACAGAGAGACCCAAACCTTTAACGAAAACAGAAAACTATTCTTAAATCCGAGAAGAAATATGTTTTTACTTCAATAAACATCAGCAACTAAAAAAATACAAAAAAGTACTTACTTTCAGGAAGAACTGTCGCTTTACAGAGGAGACATCAAACTCTTAAACAACAGCTTGCAACTTTTACAAAACCAATGCACCTTGGCCTTGTCATTTTTTTCTTCAAAAAGTGCCCCTCTCCTTACCTCAATTTAATGCTAGATCCAACCCTGCTCACACAAGTTCTATTCATTTTGGCGCACAAAGGGCACAAATACAGTCTCTTTTTCTCATCTTCGTGATATCTCATTCGCTCCCATTTTTCTCACTCTCCCCCTCTTCTCCCTACCCCCTCCCCCTTTCCCTCTCTCTTTCCACTTTGTAGATGGCTAGCCACAACCCAGATGCAGCCTACCAGTGCTCGTCAAGCTCTCCCATGTTTCGACGAACCCGACTTCAAGGCCGTCTTCCGAACTGAGATTGAACACCGTGACGACATGGTTGCCCTCTCCAACGGCATGGAAACGAGAACGAACGAGAGCGAGATCGAAGGATGGACGATCTCCAGATATCTACCAACGCCCAAGATGTCGACTTACCTCCTGGCTTTCGTTGTTGGTTACTTCGATAAGCTGGAAACATGGACGGACAATGGTATTCTGGTGAGTTGTAGCTTTGGCCCCCTTCCATTTATCCCATTGATCGATTATGCTGATGGTTGATGTGCGTGAGGGTGTGTGTGAATATATGGGTGGGGGGTGTTGTTTGAGTTTTGACAGACGTGTGTCAATCAGATATGATAATTTACGTCTGGAACCAACCTTTAACGTTACTATCCGAAAGACGTGACCTGGGGGGCGTTTCATCAATATTTTCGTCCAAAAAGTTGTCAGATCTGACAACTTTCCTGGATTCTGATTGGTTGAGAAGCACTGTTACTGTAGTAACTGTCGGATAAAACAGGACTTGTCGGATAAAACGTCCGACAAGTCCTTTCATGAAACGCTCACCAGGGCTCGAACGGCCGTATCATTTTGTAACTTGATCCCCGATCAGTAGCGGACCGTGACCCGGAGGAGACAAAGCATTGGAGGGGCACTGTATTGTTTGTGAACAACGCTGCGCCCCCCAATGCTTTGTCTCCTCCGGGTCACGGTCCGCCACTGTCCCCGATGGTATAGGGGCATGCCACAACGCCGCCCATTTGTGTGCGGGCGTGTGCGTGTGTGTGAGGGTGTGGGGGATAGTGTGTTTCATTGGTCGTTCATAATTACATATTTTACGTAATTATGTTTTCTTGTATATTTGCTTGGTATATTTCGCTTTGAAAGTATATATTTATGGAAATAATGCATAACCAAATAGTGAAATGATTAAAGTCATGAATAGGTCTTGTATGGGAAAAGAAAAGAAGCATGTGATTTTTTTTAGTTTTTAATTTTTATTGATTGTTGTCAGGTAGTTTTCACCAAGTTTGTAATAACTGTATCATTGTTATTGATGAACAAAATACATCCGCGCATTATATATCCTTATCTCCGTCGATATATAATGATGTATTCTGAGTAAGTGTAATTATTACTTGTTTTCAAGAGGAAGAAATACATAACTCACTTGAAATGAAGTATTTGCTGATATACACCTCTTTTCAAATAAGCTATACATACCATTCTCAACTTCATTCATCAGTCATGAATGTTCACATAGTCTTAATTTTATGCGTTGGATATCAACTACACAACACTGATAAAAATTACAAACACCTGCCAAAAAGAAATTGCTGGAAGCCTGGAACATGATCTCGAATTGATGAAACATACTAAAGGTCTGTATCAAGCCGAATGCCTCAATGATAAAAAAGAAAACTGATTAACCAAAGCAAAATGAGAAAAATTAATAAATTTTTGTTTTTTTTTCAATGAAAAATACGTTATCATAATTATGTGACTGTATAACACATGGACCTGTGAAAGTAAAGTTTGCTTATAACACATTTCAAAATTCTAATGGACGCGATCGTTTGTTTCATAACCTAAACGAACCGTTATCACTATATCAAAATGGCTCAAACGAGTATTGGTATTCTTTTTATATAGCATTGATGTGTTGCAATCAGAAGAAGAAACTCAGATAGAGAGATTTCTTTTCTATCAAGCTTGGATGTCTTTGTCAAAAATGGTGAATCGGCACGGCAGTTTTCGTACAAGATTTCGGAGATGATAAAAATTACAAAAATGTATCTTGTCCTGGACGAAACTACTGTTTTATTTCCCAATTTTCGACAAAGACTTCTAGACTGTTCATTGTCATGAAGGGCATTTGATAGTACATTATATATGTTCTTGAATCCGTCATGCCTCGTGGAGCGAAACTCCCCCTTTGATGTTATGCGGTGGAAAACTGTGCTGCAGAGTTCATAGGGGCTACCTCAACAAACAACAAAAAGAAAAAGAAATCAATTGAAAAAAAACTTTCATTGTGCTCTTTCACTCAATGTCATATTTTTGTTTTTAAATCAATCTAGTTACGAGTATGGTCGCGTCCGGAGGCTGTCAATAATACGCAATACTCACTGGACATCGGGTCTAACCTCACCACATACTTCGAAGAGTACTTTAATATATCTTTCCCGCTTGCAAAACAAGGTATGGCCATCATATTCTTAATACAATCCACGTAACATGCCCCCTCCCTTTCTAGTCCGGGAGCAAAATCTCATAGGGGCCCTATTTAAGGAGTTCGTACAACCCCCACCACAGAAAAGGTTTGACACCATAGGGGGGACAGTATGGACCCTCTAGATTACTGCTAGGTAGGTAGTAGTCTCAAATTGTGGTATCACTTTTTTTTCTGCATTCGAATTTAAAGAGCGATGTAAAATAGCAAAACTTTAAAAAAAAAATCAATAACCTTTGAGGGAAAGGTGAAATGTAAGTTGCCATATCTCCGCTTGTATATGCCATAAATACGTCATTCATGTATCAAAATGTTGCTGGGTGACAGCGTTAATGTTACAGCAACATTTAAAAGTGAAATTTAGATATCAAACCTTCAAAATAGGAATACACTCATGGCCAATATCCACTTCCATCTCAAGTAGATATTAAAAAATTGATACGATAAAGTGATTTTGTGTTGATAAATACGAGGCGCTCCATATATAACTACAGTGGGACTAATTATGCGTTATAACAAAATGAAGATTTTGGCAATATTTTTAAACATTTCAGATAATTATATTTGGATCAGATTATATCGCCAGTAAAAAGTTGATTTACGCAACTAGCGTTGGATCCCCCAAAACGGCACTACAAGATTGTAAACAGTAGCCTGCAGGCTAGTTAGAATATATCTGAAAATGTTTAAAAATCTTCATTTTGTTATGACCAACGCATATTTAATCCAAGTATAGTTTTATAGAGCGCCACATATTAAACACAAAAATCAATTTATCGTCTCATTTTTTTCATATCTACTTGAGATGGAAATGGACACTGGCCATTAGAGTATTCTTATTTTGAAGTTCGATATCTCAATTTCACCTTTGAATGTTGCTGTAACATTAAAGCTGTCACCCAGCAACATTTTGATGCATGAATGACGTATTTATGACATATACAAGCGGAGATATGGCAAGTTATATTTCACCTTTCCCTTAAAAGTTATTGATTTTTTTTCATTTTTTTGCTATTTTACATTGTTATTTAAATTCAACGGTAGTAAAAAAGTGATACCACAATTTGAGACTACTACCTACCTAGCAGTGATCTAGAGGGTCCATACTAACTACCTATGGTATCAAAACTTTTCTGTGGTGTGGGTTGCACGAACTCATTTTTCACAGGTCCTTGCTCCCGGACTATTCTATTCACATTAATTTGAGAAATTGCCACTATCTCGGTAATGTTACCAAACAATGATTCTATATAGTTTAAGTGGCACAGCACGATGAAGACATACGGATTTTCAATGAAGACGATGAACACGGAAATGTGATCTTAAATAGATAGATATATAGATAGATAGGTAGATAGATAGATAGGTAGATAGATAGATAGGTAGATAGATATATAGATAGGTAGATAGATAGATAGATATGTACTGATAGATAGAAAGATAGATAGATCGACAGATAGATAGACAGGTACTGATAGATAGATATATAGATAGAAAGATAGATAGGTAGATAGGTAGATAGATAGATAGCTAGCTAGCTAGCTAGATAGATAGATCAATAGATAGATAGATAGATCAACAGTTAGATATACGAGATAGATAATTTCCTTTTCATACGATAAAAAATCCAAAGAGATACAGATTATGATATGAATTGTCTTACGCAACTGTTCACGTCCTGTATATCGGTGTTTGGATGATGACAATGATGGATGTGTAGTTTTTTTTTTTAGTTGTTATTATTTTTCCCCACACCCTATCATGCTGGACGTAGCTCCACGCTCCTAAAGATAAATCCGACTCCAGAGCGCTCTTTATGGTGGCCAATAACTTGGGGGTTCCAAATGAGAACAAAATCACTTTTTATGGTTTATGTAATTAGTCAGGTGTGTTTAGCTATGTCAGTTTATTGATTATCCTTTGTTAGGCATACTTGACGGCCACCCCCATACATGCCGAAAGAAATTACAATAAAAACAGTATCCGAATTGGTATGTATTAGTGATGGTATCAGTCTTTTGTTATTTTACAAATTCAGTGCACTGACATATCACTGCATTTTAATTTAAAACCTAAAGCGTTTTTGTTCTGTGGAATCCACTAGCGTACCTACGGGGGGGGGGGGGGGGGCAGAGGGGGCAGTCTGCCCCCCCTGACGAGCCACAACCCATGCAAAGGACGTATCCCTGCCCCCCCTGACGAGCTTGAAGACCTTTATTGCCCCCCCTGACGAGCTTTTTTTTTTTTTTTTTTTTGCTTGTCAAATTTTTTTCTGGTACGAACTCCTTCATTTGTGATTGAAGACCTTTTTTTTTTTTTTTTTTGCTTGTCAAATTTTTTTCTGGTACGAAATCTTTCATTTGTGATTGAAGACCTTTTTTTTTTGGGGGGGGGGCTTGTCAAATTTTTTGGCGGACGGTTTTGCCCCCCCTGTGAAAAATCCCAGGTACGCCACTGGTGGAATCCCTTAAGTTCTGGCATAGTCGGATCATCTATTGTTTTTCTCAATCATGAGCTACTTTAGTTGATTATGTATTTTAATTTTGATAACTCTTTTCAATTGGTACTGTTATGCCGGAGTCAGTAATGTGGCCATGTTAGTCTCTCTTTTGTCGTGTTATTCGGTGTCTTGTTACTTTTACACTGTATACTTGTATGGCTGTTCGTTCATTAAAGTGATGCCAAAAAACTTTGGAAATGGTGATGACATCGCAGTTCTGTTCTCTTAATACAGACATGATCGCGGTACCAGACTTTTCGGCAGGTGCCATGGAAAACTGGGGTCTCATCATCTACCGGGAAACAAACCTGCTCTACGATAGCGCAGTCAACTCGGCAAGTAACAAACAACGTGTTGCCGAGGTGGTCTCACATGAACTTGCTCATATGGTAAATATATTCATACACAAATGATTAACGTTTTGCATATGACGATACAGGTTTTTAACAGCCAAGATTAGGCCTTCATTTGTGACTGCATAGATGAATCCGAATTTAGAGCGCTGTATGGTCGTCATTGTCAAGGATTCCAAAGAAGAACTACGCTCTAAATTTCAAGGATTACATAAAAAATAAATCCATATCAGCTCTGAATAGGGGATCACTCGAACATGAAGTTTAGATTTATACATTGTGGAATTGAATTTAAATCTTAAAGATTTGAATCTAAATTCTTTGAGATTTAAAGATAAATCCTTGGGATTAGAAATAATTCCAGTGTTCGGCCGGTCCCTGATCATAGCCGATCTGCATGGATTTAATTTAAATCCTGAAATTTTGAGTGTAATACATTTTTGTTAGACAAGGTACTTAAGACCCAATTATAGAATTTACCATAAGAACAGTCCTAAAACTGAAAAAGGTTTATAAACAGCTCAAAACAAACCCCGTACTATAAGAACCTTACTATGATCTGTGCATAATAATAATAATACAAGAAAATATACATTTATTACTTTGTTGTCTTTTTATCATCACTTATTTATGATTATGTACTAGTGTCATTATTGTCATTATGATCATAATTATCATGATGATAATAAGTATTAACTATGATTGCGATGTTTAATGTTATTATCATCATAATACACAATTTAGACCATAGTTTTGAAATGGACCATACAGTGAAATTTCCGTCATAAATTAGGCAATATATATAGGGAAATATAATTATATCGGAAGATAAACCATACATGCCATAGGTAAACTACCCAAAAGAAGACATTTTTTAAAGAAGTTGCGTTTTCACATCACTTTAAGACTTTCCATTATTATAAATTCTATCATATCAAGATACTACTGCGAGATAACAAATGCGATGGAACCATATATCACGATCAGGCGTAACTGTTTCATGAATTTACTAAATTCTTGAAAATATAATTAGCAATAATCATTCGTTCCTTTTTCATGACTTTCTTTCTTTGCATTTTAGTGGTTTGGTAACCTGGTCACGTGCGTATGGTGGGATGATCTGTGGCTTAACGAAGGTTTCGCCACCTATGTGGAGGGCTCCATCGGTGTGAACCATGCTGAACCTTCTTGGTTAATGGTAAGTAAAATCAGCCAGGAGCGGCGCTTCGGATGGGGCGGGGGAGTGACCACCTCAGATGACTTATAGGGGAGGGGAAAATGAAGAGAAAAAATGAGAAGAAACAAGAGGAGGACAAAAATGGAAGAGTGAATACGGAAGAGTATCGCAAAAAAGGGTATATATATCATTTATTTCTCGTGTAATTCAATTGAGAAAAATGATCTCGGATCTTGCCCCCTATCAAAATACCTTCTCACCGCCCCTGAGTAGAACTCAACGACATTATGAATAACGATGATAATATTTTTTCTACAATTTATCAATTTAGGTTTTACTGGAAATTGGGAAGATATAAATGGGGTTGGTGGGTGGGGGGGGGGGGGTATTTCAGAGTTTTCGCTTGACTGGATGGGAGTGGTAAGAGGAGGGGTCGGGGGTCGGCGGGGTATAGGGTAGACATGGGCGGAAATCTCTCCCCGAAGGTAGGGGGGACCAGGGGCGGATCTAGCTCCCGCCAATTTTTTCACCCATATTCTCCCCGATCGGCCGCTCTAAGTTGATTTTTGTTTGTTTCTTTGAAAGGCTTGTCCCAGTGGTGTAATGACCCAAAAATTTTGAGGGGGCTTGATACCGCGTATCACATAAAATAAATAAGAAGATGCGAGTGAAGCGAGCGAGCAAAAATTTCAAAGATTTTCATTACAAAATTCAAAGTTTGTGATAGATTTTGACATGACATTTGGAAAATAATATGCTTTATATTTCACCCTTATCCCTTTCCTTTTCTCTTTTTGTTTCTTGGTAGTGAAATATTGGGGGTGGGGGCAAAACGCCGATGTCCTAACAGTCATTTCTATAAAAAAAAAAACATTAAAAAGTGTAGTAATCTCATAAGCCATATTTAAATAGTGCGAGCGCGAAGCGCGAGCTGAATTTTTTTTTAGAATTTCATGTATTTTGTCCTGAAAATTGAATATTCTGGGCAATGTGTGTGAACAAGATGCATATGTAGCTAAATAATTACTGCGAGCGGTTCTGGCTTGATCTGGAAGGGACCTGATAAGGACGTTTTGCAGTTAGCCATTAAGACGATGCATATTTCAACTATCGCGCGAGCTGAAAATTTTTGACATTCCGTCCTAAAAAGTTGACATTCTAAGCACTATTTGTAATCATTGACGGTAAAGGTATAAAACCAAACAATTAATGCGAGCGCGGAGTGGAAAAATTGAGATTTCAGACCTAATAATGGGACACTCCATTCATGTTTTGTAAATCATGAAAAAGATGGGAAATTTTGTATTTTCCTACATTAATAATGCGAGTGCAAAGCGATAGCATAAATTTTTTTGATATTCTCTTCTGAAACTGGATAATTTTAGCACGTTTTGAATAAAAATCAAGCTGCGTATCTTAATAAATATGTGTGTGCGTGTTTTAGAGTTAGGCAGAATCTGGGCATTCTGAATACATTTCATTTTTTATCATGAAAATCAATAATGCAAGCGCGAAGCGCGAGCGGAAAATACTTGATATTCCGGTATGAAAAGGTGAATTTAAGCACTATCTAAAGCACTGTGTGGGGAAATTGTGAAGTGGATACGGATAGCACGTAATAAATG